>NC_143463.1:1665000-2277500 GCF_987193195.1 Phasianus colchicus
CGAGTGCCACAGTGTATTGGGTGCCATAGGGCCACCGAGTGCCGCTGTGCCACTGGGTGCTGTAGGGTCTCTGGGTGGGTGCCATAGGGCCACCAAATGCCACCAGAGGCCATTGGGTGCCATGGAACCACCGGGTGCCACAGGACCAACTGCGTGCCATAGGGCGACTGGGTGCTGTAAGGCCACATTGGGTGCGGAGGGACGTGAGGATATGGGATTTCCAACACAGGTTTGGGGCCGAGGGATGCACAGATGGCCACGTCCCAATGCAGGGACACACGCAGGAACCACCCCGACCCATGGGACCACACCAGAAACCCTACGAGGGCTTCGTTTAGGAACACATTCCATCTCCTCCGGTCGGGGCCGCTTTCTGCTCTGCCATTCTGCCTTTATCCGCCTCCCCCCGCCCCCTCCGGGCTCTGCTTTGAATTAGCAAAACCTCAATCCAAGAATCTGCAGAGGGATGTTATAGAATTTTCCATGTCCTTATTATTATTATATTTCTTTATTTTTTATTTTTTTTTTTTATGAGCAGCACCGGGCAGCTCGGGTGAGAGAGGAAAAATACGGGTTTGGTGGTTCTGGCTGTGGTTGGGGCCGTGGGGTGGCAGTGGGGTGGGGGGTGAATTCCCAACATATGGGGCACGGGGAGCTGAGGGGCGTTGGGAATGTGGGGATGGGTCAGTGGGAGGTGGTTGGCAGCGTTATGGGGTGATGTATGGGGCTGGGGGCACAGAGATGGTCCTGGAGGGGTGCAGGGATGGTGTGGGTTATAGGGTTGGTCCCAAGGGATGCTCTTGTGGGATGTAGGGATGGTTCCAAAGGGATTCAAGGATGGGCCTGTGGGTTATAGGAATGGTCCCATGGGATGGTCTCATGGGATATAGGGTTGGTCCCAAAGCAATGCAAGGAAGGGTCCATGGGTTATAGGGGTGGTTGGTCCCAAAGCAATGCAAGGAAAGGTCCATGGGTTATAGGGCTCGTCCCAAGGGATGGTCCTATGGGATATAAGGTTAGTCCCAAAGCAATGCAAGGAAGGGTCCATGGGTTATAGAGCTGGTTGGTCCCAAACCAGTGCAAGGAAGGGTCCATGGGTTATAGGGCTGGTTGGTCCCAAAGCAATGCAAGGAAAGGTCCATGGGTTATAGGGCTGGTCCCAAGGGATGGTCCCATGGGATATAGGGTTGATCCTAAAGGGATGGAGGGATGTCCAAGGGGTTATAGGGGTGGTCCCATGGGATGTAGAGTTGGTCCTGAAGGGGTGCAAGGATAGATCTATAGGTTATAGGGTTAGTCCCAAGGGATCGTCCCATGGAATGTAGGGTTGGTCCTGAAAGGATGCAGGGATGGTCCAAGGAGTTGTAGGGATGGTCCCATGGGGTTTAGGATTGGTCCCATGGGTTGTAGGGATGGATCCAAAGAGATTCAAGGATGAGGCTGTGGGTTGTAGGGATGGTCCCGTGGGATGCAGGGTTGGTCCCAAAGCAATGCAAGGAAGGCTCCATGGGTTGTAGGGCTGGTCCCAAGAGATGGTCCCATGGGATGTAGGGTTGGTCCCATGGGTAGTACAGATGGTCCCAAAGGGATTCAAGGGTGGGCTGGTGGGTTATAGGGTCGGTCCCATGGGACGTAGGGTTGGTCCCAATGGATGATCCCATGGGTTGTCAGAGTGGTCCCAAAGGGATGCAAGGATGGGCCTATGGGTTACAGAGCTGATCCCAAGGGATGGTCCCATGGGGTGTGGAGTTGGTGTTGAGGGATGCAGGGATGCACCGTGGGTTGTAGGGGATGGTCCTGGAAGGATGTGGGTATGATACCATGGCTCATAGGGGTTGTCCTGAAGGATGGTCCCAAGAGACAAAAGGATGGGCCTGTGGTTTTAGGGACGGTCCCGTGGCAGGCAGGGGTGATCCCATGGGTTGTAGAGGTGATCCCAAGGGATGCACGATGGTCCCATAGGATGGTTCCAAGGGGTGTAGATGTGATCCCATGGGTTCATAGGATGAGTTTATAGGGATGTAGGAATAACCCTGCAGGGATGCAGCGGCCGTTCCAAGAGATGTGGAGGAGGATCCCCAGGGATGCAGGGATGATCCCATGGGATATAGGGCTGATCCCATGGGATGTGAGGAGGGGCTTGAAGGATGCAGGGACGGTCCCAAGGGATGCAGAAATGATCTGAAGGGATGCAAGGACAGGCCCGAGGGATGCTGGAATGGTCACAAGTGATATAGAAACAGTCCCAGGGGGCAGGGATGGTCCTGAGGGATGCAGAATTGATCCCAAAGGATGCAGGAACCATCCTGAGGGATGAGGGGAAGGTCAGGAGGATACAGGGACTGTCCCAAGGAATGGAGGGACGTCCTGAGGGATGCAGGGATGGATGCAGGGGTCAGGCTTTGATCCTGAAGGGAAGACAACAGCAGGATGAGGAAACAGAGACGGCACGAGGGACCCCACGAGGGACCCCAACCCCGTCACACCGTGCCTCAGTTTCCCCACTCCCATCCTTCTCTGAGCTCGTCTGCCCATTTCCCAACCCGGCTCAGGACGGGCAGAGTTAACAGCAGCAATGTGAGCTCAGAGCTCTGCCCACCCTGAACTGCTGCCAGCTCAGAGCCCAGGCAACAACGGCTGCATTGTGTGCCCATGGCCCCGCACAGCTGCGGGCAGGAATGCCATCCGGACAAGTGGACTTTGTATCCTGGGGAGGGATTTGTTGCATAGGAAGCAGAGAAATCAGAGAGTCCGCTTCTCTCCCACCTCCTGCCATTGGGCCTTCCTCCTCCTCCTCCTCCTCCTCCTCTTCCTCCTCCTTTCGGGTCCCCAAAGGTGCTCCATCATCCCAATGTCGCATCCCCAAAGAGCCCCACAAAATGCTGGTAAATGGATCGACTCCAATCCATTTGGGGCAGATCTGTGGGTCTGGGGTTGGTTTTCCTGCTGGATCCCTTTGGGTGCTGGGGGGACACCCCATCCCATAGGATCCCACATCCCTTTGGGTGTTGGGGGGACACCCCATCCCATAGGACCCCACATCCCTTTGGGTGCTGGGGGGGACCCTATCGGGTGCTTTCCTGATGGAGATGTGGGGGATGGGGGCACCCAGGGGTTCATTTGGGGGGCGGCTGCAGTTTCTTTTCAGGAAAAAAAGAAAAAAAAATGAAAAAAAAAAAGAAAAAAAGAAAGGAAAAAAAAAAAATCCAAAAAAGCGATCTTGAAAAAGAGATGAAATTGTTTTCATTTGGCCCAAACTATTCCTAGACATTTTTCCACGTTTCGCCAACGTGCGACAGCATTTGCTTCTCATTTCTCTTTTTTTTTTTTCAATGGAAACCCAGAGAAATGTAATTGGAAATGATGTTTTCCCCGAGAAAAAAAAGAATATATATATATAAAAAAAATCCATTTGGGTCAAAACAAAGCAATCGAATGAAGCAAAACCCTTCCAACATTGGGCCCCCTCTGCTCCAGGATGGCTCCAGACCCCCTGAGCTCCTCTCTGCTATGGGGCCAGGATGCTGCAAGCCACAATTTGGGGCAAAACCCCACAGAAATGGGGCCAGGAGGGGTGTGAAGCCAACACGAGGCGGCCCCAAACCCGCGTTCCCGTGGTGCTTTTTTGGAAGAGCGATAATTAAATTCAGACTTTTTTCCTTTCAAAATGCCCTGGAAAAATCCAATCACTTTTTTTTTTTCTTCTTTTCTCTCTCTTTTTTTTTTTTTTTTTTTTGCGAATCAAAATAAGCATTTCCAATTAATCCCCCTAACGAGAACCACATGGCTGTGCTGGGAAGGCAGAGCTGCTGCGACTCTATTTATAAATGGGGATGGCTCCGGTGATGCTGGGAGCTCTGCTGGGACACGCAGCCCATCCTGCCCCATTCTGCCCCATCCTGCCCCATTCTGCCCTATTCTGCCCCATTCTGCCCTATTGTGTCCCATTCTGACCCATTCTGTATCGTTCTGCCCCACTGCTGCCATTCTGCTCCACTGTCCCCATTCTGTCCCATTCTGCCCTATGATATCCCATTCTGACCCATTCTACCCCATTGCCCCCATTCTCCTCATTCTGCCCAATTCTTCCCATTCTGCCCCACTCTGCCCAGTCTTATCCATCATCCCCCATTTTCCCCATTCTGACACATTCTATGCTTTCCCACCCTTTGCCATTCTGCCCCATTACGTCCCATTCTCCCCATTCTGCCCCACTGAGCCCATTCTACCCCATACTCTCCCCATTCTCCCCTATTGTGCCCCATTCTGCCCCGTCCTCTCCCCATTCTGCCCCATTCACCTCCATTCTCCCTATTCTGTCCCCATTCTTTCCCACCCTCCACCATTCTGCCCCATTACGTCCCATCCTCCTCATCCTCTCCCATTCAATCCCATTCTCCCCATTCTTTCCCATTCTCCACCATTCTGCCCCATTCTCCCCTCATTCTGTCCCACCCTTCCACCATTCTTTCCCACTCTCCACCATTCCTTGCATTCTCCCCTATTGTGCCCCATTCTCTCCCCATTCTGCTCCACTCACCTCCATTCTCCCCATTCTGCCCCATTCTTTCCACTCTCCACCATTCTGCCCCATTATATCCCACTCTCCCCATTCTGCCCCATTCCTGGCATTCTTCTCCACTGTCCCCATTCTGCCCTATTACATCCCATTCTTTCCTACCGCCCCCCACTCTGCCCCATTCTCCCCATTCTGCCCCACTCTCCCCATTCTGCCCCATTCTGTGCCATCATCTCCATTTTCCCCATTCTGCCCCCATTTGTTCCCACCTCCCCCCATTCTGCCCCATTCACCCCACTCTTTCCCACTCTCCACCATTCTGCCCCGTTCTGCCCCATTATATCCCATTCTCCCCATTCTGCCCCATTCTGTGCCATCCTCCCCATTTTCCCCATTCTGCCCCCATTCTTTCCTACCTCCCCCCATTCTGCCCCATTTTGCCTATTCTTTCCCCACTCTCCAACATTCTGCCCCATTCTGCCCCATTCTGTGCCATTCTCCCTATTCTGCCCCATTCCACCCCATTCTGCCCCATTCTGCCTCATCATGTCCCCGTTCTGCCCCATTCTGCCCCATTCTGCCCCATTCTGCCCCATTCTGTGCCATTCTCCCCATTGTGCCCCATTGTGCCCCATTATGTCCCATTCTCCCCATTCTGCCCCACTGACTCCATTCTGCCCCATTCTGCCCCATTCTGCCTGGGCCCAGAAGAGTAGCAGAGACGACGACCCCCAATCCCACCCCCCACCCAGCAGTGGGGACACATGGGCTCTTCCCCCACATGGCACCGGGGGCAGAGTTAAGGGTATTGTGGGGAGGAAGGAAGGCTCAGCTCAGTGCCAGATCCCCACGCATTGCCATTCATTTCTCAGCTTATTAAGAGCCGCTCTGTAATTAAGGCCCCATGCAAAGCACATTGTTGTCTCGTAGCAACCCGAACTGGTCGGAGAAGAATTTTGTTTGCTTTTTCTCTCGCTCTCTCCCTCTTTTTTTTTTTTTTTTTTTGGAAAATAGAAGAAAACGCACCAGGAAACGGCAGCGCCCGTCGGGTTCAGCCCAGCACAATGGTTTGGCTGCAAACTGGGAGCACTGGGAGGCTACTGGGAGTCTTGGGTGGACCCCTCCCCCCCTCCAGCCCTAAAACTAACCCTTACTTTAATCCTGAACCCCAACCTTAATCCTAACTCCAACTCTAACCCATAACCCCAGTCTGAACCCTAATAGCAACCTTAAATTTAACCCTAACACTTAATCCTAACTCTAAGCCCTAAACTCTGTCCTAACTCCAACCCCAATCCCAACCCTAATCTCAACCCTAACCTGTAACCCATAACCCTAACCCATGCCCTCAGCCCCAACTCCAACCCTAACCCTAACCCATAACCTATAACCTATAACCCATAACCTATAACCTATAACCCATAACCTCAACCCCAACCGTAACCCACAGCACATAACTCCAACCCCAACCCCAAACCATAAATTATAACCCAAAACCCGTGACCCCAACCCCAGCCCTAACCCATAACTCATACCCCATAACCTGTAACACCAATTCAACCCCAACCCATACCCCATAACTCCAAACCCAACGCCAGTACTAACCCATAACCCCAAACCCCAACTCAACTCTAACCCATGACCCCAACCCTAACCCATAACCATAACCCCAACTCAACCCTAACCCATGACCCCAATCCTAACCTATAACCCATAACCCATAACCCATAACCCCAACCCCAACCCCATCCCTAACCCGTAACCCATAGCTCATAGCCCATAACCATAACCCCAACTCAACCCTAACCCATGACCCCAACCCTAACCTATAACCCATAACCCATAACCCATAACCCCAACCCCAACCCCAGCCCTAACTCTAACCCATAACCCATAACCCATAGCCCATAACCCATAACCCCAACCCCAACCCCAGCCCTAACTCTAACCCATAACCCATAACCAATAGCCCATAACCCATAACCCCAACCCCAGCCCTAACTCTAACCCATAACCCATAACCCATAGCCCATAACCCATAACCCCAACCCCAACCCCATCCCTAACCCGTAACCCATAGCTCATAGCCCATAACCATAACCCCAACTCAACCCTAACCCATGACCCCAACCCTAACCTATAACCCATAACCCATAACCCATAACCCCAACCCCAACCCCAACCCCAACCCCAGCCCTAACTCTAACCCATAACCCATAACCAATAGCCCATAACCCATAACCCCAACCCCAACCCCAACCCCAACCCCAGCCCTAACTCTAACCCATAACCCATAACCCATAGCCCATAACCCATAACCCCAACCCCAACCCCAACCCCAGCCCTAACTCTAACCATAACCCACAACCCATAACCCATAGCCCATAACCCATAGCCCATAACCCATAACCCATAACCCATAACCCATAGCCCATAACCCATAACCCCAACTCCAACCCCAGCCCTAACTCTAACCCACAACCCATAACCCCAGCCCCAACCCCATGCACACAGTGACATGATGAGGACACCAGGACCGACGTCACCACAGTGCCAGAAGGGACCCCAAGGAGCACCAGCACGGATGGGTACAGAATCCCCCGCAGCCCCATGGGCCGTACTGGGATCACTGGGTTAATGGCAAACAGCGCCGGGGGCCGTGAACCAAAGGCAAAGTTTGCAACCGAGCACAGAAGGTGAATCTGCAACCGCAGGAAGTCAGTTATTAATGCGAGCAGAGCTGCTCCCCTCGGCTTCCTGTGCTGGTGGCACCGGGAAGGGGACCCCAAGCATTTCCTGGGCTTTGTCCCCTGCGGGGCCTCGTGTCCCCGTGTCACCCCTTGCTTCTGCCCCTGCAGGGTGCACGGCGGTGCATGCGTATCTGTTTGCACGCTCGCGTTTGTGCACGCATTTACACGCGGTGCACGCTCACACGCCGCGCACACGCGGGCACCAAAGCTCAACGCGCCCCGCTGCCCCCCAAGCAGCTCCACTCCCCCGCCTCCAATTGGCCGAGCCGTAAATAAATAGAAGGGAATTAAATAAATAGAGGCGAGGTGGTTTATATAACGCGGGTACAGTTTGTCCTGAACCTCTGCACGGATTACGGAGCTGGCACCGACCGTGGGTCATTAGCAGCTGGGTGACCCCCCCGGCGCGGCCACCCGGGCAGCGGCCCCCAGCCCTGTGCTCTATTTACCTGCCCGGGTACAATTTAACAGGGAGCCTTGGGGAGGGTTGTGCATACGTGTGCAAGCGTGTGTGTGCGTGTGTGTGTGTGTGCTTGCATGCGTGTGGGTGCACGTGAGCGCGTGCGTGCATGTTTGTGCATGGCTGTGTGCATGAGTGTGTGTGCACGCACGGATGCACACGTGTGTGCATGCATGGGTGTGCATGCATGCACTGAACTGAGCGTATGTTTGCAAGTGTATGCACACTAACCCATAACCCATAACCTCAACCCTAACCTATACCTATAACCCAAAACCCATAACCCCAACCCTAATCCATAACCTAAAACCCAAAACCCCAACTCCAACCCTAACCCCAACTCATAACCCATAACCCCAACCTCAGCCCTAATCCATAACCCATAACCCTAACACTAACCCATAACCCATAACCCCAACTTCAACCCATAGCCTATAACCCATAACCCAAAACCCATAGCCCCAACCCCAACCCATAACCTATAACCCATAACCCCAACCCCAACCCATAACCTATAACCCAAAATCTATAACCCTAACTCCAACCCTAACCTATAACCTATAACTCAAAGCCCTAACCCCAGCCCTAACGCATAACCCATAACACCAACTCCAACCCTAACCCATAACCTATAACCCATAACCCTAACCCTAAACCATAACCTATGACCCATACCCCCAACCCCAACCCTAACCCATAACCCATAACCATAACCCATAGCCCCAACCCTAACCCTAACCCATAACCTATAATCCAAAACCCTTAACTCCAACTCCAACCCTAACCCTAATGCATAACCCATAACCCAAAACCCATAACCCCAACCCCAACCCTAACCCTAACCTATAACCTGTAATCCATAACCCCAACTCCAACCCTAACCCCAACTCGTAACCCAACCTCAGCCCTAACCTATAACCCATAACCCATAGCCCCAACCCCAACCATAATCCATAACCTATAACCCCAAATCCATAACCCTAACCCCAACTCGTAACCCATAACTCCAACCTCAGCCCTAACCCATAACCCATAACCCTAACCCTAGCCTATAACCCACAACCCATAGCCCCAACCCCAACCCTAACCTATAACCTATAACCTATAACCTATAACCTATAACCTATAACCTATAACCTATAACCTATAACCCAAAACCCCAACTCCAACCTTAACCCATAACCTATAACCCATAACCCATAGCCCCAACCCCAACCTCAACCCATAACCCAAAATCCATAACCCTAACTCCAACCCTAACCCATAACCTATGACCCATAACCCCAACCCCAACCCCAACCCTAACCCCAACCCTAACCCCTAACCCATAACCCAAAACCCATAACACCAACTGCAACCCTAACCCTAATGCATAACCCATAACAACCCCAACCCCCCACGCTGGCCTGCAGCTGTGTGCTTTTCTGCGTGTGCACTTTCAGGTGTGCAGACGTGTGTGTGTGTGTGTGTGTGTGTGTGTGCGTGCGTGTACTCGAGGCTGCACGTTATCACGGTGTGCACGCACACGAGCGTGCAAGTTTGCAAGCAAATGCACACTCGGACACGTGCTCACACACGCATGTATGTGTGCGTGTGTTTGCACGGCTGTGATCACGCCAGCACACCCACGTGCCCGCGTGCGATCCCACAGCCGCCCCGAACGGCACCCACGTGTCGAAGCCCCCCGGGGTCACCGCGGGACCCCCGGGCAGCGCGCAGCCACGGAGCTGCGGGTCGCTGCCGCTCCGAGCGCGGCCGTGTGCGCTCTTCTGCTGCCACCTGGTGCCGGCGGCGTGCGGAGCACAACGTGCGGCCCCGCAGCCGGAGCCTGAGTTCGTGAGCGCCCCAAGGCGTCTGCCGCTGGGAACCAGGGGGTAGGGTCCTGCCCCACGTCCCACCCCATCGCATCCCACCCCATCGCATCCCATCCCATACCATCGCATTCCATCCCGTCCCATTCCATCGCATCCCATCCCATCCCATTGCATCCCATCCCATCACATCCCACCGCATCCCATTGAATCCCATAGCAAACCATTGCAACCCATCACATCGCATTGGATCCCATTGCATCCTATCCCATTCTCACATTGTATCCCATCCCATCCCACTGCATCTTATCCCATCATTCCCCATCCCGCCACAAACCATCCTATAGTATCCCATCCCACCCCATCCCACCCCATCCATCCCATCCCTTCCCATTCCATCACACCCCATCACACCCCATCCCATCCCATCCCATCCCATCCCATCCCATCCCATCCCATCCCATCCCATCCCATCCCATCCTTTCTCACCCCATCACCTCCCATCTCATAACAAACCATTACATCCCATCATATCCCATTACATTCTATTCCACTCACTGCATCCCACTGCATCCCATTGCATCTGACCCCATCACAATAATCCCATCCAAACTAGCCCAGTCCATCCTATCTCCTCCACCCCATCCTATCAGGTTCTGTCCCATCCCATCCCACTCCACCTCACCTCACCTCACCCCACCCCACATTGTCCCAGTCCCATCCCATCCCATCTCAACCTATCCCATCTGATCCCAACACAGATGTGTCATCCCACCCATGGTGGGATCCGATCCGATCCGATCCTATCCTATCCTATCCTATCCTATCCTATCCTATCCTATCCTATCCTATCCTATCCTATCCTATTGCATCCCATCCCATCCCATCCCACCTCACCCCATCCCATCCCAACTTATCCCATCCCATCCCAACTTATCCCATCCCATCCCATCCCATCCCATCTTATCCCATTCCATCCCATCCCATCCCGTCTTATCCCATCCCATCCCATCCCATCCCATCCCATCCCATCCCATCCCATCCCATCCCATCCCACCCCACCCCACCCCACCCCATCCCATCCACCCCTACCCTATCCCACGCCACCTCCCCACGTCCCCACAAGGACAGCCCCATCCAGCTCTCCCCGCTCTGCAGCGTGGTGCTGGTGGATGTGGGGTGATGGATGGGATGTCAGCCCGTGTTCGGGCTCCTGGTGCTTTGCTCGGGGCCGTCACGCCAGGATGCACCACAGCAGTATTTTTAGTCCCGTAATTCGTTGCTACCTCCAGCTTGATTAATTTCTGCTCCGTTGCTCAATCCATCACCACGAGAGATGGGAGCAGGGCGCGGGATCACAGCTCATCCCTCCAAACCCCATCAACCCTCTGCTCCCCGTGCTGTTTGAGATAACGCACATTCCCAAAGGGGACTTTGGGGTCATCCCAAATGGCTCACATGTGGCCAGTCCCACCCATGTCCCCACTGTCCCTTATTGTTGTCACCGCCGTCCTGGCGCGACCCGGCTCCCCCGCGCCGGCAGCGTGGCCAAGGAAGCGATGGGCTGCGGGGGCTGCCTCAAAGGCCCCACTTTCCTCAGTAGGGGACGCGTGGGCGAAGGGGCACCGTGTTCCCGGGGGGGCCAACGTCCTCCACCTACGGCCCTTTGACAACAGCCCGACCCATTGCCTCGAGAGCTGCGGCCGCCCACAGTGGGGTCAGGCGGGATCCGGTCTATGGGGCCGTCACCCCACCACCTGCGTCTCCATTTTGGTGCGTGGGGACAGAGGAGCCCAATGTCCCCAGGGTTTGCCAGGGCCAGCCGAGTGCTTCCTGTATGGCAGGGATCAACACAGCCCATCAGTTCCCAAAACAGCCCTACAGCATCTGGGCTTCTGCAAGGGGACGGAGCACAGTCGCGCTCCAACTCCATCTGAAAACAGTGGGCATCGGTGGGCGCATCGTCCCTGAACCACATCCCAAACATTGGTGAGAGCATCACACCCCGCACAGCACCCCAAACATCAGTGAGAGCATCAAATCCCAACAGCATCCCAAACCAATGGGCATCAGTGGGAGCACTGCACCCCAATAATGCCCCAAACATTGGTGAGCACATCAAACCCCAACAACACCCCAAACCAATGGGGATCATCAGTGAACGCATTGCACCCCAACCATCGCCCCAAACCAAGGGGCATCGGTGAGAGCGTCACACCCCAACAACACCCCAAACATTGGTGAGCACATCAAACCCCAAATACATCCCAAATCAACAGGTAGTGGTGAGAGCATTGCCCCCCAACCATCACCCCAAACCAATGGGCATTGGTGGGCACATCACATCCCACATTGGTGAGCACATCAAACCCCAAATACATCCCAAACCAATGGGCATCGGTGACAGCATTGCACCCCAACCACATCCCAAATATTGGTGAGCACATCAGACCCCAAATACATCCCAAACCAACAGGAAATGGTGAGAGCATCGCCCCCCAACCATCACCCCAAAACAGTGGGCATCAGTGGGCACATCACATCCCACATTGGTGAGCACATCAAATCCCAAATACATCCCAAACCAATGGGCATCGATGAGAGCGTCGCACCCCAACCATCATCCCAAACATTGGTGAGCACATCAGACCCCAAATACATCCCAAACCAACGGCCATTGATGAATGTATCACCCCCCAACCACATCCCAAACCAGTGGGCATCACTGAACGCATTGCCATCCCAAACCAGAGGGTGAGCGGGTGACCCCAGCCCTAACGCTGAGTCCTTGGCACAAAACCCCACTTTCCCCCCCCCCAAAACTGAGCACTTTCCCCCCGATCTGCCCCCACTCACCATCCACCACGTCCTGGCTGTCACATCGTAGCACAGCTGCCACTGCACCGCTGTCCCCACCGCCTCCATCCCTTCCTACCACCCCGCTCCCACTGCCATCGCAGACCCCAAACAAAGTCACTGAGGCTGTAGGGCAGTGGGTGGGGGGCTGGGCCCGGATGGGGTTTGGCTCATAGGAGGGTGGGTGTCACCGTGGTGTCACCCAGAGGCTGTCCCAGTGGTTGGCACAGCCGTGGGTCTGACTGTGATGGGGACACGTGGGGGCAGGGAGCGTCCCTGTGGGTTCCACCCGTGTTTTGTGCTGAGTTCTATAGGGGATGAAGCCCAAAAACTGCAGTGCTCCTGTAGGGACGTGGGGGTTTGTGGCAGCAATGTGGCCAGAGGGACTGAAGGGTGGCACTTAGGAAATGTTTCGGGTTTTGATTTTTGGGTTTGAAGGTCCAGGACTCATAGGAGCTGCGTTAAGGCAGGTTGGGGTCGTAAAGGGGGGTTGGAGGAGTTTTGGGGTGATAAGTCCCACGGACACTGCTGACACCTGGGGATGAGGAGTGGCAGCACAAGGAGGAAATGCAGATTGCAGGGCTCTGCTCCTGGAAATAGACTGGTTTTGATTTAATGTAATATTCTCTCTCTGGTTTTGGCCCAAAGACAGATTTTTTTTTTTGGCAGGGGGGGTGGGAGGATGAAGGACCAACAAACCTCTTTGGCTGAGGCTCCTCTACATCCAAAAAAAGGTTTTGGGGTTTGGAAACAAACCCAAAGATTTATATATCGGGGTCAGTGCTCAGAGGGCTGCCCCCCAGCAGGGTGGGGGTTATGGGATGGCCTGCCCAAAGGCACGTCCCCCTGCCACCTTTTTGTCCCCTGCTCTTTCCACGTCCTCCCCAGGGCTGAGAGCATCGGGTTTGGGGCTCTGCTTTAGCCCCCATCTGACCCCCCCCACTGTGATATCGGGGTGCTGCTCCCTACAGACCCCACTTGTCAGCCCCTGAGCGTCCCTTTGGGAGGTGATGTTTGGAGGTGACATTGAGACCCCCGGGGGGTGGGGGAGGGGGGCAAGAGGGGGACGATTTATCGCCCCTCCCCACCTTAGTGCCATACAATAGAATCTCCTTCTTGGAGCCATAAGGGAAGAGGAGAGTCCCCCGGGGTTGTATTGGGGGGAGTAGGACCCCCCTGGTGCTATATGGTACAATAGGACCCCCCTGGTGCTGTATGGGCAGGACCCCTGTGTTATATGGGCACGACCCCCACCCCATGTTATATGAATGGAATGGATCCCACTCCCAGTAACACACAGGCAGAACCCCCCCCTCCATGCAGGTTCTGTAGGGACCTGTGTTATATGGGCAGAATAGACCCCCTCCCCCCCCTTGGTAATATATGGGCAGCCCTCCTCCCACCCCCCTGCCTTCCCCCCATATAATGTGAGCAGAATAGACCCCTGCTTTAGGGGCAGAACCTTCCCTACGTTATATGGACAGAATAGAGCCCCCCCTCCAGTTACATACGGGCAGCCCCCCTCCACGTAATAGGGGCAGAATAGGCATCTCTGGTGTTACATTGGTAGCCCCCCCCCCCATTATGGGCAGAATAGACCTCCTGGGTGCTATTTGGGGAGCCCCCCCTTATGTTATATATGGACAGACGAGACCACCACTGGTATGATATGGGCAGACATCCCAACACCCCCCCATAATATGGGCAGAACAGAATCCCCTTGCACTATACGGACAGGACCCCCCATTCCATGCAGACCTCACCTCAATTCTATATGACCCCCCCATCCCATAAATCCCCAAGCCAAATCCCCCCCCTTTCAGACAAACAAACAAACAAACACCAAAAAAAAAAGAACAAAACGAACCAAAAAATAAAACCACAAAAAACCCACACCCCTCTCTATGCCCCCCCCCCCCCCCCCCCCCAGTTTCGGTCGCTTTAAGCCCCGGGGGCGGGCGGTGGGGGGGGGTGGAGGGGGGGGGGGGGGGGCACTGACGTCACGGGCGCTGTCCGTGGTGCTGAAGGAAATGGCCGCCCCATAGCGCCGGGGCGGGACGCGCTCCGTGCGGAGCTTTGGGGAGATCATGTCGCTGCTGTGCGTCGGAGGTATGGCAAAATTGGGGGGGGTAAGGGGGGGGTTACACAGACACACACGGCAAGGAGACCCGCTGGGCCCCCCCTTGGCGGAGGAACCCCCACCACCACCATCACCCCCTGCCGGGTGATTTTTTTTTTAATTTTCTTTTTTCCCGTGGGGGAGAGAGAGCTGCTCCATTCATAAAAATGGGGGTTGTGTGAATGGAGTGGGACTTGAGGGGGGGTGGGGGGGGGAAAGGGTTTGGTGGGTTTGGGGGGGGCCGCACCCTGGTGCGATGTGGGGGTGCTGCGGTTCGGCTCAGTGTGTCGGTGCCGGGAAGGGAGGGGGGGGTTGAGCCCTAAATGTGATCCTAAAGCTGTGTGCCCCCCCGCCCCAAAATTGCCCCATCCCCGTGGCTATCCCCAGATCAAGCGGCTTCCCCACTATTCCCATCCCACCCCACCCCGTATCCATCCCCAACCACCCCCACACCGCACACACGGACCCCCCCATTCCCCACCCCCACGCCCCCCATTCACCCCCCACCTCGCCCCTCCTCATCCTCCCTGCCATTCCCAACGCTCCCACCCCACACACCTCATCCATCCCCAAATCCCCCCATCTTTCCCCAAACATCCCCCAAACGCCCCAACAACACCCCCCTCCCTCACCCCTAATTGCACTAATTACACCCTCCCAATTAACCCTTCCCCACATTCCCAGCCCCACACCCCCAACCTCCCACCTGTCCCCACCCCCCCAAACTTCCCCACCCCAAGCAGCCCCCATCCATCCTCAAATCCCATTATCTCCCCCCAAAGCCTCAATTCCCCCACATGCCCCCCACCCCATTTACACCCCCAGCCCCTTCTCCCCCAGTGACCCCCCCCCCCGCCCCTAATTCCCTCTCATCCCCCATGCACCACTGCAGAGTGGGCAATGAGCCCAGTGATGCTGGGGGGGAGGGGGACCTGGATTAGGGTTAGGTGCTGATGGGGGCCTAATTGGGAGTAACCACTCACCCAAACTGGGAAGAACTGGGAGGGGGGGGGGGGGACAGAGTCTGGGATTCCCTCCCAGTGCCAATCAGGGCGGTGACATCTATGGGGAGGAGAGTGACAAGTGGCATCCCCCGCACTGTGATTTGTGTCACCCTATTTCTGGGGCCACGGGGGTGGAAGTGCCACGTCCCCACATGGCTGTGCCCCCCCCCTCAACCCCCCCCCACAGGGGTCCCTTGCCTTTCCCAAGGGACAGAATCACCCACAGCACCCAAGGGTAGGAGGGGTGGGGGGTGGGTTTGACCTGGTGACAGTCGCCAAAGGGGAGCAGGGTGGTGTCCACAGATGGAAAGACAGACAGACAGAAGGGTGGGGAGACAGATAGATGGACGGATGGCAGGGGGACAGATATGAGTGAGGAGATGGGGGGGGGGGTGGATGGACAGAGGGACAGATGGACAGGTGGATGGACGTTGGGTGGATGAATGGACAGTGAGTGAATGGGTGGGCAGAGGGATGGGTGGATGGGCAGAGGGATGGACAGATGGACAGAGGGATGGGTGGACAGGCAGGTAGGTGGACGGATGGATGGACGAATGGACAGACGGATGGACGGACAGATGGATGGATGGATGGATGGACGGATGGACGGACTGGCAGGTGGATGGAGGGATGGATGGTTGTACAGATGGACAGAGGGCTGCGTGGGTGGGTGGATACGCTGGCAGAAAGTTGAATGGACAGATAGACAGAGGGATGGACAGACAGAGGGGTGAGCGATTGGATAGACAGACAGTGGGACGGACAAACAGATGGGCCCAGCCTGGTGTCCACACCACTGCCCACCCACTCCCTGCCTTCTGCCTCAGTTTCCCCACTGACAAACAACCCCCAAAAGCCTGACCCCACTCCGGGGGTCCCCATGTCCCACTCAGGGTCCCACCATCCCCTCCCCCCGCAGCACTGGGGCCAAATCCTGCCCAAGCTGCACGCCCCAAGCAGAGCCCCCCGGGGTGCCTTTGGGGACACGTGGGGGGGGGGCCATGCAGCCGCAGATGGTGGCAGCAGGACGCCTCCAAGGCGCGGATGACAGCCAGCACAGCCGCGTGGAAATGGTTCGTTCCCATCGGGTATTTTTGGAGCTTTTCCTTCCTCTGCTCTCCCAGTTCAGAGCAGCGGATGATGGAGGGCGGATGGGTCCCGGCCGTGGATGCAGCACCCCAGTGAGATCCCAATGGGGATCGTAATTATTTCCCTAGTCGTGTGTGCCTCCTCCCACCCCCCCTCCCCAGGCTGTGTGTGCCACGCTGTGCCACATCCGCTGCCTCAGTCTCCCTGTGCCACGTCCCCCTCAGGCACGTGTCCCCTGCGGTGCCGGCACGTCGCCGAAATCAAATTCCCTTTTGCTATCGCCAGGGCTATTTTCATCCCTCCTCGGTCACGTTGGTCCCCCCCCCCCCCCCCCGTTCCTCCCCCCCTTCCACTGGCATCGGCGTCATTCCCCCGTTCTGCAGGTGCTGTGTCATCCCTGCCCGTCTCATCCCCTTCTGTCAGCTCTGGGGACACCGACGGGGACCTCGTGTTGGTGCTCAGCCCGTGGCACACTGCTGCCTCCTCCACCCCGATGCAGGCACACAATCGCCCTAAACCACCCCAAAATGGCTGTGGGGTTCCCCCTGCATCGTTTGCTGTGGGGGTGCTGAGTGGGACTGGCCCCCAGTGCAAGGGATGCGCTGGGGGTGTTGCAATATTGCATCCACCCCATCCTCTAAATGGGGTCCATTTCCCCATGTGGACCCAAATCTGAAAGAGAGGGCAGGGGGAGGGGGTGAGGCCCTATCAACAGGGGAAAGCTGTTCATTTTGGGTTGGAATCGCCTGTCTTGGGTTATTTTGGGTGAGGGGGTTTATTGGTGGGAGGGGTCAGACGTGGGGTCTCCCCACCTTTTGGTACCCTGGGGGGATCCTCAGCCCCCACGTAAGCTGATCCCCTCATTCTCTCTTTATGTCCCTACAGTTAAAAAGGCCAAATTTGACGGGCCTCAAGGTGAGTGGGCATCGGGGGGGGGGGGAGCAAGGGGACCCCAAGCTCAATCTTACTCAGGGGACATCACCAGGATTGTGTGGGGTGGGAGGGTGGAGATAGGGGTTCCCTGGGTAGGACTGTGGGGGGGTCACAGGCAGGGAGTGTGTGGGTTGGGGGGGGGCATGGGGTGGTCCCTTCACCCTCTGCTTTGCTCCCGCAGAGAAGTTCAATACCTATGTGACGCTGAAGGTGCAGAATGTCAAAAGTACCACCATCGCAGTGCGGGGCAACCTGCCAGCCTGGGAGCAGGACTTCATGTTGTGAGTGCCCCCCACCCCAGTGGGGACCCCTACCCCACTGTTCCCTGTAACCCATAAGGACCTCATGGTCCCCCCACTCATGCTTCTCCCTGCATTATCCCCATAGGGACCCTGGGATCCCCCCACCCCACTGCTCCCCTCTTCCCCAGGGTCCTCCCACCCCTGCTGCTCCCTCTGAGATCCCAGCCCTATCTGAGCCCTGGGGGACGGAGGGGAAAATGGGGAGGGGGTGACCCCAATTTCTCCCCCATTTCATAGTGAGATCAACCGCCTGGACCTGGGCCTGACAGTGGAGGTGTGGAACAAGGGTCTGATTTGGGACACCATGGTGGGGACGGTGTGGATCCCATTGCGCACCATCCGGCAGTCCAACGAGGTAGGACTCCCCCCCAAAAGTGCCCCCCAAGGGACATGGGGGCATCCCCCTGGGTGGCTGCGTGGAGGTGGAACTCCTTGATTAGGGATGTTCACTAGCTCTGCAGTGACGCCCCACAGCGGGATGCTTGGCTCGCTTGGATGCTGGGGGTGTCCCAGTGACCCCCCCAACCCCTCTTTTCCCACAGGAGGGCCCTGGGGAATGGCTGACCCTCGACTCGCAGGTGATTATGACTGACAATGAGATTTCAGGCACTAAGGATCCCACCTTCCACCGCATCCTCCTGGACACCCGTTTTGAGCTGCCGTTGGGTGGGTGCCCCCCCCTCACCCCAACCCCGTGCTCCGGGGGTGTGCTGTGCACCTATGGGGGTTTCTCTCCTTCCAGACATCCCCGAAGAGGAGGCGAGGTATTGGGCAAAGAAGCTGGAGCAGCTCAACGCCATGCGGGACCAGGATGATGTAAGGGGGGGTCCCAGCACGGGGGCTGGGCAGGGCTGGGGGGGCTGCAGTCAGCCCTCATGTCCTTGTCCCCCCCCCAGTACGCCTTCCAGGAGGAGCAGGAGAAGCCACTGCCCGTGCACGGCTCCCAGTGCTGTAAGTGCACAGCACAGATTGATGCCACCGTGACCACTTCCAGGCACTGTCCCCAGCCCATCTCAGTGCCACCACACCGGGGAGAAGCAACTCCTGGTGCTGCCCCCCCACCACCCTGACCCCCCCCTCTGCCCCTTTTCTTTGTAGGCAACTGGAATTATTTCGGCTGGGGAGAGCAGCAGAGTGAGTATCCCTACATCCTCCCACACATATGGGGACGCACTGGGGGTGGTTTTGGGGTTTCCCCATCCCGCTCATGGCATCCCCTTGCAGACGATGATCCCGACAGCACAGTGGATGACCGGGACAGTGATTACCGCAGCGAGACCAGCAACAGCATCCCCCCACCCTACTACACCACCTCGCAGCCCAACGCCTCGGTGCACCAATACCCCATGAGGCACCAGCAGCAGAGCTCCCGTGACTCCTACACCGACTCCATGCAGAGCTACGAGATGGACTACTCAGACCAGCGGCCCATCAGGTAGCCCTGGTAGCCAGCAACCCCCCCGGCACCCGCTGCTCCCACCGCAAGGTCAGCGGGGTGGCAGCAGGGAAATCGCGTTGGCGGAGAGGTGAGGAAGAGGAGGGTGCCAACCCTGAGCCTCTCCTCATTGCTGGAGATGGATGGAGGAGTTTCCAAGCTCTGTGGGCTCAAACCCCCCCCTTCTCTGCCCCCACCGCTGACCCCAAACCCCAACGTGGCCATAGGGCAGGATGGACGAGCCCTGAGGTCACAGCACACAGCGCCAGCCCCCATGACGCAGCCCCCCAAGGCAACATCCCCAGCTGACGGCGCGGTGACGGGCGGTGGTGGGACCTCTCTGACCATCCTCTTCCTCTTCCTCTCCTCCCCGGCAGACGCTACGGTAGCGTAGATTCTGCCCCAAACGGGCGCAGCGACGCTGAGTCCGCTTCGGGGTCCAGCAGGCGGACCAGCCGCCAGCCTTCCCTTGAGAGCAGGCGGTCCCTAGACCTATCGGATAGGTGGGTCGTTGCTCATTGTGTGCCGTGTGCCGTCCTCGCACAGTGCTGTGCTCGCTCCTTGCAGCCGCGGTGAGGCCAACACCAGTCCCGGCAAGGGAGGCTTCGCCCCGCAGAGCGGGAGCGGCGTGAGGAAGCTCGGAGGGTTTTGAGTTTTTGCTGCTCTTCCTGGAGCTGGCGGTGGGGGGTGAACACGTGTCGTGGTGCCACTCGCCCCCCATCATGGTGACATGGGGAAACCAACGCCAACTGCGTCCCCGGTCACTTTGCACACTAGAGCTCTCCTTGCAGCCATTGGAGACCCCGAGGGCCAGGATCAGGCCAGGCACGAGTCATGTCTCCTGCACCCCCTGCCCCAAACCCCTTCCCCAAGGAGCCTGGATGATGCCTGCACCCCTGGGTGTCCCCAGCATCCCTTCCCAGTGCCTCATCCCCTGCTTCCCCCATTCCCTCTCCGTGCCCCCCTCGCCCACACCGAGCCCTGGCTGGAGACGTGGTGTCGGCCTCTTCCTAGGCATGTCCCTGTCCCTGTCCTGTCTGCATGTGTGCTTATGTGAGTCCCCAGAGCCACGCGGCCACCGGGACACCTCACCCCCAGGAGAACTCGGGGTGCAAGGAGTCCCTCTGCCCAACTGCACCCGTGGGTGCAGGTAGCAGTGAGAGTAGGGTGCTGGTTAGGGGGCAGCAGGGAGGGGGTGGTGAGAAAGCTCTGGCCCCATAGAAAGAGCAAAGGGAGGTCCCCAGAGCAAGGGAATGATTGGTCCATACAAAGAGGGTATCCTTGGAGAAGGGGGTGCCCATGGAGAGAGGATGCTCTAGGAGAGGAGATGCCCTTGGAGAAGGGTCTCTGTAAGGAGGGGGTGTCCACAGAAAAGGGGGTGCACTACAAGAGGGGGTACCTTGGAGAAGAGGTGCTCTTGGTGAGATGTGCACAGAAAGGAGTGCACTTGGAGATGGGGTGCACTTAGGGGAGTGGTGCCTATGGATTTGGGGTGCCTATGACAGGTGCAGGAGCACCAGGCCATCGGGTATGGGGTTAGGGGCCAAATTTGGAGGACGGAGGGCAGGAGTCTGGATCTGGCTGTGTATGCCACGTGGCCACACTGTGCCCCAACCCGTGGCAGGAGCAAGCTGAGGGGACAGTCAGGAAGGTCGGAGCCCCCCAGCACCCAAGCTGGGGTCTGTGTTTTCGTCTGCCAGTACAAGGAGCCCAGTGCCCACCCAGGACCACGTCCTGGTGGGAGCCCCTCCACGCCGCCCCACCCACCCCCTTGGGACTGAGGGGACATGGGGCAGGCGGTGCCACGACACGGACCCACGGGAACCCTCTCCTTGTCCCCTCACCCCACAGCCCCACGGGGAGCAGCCGCTACGCATCGTCAGCCGAGTTGAGCCAAGGCAGCTCCCAGCTGAGCGAGGACTTCGAGAATGAGAGCCTGAGGGACTCAGAGCTGGACGAACGGGACGGCGACTCCTACCACTCCTGCCACAGCTCCGTCAGCTACCGCAAGGATTCGCCACGCTGGGAGGAGGATGAGGATGACGACCTCTACCTGGAGGAGGAGGAGGAGGAGGAAGAGTTCAATGAGGACTACAGTGAGAATGAGGAGGGCTACCCCAAGGAGGAAGAGGAGGAGGAGGAGGAAGAGCTGCGGGAGCCGGATGCCTATGAAGCCCCTGAGCGTGACGCCTATCCCACACCACAGAAACCACAGCAGCAGCAGCAGGTCCCACAGGCGAAGCCACAGCAGCAGGAAAGGAAAGAGGAGAGGAAAGAGGAGAGGAAGGAAGAGAGGAAGGAGGAGAGGAAGGAGGAGCAGGATACGTCTGCCCCACAGGAGGTCGCAGAGGTGCAGAAAGATGAAGCTCCCGTGCAGGAGCCAGCACCCGAACCTGAGCCCCCAAAACAGGATGAGAGGTAGGAGGGGGATTTGTCCCGAAGCGTGCCTGGGAACACTGTGGACCGGTGACACATCTCGGTGGTGGCCCTTGGTTCAGGTCTGCCTGCAGCTCCCATTCTGTGGGCAGCCCCATGGTTGTCCCATTCCGAGGACCCCCACAAACAGGGCTGAGGTCCTATAATAAGGTCTCCTGAACTCCCCTGGGCACCATTCCCACTGCCACATCATGCTGGGCTCTGCGGGATCCTGGCAGGTTCAAAGCGTTCAAAGCGTTCCTCTCCTTTTCTTCCCCATCTGGATTTTGCAAGAGAGGAGGAAAAGAACTGGAAGTCATCCCTGGGCAGGGGCTCCTATCCCCAGCGTGGTGGGAAATGCTTGAAGGACAGCCTGGCTCAGCAGATGGGCTAGGAACTGGATGATATTTAATGTCCCTTCCAACCCAAGTCATTCTATGATTCCATGATTCTGTGACTCTATTACTCTGATTCTGTGTTTCCATAATTCTGTGACTCTCTGACTGCATGATTCTGTGACTCCACGATTCCACGATTCCTTGATTCTATGACTCTGATTCTTTGACTCTGATTCCACTACTGTGATTCCATGATTCTATGACTCTGACTCTAGGACTCTGATGCCATTATTCCATGATTTTGTGACTCTATGATTCCATGATTCTATGGCTGTGATTCCATGACTCTATGACTCTGATTCTAGTACTCTAAGATTCCATGGTAATATGATTCTACAGTTCCATGATTCCATGACTCTATGGCTTCATGATTCCATGACTCCATGACTCCATGACTCCATGACTCCATGACTCCACAATTCCATGATTCCGTGACTCTATGTCTTCGTGATTCCATGGTCTATGACTCTACAATTCCATGACTCTATGATTCTATGACTCCACGATTCCATGATTCCATAACTCTGATTCCATGATTCTATGATTCTGTGACTCCATGATTCCATGACTCTATGACTTCATGATTCCATTACTCTATGACTCTATGATTCCACAATTCCATGGCTCTATGATTCCATGATTCCATGACTCTATGGCTTCATGACTCCATGACTCCATGATTCCATGATTACATGATTCCATGATTCCATGATTCCATGACTCCATGATTCCATGACTCCATGACTCCACGATTCCATGATTCCATGACTCTATGTCTTCGTGATTCCATGGTCTATGACTCTACAATTCCATGACTCTATGACTCTATGACTCCATGATTCCACGATTCCATAACTCTCATTCCATGATTCTATGATTCTGTGACTCCATGATTCCATGACTCTATGACTTCGTGATTCCATTACTCTATGAATCTACGATTCCACAATTCCATGGCTCTATGATTCCATGATTCCATGACTCTATGGCTTCATGATTTCACAACTCTGTGCGATGATTTCATGACTCTGTGACTCCATGATTCCATGATTCTATGATTCCATGACTCCATGATTCCATGATTCCATGATTCCATGCCTCTGAGTCCAAAAAAACAATGAAGACATGTAATCCATGTGTTTCCACATCAGTGTCACTTTGCTCCAGGCTGGATCCTTCCCTCTCCCTTGGGTGCCAAGTCAGGGTTCACCAAGTGAGAGGAAGCTCTGCCTTTCCTTGGGACCCACTGCCTTTGCAGAGCATTCCCTGCTAGAAAACTGCATTTCCCATGTTCACATTTCCTCACAACCCATAGGGATCCCCACACCTCACCATGCCCTAACCCCAGCACTGTGCAGGCAGTGAGTGCACCATATCCCTGCAGGGAGCCAGTGGAAGCGGAGGTGCAGGACCCCAAAGCACGAGCCAAAGCCAACTGGCTGCGAGCCTTCAACAAGGTCTGCCTGCAGCTACAGGAGGTGAGCACCCCGCTGCCCACCCCACAAACACCCACACCCCGGGGGGCAGCGGGGACCCCACTGATGGCCCCATAAGGGGCACGGAACGCTGAGGACTGTCACCATGTGTGCTGCATGCCAGTGCCATCCATCCCCTCGCCCCATCCCTGCGTTGCGCTGACACTTTTTTGTTCTGTTTTTAGACTCCATCCTCCATCTTTTATTTTTGTTTTGGCTCTGGATTTGCTCCCCCGGGGCTGCGATTCCCCTCCCCACCGCTTCACTTTTCAGTTCTCCACCACCATGGCCCTCGCGCCCACGCGTCCCCTTCCCGCAGGGGAGGGCTGTAGGTAAGCATGTCTGATGGAACCGTGTGTGCCTTCCCTGTGTGCCCACATGTGTGCAGGGACCGCCCTACAAGGGAGGAACAATTGGCTTTTTCCTCTCTTTTTCCCCCCAAAATTCCTTCGGGGGTCCCTACACACACCCCAATCCTGCATTCTCTCTTGGATCCGCTGTGCCTTCCCAGTGATGCTCCCCAAACCTGCACTTCTGCACAGTACATCCGTCCCACCTGAATCCTACACCGAGCTTCTTGGGCTGTTTTTTTCTCTCTCCCCCTGCGCAGAGTAGATACTTGATGTCATTTTTCAGCCTCGTGCTTTTAGGACCAGGCTTTTGCCCACCACCCAGGTGACGAGCGCCATGTCCGTGACCCCCACCTTGTGTTTTTCAGGCTCGTGGGGAAGGCGATGGAGAAGCAAAATCGCTTTGGTTCAAAGGCGGGTGAGTACCTATGGGACGTGGGGCTGTCCCTATGGCAGCAGTATTGGCATTCTGGGGGGCTGGGAAGAGCTGTGGGGGACTGGCCTCCATGGGCTGGGGCCAGATTTTGGGTCTGGATGGCAGGTTCTCAGGTTGGATGGCAGATTATCAGGTTGGATACCCAGTTTGGGGTTTGGGTACTGGGTTTGGAGGCTGTATGGGGTTGGATGGCAGATTTTGGGGCTGGATGCTGGTCACTCGGTGCTTTGGAGATGTCCCCAGGCACTGCTCCACGTCCCCAAGAACAACCACCGAGGGGACAACGAGGAGGTGAGTGGGTCAGGAACACAGAGCTCCCTCATCCCTCCTTGCCACACGGGTCCTGAGCGATGCTGCAGGGCTCCCCAAGCCACAGGGTCCCCTGCGCAGCCCCACTCTGCACCAAAACCCTGAACCCAACCCCAAGGGCTGCTTTTCACTGCATTTCCCACTGCAGCACCAAGGGAAAACACCTCAATACGACGAGGAAAGCTGCATCTTTCCACCAGCACCCCACAGCGTCCAGCGCCCGGCGGATGCGCTGCTCCCAGGAGCGCCGGCTTCCCTCCCTGCCTCAGTTTCCCCGTTCCCCCTCTGACTCTCCTCTCTCTTGCAGGCCTGGCGGCGGGCTGATCATTATAGACAGCATGCCGGATATACGCAAGCGAAAACCCATCCCTTTAGTTAGCGATTTGGTGAGGTTCCTCCTATAACGCCTTGCGCCCTACAGCCGCCGGCTTCGCTCCCGCTGGACCGCGCCGCCCGCGCCCCCTGCCGCCTCTAACATGGCTTGTGTTCTCTGTTCTCTCTCCTCCAACCTGGCTTGGCCGTCCCCGGCTGTAGGGGGGCGGCTGTAAGGTTTCTGCGCTGCATTAACAGCATGCCCGACATTAAGCCCGGACGCAAATCTCTCCCTCTAGTCAGCGATCTGGTGAGCGCGGGATGAAGGGGTTAAAGGGAGAGCGCCCTTGGGGGCGGCCGGACCTCTGCTCCTGGTGGGGTGGGGTGGGTTTGGGGTCGCAGGTGGATTTGGGGTGGCCTAGACCAGGAGGACGGCGCTGCCCACCCAAGGGTGCTTCCCTTTAACGGAGCTGCAGGGTCCCGACACTGAGGCATCCGGCGTCCTCATCTTGGCCTGTGTCACGTAGCACAGACGTGCCCCCCCGTCCCCTCCTGTCCCACCACCCCATAGCTCAGGTGGTGCCACGGGTGCCGTAGTGCTGCCTTTATGGACCCCATCTGTGCCATCCCGTTGCTGGGACCTCAACCCCAACCCCTGTCTCACACACTGTCCCCACACTGTCACCTCCCCAGTGACCAAAGACACCAATTTCAGCAATCAAACGCCCTTTGCGCCCACAATTAGGTGCCCTTCACCACCTCTCCCCACACTTCGTGCCCTCCCCAGGGCATCCCCATGCTGTCCCCAACCCTGCCCCATCCCACCCTGCTGTCCCCCTGCTCTGCCCCCGTCCCCAGCCCGCTTGGGGCGGCCGCTGATGCTTCTGCTGTGCTGTGTCAGTGTCTGGGTTTTGGGAGTTTGGGTTGTGGTTGGCAGTGGGGTGGGCACCATGGGTGGGGATCAAGGGGTGGGCAGGTTTAGGGTTGGGGTTATGCTGTGACGTAGCTCCTAATGATGGATTTTTGCTCCCTGCTCGCCCTGGCTGCCCGCAGGCAATGGTGAGTGCTCTGTTAGGGGTCTCAAGGGTCTCGGATTTATGGAGAGGGGCTGTGCTGGACTGGGAACTTTGTTTCTTTCCTACAGTCCTTGGTCCAGTCCAGGAAAGCGGGAATCACATCCGCGTTGGCCTCCAGCACCTTGAACAATGAGGAGCTGGTAGGTGCTGGGATGGCAGCAATGGGGACATGGGGACATGGTCAGTGGGGTCAGGATGGCAGAAATGGGGTCATGGTCAAAGGGTTTGGGATGGCAGCAATGGAGACACAATCGTTGGGGTTGGGATGTCAGCAATGGGGTCATGGTCAAAGAGGTTGGGATGTCAGCAATGGGGATGCTGTCAATGGGGTCAGGATGGCAGTTTCCATGTGGCCACCACTCTAACTTAGGAGTTTTTTCCTTCTCTCTTCCCCCCCTCGCCCAGAAAAACCATGTTTACAAGAAGACCCTGCAAGCCTTAGTGTACCCCATCTCCTGCACCACACCCCACAACTTTGAGGTGTGGACGGCCACCACCCCCACCTACTGCTATGAGTGTGAGGGGCTGCTGTGGGGCATCGCCCGGCAGGGCATGCGCTGCGCCGAGTGCGGGGTCAAGTGCCACGAGAAGTGCCAGGACCTGCTCAATGCTGACTGCCTGCAGAGTAAGTGGTCATCTGCCTCCCCACCCCATACCTCTGTGGGGTGGCTCGGAGGGAGGTGGCCATGATTTGGGAGGTGGGGTCCTGCTGTGTGCTTGGGGTGAGCAGCACAGGTGTGCTGTGGGAGTGGGGTGAAGCTCTCCAGGATTGGGTGCAGTGGGCAGAGATGGGACTGACTGTTCCATCTGCTCTGCCCTCGTGAGGCCCCAGCTGCAGTACTGTGTCCAGTTCTGGGTCCCCAGCACAGGAGGGACGTGGAGCTGTGGGATGGGGAGGGCCATGAAGACGCTCAGAGTGTGGAGCACCTCTGCTATGGAGAGCAGCTGATGGAGCTGGGTGTGTTTGGCTCTGGCGAGCCTCGTTGCAGCCTGATCTGGTTTGGGGCACCCAGCCCACGGCAGGAGGTTGAGCTGGATGAGCTTTGATGTCCTCTCCAACCTAAGCTGTTCTATGAGTCTATGCTGATTCTATGATCCGTCCCCACTGTTGCCACCTGTCACTGCCCTCCCCCAGGGGCGGCGGAGAAGAGCTCCAAGCACGGAGCTGAGGATCGCACGCAGAACATCATCATGGTGCTGAAAGACCGCATGAAGATCCGCGAGCGCAACAAGCCGGAGATCTTCGAGCTGATCCAGGAGGTGTTTGGGGTCACCAAGACCACGCACACGCAGCAGATGAAGGCTGTGAAGCAGAGCGTCCTGGATGGCACCTCCAAGTGGTCGGCCAAGATCAGCATCACGGGTACATCACCCCCCATGGGGACACTGCATCCCTGCTGCTCCCACTGTGGGGCATCCCTGTGGGCACGGCTCTTGCCTTTCCTAACTGCATCCCCTATAAGCTACAGCATTTGGGGTGAGAGCGGGGATACAACAGCTCCAGTCCTTGGAGATGTCACCAACCCTATGCACAAGGACACTGCGTGTCCCAGCCTCCTCGCCCTACAGAGAGGAGTTAGGGGGTGCCATGGGGATACGGGGTGCTCAGCACGGGGACCTCAGCATGGTTGCAGCACTGATTTTGCTCTTTGTTTGTTCTCTCCTCTGTGCCACATGTGACTGGTGTCTATGGATGGATGTGCCACACTGTGCTATGCCTTGCTGCAGTGGTTTGTGCCCAGGGCCTGCAAGCAAAGGATAAGACAGGTTCCAGTGACCCCTATGTGACTGTCCAGGTTGGAAAGACGAAAAAAAGGACTAAAACTATCTATGGCAATCTCAACCCGGTCTGGGAGGAGAATTTCCATTTGTAAGTTGGGGTGGCAGGGAGCTGTCAGGCAGGGGGTCCAGAGGAGACGGGGCTGTACCTGGTTTTGGGCAAATTGAGGCACGTTTCCCCACTCATCCTGGTCCCACCCCCCTCTCCCTGCAGTGAGTGCCATAACTCCTCCGACCGCATCAAAGTCCGTGTCTGGGATGAGGATGATGACATCAAGTCCCGCGTCAAGCAGCGCTTCAAGAGGGAATCCGACGACTTCCTGGGCCAAACCATCATCGAGGTGCGGACACTGAGCGGGGAGATGGACGTCTGGTACAACCTGGGTGAGTGCTGTGCTGGGGACGCAACCCTCACCCTACTGCAAAGGGGTGGGGGATGATACCCAAAGCATCATTTCCTATTGGGACCATGGGGAAACTGAGGCACTGAGAGGGGTCCCATTGTACCCTGGACCGTCTGCAATGGGGCGGATTGGGGGCTGCTGTGGGGTCTGGCCTCACGCTCTCTGTGCCCCCCTAGACAAGCGGACGGACAAGTCGGCTGTGTCGGGAGCCATCCGGCTGCACATCAGCGTGGAGATCAAGGGCGAGGAGAAGGTGGCCCCCTACCATGTGCAGTACACGTGTCTGCACGAGGTGAGCACCACGTGGACCCCCTCGCCCACACCATGCTGCCCCCGACCCCGGAGCTGTAACGGGACCCTCGTGTGTGCCCCCAGAACCTTTTCCACTTTGTGACGGATTTACAAAACAACGGAGTGGTGAAGATCCCCGACGCCAAAGGGGACGACGCCTGGAAGGTTTACTTTGATGAGACAGCACAGGAGATTGTGGATGAGTTTGCCATGCGCTACGGGGTGGAGTCCATCTACCAGGCCATGACGTGAGTCCTTTGCTGCCCTGCATCTTGCTGCCCTTTGCGCTCCCAACCTTGCCATTGGTGCACGTGTGCACACATCCCCACGTACTCCAACCACCCCATATGTATGCCCCCAGACAAGCAGCACGTCTCCCACTTCTTCCCCCAGGCACTTTGCTTGCCTCTCCTCCAAATACATGTGCCCGGGGGTGCCGGCAGTGATGAGCACCCTCCTGGCCAACATCAACGCTTACTATGCCCACACCACAGCCTCCACCAACGTCTCTGCCTCCGACCGCTTTGCCGCTTCCAATTTCGGGGTAAGTCCGATGGTGCGTAAACACTCCTTCCTTCTTCTTCTCTCTTCTCTGGGGAGGGGGTGGGGGGGCAAAAAGGGAGCAAATGGGGCCGTGCAAGGCAGCTCCCAACTCAACAACACGGGGCAGTGGGGTTTTGGCACCAAAATTCATCCCTCTCTTGGATTGTGAGACGGAAATTTCCTGCTGGAGAAAGTCAAAATTTGCTCACAACATTACTCTGGTTGGGTTGAAGTGCCTTCTTTGGGGTGGCAATGCAGTTCACAATGCCTGTGCCAAATGGGAGCTTTGCACGGCCCCACGCGCACCGGGCGCAATCCCAAACCGCCGCAAACTCAGCCAGCTGTGCCAGCACCCATGGGTGCCACACTGAGTTTGCTCCGGGGATGGGTGCACCCACGGGGACACGGGCAAGGAGGGGGCTGTGCTCCCACCCCAGCTGCCCCTGCGTCCCCCTATGCGGGCGCTATGGGGTTGGAGCCCAGCCTCGGTTAGGGCGAAGGGTAGCGAGAGCCGTGCGGCAGGAGGAGACCACAGGAAAGAAAAAACAACAACAACAACAACAACACCTTTTTCTCTTAACGTGGAGGGTTTTAAAAACTTTGTTTCTTTCTCTTTTTTTAGAGAGCCTAAAGGTTGGGTCCT
This sequence comes from Phasianus colchicus, assembly GCF_987193195.1. Taxonomy (NCBI): domain Eukaryota; kingdom Metazoa; phylum Chordata; class Aves; order Galliformes; family Phasianidae; genus Phasianus; species Phasianus colchicus. The sequence goes on from NC_143463.1 coordinate 1,694,710, forward strand.
AAAGTGCCCGGCCGTGCCGCTTTATCCCCGAGCACCTGGCGGGTCCGATTTAAGCGCGCTGCAGCCGTTGGGTGCCGGGGACCGAGCGCGGCTCCGAAGGTTTGCAGGACAGCCCGGCCCTGATGCGGCCGACAGGGGGGTGTCCAACCCCCCCAGCATAGGTGCACCCAAAGTGCTTCATCATTTGAGGCAAAGCAGTCGCTTTGCCTCCAGCTCAGATGCCATATTTGCAGCCCAGCGTGCGTTGGCATCCCTTCACCCCATGGTTGGGAGATGAATTTATGCCCTAAAGCCACTCATCCCCAAAGGAACCCATCAGCCCATGGTGTTCCGTCCATGCAGCCTGGGCAGACCCCAAGGAACCCCAGGAGCATCCTGGGATCCCCCTTGATTTGTCTTGAAACAGCTCAACCTCAAAGCCAGAAATGCAGCACCCCACACTGCTCTCCCCACGTTCTTTTTTTTTTCTCTCTTTGGGGCTGCACCACAGGGAGGAGCAATCCTACAACATGCTCCAAGCTCTGCTCCGAGCCCAGGGAGGGCAGGGGTACCCCATCCTGCTCCAGCACACAGGGAGAGCTGAAGGGATGCAGGAATGCATCCTGCACCGAGCGGTCCCCTCTGCACTCTGCCAGGACCACGTGTGCCCTGGAGCCACCGAGAGCTGCCAGCAAACCCCAGAGAACATGGGCTGCCCCAACCACAGGGCTGGTGGAGGTGGGAGGGCCAGCGGGACATCAGGACAGAAGGATGACAGGACAGTAGGACAGAAATGAGAGGGTTGGGGTATGGGCGCAGCGGGGAGGGGGCGGCCCCCACCTCCATCCCCCCGTTCACCCGTCCCCGGGGCGTCTCTCTGCAGAAAGAACGCTTCGTCAAACTCCTCGACCAGCTGCACAACTCGCTGCGCATCGACCTCTCCATGTACCGGGTAAGGCACTGCTGTGCCTCAGTTTCCCCACCCGGGCAATAGGGTTCTCTCTCACCCCCCAACACGTGACTCTTCTCTCCCCCCCTGGCAGAACAACTTCCCTGCCAGCAGTCCTGAGCGGCTGCAGGACCTCAAGTCCACGGTGGACTTGCTGACCAGCATCACCTTTTTCCGGATGAAGGTATTTTCTCCTTCCACATTGGCAGTTTTGGGGCGGGGGCTGCTGGCCCTGCTGCAGCCCTACCGCCATCCCACACAGGTCCAGGAGCTGCAGAGCCCACCCCGAGCCAGCCAGGTGGTGAAGGACTGCGTGAAGGCATGCCTCAACTCCACCTACGAATACATCTTCAACAACTGCCACGAGCTCTACAGCCGCGAGTACCAGACCGACCCGGTGCGTGGGACCCCATTACTGCCCCAAATCCATCCCTTCTCCTTCCCTTCCCCCAGCGATGCTCCCCCTGTGCTCCACCGTGGAGGTGACCTCAATGGGTAACCAAATGGGTAACCAATGGGTAACCAAAGCCTCCACTGCACCCCTGTTGCTCCAGAACAAGAAAGGCGAGGTGCCCCCCGAGGAACAGGGGCCCAGCATCAAAAACCTGGATTTCTGGTCCAAGCTCATCACCCTGATCGTGTCCATTATTGAGGAGGACAAGAACTCCTACACGCCCTGCCTGAACCAGTAAGCAATTGATCAGCGATTTATAGGAAAAGGGGCACTCAGGATCACGTGGTGCCAACCAGGTTGAGTTTGGACGTGGGGTGTAACACCCATTCTATCCAGGGAAAACTGAGGTAATGGGGGGGGGAGGTTGGGGTTGGCTCTCCAAGTTGTGTGTGATGGGCAAAGGTTGGGGTTGGCCTCCATAAATCGTGTGATGGGCAAAGGTTGGGGTTGGCTTCCAAGCTGCATGTGACAGACAGAGTTTGGAGTCCACCTCTCCAAGCCTTCGTGGGATTCTTCCCACCCCAGGTTCCCCCAGGAGCTGAATGTGGGGAAGATCAGCGCCGAGGTGATGTGGAACCTCTTTGCCCAGGACATGAAGTACGCGATGGAGGGTGAGTGCCACGTCAGACAGCATGGCAATCCCCTTTCACCTCTCCCATCTTCTCCCCATCATTTTTGGGGTCACCCAACCCCCCCCCCCCCGCCAACTCCCAAAGATTTGGGGCTGGATGAGACAGCCCTGCTCTCACTTTCCCCACGCAGAGCACGACAAGCACCGCTTGTGCAAGAGCGCAGACTACATGAACCTGCACTTCAAGGTGAAGTGGCTGTACAACGAGTACGTCACCGAGCTGCCCTCCTTCAAGAGCCGTGTCCCGGAGTACCCTGCGTGAGTGCAGCTCCTGGGGGGGTGGGCACGGATCCGTTCTGTGCCCCCGCTCTGTCTGCTCTCACCGTGCACCCGTTACAGGTGGTTTGAGCCCTTTGTCATCCAATGGCTGGATGAGAATGAGGAGGTGTCACGGGATTTCCTGCACGGAGCGTTGGAGCGCGACAAGAAGGACGGGGTAAGGTCAATGCGCACGGGATGCAATCCTGGTGTGTGCTCATGGGGCCAGGAGCCCTCACCCCAATGCCCCCCTCATCTCCCCACAGTTCCAGCAGACGTCGGAGCACGCGCTCTTCTCCTGCTCCGTGGTGGACGTCTTCTCCCAGCTCAACCAGAGCTTTGAGATCATCAAGAAACTCGAGTGCCCCGACCCGCAGATTGTCGGGCACTACATGCGGAGGTTCGCCAAGGTGGGCACCTGGAAGGGGTCTCATACCCTCGGGACCCCAACCCTACTGTGCTGCTTGGCATTTCCCCACCACAACTCCTTCCCCAACTGCACCATTCCATCGCCGCTGAGGGACTCACGTCTCCTTCTCTCCCTCCTTCCTCTGGGTGCAGACCATCAGCAACGTGCTGCTGCAGTACGCCGAGATCATCTCCAAGGATTTTGCCTCATACTGCTCCAAGGAGAAGGAGAAAGTGGTGATGTACCTCCCTTCTGCTCGTGCTGTCCCCGCACAGTGGCTGTCACTTGGTTGTCACTTAGCTCCACTGCGGTCCCCATAACCCACATCCTCAGTCTTGTTGTCTGATGGAGGTCTCCAAAATGTATCTCAGTGCCATGGGGCTGCAGTGACCCTGTGTGGGATGGGGGGGCTCCATGGGGCCATTGCAACCATGAGCACTGGTGCTGACCCCAAATCCTGCCCCTACAGCCCTGCATCCTGATGAACAACATCCAGCAGCTCCGCGTCCAGCTGGAGAAGATGTTTGAGGCCATGGGGGGGAAGGAGGTGCGTAGTGGGGGTCTCAGGGTGGGGGGCATGGGGAGGGAATGGAGCTTTTCTCCGTGGATTGGTCCCCAGTTCCTCATTTCTGCGTGGGTTACCCCATGGCACCGCACCAGACCTTGCCCAGGGATGAATGTGGGGCACACAGAGAACCTCCAGTGTTGGGCTAGGGGATCTGATGTCTGCCCCAAACTGTCCCCCCCAAGCTGGACACAGAAGCCAGTGACATCCTAAAGGAGCTGCAGGTGAAGCTCAACAACGTCCTGGATGAACTGAGCCGAGTGTTTGCCACCAGGTGAGGGGGCATGGGGTCTGGGGATCATGCCCATGCAGGGGGTCCTATGAGAGGGCACTGACCCCCCTGGTCACTGCCATCCTCAGCTTCCAGCCCCACATCGAGGAATGCGTTAAGCAGATGGGGGACATCCTGAGCCAGGTGAAGGGCACTGGCAATGTCCCTGCCAGCACCTGCAGCAGCGTGGCACAGGATGCTGACAACGTCCTGCAGCCCATCATGGACCTCCTGGACAGCAAGTGAGTGGGATCCCCATGTTCCCAACATGGAGGACCAGTAGGGTTGGGTGGCGACATGGGGATTCCATGCTGGGACGTCAGCCATGACCTCCAGACCCTGCATCCCCAACTTTGGAACACAGAAGACCAGTAGGATTGAGCTGGCTGTACATGGGGTGGAGTTGGGATGCTGGGACATCAGCCATGACCTCCAGACCCTGTGTCCCCAAGTTTGAAGCATGGAAAGCCAATAGGGTTGGGTTGGCTGTGCATGGGGTGACACTGGGATGCCATGCAGGGATGTCAACCCCATTCCCACCCTGCAGCCTGACACTCTTCGCCAAGATCTGCGAGAAGACGGTGCTGAAGCGCGTGCTGAAGGAGCTCTGGAAGCTGGTGATGAACACCATGGAGAAGACCATCGTGCTGCCACCGCTCACCGACCAGACGGTGAGTGATGGGATGGGGTGGGGACACGGAGCTGCTGCCACACAGGGCACTGCTGGATCTGTGGTGGGGCACTGGAGTTGGTGGCCTCCACAGGTGTGTCCCCAGCTCATGGCTGGGAAAAGGACAGAGGAAGGAATGGCCACCTGAGATGTAAAGTCAAGAGCTGGAGTTAGGGTCAGGGTCAGGGATTAGGTTGGGATTGGGGTTAGGGATAGCACTGGGGTTAGGGTTATAGTTGGGATCCAGGGGTTGGGGTTAGGGTTGGGATCAGGGGTTACATTTAGGCTTAGGGGTTAGGACTTGGGTTTGGGTTAGGGTTAAGGTTGGGACTGAAGTTAAGGGTTCAGGTTAAGGTTAGGTTTTGGATAGCTGGGGTGAGTTAAAGTTGGTGTTGGTGTTAGAGCCTGTTAGAGTCAGCAGAGCTTGGGTCTCTTAATCCCAGTGCTGTAGGTTCTGGTTCCCTGTCGCTGGAATACCGCCTTCCTGCCATGGTGGCATCAGGAAGCATCCAGCCATGTCCTCCCATCCTTCCCTCCATGCCCTGTTCTGGGAAAATGAATATGGAGGTGTTGGAGATAGAGGGGGCCTTGCCATGGCTCTGGCACCATTTGGATGGGGTGACACAGGGATGGGGTAACACAGGGATGGGGTGACACAGGGATGGGTGTGAAGCCTAGCAATGGTTCTTGCATGGAGAGAAGATTCCTGCAGTCTCCGTGTCGCAGTGCTGCGTCTGTCCTCCCCACATACAGCAACGTGGGGCTTTTGGGCAGGGATGGGGATGTCCCCAAATTGTGTGACCCCAGGATGTTGTCACAGTCACAGAGCTGGGATGGGCCACTCGCCTGGAGCCAGCTCTGCAGGGCTGTGGGGCTCTGTGTTGTGTCTGTGCTGCTGGCTCTGCCCCCATCCTGGTCCTTGTCCCCATCCCACCACATGTAGCTCTGCCATGGGGCGGTGGCAGCGCTCGCTGTGCCATGGGGTGGTGACAGGGACGTGCAGATGGTTTGAAACCCCACTGGATGATGTTTGCCAGCCTTGGAAGTGCGGGGCTGAGGCTGAGTCCCCGCTGCAGCAGGGAGGCGGGTGGGATGGGGTCAGGAGGACCATGATGAGATGGGCAGGGGTCTGGCACTGGGCAGCGCGTCACATCCGATGGGGACACTCATGTCACGGTTGTTCTCTCCACTTGCTCCGCTCGCCTCTCAATGGCAGATGATTGTAAGTACGGCGGCTCCATGTCTGTCTGTCTGTCTGTCCGCTGTGTGTCGGTCCTGGCCTCTCCGGTTCCTGTCCCCTGTGGCTGCCCGTGCTCTGCCCGTCCCCTTACTGCCCGCTTGACACCGACCTCAGTGGGGATTTGGGGTTGGACGGATTCAGGGTGCCTGGATTTGGAGTCAGCGTGAGAGGGGATGGCAACGGGCAGCGCCATGTTTGGGGGCAGCCGAGTTGACCCCGTCATCTTGCTCTGTCTTGGGGTGGGACAGGGACACTGGCTGTGGGATCAGGGTGGGCAGGGCTGCTCTGCACCCCGCGTGCCTCAGTTTCCCCATAGGGTCTGGCCGGGCTGTGGGCACGGTGGGGGCTGAGGGCAGAGGTGTTCCCTGCCTGCAGAGAGGAGCAACTGGGACACGAGGTGTTGGCCAGGAGGTTGGCAGGAGGCACGAGGCTCTGCCCTGGGCAGGATATGGGATCGGCACTGCTCTGGTCCCTTGCACGGCTTGGACCCAGCGGTTTCCTTCTGTCCTCTTCTGCTCTGTCTGGGGCTGTCTCTGTAGGACACAAGGTCCCCCTGCTCCCCCATCACTCCATACCTCAGTTTCCCCCCAGGTCACAATCCTTCCTGGTAGCCCTGCTTGACCCAGCCATGCTGCTCATCCCCACCCCCCACAAGCTCCCCACACAACCACCCTGTCTAATGCTTGTACCTCCTCATTCAGAGGTACCCCAGACTCCTCCTCCCAGAAGCTGCTCACAGCCCCCCATGTCACCCTGTGGCATCCCACCAGGACCAGTCCTCTACAGGCCCAGCATCCCGATAGGAATCAGTCCCCCACTGACCCAGCATCCCCGTGAGGACCAACCCCCATAGTTCCAGCATCCCAACGTGGTGGATCAGCTCCCCATTGGTGCAATATCCAGCATCCCAGTGGGGACCAGCAGACCCAACCTCCCACGGGACCATTCCTCCACTCACCTGGCATCCCAGCAGGAAACAGTCTTCTATGAGTCCTGCATTCCAACTGGGACTAGATGCTCATCAGCTCAGCATCCTAGAGAGACCGGTGTCCCACTGACCCAGCAATCCATGGGGCCAGTCCTCTATGAGCCTGATATCCCATGGCACCCCCTGAGCCAACATCCCAGCAGGAACCAGTCCCCTATGAGCCCAGTGGGGACCAGTTGCTCATCAGCCCATCCTCCCAGCAGGAACCAGTCCTCCACAGGTCCAGCATCCCAATGCTGGGATCAATTCTCTGTTTGTACAACATCCAGCACCCCTTAGAGGCTGCTGGCCCACTAAGCCAGCATCCCAGCAGGGAGCAGTTGCTCATCAACCCAGCATCCCAGTGGGACCAGTTCCCTGCTAACCCAGCATCCTAGGGGACCAGCCCTCTGTGAGCCTGGTATCCCACAGTCACCAGCACCAGCCCTTCATTGACTCAGCATCCCAACAGGGACCAACCCCCATGGGTCCAGCATTGCAGGATGGGCACCAGTTCCCCATTGGTGCAACATCCAACATCCCAGTGGGGAACAAATGGCCCAGCATGCTCTGGGGACTGGTGTCCCACTGACCCCCATGGGTACCAGTACCCAGTGGTGCAACATCCAGCATCCCACAGGGACTGGTGTCCCACTGACCCCCCTGGGGACCTGTCCCCATCATCCCCAGCCATCCTTTAGGAGCTCAGTGATGCCCTCGCTTTACCCACATCCCCTCCACGTCCCATCCCATGCTGTCTCCCAATGCTCACCCTCTGACATTGCTTCTACAGGGCACGCTCTTGAGAAAACATGGCAAAGGGACAGAGAAGGTAAATAGCCCGTGGGCTCCGTGTGTGTCCTCGCCCCGTGGCCGCCCTGTTGGCCCCGTGGTCGCCGGGTTTGTCCGTGCTTCCTCTTGTCGTGCTGTCTGGATGTGGCGTGGTGTGGTGTGGCTCTGTGCCGTGTTGTCCCGGAGCTGTGCGGGATGGGGCAGAGCCCCACGTCTGTGTTTGGTTGTGGGGGAGGTTGTGCCATGTTTACCCCATGGGTGGGTTTGTGGGGTGTTAGGTGTGGGGCATGCGGCTCGGCATCCCACCGGGTGCAGGAACAGGAGGGCACAAACCCACCCCATTGCTGGGGGTGTAGGACTGGGGACTGGTGTCCCACTGACCCCCATGGGTACCGGTACCCAGTGGTGCAACATCCAGCATCCCACAGGACTGGTGGGCGCTGCAGGGATCCCATGGATCTCTGACCTCACCCCCAGCAGACTTCACTGAGCCCCAGACCTCCCTGTTCCCCATGCAGACCCCCATCCGTGGGCGCCCGCCCCCTATCCAGCTGCTCCCCACACCACGCAGTGCTCACATACCCCAAAACTGAGTGCCACAAAGAGCTGTGCTGGCATTGCCACACCTGGCCCCGATGTCTCCGTGCTGTGACCCATAGAGGACAGCATCTCCCTCCCCACATTGCCTCAGTGCAGTCTTCCATCACCCAGCCCCGCAGGTGGGGGGCACTGAGCCCACTCCATAGGGCGAAGACCTGGCACGCTCACCACTGGGGCCCCCAGTAACTGTCCCTTGCTCTTCTTTTCCAGAGCAGGGTGAAGCTGCCCAGTCACACTGAAGTAAGGACACAGCTCGTCTCCTCCCATCCTTGCCCCATGTGCTGTGGGGTGGGGGGGTCCCGCTCTGTACCGTGTCCCGTTGGGCTCCGTTTGAGTGACAGCTGCGTCCCTATGGGGGGGACAGGGCCAGCAAGAGAAGGGTTAATGAGGCAGGAGTGGGCCGCGAAGGGTTAATGGGGGCAGTAGGAAATAAAGGTATGGGGTGGTTTGTGGGGTTTCTCGTTGTTGGGGGGGGACTGGAACTGCTGGTGCTGGGGGGGGAGCTGGTGGTCATGGCTCTGCCCCAGTTTGCCCCATTACACACTGGAATGGAGCCAGAGCTCAGCTTCCGAGGGGTGACCCCATGCTGTGGGGCTGCACTCTTTGGGGTCGTGTCAGTGGGGCTTTGCATCCCCACACGTGGAGGTGGCACAATGTGGGGCACTGTGGGGACCGCTGACACCCACCCATGGTGTCCCCTGGGGGTGTCCCAGGGTCTGGAACCCCCTGGGGCTGAGTGGTGGGGTTGGGGCAAGGGGGGGACAAATGCACCATGGAGCAGCGGGGAACTGTGCCAGGTGCCAGCGCGTCCCCAAACTCTGTCCCTTTGTCCCTCTCTTGGGGGGCACAGAGCAGGGATATGGGGTCACCGGTGCCAAAGCGTCACCCTGCCCTGCTGTCCCCAAGCCCTGTCGCTGTGCTGTGATTGCTCAGCTCCTGGGGATACCCAAAGGGCTCAGAGGAACCCCTCTGAGTCTGGGGGCTGGGAGTCCCCAGGCATTGCAACCCCCCCCCCCACACACAACCTGGCCGCTCACTCTCGCCATCCCCTTCTCTCCGTTCTCTGCAGGGCACGCAGATGATCTTCAACGCAGCCAAGGAGCTGGGGCAGCTCTCCAAGCTGAAGGTGGGCTCTCTGAGGTCCCCTTTCAATGTGGGGTGAGGTGACGGCCCCACGCGTCCCCACTCTGAGCCTTTGTCCCCCCCTCAGGACCACATGGTGCGGGAGGAAGCCAAGAGCCTGACCCCCAAGCAGTGCGCAGTGGTGGAGTTGGCGTTGGACACCATCAAGGTGAGGGCACTGTGGGGTGGATGGGGACAGCACTGTCCCTATGGGAACACCAGGTTGAGCCCCCCCATGCCCCACAACTCCTCCCCCCCCCCCCCCACAGCAATACTTCCACGCTGGTGGTGTGGGGCTGAAGAAGACCTTCCTGGAGAAGAGCCCCGACCTGCAGTCGCTGCGCTACGCGCTGTCCCTGTACACCCAAGCCACCGACCTGCTCATCAAAACCTTTGTGCAGACACAGACATCACAAGGTACGACCCCCCCCCAGCCCCCCACATCCCACCCCCCAACCCATAACCACACTCCCAATGGGGCTGGAGCGCGGGGGTCCACAGGGCCGTGGGTGTGAGGATGGCGTGGGCTCTCCCTGCTGTGTGCTCTGTGGATGAATGGGACCGTGGGGAGCTCAGTGCCCCCTCCCCAGCACCAGGTCTGTCTGTGCGTCCCCGTCCCCACACCAGGACGTCCGTCAGTCCGTCTGTCCTGTGGGTCCCCCCAGCCCCCCTGGGTGCTCCGTGTCGCCGCAGTGTCGTCCGCCAGCGCTGATCTCTCTTTCTCTCTCTTTCTGTTCCTCCCCCCACCCCTCTTTTTGCTGTCCCCCCCCACACACACGCTGTCTCCCTCCTCTCTCTGTCCGCTCTGTGCTGTGTCTCCGTCTCTTTCTCTCTCTCCTCCCCGATAGTCCATGGTGGAAAAGGTGTTAGGTTTACCCTTAGTGAAGAGATTTATCCTGAGAAGGGTACGTGCACTGCTCACCCCCCCAGCACCCCTCTGCCTCTCCCCCAAGATGTGCCCCCCCCAGTCTCACAGGGCTGCTTTGGGCTGAACTGGGGGGAGTTTGGGGGCATTGACCCCTTCCCCATCCCCACAGCTTGGGGCTGGCTTGTGAGCTCAGGGCACCCCGGTGCTGCTGCGGGGGGGGCACACACAACCCATGTCCCCCCACCTTATTGCCATAAGGACCATTACCGCCTCGAGGAATGAGCACAGCCTCCCCTATGGGCCCTGCTTGGCCTCCTGCACACCTTCAGTTTTTTTTTTTTGGGGGGGGAGGGGGGGTGGAGGGATGGGTCTGCACCCCCTGCTTGGCCTCCTGCACTCAGACCCCCCCCTCCATTGCTCCATTCTGGCTCAGCATGGCACTGCCCATGGGGACGGGGTGCCGGGTGGGGGCAGAGGATGGAGTGTGGTTGTGCCCCCCTCCCCGTGCCATGCTGGAACACGTGGGGACGTCCTCCTCCTGTTGAACGTTCTGAGCCTGCATTGCCCCCCCACCCTCCTTCACCCATGGGTGCATGCACCGCTTGACGTGGGGGGGTTGCAGGTCACCGAGTTCCCCCTAATTGTGGGGCAGCCCCATAGCTTTGGTGGTGGCACAGGGGTACACTGAGCACCGTCATCCCGCATCCCCCGCCATCGGGGTCCCACCCCATTCCCCTCAGGCTCTCTTGGGGTGAGGAGGGGAAGGGGTTTGGGACCCACTGATGGAGAGGGGACAGCAGTGTCCCTGCTGCCAGCCCCAGCTGTCCCCAATGGTGGCTGCCCCCCATTTCCCCATGGGGTCACATTGGGGCACACGCGGTGCTGAACCCCCCGCTGTCCCCACGTCGCCTGCCCCACTGCAGCGGGCTTGGAGGCAGGCAGGGGACAACAGGGGACAAGAGGGGACAGCACCAAGGGCTGGCACTCACCCTGCACCCTCGGCCACGCAGGATCTGGTGTGGAGGACCCCGTTGGGGAGGTGTCCATCCACGTGGAGCTCTTCACCCACCCCGGCACCGGTGAACACAAAGTCACTGTGAAAGGTGGGCATGGGGGGAATCTAAAGGGGGTCGGGGGGTGGTGACACCCCACCAACCTCACATGCCCTCTTGGCACAGTGGTGGCTGCCAATGACCTGAAGTGGCAGACGTCGGGCATCTTCCGGCCCTTCATTGAGGTCAACATCATCGGCCCCCACCTGAGTGACAAGAAGAGGAAATTTGCCACCAAATCCAAGAACAACAGCTGGGCCCCCAAGTACAACGAGAGCTTCCAGTTGTGAGTGGCAGCTGTGGGGCGCAGGGCTGGGGATGTGGGGGGATGCTGGGGACACGGGGACAGGGGCACATCGAGGACATGGGGACACTGGGGAGGTGGGGACGATGGGGATGTAGGGACATGGGGACACTGGAGATGTGGGGGTGCTGAGGACATGGGGACCACCGGGGTCATGGGGACAACGCAGATGCAGGGAGGTGGAGACATTAGGGATGTGGGGACTCTGGAGACATGGGGATGCTTGGGATGTGAGACACTGGGGACACTGGGGACACCAGGAAATGTAGGGATGCTGAGGACATCGGGATGTGGGGATGCTGGGCATATGGGACACTGGAGAGAGGGGGATGCTGGGGACAGTGGAGATGTGTGGTCACTGGGGAAATGGAGACATGGGGATGCTGGGGAGCTCAGGATTCTGGAGACACTGGGACATGGGGACACCACCAGCAGCAGGAAGCGGGGAAAAAATACAACCTATGGGGGCCACAATGCTGTCCCAGAGCCCCCGCCCCCCCCCCCCGTGCCAACGCTGCCCCAACCTCACCCCCAACCCACAGCACACTGGGGACAGAGACGGGTCCCGAGTGCTACGAGCTGCAGGTGTGTGTGAAGGATTACTGCTTCGCCCGCGAGGACCGCACGGTGGGCATCGCCGTGCTGCAGCTGCGTGACCTCCTGCAGCGGGGGGGCTGTGCCTGTTGGCTGCCCCTCGGCCGCCGCATCCACATGGACGACACGGGGCTGACCGTGCTGCGCATCCTGTCCCAGCGCAACAACGACGAGGTGGCCAAGGAGTTCGTCAAGCTCAAATCCGACACGCGCTCGGCTGAAGAGGGCAGCACTTAAATCCCACCCACCCCCCCCCCCATCCCCTCCCCCACCCGCAGCCCCACAGCGTCCCCCAGCCATGTATAAGCCATAAGAGAGGCCACGACGGGCGGCTCCTGCCTATGGGGAGGGGGATGTGGGTGCAGCGCCGGACCCTCCCCCCCCACCCCATTCCTCCTTTGGCTGTGAGAAAGCACAGAGCGTCGCCATCCCGACCCACGGGGCTATAGGGCTGCACCCCAAACCGGGCAACGGGGCGGAGCTGCCCCTTCCCCAGCGGGGATGGAGGGATCCCAAAGACCCCACCTGGCCCCCCCGCCTCGTTGAGGGATGCAAGGAAAGCTCTGGGCTGGGGGGGCCCAGGTGACGGCCCGTTGTCCCCGTCCCTTGTACATATGTAGATAGAGCTGTACATAAACGGGGCAGCTGTGCCCCGCACCCCGAAGGGCTATGGGGGCTGGGGACCCCCCCAGCTGGCGGCGGCATCACTGGGGCTGGAGGGCAGGGAGCAACCCCCAGCCCCATTCCTGTCTTCCCTGCCCCATGCCCCACCCGAGGTGCCAGGGTGGGGGGTGAGGGGCACTCGCATCCCGTGGGCTGGGGGCACCCACCTCCACAGCAGCGCCCACGGGACCTCCTTGGCACAAGAAAAACCTTCCCCCCCCCCTTCCAAGCCCAAGGACCCCTCCCCTATTCCCCATTAACCACCATTTGTGTGATCAGTGGTGTGTGTGTGTCTGGAGGAGGAGGGAGGGGGCAGGAGCACAGGGTCCCACCCACAGCCAGAAGCCCCCCCCAACTCAATATATACCTCTCACCCCCCCCCACCCTCAAGGACAGGGTACCCCACCCCACCTCTCCATCTCCTTTCTATAGGGTTTGCCTGGGACCAAAGGGTTTAGGTGTCCACTCTTTCTGTTCAATGTTTACACCCCTTTTCTAACTGCTGCTCCCAAGGGGGCTCAGCCCTGCCCCCCCCCACCCCTATGTGCCCCCTTCCTACCCCACCCTGTTTGGCATGTGATGGACACCCCACCACTCTGCTCCGTACCTGTGTGTCTGTACCTCCCCCCCATAGCAGGGGCTCCCCTGGATGCATGACAGTGAGATGTTTTGCACTATTTTGACTTTTTTGGGCTCTGTAAAAATATTTTATTATAACTGACATTAAAAAAAAAAAAAAGGAAAAAAAATCACCTATGTTGTGGGGTGGGAAGGACATCCCACATTTAAGGTCAGCATTGAAGTGCCGTGGATGGTGCCTGCAATTCTTAAGAGCCATCCCTCCAACCAACCCTCTGCCCCCCAATGGAAGGGATCCATCAGGATCACTGATCTTTGGGCAAAAGCTTCAACCAAAGAGTTAAATAGGGTCAGGTAATACTCCACCCTCCCCCAATGTGCCCCCAAAGCCTAACAAGTGGGCAAGGAGGACCCAATGCCAACCACAAGGACATCACCTTACAACTACTCCCCCCCAAGCAGCCAGCCTCAGGCACTCAGTTTATCTGCAAAGACTTTTATTAACACCAAAGCATTAAAAAGAAAGGGGTGAAGATCATCACAGCTGTGCCACAAAGGCAGTACCTGAGGGTTCCAACAAACAAACATCACACAGAGCTGCATCCCAACCCCGCAGGTCCTCCTGCAGGCTCAGAGGCGCACCAGGAAGGCCAGGTCCACGCTGCTGGGGATGCAGAGCTCATCCAGGTGCAGCGGGGAGGGGATGAAGGGCAGGTGCACAGGGAAGAAGTGGCTGGTGTCCACCAGGAGCTGGCTCGGTCCCTCTGCCTGCTGCTCCTGCAGTCGATTCTGTGGGGATATGGCCATCAGCAAGGCAGTGGCCAAGAGCCAAAGCCCCCCCAGCAGAGCCAAGACCCCCCCTCTCCCCAGCCAGCAGAACCTCCTTCCCTACCTCCACGCTGCTGATGAAGGCAGGGCTCACTCTCTCCTCCAGCCCAGCAGTGGGGGTGTACGCCCGTAGGATCTTCACCACCTGGGGCAGACAGCAGATGATGGAGCTGAGGGATCATCTCTGCCCCAGCACTGGTGTCCAAGGCTCCCAGGTCGCTGCATCCAACCCCCCCAGCCCCGTACCTGCTGTGGGGTCAGCACGGTGCACAGGCTGCAGATGGCCCCCGCGTCCTCCTCTGTCGCCTTCTTCACCTGCAGCAGCTGTGCAGCCTGGATCAGAGGCTCCAGCATCTCACGGGCTCCGCTCTGCTGCAGCCCCTGCGCCCGCAGCCACTGCTCCACCTGACTGATGTTGTACCTATGGGGCAGGGGGGGTCAGCAGGAGGCAGCCCCCATTCCTCACCCCCCCCATATACACCCCACTTAGGACCAACCTGAGCTGGATGCCACGGCTCCAGGAGCACGCGTCCTTCCTCAGCAGCAGGTAGTTGAGGGTGGTGCCGCTGATGAGGAAGAGGAGCTGGCGCAGCAGCTGATGTCCCACGGCTGGGGACAGCCCATAATGCTCCAGTGTGCGGTGGAAGGAGCCCAGCTGCTGCAGGAGCTCGGGCAGTGTGTGGGCTGGGGGGGCCGAGGAGCGGCGGTGGGTGGGAGGGCAGGAGGAGGACAGACCCTGGATGGTCTCACTCTCCAGCATCGCAGCAACTGGAGGGGGGAAGAAGAATGATCAGAGCGTGGCTCATTGGCTTCATGTCATCTCCAGCTGGGGATGGAGGAGCTGATGGGGTGGCTGTGCTCCTTGGATGTGAGAAGTGGGGCGTGTGAGTGATGGAGGTCCTCAGATGGGGTACAAATCTCCCCTCCCCCTTCAGCTCCTCAAATGCATTATCTGATCTGGGATACTCCAACACCAGATCTTAGAGCCCTCCTGTGGGGATCCCAACCCAACCCAGAGCCCCAGGCATGGGAAACCTAACCCAACTCACAGCTCTCCTCTGTGCTGCCTTAGGGGGCTGTGGAGAACCCAACCCAGCCTAAGAGGACTTCAACCCAACCCACAGCCCCCCCATGGGAAACAGAGCCCAACCCACAGCCCACCTAAGAGGAGTCCAACCCAACCCACAGCCCCTCACCATGAGGAACCCAACTCAACCAAAGCCAACCTACAGTCCTCTTAAGAGGAACCCAATCCACCCCACGGGGAACCCAACCCACCCCACATCCTCCTTAAAGATGAATCCAACCCAACCCCAATCCCCCCATCACAAGGAACCCAACCCAAGCCAACCCACAGCACCACCCCCCTCCACCACCAGGACCACCAGGCACCCCACGAGCCCCCAGCCCCACACCCCCCCAAGCTCCATCCATACCAATCATGGGCTTGAGGCGCTTCTCAGCCGTGCGGACGAGCTGCTGGTACAGCTGCACTGCCAATGCTCCCAGGCTGTGGCAGGGGCCCTGCGGGTCCAGGTTGCGCAGGCGATGCTCATTCTGGTGTGCTGTGTTCCCCTGGTGGCAGCTCTGCAGGTACAGCCAGGTCAGGGTGATGGGTCCCCGGGTGACCCCACCCCAAAGCCCACCCTGGGGCAACAAGGGGCAGGAGCAGCCCAGCACGTGCCTGTGCACCAAATGGGGGGCAGCCCCAGCCCATAGACAAAGCCCAAGGCTCTTGATATCATCCTGGGAGGGGTGGGGATGACAGCCCCCTCCCCAAACCCTACCTCATCCCGGCCGTACTGACGCAGGCAGTTCAGGAGCCGGCAGGCATTTGCAAGCCAAAGTGCCACCACATCAAAGTCATCACTGTGCTTCTGTGGGGTGGGCAGAAAGCAAGCAGGGAGTGGGTCAGTGAGGTGCCAGCAGTGGCCCCATAGCACCCCAGCACCATCCTACAGAGCCCTAGGGTCCAGGCTGCAGCCTCCCCCCCATGCCATCTCCACATCACCCAGCAATTTTCCTGCCCCCAGCACCTTCATGACCCTTTTGATGGCATTGATGGCTGCATCCAGCAGTGAGTGGGCTCGTGGCTCATCACAGCAGTGGTCTGCGTGCCGGATGCAGAGGAAGAGGACGTAAGCTGGAAGTTCTGGCATTGCCCCAGGGCTGCTCTGCAGGCGATAATCTGTAGGGAAGGGCACAGATGTGGGGCCAGGCAGCCATGGAGAGCAGAGCTGGGCAAGGCTGGGGGGAAGGGAGGGACAGGACCCATCCCTGGGCACTCTGTTGGATCAGTGGGACCACGTTACCCCAAGCCCACCTGTGATGATGGCCTTGATGATGCGCCCTTCGTCCTCCAGCCTCCATGCCAGCATGGCCTGGGGGGGCCCTGGTGGGGATGGGACCATGAGGGACGTTGCTGGCTCCTGCCCCGGTGTGGTGGGCTCTTTCTTCATTGCTGGAGGGAAGCACAGATCACATCCTGGGCCACGGGACTTGCAGCAGGTCCCTGTGTGTGATGCACCAGCACCAAAGCAGGCTGGTGACCCCCATCCCTTTGTCCCCCTTCCCACGCATCTACTTACATGTAAACTCCTGGATCTGCTTCATGTAGGCTCTCAGCTGCTTCTGCAGCTTCAGCGTGGTCCTCTCCTGTTTCTCCAGCTTCTGGGACAGCTCCTGAGCAAGGACAGCCTTGTAAGGCTCACACCCCCAGTACCCACTCACAGGGTCAGGAGATGCCAGAGTTCCCATGCATTGCTCCCAAATGGGATGCTGCAGATTGCCATAGGACAAGATGGGGGTATCCAGCCCGATCCTGTTGTGCCCCCCTTACCCAGTTCTCCTCCTTCAGACGCACAACGTGGTGCTGCAGCCCCTCCTGGCCCTGGTGCCGCTGCAGGTCCTGGATGAGGGCAGCCTGCTGCTGGCTCAGCTGCTTGAGTGAACGGATGTCGAGGTGCAGCCCCTCCACCTCCTCCTCGTGGTGCTGCTTCTCCTCCTGCAGCTGGCTCACCAACAGCCTGCACAAGTGGGGAAACTGAGGCAGTGCACTTGGACTGGATTGTGCTTTGGGTCCCTTCCAACCCAACTTATTCCATGACTCCCAGACATCAACCTCTATCCTTCAGGGGTAAGGTTTATCCCCTCAAACCAACATCTCCCAGAGCATCTATGGGGCCACACTCACTTGTTGGCCACCTGCACCGCATCGTATGCATGCTTCAAGTCATCCCCCGCCGCCTTCTCAGGGCTCCTGCCCAGCCCCAGCATCTCAGCAATGTTCTGCAAGAGGAGAGCAGGGCAGGGTGAGGGCAGCCCCAGCAGCTCAGCTCCATCCCCACAGACACGGGGCAGAGGCTCACCCTTCGCTTAAGGAAATCCAAGGGTTTCCTCTCCTCGTGCTCAGCGGATGCTTTGCTCCTCCCCAGCTCCTCCCGGGTGCGGGCCAGCTCCTCCGTGACAGCATTGAGCTGCCCCAGCAGCAGCAGATAAGCCTTCTCAAAGCGGTCCTGCCCCACAGCAGCGTTAGGCACAGGGTCCTCCATGGGGTGGGGAGGCTGGGGGACCTCAGGTGGTGGCTGCCAGCGCTCCTCCAGCCCCTGGGAGTGGGAAGGAGGTTGGAGCTGGGGGCTGACAGCCCTGCAGCTGCCCCTCTGGGACCACAGGAGCCCATGGGAAGGGGTGCTTCCATTTGTCACCTCCACCATCTCCACTAACCTCAGCCTGTAGGTCTGAGCCATCCCGAGAAGGGGCAGTGGACATGGAGGACATGTAGCTGCTCTCAGAGCCCAGGAAGCTCTCGGATGAAGGGGAACGTCTCAAGGTGCTTTGCTGATGGGAGAGAAAAGGGACAGAGTTGCTCCTTGCCCCCCAAACAGCCACTATCTCACATCCCATCTCTCGTGGGGGTACAAGGATAGGCCTGGGGGTGACAGAGACACAGCAGCCCAAAGGGGCTGAGCCCAACATGACTCCTCACCCTATGGAAGGCCACTTCATCCCGCAGGTTCTCATAGCCCTGCTCCAGGCGGGCGTAATCCTGCACCAGGCTCTGGTAGCGCGCCCGCTCCTCCTCCAGCTCCTGCTGCAGCCCCCGGCTCTCCCGTGCCGCACGCTGGTGCTGCTCTGCAGGCAGACAGACACGTAGGAACACGTGGGAACACAGGGAGGGTGCACCGAGGATGGGGATCCTTCTACCTTCCAGATCCTGCGACTGCTCCAAGGTGCGCTGAATCAGAGCATCCCTCTCCTCACCCAGGTGCAGCTTCACTGCTTCCACTTCTGCCAGGCGCTGCGGAGTGAGCAGAGGGACAGATGCAGCCCAGGGGGCACCTCTGGGGCGCACAGCACCTCTATCACCCCCAGCCCCACGTCAGACCTGCCGGAGCTCCTCCACCTCCTGGGCCAGGTGGCTCTCAGCACTGTGCCTCTCCAGCTCGGCCAGCCGCTCCTGCAGCCGCTGCACCTGAGCGTCGTGTGCCGCATCCTCCCGCAGCCACCGCATCTCCTC
Source organism: Phasianus colchicus (assembly GCF_987193195.1). Lineage (NCBI taxonomy): Eukaryota > Metazoa > Chordata > Aves > Galliformes > Phasianidae > Phasianus > Phasianus colchicus. The sequence continues at coordinate 1,713,021 of NC_143463.1, forward strand.
CCGCAGCCGCTGCACCTCCTCAGCGTGAGCAGCATTCAGTGCCGAGAGCTGCTCTGCCAATCGCTGCTTCTCCTGGGCCTGGGGGCAGACAGCACCAAAACTTGAGAGGGTGCACGTGGGCACCTCACCCCAAAGGGGAACCCATCAGCAGCAACGGGGTATCCCATTTTCTCAGGTATCACCCCGTGCAGCATGCCAACCAAAGAGCCCACCGTAGGGACGGGTTGACCGCTGCACCGTGGGCACCCAAGAGCTGCAGCACCCACCTGCTCATCCAGCCTGCGCTGCAGCTGCATCACCTTGATCTCCATGCCTTTGTGCAGCTGCTTGTAGTGCTCTACTGAGCGAGCTTCAGCCCGCAGCCTTTGCAGCTCACGGCGCGCCCGCGCCCGGCGGTAGCAGCACTGCAGGTAGAGCACAGCCCTGCGCAGACAGCTGTAGTGCCGGCGGGCCAACCAGCCCCTCACAGCAGCCTGGAGCACCACAGCTTTTTGGTGCTGCACCATCTGTGGGGAGATACAGGACAGCAGAATCACCAGCGAGCACAAGGGACAATGCAACAAAGGTTGCTTGCAGTGGGATCGGCGCCGCGCCGTCACCAAGATGCAGGAGGGCACTGCTCCCATCCGTGCACAGCACTCACTGCTCTGCCATGCTCCTACCTGGCAGTAGAGGCGTCGAGCAAACATCCCCCGGCTGAAGGCCTGGATGGTGAGAGCAGCTCGACACACACGCAGGTAGGAGCGCCGAGCCAACACCATCCTCACGTTCTTCTGCAGCACCACCGCAGCTCTGCTCCTCCGCAGCTCAGCGGCGAGCCTGCAGGGTGCAGGAGATGAGAACCCCACAGCCTCCCCTCCCCACCCTCGGGCTCAGCTCTTTGCATCTCACCTGCGTGCCAACATGCCCCGGGTGTGACGCTGCAGGCACAAAGCTGCAGCACGAAGGCGCCCGAAGCGTCGCCGTGCCAGCCAGCCCCGCAGGTGCCTCTGCAGCAGGGTGCAGGCTGCACGCAGCCGGCGGCACCGCAGCTCCTCCAGGAATGCCACCTGGCCAGCACGGAAGAACACCTTGCTCTTCCCGCAGCGGTACACGCTGGGGTCCTGCAGGATATGAGGGAGATTCAGAGCAATGCCTCAAAGAGGTTCTCCCAAAGGGATGCTGTGTGACCTCCCTGCTGGCTGCAGGATGCCAGTTTCTATCCATCGTGCACAACACACTGAGGACCCGTGCTGGAAAAAGGATGGGGAGAAGGATGTGCAAGGGATGCTCGAGGGACACCAAGGGATGGGGAGAAGCATGTATGAAGGATGCTGGGTGAAATCCTGCAAGGGATGGGGAGAATTGTACATGAAGGATGCTCAGGAGAACAAGAAATGGGGAAAAACGCACACACAAGGGATGTGTCTGGGGGACCCTGCTGCAACCCCTTACTTGCAGCAGCCTCTCCAAGGCAAGGCTGCAGCTCTGCTTCGCATCATCACCCACCAGCTCCTCCCTGCTCAGCAGAGCCCTGTACCTCTCAAAGAACTCCTGGTATGTCCACCTGTGGGGGCATAGAGGGGATGATCAGGGGGTGCTGCAGCCAGTGGACCCCCATGGTGCTGGAGGAGTGGGGAAGGGTACCTGGAGGGGTAACCAGCAGCACTGATCCGGATGGTTTCCAGCACTCCACAAGCTCTCAGCTGCTCCACTGCTCTCCTGGAGTCAAAGCTGGGGCAAAAATGAAAGGGTTATGTCATTCAGGTGTCAGCTGGGGGAGCGCATGTGGGGTATGAGGGATGCAGCTCGGGGTTTGGCACAGCCCCACAGCACTCACACAAAGGGCAGCTTGCTGTCGTTGGGTTTGATGCAGCGCACGTAGTGCGGTGTGGTGCTGCCCAGCGTCTCCATCAGCCGGTGCAGGGAGGATTTGAACTGTAGAGGACAACAGGAAAGCGCTCAGAGCCTCTCCAGCACACAGCAGGGCCTCCTCCCCTCCCCCTGCCAGGGCTGTCCCTGCCCCATACCTGGCTGGAGATGGACTTCTTGCTCTTCTGCGTACCAGGAATTGACCTGCGGCTGGGGCGGCCGGACCTGGACCCACTGGACCTGCGGGACGTGGGGCCATCCCCATCCTCCAGGAAGAGCTCAGTGAGCAGCGCAGACTGCACAGAGTGGGGCAATGAGAGCCAGAAGGGAACATCACACCATGCACCCAGAGCCATCACTGCAGGACACAGACCCAGGAGCCCAGCACACAGCCCAGATGTGGGAGAACCAGCTGTGCCCCCTCCTGCCCCCAGAAGAACCCAATGCACCCACGGACACCCTGCCATGAGAGCAGCCCAAGGTGTGCCAAGATGTCACTTACCTTCTGCCAGGACCACGCAATGCAGAGGAAAGAAATGACAGCATTACCAACCTGAGGGCAACAGGACCCCCCTCCCCCCTCCACAGGGGCATGGTGACCAAGGCATCACACACCCCAAATTATGGCAACCCATGGGAATGGGGTTGGAGCACCCACAGCTCATTTCTCCCACATCACCCACCCTTCCAGCCCTGGGATGCTCGCACCTTGCTGGCTCTCAGCAGCCCCACCAGCTCCTCGGGGATGGTGTCCCTGTTCTTCTCCACAAACCCATCACACTGATACTCCACCTGGCAGGGAACAGCACAACGTTACCCTGGGACTTTCCCAGCCCAGCTTGCTGCAGCGCTCTTGGAACAAGAGCCTTAGGAGCCAGAGCTGCCCAGGGGGCCAGAGTTGCTCTCCTACCTTGCCAGCAAAGTGGCACACAATGAAGGCATCCGTCGGCCTCTTGGGCTTCTGGAAGTGGGAGCTGCCAAGGTGGATCTGGTACAGCTTCTGGGCCCAGCTCCCATCACTGCCCTGGGGCATCTGAAAGGCAGAGGGGTCAGGGGAAGCAGCCGGGGGGGCTCTGGAGGGCTGCAGTGCTGCCAGCACCCCAACCCACCTTGCACTCCTCATTCAGCAGGTCCAGCACGCCCAGTCGGCCCTCGATGAGCTCAATGCATGGCTGGTTGTCACAGAAGTCAATGAAGACCCATGGGATCTCCTCAGCCACGTACTCCTCCTGCTCCAGCTTGAAGACGTGCTGGAGGGACAGGAGAGCAGAGCAGGACCAAGGTGAGGGCAGAGGTTTGCACAGGGCAGCCTTTCCCCTTCTCTCGGATCTTCTGGAGAACAGAGGGCTCCATGCCCATCTCCAGCCCCATTCCCAGTTTTGAGGGAGCAGCCACATCCCCAGGGCAGGAGGACAGAAGGAGCAGCACAGCAGGACACAGGGAGGTGTGCCGCCCTCCCAGCAAGGAGACAATTGGGAGATACCCACCAGGTTGAAGAGCTGCTGCAGCTTCTCATTGGCATAGTTGATGCAGAACTGCTCAAAGCTGTTGAGGTCGAACATCTCAAACCTGTGGGCAGCAGATTGCTGCTTGAGGCAGGGCACAGCCACAGACCCAACCCCATCCACAAACCCAACAGTGGCCAGAGGAGGATCACAAAGAGGAGAGCTGTCCTTACCCATAGATGTCCAGGATGCCAATGGACGTGTGGTGGCCCTCTGGTGAGCGCAGGGCACGGTTGACCCTGCTTGTCATCCACCTGAAGACCTGCCCATACATGTGCTTGGCCAGGGCATCCCTGCAGTCCAGCGCCTGCTGCCTGCTGAGCGGCTTCATGTAGGTCTCACCCGCCGTCACCAGCTTGCGGTGGCAGAGCCAGCGTGTCACCTGCACCTCCTCAATGCCCAGCAGCGCACAGAACAGCCCCAAGGCCTCACTGTTGGGCTGAGAAGGGACAGAGGTGTCACCAGCAGTGCTGGGATGCTTGGGGACACACGTGGGGCTCTCACCCACCTCCACAAAGCAGCCGTCCCCGTGGCGGTCCCTCCCTCTGATGGCGACGTTGCCCAGGTGCAGGATGGCAGCAAGGATGGCAAAGAGCTCCAGCTGGTCAGCTTCAGGGACGCCTGCAGGCACAGAGTGAGGGGTTGGGGTCAGATCCTGCACAGCACGAGCTGGAGAAAAGGGAAAAACCAGCAGATACCCCGCTGGGCAGCAATGGGGCAGCCAACCAACAGGGGGTGAGGGAGGTGGGATGATTGTGACAGCCCACAGGACAATGGGGATGCCCACCCCATTGTTTTTCCCCAACCCAGGACAGTACCCAGGAGGGAGAAGGCGTGCCGTGTGCTGTCCAAGTCAGATGCATCATCAGTGCTTGTGCTGCAGCGGCCCTGCTGGGTGTAGTAGAAGGTCTCTGCTCCACCTAAAGAGGAGATGTGTGGGTGTTGAAAGCAGCACAGCCCCACCGGGCTCCCAACCACCCCCATCCCATGGGGCAGCACATCCAGCCAGCAGCCCCAAAGGCTGGGGGAATGGGAGGTGGGGGTGGAATGCAGAGTGCTGGCATCACCATGGGCACACCCGGGGGGACATGGGGCACTCACGCAGATGCAGACCCTGCAGCTCAGGCAGGGCAGCTGATGCACAGAGCTGATAGAAGATGTGGTAGTTCCGTTCTGCTTTTGCCTGCAGACGAGTGAGAAGAGCACTGAGCACCCCCAGAGCGGGGACAAGGGGATGCTCCCACCTCCCAGTTCAACCGAGCAGCGCTGGGGCTGCGTGCCATAGCAGCCATGGCCAACACTTGGCCCTGTCCCTACCCAGAGCCCCACCTGGAAGGTGACACGGGACTTCTCCAGCAGGTAGGTCTTGATGGTGGCCCCCATCACACGGGCATGGCTGAAGCCAATCTCAATGTACTTCCCAAAGCGGCTGCTGTTGTCATTCCTGGTAGTCTTGGCGTTCCCAAAGGCCTGGCAGGAGGGAGGCTTTGTTTCTCCAGATGCTCCAGGGGAGGCCAACCCCTCACACCCATTTTATCATGGGCTGAAGGCCATGGGAAGGGCTTTGGGATGGGGGACGCACCTCCATGAGTGGACTGGAGGCCAGCACCTTCTCCTCCATGCTGGAGTCCCCCAGACCACCCCCGACGGTGGTGAAGTATCTCATGGCATACTTGGCTGAGGCAGTTTTCCCTGCTCCTGATTCACCACTGATGATGAGGGACTGGTTCCTACCAAACCTGGAAGGGAATGTGAACCCTTCAGCCACTGGGATGGTTCCAATGGGGCTTCAGCCCTTCTCCACCACAACCCAGGGGTTACAACCCCATGTTGGGAACCCCCAGTGGAACAGTTCCTCCCAATGGGGCTTCAGCCTTTTCCTACCTCAACCCAAGTCTGTGGTACACAACCCAAGGGGACACCCCCACCCTGAGGTCCCCCAGAAGGATCTCTCACCTCACCATCTGCCTGTAGGCCTCCTCTGCCAACGCAAAGATGTGGGGGTCCATATCCCCCATCTCCCGGCCGCTGTAGGCGTAGATCACCTCATCCTCATAGATGGGTAGCGGCTTGTAGGGGTTGATGGCCACCAGGATGATGCCTGCAGGAAGGGCTCGGGGCTCAGACAGGGAAGGGGGGCACTGGGTAGGGCTGGAGGGACGCGGGCTCACCGCAGTAGGTGTAGATGGCATTGGCCTCCAGGAAGCGCACACGGAGGGAATGCAGCACTGCTGGCTCATGCAGGTGGCTCAGAGCCACCAGGTCATCCTTGCCTGAGAGGCACTCAGGGTTGCAGAGAGGTGGCAGCTGAGAGCCCAGGGGGTAAATGAGAGGCTGTAGGGTTGGGGAAAGGGTGAGCACTGAGCAGGGACAGACAGCCCCCAGGTAGGCAGGAGGAACGGCCACAGCGAGCTGTGCTCCTGCACAGCCACTAGGCTCCTTGTGGCCTCTCCACCAAGGGGCACAGGTGGATTTGGGGTGCAAAGATGATCTTATCTCAGGACCCACATGGCCCCAACCTCACCGAGCCATCCTCCAGGCGGAGGTGCAGGATGGAGTCTCCTTCCTCATAGCCTTTGGTTATTTCTGCTGCTCTCCAGACATGGACGCAGTCAGGGATCCAGACCCGGGCACCCTGGGGGGGAAGGGGACAGGAGGGACACCCTACAGACAGCCACCAAACCATGCAGCTCTCTGCATTCAACCTGGTGCTCAGCATCCCCACAGACCTGCAGGGTGGATCCCCCCCAGCTGAGCAGGGAGGCCTTGCAATCACCCAAAAGCAGAACATGACAGCAAAAAGGGCTCAAAACCAGCTGTTTTGGGCACCCAGCAACAGGGCTGGGGGATGCTCCAGCCCCAAAGTCCCTTTGGAATCAGCCCCCCCACCCCACCCCACCTTGCTGCTAAGGAAGCAGTCCTCCTTTCCTATAGGATACCACCATAAAAGGGGAACCCACAACACCCTGACCCCACTGCCACAGCTCCAGCAGCACACAGGGAAAGGAGCTGCTCCACATAGGGCGATACAGACTTTCCCTTCCCCCCCCACAGCCTCACCTGCCCATAGGGCTGCCCTGCCGCCATAGCCCCGCTGTCACACAGCCGGCTCCCCCCAGCTCACCGCCCTTTTATAGACGCTAATTGCCGATAATTGGATACGGGGTCCACAGCTGCTCTGCTGCCACAGCACCGCACTCCTCCCCTAATGGGGGAGGACCCTAAGAGCCCTTCATAGACACCTCCGGCTCCTTTAATGGGGGAGAACCCAAGAACCCCCTGAGCTCTAATGGACTCACCCCACAGGATGCCCCCCCACACACACCCCCAAAGTGCCGCCCCCCACCCCAGGACCACCGGGGGCAGCTCGAGTTTCTCCTGCCCACGGCACCCCCTATGTAGGACCCCCCAAAACTGACCCCTCTCTGGCTGACCCTCCCGTCCCCTGGGTGAATATTTATTAGCCCTACGAGAGAGAACATCTCAGGGCGTTCAGCTGAGCGCTGCTCTGGGGTGGGGATCCCAGAGACCTTTGGGATCTTGTCTCCCATCTGGGGCTGCTCAATTAGAAGGGACCCCGGGACCCGCATCCTCCATCTCCTGTCCCAACACATGGGGTGGGAAGGGATGCATTTCCCAGCCTGGGGCACGGGGGACCTCAGTGGGATGTTTTGGGGTTTCCGGCCATGGCAGGAGCCCCGGGCGCTGCGCTGTGTCTGCAGCAATCCCTCAACGTGACACAGGGCTGCGCTAAACGCTCCGCTTTTAATTACTCGAAAACCGTCGCAGCCATCAGAAAGCGATGCTCGTGGTCGTTGTGATGGAAATGTCCTTTAGGACCTCGTTCAAATCAGACGATTCTATGATATCCGTGAGGTTGGGGCGTTCCGGGTGGCTTCTGTTGTTTGGCATCGTCCCACAGCCCCAAGAGGGCAAAGTCCTGCAATGCCGGGCGGGGAGCAGCCGCTTATCGGGGCGCTGCTCTGCCCCGTTCAGCACGGAGCCGTGTGCCCGCAGTTGGCACCGTCCTGCCCCATTTCTGTCCCCCCGTGGTCAAATCTCAGCTCCCAGCACTGCCTTAACCTTGTTTGGGCTTTTATTTTTATCGCTGTTGTGTATTTGGTGTGGCTGGGGCAAATATTGAATGAGGGGAGAGCAGTGTGGATGGAAGGGGGGGAAAGGGAGGGAGGGAAAGAGAAAGGGAAGGGGAAGGAAGGGAAGAAGGGGAGTGGAAAGGGAAGGTGAGAGGGAAAGGAAGGGAAAGAGGGGAGAGAAGAAGGGGAAGGGATAGGAAGGAGAGAAGGAAGGAAAGAGGGAAGTGGAAAGAAAAGGGGAAGGGAAGGGAAGAGGGAAGGGAAGGGGGAAGGGAAGGGAAGGGAAGGGAAGGGAAGGGAAGGGAAGGGAAGGGAAGGGAAGGGAAGGGAAGGGAAGGGAAGGGAAGGGAAGGGAAGGGAAGGGAAGGGAAGGGAAGGGAAGGGAAGGGAAGGGAAGGGAAGGGAAGGGAAGCAGAGAGGAAAGAAAAGAGTGGAGAGGAAGAGAAGGATAAAAGGAAGGGAAAGGGATAGAAAAGGGGAAAGGGGAAGAAAGAGATATAGAATGGGAAAGAAGTAATCAGGGAAGGGAAAGAGAAAGAGAAGGGGAAGGAGAAGGGGAAAGGAAATGGAAGGGGAAATGGAAGGGGTAGGAAAAAGGGAAAGAAAATGGAAGGAAAGGGGGGAGGAAAGAGGAAGGGGAAAGCGAAGGAGAAGGGGAAAGGACATGGAAGGGGAAAGGAAAGGGGTAGGAAAAGGGTAAAGGGCATGGAAGGAAGGGGAAGGGAAAGAGAAGGGGGAAGGAAAGGGGCTGGGAGCAGAGGAAGCCAGGCAGCAGTTCTGCTCCTCTCCTGCAACCCCGGAGCAGCCCAAGAAGGTTTCCAACCCTGCTGTTTTCAACCACAGCCTCGAGGTTCTCCCCGGGCCGCTCACGGCGCGCTGAAGCCCAGCAGCCATCATCACTCGGGCGCTTTCTGTGTGATTTATGTCTCCTTCCGTTCCTAACCGAGCGCCAGGCCTGGAACAAACAGCCCCACGGAATCACCGCGGGCAGCAGCTCCGACCTTTGCTCCCATCCGGGTGCCGCAGGTTCGGCACATCCCGGCCCCGCAGCCGTTCAGCTCCGACGGGAAAACACCGCGGCTCGTTTGGATCACAGCTCCGGAGCAAAGAGCGCCTCGTCCTGCTGCACCCCCCTGCGCCCATCGCTCCCAGCACCGCTCGTCTGCAGGCTGCTGCCCCACCGCCCGCATCTGCAGCTCCGTTCACCCACTCTGATTTTGTAATTGATTTATTTCCTCCCCCCCCTTCTTTTTGTGTTTTATTTTATTATTATCATTAGAAAAGCAGCCCCCGAGCTGTCGAGGTTTTTCTTCTCCCTCATTCCTTTGGCACGGGGCGGGGGGTGGATCCCCATCCGGGGGAACAACGCGGGGTTCCGTCGCTCCGGAGCCGAATTAACACCGCCGGTGGTCCCGATGCGCTCCGGACCCCTCAGCCGGTGCTCGGAGGGGGGGCTCCGCCCCGTACCTGCCCCCGGCCCCGCCGTCCCGCCCCCCGCCCCGTCTGTCGGTGCCGCCCCGTCCCGCCCCGTCCGCCCGGACTTTTGCTCCCGGTCGGGCCCGCGTTGTTCCGGGCCATGTGAACCATAGGATCGGTCCGTTGGGCCGTTACCGAACCGGTGTCGGTATGGAACGCAGGAAGGTCTTCGTGGTGCTCGACGTGCTCTGCGTGGTGGTCGGTGAGAACCCGCTGGGGGGCTGCTGGGCCGCTTCCCCCTCGATGGGGCGGAGGGGTGGGGGGGGACCGGGGCCGGCCGTGCCCTCGGGTGGCAGCGGGATAAGAACCAAGAGAAGCACCTGCGAGACCGCGATGCCCCGACGGGGAAACGTTCGGCCTTCGCCCCCCACTTTGGGACGGAGCGATACGAGCCGGTGAGGCCGTTCGGTCCGAGCGGAGCCCCCCCGACGGGGACACCCCGAAAACCTCCCGACGGGGTCGCTCAGACCGAGGGCAACCGCAGGCGGACCCGGGCACGGGGATGGGGATGGGGATGGGTGACCGTCGGAGCCCCGAGCGCTGTGCCCCCCCCCGGGGCAGCCTCCGCCCAGACGCTCGTTTCTAAAAGTGCCGCTCTCAAGCACCTAATTAAGACGGATGGCCTAAAAATAAAGGCCCGGGTCGTAATTTCAGCCTCAACCTCCTGAGCTTTCTTGGGCTCTAAGCACCGGTGGGGAGAGAAAGAGAGAGAGAGGCAGGTTCCTGTTTTTTTGTTCGGTGCCCTTTTCCTCTTCTGCACCTTTTATTTTTAGGGGGAGCTTTTTTGGAGGATGGAATTACCCAGGGTTGGGAAGAAAAAAAAAAAAAGGAAAGAAAAAAAAAGGGATAAAGAAAAAGAGCGTCTAATTTGAGCTGCAAACGAAGGGTTTGAAGTCTGTACGGAGGCGTCCGTGCGTGCGGGGCTCCTCCCGCAGCCTGGGAGCCGTCACAGCTTGTTCCTGCCATGTTCCTGCCGTGTTCCTGGCCTTCTCGCAGCTCTTTTTTATTTTTTCTTTTTGGCTGCTTTCGCTTCTGTTCGGAGAGAGCCGCCTTTGGAGGCCCGGAGGCTGCGGGGTGGTGCTTTGCTGTGATTTCTTTCTCTTTTCGTTTCTGCGCTTTTGCTCGGCTGAGAGCGCAGCGTGGGACCCCCCTGGGGAAGGGGCTCCGGGTGCAGGGGTGGCTGCTGGGGACAAAGGTGTGTTTTGTTTTTTCCCTGGAGACGGAGGAACAATGGGGAGGCGGAAATCGCCTTCCTGAAGGCGGAACGGGGAAAGGAGCACGGGCTTAAGGTGGACCGTAGGCAGCCCAGTCCCTGCGGGGAGAGCATCCCGTGCCCTGCGCTGTGCCCAGCAGGGAGATGCCTGAAGATGCCCGTGGTCACCCCGGCCAGGGTCCCCAAAGGGTTGAAGTGGCTGCACGACCCCATGTCAGACACCCCTCCCCCCCCCCCCCGGTGCTCCTTCTGATGTTTTGTGTGGGATGGTGGCATCCACAGAGGAGCTGGAAGATGCTCATGGTCAGGGCTGGTGTGCACGGGGTGTAAAACTGAGCTGGACTAATCCAACTGGTCCCAGCATCAGTGCTGCTGGGGAGCAGGGTCAGGAGGGGGGGAGTAGCCAGGCTGGGTCGCGGGCTCTGGGCTCCAGCTCTGTCCAAACCTGAACCGTGTGGGACCTGAAGGCCCTTCTGGTGTAAAACAGGCTGGCAGGATGCCTGTGCTGCTCCCCCAAGCTCTGTCCTCCTCCAGGCAGTGGGGAATGGGTCCTGGCACCAGGCAGCAGCTGGGGAACAGTGGATGCTCCATGGGTGCCCAAATGCAGCCATCTCCTGCACTAGCTCAGTTCTGCAGGCAGTTGTGAGCCCTGATAATGCTTTATCAGCTGCGGGGCCAGCGTGCTGCACTGGGTGCAGGATCCTTCCCCAGCAGTGGGGAGCAGGGATGGGGGAACCGTGTGCATTGGGTGCCTGCATGGAGTCCTTGGGAGGGTGCCCCAGTCCTCTCCCTCTCTCTCCTTTGCAGCGTCTCTGCCCTTTGTCATCCTGACGCTGGTGAACTCCCCATACAAACGAGGCTTCTACTGCAACGATGACTCCATCCGCTACCCCTACAAGGCAGACACCATCACCCATGGCCTCATGGCTGGGGTCACCATCACCTGCACCGTTCTCATTGTAAGGAAACTTTCTGGGCTCCCTGCAGTGCCCATGTCTGGGGCTGAGACCCACAGCCCGTGAGGCTGGGTCCCTGCAGGGTGGGGGAAGGCCCCAGGAGTCTTCTGGGACCCTCACCTGTCAGCCTTTGGTCCCTGCAGATCTCCTTGGGGGAGGCATACCTGGTCTACACAGAACGCCTCTACTCCAAGTCGGAGTACAACAACTACCTGGCTGCCCTCTACAAGGTGGTGGGGACCTTTCTTTTCGGGGGGGCCATCAGCCAGTCCCTGACCGACCTGGCCAAGTACATGATCGGCCGCCTCCGGCCCAACTTCTTGGCGGTCTGCAACCCCGACTGGTCCAAGGTGAACTGCTCCATCTATGTGCAGCTGGAAAATGTCTGCCGAGGGGAGAGCAGGAACGTCACCGAGTCCAGGTGAGCCCTGGGGGCAGCCTCAGAGGGGTGGTGAGGGGTTGGCAGTCCCCCGCCATGTCCTGACCCATACCTTTGCCTGCAGGCTGTCCTTCTACTCTGGGCACTCCTCCTTTGGGATGTACTGCATGATGTTCCTGGCGGTGAGTGCTGTGTCCCCACCATGTCGGGACAGGACTGTTTGTCCCTGTGCTTGGTGACACTTCTGTCCTCTCTGTAGCTCTATGTGCAAGCCCGGCTGGTGGGGAAGTGGGCCCGGCTGCTGCGTCCCACCATCCAGTTCTTCCTCCTCGCCTTCGCCATCTACGTGGGCTACACGCGGGTCTCTGACTACAAGCACCACTGGAGCGATGTGCTGGCCGGGCTGCTCCAGGGCGCGCTCATCGCCATCCTCATTGTGAGTGTCCATGGATGTCCCCAACCCAACCGTGGTACCCGATGGAGAATGGAGGAGCTATGGGATCAGACCTGAGCCCCACCTCCTGTCTGTCCCCTCAGGTCCGCTACGTGTCCGACTTCTTCAAGCACCGTCCGCCCCGGCAGTGCGATGAGAAGGACCCGGAGCGCAAACCCAGCCTGCCGCTAACCCTGAGCGACACCGACCGCAATCACTACAGCTACGCGGGCGCCCCGTGAGCCGCACACGGGGCCCGGACTGTGGGAGTGGAGGGGTGGGGGGGAAAACATGGAGCCTGGTGCCCACCAATGGCTTCATCGCACTGCGCCGCAGCCCTGCCCTTCCCCGATCCCAGCAGCGCCACGGCTTTGGGATCTGTGGGGCAGGGGGAGGCCTTGGGCCTGGGCTGGGGTCTGCAGGGCCTGGGAGCAGGGCAGGGGGAGGCCTTGGGCCTACACCAGCACTGTGAGGCCTGGTCCAGCGCTCTGAGGCCTACCCTGAAGCCTATTCCTGCACCTTAAGGCCTGTCCTGGGGCCTATCCTGAGGCCTATCCCTGCACCCTGAGGCCTGTCCCAAGGCCTGTTCCCACACCTTAAGGCCTATCCCAAGGCCTATCCCAAGGCCTGTCCCAAGGCCTGTTCTCACACCTTAAGGCCTGTCCTGAGGCCTATCCTTGCACCCCCAAGGCCTGTCCCAAGGCCTGTTCCCATACCTTAAGGCCTGTCCTGAGGCCTGTCCCTGCACCCTGAGGCCTATCCTGAGGCCTACCCTGCACCCCAAGGCCTATCCCCGAGGCCTATTCCCACACCTTAAGGCCTATCCCAAGGCCTGTTCCCACAGCTTAAGGCCTATCCCGAGGCCTATCCCTGTGCTCTGTGCCTTATCCCTATCAAACACTACCGCCTTAGGAGCACAACCCCTCACAGCACAACACAAGGAGAGCAGCCTGCTGGGCGAGCACTGCTTTTTGTTTTTCTTTTCTTTTTTTTTTTTTTTTTTGGAAAGGATTGAAGCAGCCCAGAGCTTGGCTGTGTTCCCTGATGAGCTTTAATGGCCGTTTGGTGCAGGGCAGGGGGAGGCCTTGGGCTCCAACCCTTTGGGTGCTGTGGCTTCGGTGTGTCCTCTGTGGGGTGGTCGGGGCAAGGAGAAAATCTTCTGTGGTAAAGGGGGTGGGGGGTGGGGAAAGGGACGTGGAGCTGCACATGGGGCTCTTATCACTGGGGGAAGGTGGGAAATGGGCCGCATCCGTCCTGGCTCTGAGCTGCAGCCGCCTCTGGCATGGGCGAGCTGTGGGCCCGGAGAGAAGCGACAAGCGTTTGCATGATGATGTGTTTTTGTAAAAATGTGTTTTTTAAATTAGATCATCGAGAAAGAATGTCTGTCTCGGGCCTGCTCTCTTGCTCCATGGATGCTCCTGACCTTGGGGCTGAAGAACTCAGGGCTGCGGCTGTGGAGGGGACAGGCACTAAAGGAAGAGCCCACAGTTCTGGGAGAGCACAGGGCTGAGCCCTGGGGCTTTGAGCAAGGAACAGCAGGGCTGGAGGGAGCACTGGGGCCCTGGGACCAAGGGGGGTGGTTCCAGGACCCCTCCTGGTGCAGGGACCTGTGGCCCGGTAGCTCCAGACCCAGCACTGCCTTGAGCCTAGGGGAGCCTCCGCGCTTCCCAGTGTCTCAGTGAGGGGGAAGGGAAGGTGGCTGGAATCGCGTGGAAAAAGTGACGTTGTGTGCCTGCAGCTCCTTGTACTTCTCCGGGTGCCAGAGCTGGGGGAGGCGCGGAGCTGCCCGCAGCCCTCCCACTGAAAAAGGGGAGTGGTGGGGGTGAACAGTGGCCCCCACCTCCAGCATGGGGCTGCTCTGCTTGGAGCCGGGCAGGGATGGGGCTCACAGCTGTGTCTGATGCAAGGCAGGGACAGCCATGTCCCACGTCCGTGGCTGTCCTGCTGTGTCTTGCAGAGCTCTTGTGGCATGGGAAGGCTGGGCAGACTCTGTGCCTGGCACACTGGTTGTACCCAGGGCTGGCAGATGGGGCCCAGGAGCAGCAGGGTCCCCCTTTGCACAGCTGGGTCCCTCCTGCCTGGGCACAGCAGACTCTGCGTGTGCCCCAGGCTCGCTGTTGGTGCTCTTACAGTGTGGGTTGCTCCAGTCTAGACAAGCCCTGACCAAAACCGCCTCCTGCGTGGAGGGAACTCCCTCTCTGCATGCTGCTCTTCTGTTGATCGGAGAACTTTCCTCCCTGGTCCCTCAGCCACATCCCTTCTCCTGTCCCTGCCCTCTGCGCTGCTCCTTCCTTATCTGATGATACAAAACAATGCAGCGGAGCTGCTAGGGCCGGAGGGCAGGGCATCTTGGCTACAGTTTGCAAGTAAAGGAGTCGGGGAAATGCAGCACAGCCCAGCATGGGCACTTGGCTCTGGGTCTGTGATCAGTCTCGGGGTGGGAGCTTGGATGGCAGCAGTCGCCAAGGGCCGTGGTGCTCAGTCCCAGCTCCTGGCATTGCCTCGACAGCTCTGCACAGCCAGGAACGTGCCTGCTCCCTTCCCCTGAGATCTGATTTCGCTCCTTGGATCCATCTCTGGAAAAACCAGCTGGGCCACAATGCAGCAGTGTGCGGCTCAGCGTGGAGGGCAGGGCTGGGCTGGAGCACGGGGAGCTCACTGCGTCCCTGCCTGAGGCTCTGGCTCAGCACACAGCCAAAGCCCCTGGTACCCTGCCATGGGAGGGAGCTCCACAGCCACGTCTGGATGTGGTGAGGGGCTGGGACTGTAAGCAGCCTCTCCACAATCTAAGGAAGGAGTGGGGATGCCAATGGGGCACTGTCTATGCACTGGACCTCGGAACCAGAGGCACCAGCCAGGTGCTGGGGAAGATGGAGCAGTGGATGGGAAAGATGGAGCAGTGCCTCAAGCAGCTTCCAGGCCTCAGTATCCCCACTCCAGGTTTGCTGTTGCACCCAGCCCGATGGCTGTCGGGAGCTCTGGGTACCACGCTTGGCATTCAGGCTTGGGGAAGGGCGAGCCGTAGCCCTGGGCATTGCGCTGCCTCTTGGCCAGAGCATCCAAAGCCCTCTGCAGGAGTGACTCAGGCGTTAGGGATGCAGTGCTGGGGCAGACCGTGCCCCAGGCTGAAGCCGAGCAGCGTTGGCCTGCGAGCAGTGCCAGGGACCTGCTCTGAGAGCCATCCTGTTCCCAGCGGCAGCTCCGCACGCTCAGCCAAGACATCTCCATTCCAAAAGCAGCCGTTTCTGGCAGCGCCGAGCCAGGCTCTGGCTCCCAGCCCTGGGCTGCCTCCCCCAACCTGTGCCTCCCGCTGCCACGCTGCATCCTCCCTCCCCTCCCCCTGGCACCTGCGGCTCCTCCACCCCCCGGTGCCGGTGCCAGTGGGTCCATCTGGGTCCGTTTGCCCTGCCCTCAGCTCCGGGTTGCCTCCCGCTCTTGGCATCCTTCCCAGGCTCTTGGGGTACGGGGCTGATCTTCCCGGTGCCCCCAGCGTGCTTCCAGGAGTGGGCAGAAGCCTTGCCAGGAAGGATGTTACTCATCCTCTAAACATCCTTTTCCCTGGCCGGCAGCCACAAGAAGGCTGCCAGCAGATGAGCAGCGGGAGCACGAGGTGGTCCCCGCTTGGGGAGGGGACTGATACCCACGGGGGGGGGTCTGCACCTTTTGATGGGGATGTTTGCAGCTCCCCGTCCCAAGCGCAGCATGGAAAAGGGGAAATTGACCCCCATCAATTGACCCCAATCAATGACACCCATCCCGAAGGTGGCTGTGTTATCCAGGGTCCCCCAAGCAGTGCCGGTACCAACCCTTGTGTTCTGCTGGGAGCTTGGGGGGAGCACCGGTGTCCTCACCGTGCTGCAGGTTTGGAACAGCCCCGGTTTGGTGTTGCCGTGCTCAGCACAGAAGGGCAGCACAGCTCCCGGGCGCTGCAGCCCTGGCAGTATTTAAGAGATTCCACAGATTGAGGATGAGGGGGCAAAAGGAGGAATGGGGTTCAGCTGAAGAAAGGGGGAAAAGTTCGGTCGGGTTAAGGGGGGGGGGAGGAATTCATCACTCGGAGGCCCGGAGGAAAATCCCCGCAGCGGCTGCGGGCGGCAGAGGGCGGTAGGGATCCGACGGAGCCGCACTGCAGCCGCTGCCCCCCAACATCCCCCCCCCCAACACCCGGAGCTCCGACCCCCCCCCTCCCCCTCGCCCCGTGTCCCCACCCCGGGGGGGTTGCAGAGATCCGGGGATCCCCGTCTTCGTGCACCCACAGTGCTGTGAAAACGCTGAAACGTTCCGGTGCCACAAAGAGCGCTTTGATCAGGCTGGGAAAAAAAAAGCTAAAAGGATTGGGGAGGGGGGGGAGAGGGAGGGGGAGGGGGGGGGAAAGGCAGAAAGAAGCAGAAGAGCAGAAGGAAGGGAAAACCCTCCTGCTGGATGATGCTCCATCCCAACCCGTGCCCCCACCCCAACCCGCGGCCCTGGGGTCAAAGACATCGTTCCAATCCCCCCCCCCCATAAGCAGGGATACCCCGCCCCACGAGCAGGCGGCTCCCATCCAGAGCCCTGAACAACCTGCGTCGGTTTGCGTGTATCGTTGTCCCCCCCCCACCCCGGCCCTCACAGCACTGAATTTCTTCTCTTTTAAACTCATTTCCCCTCCTCCCCTCTCTACTGACCCTCATTAAAAGCCTCCCCCCCCCCCAAAGATGGAAACCCACTGCAAAACCTGGGACCCCACGGCACCCCCCCCCCCCCCCCCCCGCCCCATTCTGCCCCATGGGTGGACAGGGGTTCCACCATTGTGGGGGGGGGGGGATTGGAGCTTTCTCTCCTTTGGGGGGGGTGATTTGGATACACAGATATTTACATTTCGCTTTTACAGCGCTGCTGCCCTAACGTGACCTCAGCCAAATGGGGGGGGGGGGAACCCTGAGAAAAGGGCCGGGGGTGGGGGGTCAGGAAGGGGGGGTGGGATAAGGGGTGGGGATGGGGGGGGGGGCAGATCCCATTGCGGGGGTGCCGGGCGGGGTTCTCACAGCGCTGCACCTACGGACGATACGGGACCCCCCCATGAAGAGAGGAGGGGGCAGAGGGTGGGGATTTTTCATTATTTATCGCCTTGCAATGGATGTTGGGGTGGGGGGGCAAAATTTCAGCCCACCGCCCCCGAGCACTGAGCCGCCCCCCCCCCCCCCGCCCTAACGCTCGCTGCCCTGCGGCACCGCAGGGGTTAACGCCGATTTCCCCCCCCCCCCCAACCTCGCAGCGCTGTCCCCGCAGATTGACACATCCTCCTGCCGGCCCTCCTCCTTCCGCCAATAGGAAGCCAACTCCGCGCGTCCCACGTGGGGGCGGGCCGCCGGCGCGCGTTCCTATTGGCCAACAGCCGCCGAGAGCGCCCGCACGGGCCAGGCCCCACGTGGAGCCGCGCTCCTTCATTGATCGCCCTCCGCAAAGCGGCGGCCGCGGGGGGGGCGGCGGTGCCCAGCGGGGGCTTCGGCGGTGCCCAGCGGGGGCTTCGGCGCCGTTCGGCTCCGCTCGGCTCCGCTCGGCTCCGCTCGGGGCTCGGCCCGCGGTTCGGGGCTCGGCACGGCTCGGCTCGGCCCGGTTCGGCTCTCTTCGGCCCAGCTCGGCTCCGCTCAGCCCCGCGCGGCTCCGCTCGGCTCAGTTCGGCTCCGCTCGGCTCAGTTCGGCTCTATTCGGCCCAGCTCGGTTCGGGACCCCCGTAAGGACCGGGTTCAGCGGCGCGGTGAGTCCATCCCGTCCCATCCCAAATCCTATTCCTCCCATTCCGCTCCGTGCCCCCCCGCCTCTCCTCTCGCTCAGGGATGGGCGGTGGCCCCGCTCCCCCCTCCCCACCCCCACAGCGGTACCTGCGGTGTCGGAGGGGCCCATTGTCTGAGAGGCGTGCGGTGGGGGGGCGGACCGGGGCGTGGGGGGCGGAGGGGGGGCTGTGTGTCTGTGTGTCTGTGTGTCTGTGTGTCTGCGCCCCTCCCGAAGCGGTCACGTCGCGTTGTTCCCCCCCCCCTTCTCCCCCCCCCCCCCCTCCAACCCCCTGCAGGGGCTGAGCCGGAGCTGGAGCGCATCCCCGTGTGAGGAGAGGAGCTGGGGGGGGGGCCCGGGTCCGCCCGGTGCCGGCGATGTTCCCCCAAAATCGGCCGCCGGTGAGCAACGTCCTTTTGCTGCGCACGTGGCCGTGGGATGGCCGCGATGGTCCCCATAAGGGAGCGCTGTGTGGGGCCGGGGGGGGTGAGGGGGATTTGGGGGGGATGGGGGGCACGACGGTAATGTGGGGCTGGGATCCCCCAACGCTACGGGGGGGATGGGGTCAGTGTGTATGGAGTGGGGGCATGGGGTGGGTGATGATGGCACAGGGACAGCGATGGCACAGGGACCACAGTGGCACGAGGACAGGGGTGGCACAGGGACAGCAAAGGTACAGGGATGGTGATGGCATGGGGACAGCAGTGGTGTGGGAATGGGGGTGGCAAAGAGATGGGGGTGGCACAGGGACCACAGTGGCATGGGGATGGGGATGGCATGGGGACCAAGGTGGCATGGGGATGGCAGCAGCACGGGGACAACGATGGCACAGGGACAGCAATGGTACTGGGACCACAGTGGCATAGGGATGGCAGTGGCGTGAGGACAGGGGTGGCACAGGGACAGCAATGGTACAGGGATGGTGATGGCACAGGGACCTCAGTGGCACGGAGATGGCAGCGGCATGGGGACAGCGATGGCACAGGGACAGCAGTGGCAAAAGGACCACAGTGGCATAAGGCTGGCAGTGGCACGAGGACAGGGGTGACACAGGGACCACAGTGGCATGGGGATGGGGGTGGCACAGGGACAGCAATGGTACAGGGGTGGTGATGGCATGGGGACAGCAGCGGTGTGGGAATGGGGGTGGCAAAGGGACAGTGATGGCACGGGAACCACAGTGGCATAGGGATAGCAGTGGCATGGGGATGGGGGTGGCACAGGGTCAGCAATGGGACCACAGCAGCACAGGGATGGTGTTGGCACGGGGACAGCAGTGGCATGGGGACAGTGATGACACAGGGACCACGGTGACACGGGTGACAGCAGTGCTACAGGGCCAGTGGTGGCACGGGGACCACAGTGCCCACCTCCTCCTGCACGTGCCACCATCCCTAATGTCCCCACAGCCTCATCTCTGGGCTCTGGGGACTGGCGGTGGTGGCGGTGCCCCCCCAACTGTCCCCTCCCATCCCCAGGGCCACCTCCCAGCCCCCTCAGCCCCCTCAGGCCCCACCACCCCACAGTCCCTCAAGCTGACTTACCCCGAGACCTTGGATCGCATCAAGGAGGAGTTCCAGTTCCTGCAGAACCAATACCACAGGTGAGGGTGGGGGACGTGGGGGGGGGGGGTGTGGATGGACACCATCCCATGCGTTGGTGGCATCTATGGGGCGGTGGTGCCAGGAGGTGACACTGTGTCATACGGCCCCATTTGGGATGCAGATGCTGCACATCCCCGGTTTGCTCAGCCCTGGGATATGGGAGCAGATTTGGGGGATGGGAGGAAGGGTCTGGGGGGGGGGGAGGGGGGTCTTTCTGATCTTTTATCTGTTATTATGTTTTATTTTTACAGCCTGAAGTTGGAATGTGAAAAGCTGGCGACGGAGAAAACTGAAATCCAGCGACACTACGTGATGGTCAGTGAGAATTTCCTCTGAACTGCCAGAGTGTGACCCCCCCAACCCCCCCACTCCCCATAGCCGGGTTATGGGGCTGCCCCCTGTGACCCCCCCACCCCCACAACGGATATTTTGACCCAAAATGAGCCACATCTGAGTGCTGCAGCTCGTGGGCAGGGTGGCAGAATTGGGGTCCCCCCACCCCATCCCAGCTGTAGGACCCCCCCTTGCTGCCCCACTGATGCTCTGCTCTCTCCCGCAGTACTACGAGATGTCCTACGGGCTGAACATCGAGATGCACAAACAGGTGAGCCCACACGGGGGGGTCACCCAACCCACCTCCCCCGCCCCCCAATCCACCAAAAGCCCACTTGGAGGTCTGCACCCCATGGCCGAGGTGGGGGGGGCTCTGCCTTTTCCACATGGGCATTCCATTCCCAGCTTTGTGCTGGTGTTGGGAGGAGAACCATGCGGCCAGGTGGAAGATATTCCCTTTTTTTTTGGGGGGGGGCATGGAAGCAGCCCTAAACCCACCTCCCTGCATGGAGCAGCCCGAGGGGCGGTGGCAGTGCTGGTGGCCATGGAGGGGGGGGGGTGGGCTGGTGGGGGGGAGGGAAGAGAAGGGGGGGGGGACTGCGAGCAGCGCGATCATTTTTCATGCTGAGAGCGTTAAAGTGCCACTAAATTGCACATTAACGAGCGCGAGTGAATTGGAGGCAGCTCTCCCCGAGGAGCTGCTGCCCATCAGTGCATTAGGGGAGAGAATCCATCACTGGCGGCCCCGGGAGACAGCTAAATCCTTCCCAGAACCGCCGCCTGCCACTGCACTGCTCGCACTGCGCTGCTTTGCCTCCTCTTCTTCTTGCCTTTTCTCTCCTTTTTTTCCCCTCCCTCAGAAGTGAGGGTGGTGCTGAGGGTGGTGGGGGTGGCAGAAAGGTGTTCCTGTCATCTTTTCTGTCATCCCAGTGCATCCCCATCTTGGTGTCCCCATTATCCCAGTGTCCCCACCATCCTCGTGTCCCCCATGATGTCCTCCATCCCAGTGTCCCCATTGTTCCCGTGTCTCCATCATCCCGGTGTCCCCCCCCATCTCAACATTCCCTGTTCCACTGTCCCCGTCATCTCAGTGTCCCCATCATCCTGGTGTCCCCCGTCTTGGTGTCCCTACCCTGGTGTCACCCCTCATCTCAGGGTCCCCCGTTATCCCCATGTTCCTCCCCATCTCAGTCTTCCTGGTCTCAGTTTCCCCATCATCCCAGTGCCCCCCATCTCAGTACCCCTACCCTGGTATCCCCTCCCAGTGTCCCCATCATCCCATTGTCTCCCATCCCAGTGTCCCCCTCATATCGATGTCCCCATCATCCCAGTGTCCCCATCATCCCGGTGTCCCCATCCCAGTGTCCCCATCATTCTGGTGTCCCCATTATCCCAGTTGCCCCCCCATCTTGAAATTCTGCATCCCAGTGTCTCCCATCCCAGTGTCCCCCTCATATCGATGTCCCCATCATCTCAGTATCCCTACCCTGATATCCCCCACCCCAGTGTCCCCCCTCTCTGAGGGTGACCCCATCCCAGTGTCCCCATCATCCTGCTATCCCCATTATCTCACCGTCCCCCATCTCAGTGTCCCCATCCTGGTATCCCCCCATGGCCTGGGCCACGCTGCCACTGCAGTGTCAGTGCTGTCTTGGGGGTGAGGGGGGGGAACTTGGGCTCCCTGTTGGGGTGATATGGGGTTTGATGGGTGGTGATGGAGCTCCCTGCTCCTCCCTGGGCTGTATCAGCTTCGGGGGGCTGAGCGTCCAGGCTGGACACTGGGGAAGGGTCTCAGCACCCCTCAGTGGGAGGGGTTCAGCCATAGGGACGATGGAGGGGGGGGTGGGGAATGGGGGGAGGTCTCACCCTGCCAGGTCCCTCTCCTCCTCTCCTTGCAGACAGAGATCGCCAAGCGGCTGAACGTCATCTGCGCGCAGCTCATCCCGTTCCTATCGCAGGAGGTGGGTGTCCCCACACCGGGGGGGGCTGAACTCCCATCAGAGACCCCAAACCCCGCATACTGGGCTGGGGGGAGCCCCCTCCATCCCTCCCCCCCCCGCCCACGTGCCCCTCTCTCCCCCCCCAGCACCAGCAGCAGGTGGTCCAGGCGGTGGAGCGTGCCAAGCAGGTGACTATGAGCGACCTGAACGCGGCCATCGGGGTACGTCGACCCTCTGCCCCCCCCCCAACCTCCCTGCTGGGCACCTGCAGGTGATGGTGGCACCGTCCCAGGGCTGCAGACCCCCGCTTTGGGGGCACCCACAGCCCCCCCCCCCCAGAGCCGTGGGGGAGCACAGCCAGGCTTCAGTGGGGACCAGAGAGCAGTAATGGGGTTGGGAGCATAGTGGCATTGAGGTGTGGGGGTGCTGTGCCCTGAGGGCCGTAGGGTGGGGGTCACCACCATCCTTGTGTCCCCATCATTCCCTTGAGACCACAGCGCTGTGGATGTGGGAGGGATCCGAGGGCAGCGCCTCATCAGTCCCAGGAGGTGGCAGTGGGTGGGATGTGGTGCCCCCTCCACTGGCCTGGGGGTACCCTGGAAGCCCGACCCCCCTTCCAGCCCCTCCCATCATCCCCTCCCCTGACCCTGTGCCCTTCTGCTCTGCTCTCTCCCCCCACCTCCCCTTTCCAGCACCAGCTCCAAACGCAGCACCTCTCGCACCATGCCCCCCCCATCCCGCTGACCCCCCACCCCTCTGGGATGCAGCCCCCCACCCTGGCCGGGCTGGGCAGTGCTTCGGGGCTGCTGGCGCTCTCGGGGGTGCTGGGGGGGGCCCAGCTCCTCACCAAGGATGACCGTGGGGTCCACGACGCCGAGCACAGGGGTGAGCTTGGGGGATCCAAGGGGGGACCCAGAGGGGGGCACGTAGGGAGGATGCTCCCCTTCAGGCTGGGAGTGGGGGAGTGGGAGGTGTCCCCCCCTCCACGTGGCACCCCTTGGAGGTGGTGGGGAGGACTCAGCCCGGGGGGGTCGGGGACGTCCCCAAGGCTGAGCTGGGGGTCCTGGTACCCGCGGGAGGAGCACAGCCGTGTCCCTGCTTCATCCCGGTCCTGCTGCGCATCCGCATCACCATGGAGACAGAGCGAGACCCGGGTCCCGTAAGTCCCTTTCCATCCGTTTCCCATCCCCTTTCCCAGTGTTGTGTTGGCAGACCCCTCAGCAGCATCCCCACCCCCACTCCTTCACCAGCCTGTGATGGGGTGGGGGCTGCCATAGGACCCCCTGCCCCTAACATTGCCCCTAATGCTGCCCCAGAGCTCTCTGGTGCTGCCCAACGGGGACCGGGCACGAGCCATCTCTGAGTACCTGAGCAGCAACAAAAAGAGGAAGGTGGAGGAGAAGGACTTTGTGACAGACTATGTGAGTGCAGGGAAGGGGCTGGGGGGGCTGGCACGTCCCCACCCCCCCCGGCCGGGCACCCATAAGCACCCATTGCCGTCTTGTAGGGCAGCGATGCGGACAAAAGCGAAGACAACCTGGTGGTGGATGAGGTCAGTGCAGGAGCTGCAGGGATGGGATCGGGGTGATGCCCCCCATCCCTGCTCTGCTGATGTCCATCCCCCGCAGGACCCCTCATCCCCACACAGTGTCCATTCCTACTCCTCCCGTGAGAACGGGTTGGAGAAGCTGCCGCTGGGACGGAAGGAGCCCGCGCCGCTCAGCCCCACCTCCATGGCCTCCTCCAGCAGCGCATCCCCATCGCGCAGCAAGGATGCACCCACGGTACGAGCACTGCTCCGGTCCCACCACTGGGTGTCCCATTGGGTGTCCCATTGGGTGTCCCATTGGGTGTCCCATTGGGCATTGGTCCCGTTGGGCATTGGTCCCACTGGGTGTCCCGTTGGGTTTTGGTCCAGCTGGGCACCCCACGGAGCATTGATCCCATTGGGTGTCCCAGTGGGCATCAGTCCTGCTGCTCCACACCGACAGAGTAAAGGGTGATGGTTGGAGGTTGAGAGGGCTCCCCTTGTAGTGTGCTGGGTTTAGGGATGGGGGAATCACTGAGGGCATTGGGGTGGGTGGAGGATGGGTACGTGACGTTGTTCTGCCCCAATAGGTGGAGAAGGCGGGGACACCCAGCCTCAAGTCCAGCACCCCCACATCTCAGGGCGATGCCGCAGCGCCGGGATCCAGCGGTGCCCCACAGTTCCGCCCCACTGCAGCCAAAGCCCCCGTGGATTCCCTGGGTGAGCATCGCTGAGCACCGAGCACAGCCCCAAACCCACGACTCCATCCTTTGACACCACCTCTCCCTACAGCCCTGGGCCTGAGGACCCCGCTGGGCGTGCAGAGCCCCTACTCCTTCAGCATGGCTCACCCCGCTGTCAATGGGGACATGGCTGGGGCGGGCGCCTACGCCAGCCTGCACCTCGTGTCCCCGCAGCTCAATGGCACCGCAGCCGCCAGCAGCTACGGACGTTCCCCACTGGTGCGTTTCCCCCCCCCCCAGTGGGGTTGTGTGGGTTTGGGGAGCTGTGCTCACCCCCTGTGCCCTGCAGGTTGGCTACGACCCTCACCCTCACATGCGCGTGGCAGGGCTGGCGGCCGGCATGCAAGTGGGGACGTCGGGGAAACCGTAAGTGGAGATGGAGGGACGGAGGGGACGAGATGTGGGGGGGGACAACGCCATGGGAGCGCAGCAGTGGGGACAGCCCTCTGTGGGGTGACGCTGGCCGCCCCCCCTGCTCTGCCGTCCCCATCGCCGCTCCTCTCCTCTCCGCACGGCGCCGGGTGGCCCCGCCGTGGCACCGCGCGGCTCCGTCACCGCTCCGTCCCCTTTCCCAGCGCCTACTCCTTCCACGTCAGCGCCGACGGGCAGATGCAGCCGGTGCCGTTCCCCCCCGATGCCCTCCTGGGCTCCGGCATCCCCCGGCACGCGCGGCAGCTGCACAGCCTGGCCCACGGCGAGGTGGTCTGCGCCGTCACCATCAGCAACTCCACGCGCCACGTCTACACCGGGGGCAAAGGCTGCGTCAAGGTGTGGGACGTGGGGCAGCCGGGCACCAAGACGGCCGTGGCCCAGCTGGACTGCTTGGTACGTGGGGCGCGGAGGGGCTGCGTGCCGGGGGGTCCCGGGGTGCCGGCGGTGCCGGGAACGAACGGGCGGAGGAGAGCGCGGGGGGTCCCGGAAGGGATGGCGCAGGGATGGGGTCGGGGACGTCCCCCTGCCCAAACGTGGGGCTCCCCGCTCGAGGGCCGGGGGCCGTGCGGCCCCCCATCGCGCCCTGCCGTCCTGGAGGGGCTGAGGGCCAAGGGAAGGGGCTGACGGGGTCCTCCCTGCGCCCCAGAACCGCGACAACTACATCCGCTCCTGCAAGCTGCTCCCCGACGGCCGCAGCCTGATCGTGGGGGGGGAGGCCAGCACCCTGTCCATCTGGGACCTGGCGGCCCCCACGCCCCGCATCAAGGCCGAGCTCACCTCCTCCGCCCCCGCCTGCTACGCCCTGGCCATCAGCCCCGACGCCAAAGTCTGCTTCTCCTGCTGCAGCGACGGCAACATCGTGGTGTGGGACCTGCAGAACCAGAGCCTGGTCCGGTGGGTGCTGCGTGGCGCAGCTCCAGATGGGGAACCCCATGTCCTGCTCACTGTGCAGCGCTGACAGCCCTGCGCTTCCCATCTCTGTCCCTCTCCTCTCCCCCAGGCAGTTCCAAGGCCACACGGATGGAGCCAGCTGCATCGACATCTCCAACGATGGCACCAAGCTGTGGACGGGGGGGCTGGACAACACGGTGCGCTGCTGGGACCTGCGGGAGGGGCGGCAGCTGCAGCAGCACGACTTCAGCTCCCAGGTAGGCGCCAGGTCCCCCTGATGTGTCCGAGCCCCCCCCCTCCGTATCCAAGCCCTGCCCTGCCCCTGCCTGCCCCCTCCGCCCCCAGATCTTCTCCCTGGGGCACTGCCCGACGGGCGAGTGGCTGGCGGTGGGCATGGAGAGCAGCAACGTGGAGATCCTGCACGTCACCAAGCCCGACAAATACCAGCTGCACCTCCACGAGAGCTGCGTCCTCTCCCTCAAGTTCGCCGCCTGCGGTACGGGCACCGCCTGCTTCCTTGGGGCTGTAGCCTTTTGGGGGGGTCCCTGCAGCCCCCGACCCTGCGTGCCCACGGGGTCCCACACCGCTGCTTTGTCTCCTGCCCAGGGAAGTGGTTTGTGAGCACGGGGAAGGACAACCTGCTCAACGCCTGGCGCACGCCCTACGGAGCCAGCATCTTCCAGGTGAGCCAAGCTGCCCCCAGCGCTGCTCAGCGCCGTCCACGTTCCTCCAGCACCCAGTCCTGCACGTTGGGTGCCAGCACCCAGCCCTGCCCTCCCCTCTCTGCAGTCCAAGGAAACTTCCTCCGTCCTCAGCTGCGACGTCTCCACCGACGATCAGTTCATCGTCACCGGCTCCGGAGACAAGAAAGCGACGGTGTACGAAGTCATTTACTGAGAGTCACGGAGGTGACGGCCACGGCCTGGGTCTGTTCCCTGAGAACAGACAGACTCACAGCCATGGGGACGGACAGACGGACTCCGGCGCAGAGGGGTGGCAGCCCAGGCCTGGAGCAATTGGCGATGGGGACCCTGCAGTGCTGGGAGGCAGCTGCTGCTGGCAGGGCCCTTCCCGGGGGTTTCCTCCTCCTTTGGTTTGTTATTGGTTGGTTTGTTTCTAAACTGGGACAGGGGGTTGGGGGAGTAAAGGGGGCTTTCTTTTGTAATGTCATTTTCTTTGTGGGTTTTTTTGTTTTTTTTTGTTAAAGTGCTGGGCTGGGCAGGGTGAGAGCTCTCCTCATCTCCTCCTGCACCTCCCAGGGTATATTTAATAATAAAAAGAAAACAGCAGCACGGTGCATCGCAGGGCAGGGGTGGATGGGGCTGGGGGCTGCCCTGCATGGAGTCAGGGGGGGAAGAGGGCATTTCCAGCCCCTCATTGCATTTCAGCACCCCCAGGGGCAGAGTCCCTGTGTACTTCAAGTCCTCCCCCTCACCCCGTGGTGCCCTAGAGGAGCTCGGCCCCCCCCCCACATCACACCAACCACTCTTTTTCCTTTTTTTTTTTTTTATTAGTAAGGATTTGAAAACGCCATTAAATACATCTCTTTACTGATAATTCACAGCTGGGGCTGCAGCAGAAAATTGGTGCCATTGAATCAGTAGCAGTAAATGGGGGGGGGGAGGGAGGGGCCAACACCAGGCTCTGAGCTTCCTGCCTCTCATGGCTGTGTCCCCTTTCCCTACCACAGACAGACAGACAGACAGACTGACCACCCCCTGCCCTGCATCCCTCTGCACGGAGGGGATCCTGCATCCCTCACCCCAACCAGCCCCCCCTCCGTCAAGCAGCAGGAAAGGAAGGGGGGGCACAAAGTGTCACCTGCTCCCCAGCTTGCAGGAAGAGAAGCAGGAGGAAGCAGCTCAAAGAGCAGGAGGGCTGGGCTGGCTGCAGCAGTGCTGGGAGTTTGGGGGGCTCAGCCTCCAATATCTGAGCAACAGAGACAGGGGGGAGCTCAGTACACCACCTCATACACCGTGGCCTTCTTGTCACCAGAGCCAGTCACAATGAATTTGTCATTGATGGAGATGTCACAGCTCAGCACCGAAGATGATTCTTTGGACTGGAAGGAGAAGGGATGGGGGTGAGGGTGGTGGGGGTGAAGCAGCCCCCACTCTGAGCTGCCCCAGCCCCTCACCTGGAAGATGCTGGCTCCGTAGGGCGTGCGCCAGGCATTGAGCAGGTTGTCCTTCCCCGTGCTCACA
This sequence comes from Phasianus colchicus, assembly GCF_987193195.1. Classification (NCBI taxonomy): domain Eukaryota; kingdom Metazoa; phylum Chordata; class Aves; order Galliformes; family Phasianidae; genus Phasianus; species Phasianus colchicus. The sequence continues at coordinate 1,740,354 of NC_143463.1, forward strand.
AACCACTTCCCTGGGCAGGAGACAAAGCAGCGGTGTGGGACCCCGTGGGCACGCAGGGTCGGGGGCTGCAGGGACCCCCCCAAAAGGCTACAGCCCCAAGGAAGCAGGCGGTGCCCGTACCGCAGGCGGCGAACTTGAGGGAGAGGACGCAGCTCTCGTGGAGGTGCAGCTGGTATTTGTCGGGCTTGGTGACGTGCAGGATCTCCACGTTGCTGCTCTCCATGCCCACCGCCAGCCACTCGCCCGTCGGGCAGTGCCCCAGGGAGAAGATCTGGGGGCGGAGGGGGCAGGCAGGGGCAGGGCAGGGCTTGGATACGGAGGGGGGCTCGGACACATCAGGGGGACCTGGCGCCTACCTGGGAGCTGAAGTCGTGCTGCTGCAGCTGCCGCCCCTCCCGCAGGTCCCAGCAGCGCACCGTGTTGTCCAGCCCCCCCGTCCACAGCTTGGTGCCGTAGTTGGAGATGTCGATGCAGCTGGCTCCATCCGTGTGGCCTTGGAACTGCCTGGGGGAGAGGAGAGTGGGGGAGGACGCAGAGAGAGCGCGCGGCCATCAGGGCTGCCTGTTCCCAAGGAGCACCTCCAGCATCTCCTCCTCCCAAAGCTGCCGTTCCCCCCTCTGCTCACCTCACCATGGTCTGGTTCTGCAGGTCCCACACCACGATGTTGCCGTCGCTGCAGCAGGAGAAGCAGACTTTGGCGTCGGGGCTGATGGCCAGGGCGTAGCAGGCGGGGGCGGAGGAGGTGAGCTCGGCCTTGATGCGGGGCGTGGGGGCCGCCAGGTCCCAGATGGACAGGGTGCTGGCCTCCCCCCCCACGATCAGGCTGCGGCCGTCGGGGAGCAGCTTGCAGGAGCGGATGTAGTTGTCGCGGTTCTGGGGCGCAGGGAGGACCCCGTCAGCCCCTTCCCTTGGCCCTCAGCCCCTCCAGGACGGCAGGGCGCGATGGGGGGCCGCACGTTTGGGCAGGGGGACGTCCCCGACCCCATCCCTGCGCCATCCCTTCCGGGACCCCCCGCGCTCTCCTCCGCCCGTTCGTTCCCGGCACCGCCGGCGCCCCGGGACCCCCCGGCACGCAGCCCCTCCGCGCCCCACGTACCAAGCAGTCCAGCTGGGCCACGGCCGTCTTGGTGCCCGGCTGCCCCACGTCCCACACCTTGACGCAGCCTTTGCCCCCGGTGTAGACGTGGCGCGTGGAGTTGCTGATGGTGACGGCGCAGACCACCTCGCCGTGGGCCAGGCTGTGCAGCTGCCGCGCGTGCCGGGGGATGCCGGAGCCCAGGAGGGCGTCGGGGGGGAACGGCACCGGCTGCATCTGCCCGTCGGCGCTGACGTGGAAGGAGTAGGCGCTGGGAAAGGGGACGGAGCGGTGACGGAGCCGCGCGGTGCCACGGCGGGGCCACCCGGCGCCGTGCGGAGAGGAGAGGAGCGGCGATGGGGACGGCAGAGCAGGGGGGGCGGCCAGCGTCGCCCCACAGAGGGCTGTCCCCACTGCTGCGCTCCCATGGCGTTGTCCCCCCCCACATCTCGTCCCCTCCATCCCTCCATCTCCACTTACGGTTTCCCCACGGGGGTGCTGGGGAGGGATGATGGCAGCGTGGAGGCTCTCAGGTGAGGGTGCGACTCGAAAGCCACCTGAACGACGCAGTGGGGGCACTGTGAGCTCCAAAAGCAGCGGCACCAACGGAGAGCATCCCGCCCAGCCCCACGGGTGACTTACCATGGCTGAGCGCCCATACACGGCGCTGCTGAGCTGGGCTGGGAGCTGCAGGCCCACGTACACAGCGGAGGATGGCAGCTCTCCGTTGAGGGAGGTGTGGGGCAGCAGGCCCAGGGAGGTGAAGGGGCTGGAGATGCTGACAGAGGGGCTGCGGAGAGCTGTAAGGAGAGGGGAGAGAAATGCTGGAGGAGCGGGGCAGCCCCCAGACCCCAAATGTTGGCCCCATACCACCTGGTCCCTCAGCCCACAGTGCCCTGTGGCAGGCAGGGCCCAGCTCTGCACCAGGGCTGCGGGATGTTACTGACATCCATCTTTGCTAAACCTCTGTTAGTTTCCAGCCCAGACCAAGGTTTCGTATCTCGCTTTGGGCTCTGTTTCTCCCCAGTGTTCCCTCTCCTCCTCCCACCACTTCTGGTCCCTTTCACTGAGCCACAGCCAAGCTCTTCCCAAGCCCTCAGCCCACATCTTCCCTTAATTACACCCTCAGCCCTTCCAGAGGACCAGCACCCACACCACAGCCCCAGCTTGCCCTCCTGGCCATACCCACATTGGCACAAACCCTTCCGTGGCTCCGAGCCCCACCTGAGCACTCCAACATTCACCACGCAGTGATTCTGGAGGTGCCCACATTGGATCACACCATCCCTGGGCACTCACCGGGGGGGTCCTTGGCTGCAGGCTGCCGGGGAAGGGTGGCTGAGCTGGGCCCCACACCGGGTGTGAGGGCATCACGGGGTGGGGGGGATGAGGAGGACACGGCCATGGGGGGGGGCAGCTGCAAGAGAGAAGAGGAGCAGAATCAAAAACAGACCTAAGGAAGCCATGAGGTAGTTGGGGGTCCAGTGGAGTTGGCTCTACTGCTCCCCATGTGCTCCCCATTGCAGGGGGGGGCCCAGCCCAGCGCTCCCCCCCCCTCCTTGTTCAGCCCTCTTTTTATTTTCCTCCCGGCCTCTCCTCTTTCTTCCTCTTTTTCTGCCCCGGGGATTTTGTCGACACCAGCAAAAAAAAAAAAAAAGAAAAAAAAGGGGGAGGGAGGGGGGAAAGAGGGAAAAAAAAAAATTAATAACAGAGCAAAGCTGCGTGCTGTGCTGGCAGATTGCTCAGGGCGCTTTGTCTGCTCTAATCCGATTGTCCCAGGGAGCAGCAGCTCACTGCTCCCTGCACCCACAGTCGGCTCCTGACCCCAGGGCCAGCCAGGACGAATGGCGGCGGGTCCCCACGGCGGCTGGGAGGGGACTGGGGGGCTGAGGAGGGGGTGATGGAGGCAGCCCTCCCCCCCCCAACGCTGATGTTTCAATCTGAGCAGGGGGCTGGTGCTTGGCGAGGAGGATGGGAGGGAAAAGAAAAAAGGAAGAAAGGAGGGAAAAAAAAAAAAAGAAAATCGATGGCTCAGAGCAGCTCTGGGGAATCCTTCAGGCAGCCAGATGGAACGTACCTGCAGAGCCACGGCCCTGCCTGGCACAGCATCCAATTCCTCACCAGCACACACCTCTGACCACAGCTCTGGGGAACCCTCCAGGTGGAACAGCACAGTGCAGCCCCATCTCCTGCCCCACAGCCCTTACCAGCCCCGGCTCCTTCCGTCGGCACGGCGTGGTGCTCCGGCTGGAGGCTGGGCTCTCAGGGACATCCTGGGCTGGGGGGGGGCGGCTGCCAGGGCTGCCGGGCTCCGAGGGGGGGTCCTAAGGAGAAAAGAGGTCTTTGTGGGGCAGGAACTGCAGCCCCTCCGTGCTGGAGGGGGAGGATTCAGAGGCAAGGCCACCCGTCAGCTCTCGCTCCCCTATAAGCATTCAATTAGGGCTGTGATTTTTATCACCACAATTACACCACTGAGCAGTTTTTAATGTGCCGCTCTCCGCAGAACTCCCAGCTGAGGTTCCTTCCTGTGTTTTCTTGGGAAGTGACAGGAGGGGGGTAAAAAGAAAAAAAAAAACAAAACGTGTGTGCTGTCCATCCCCTGAGTCCCCTATGGGGAAAAAAAGGGGCGTCCCCAAAAAAATACTCTCTGGGCTGTGCCAAGAGAGTAGTGTGAGTGTGAGGCGCCTGCTTGAGTGCTGGGGAAGGAGAGCAGGGCGGCTGTGCCCTCCTCCCCATATGAGATGCTGTGGGAGAGGTGCTGATGTGGGGCTGGAGGGCAGAGCCATGAGCTGGCACAGCCTTCAGCCCCCATTGCCACACTCAGAACCAACCCCAGCTGCGCCAACATCCCACTGCATGTCCTGGCCGGCTGCCCCAGCACAGCAGCCCAATGAACTCCAAACTCTGCAGCCGGAGCCCTACACCAGCTGAGCACAGAGCACAGCACCCTGCGAGCAGCCAGGGCTTACCTCATCCACCACCAGGTTGTAGTCACTCTTGTCCCCATCGCTGTCCTGCACAATGGGAGAAATGCAGAGGGATGTGGCCAGGTCCAAAGGAAGAGGCTGCACCAGGCTCTGCTCTCTCCCCTGCACGTCCCTCCTGGCAGACCCCACGGCAGCTCTGCCCCCCCATCTCCATGGGACTTTTCAGCACGTCTCCTTGCAGGATTCCTGCCCCCCACCCAGCAGCCCCACACTCACATAGCGGCCAGGCAGCTCCTTTTCCTCCTGGCTCCGCTTCAGCCCCATCTCCTCACCAGGAGGGCTCTCTGGAGATGCCGACACGCTCTGAGCAGATGACAGGAGGTGTGAGGGGAGGCAGCCAGCCCTGCGCCCCGCCTCTCCCATCCCCTCCCAGCAACGCTTCCACATTCCCACCTTTCCACCCGCTCTGTTCCAACAGGGCCACCCCTGGGGGCAGCTGCCCCACTGCAAAGCAGACGATCCATCCCACAGCAGCCCCCCCACAGCCCCCCCATGCCCTCACACCCCCAAGGCACCACTCACCCGGCTGGGGCTGCGCTCTGGAGCACAGGCAGGACAGGCAGGTCAGCAGGGCAGGACAGGGGAGAAAGGGGGCTGTCAGTGCAACACCCACGGTGGGGAGAGGAGGCACAGAAGGGAGGCTGTGCCAGTTTCCCACTTTGCCCACCTCACTTTGCCCCAAATTTCCTCCTGTACACCTACAGGAGGGTGTAGGTGTACACCCACCACAGCCTCGTGGCCATCAAGATTTTCCCTTCAAGTCTCAGCTTTAGGCAACGGATCCTCATCAGGGGTGAACCCTTGCAGTAAGCAGGGTGGGGGGGGTCTCAGGTCCACCCTCAGTGGGGGGCACAGGGGTGCAGAGGACCCAGGTGTGCACACAGCCACGCACACAGCCCATGCTCTGGGGAGCTGTCGCTGCAAGGCAGCCACTCCATCAGCCAAAAACTGAGCCAGCCTCGCAGGGCTGCAGATGTTTAACGAGCTGGCAGCGTGCAGAGCAGGCGGCAGGGCTGCCCCCAGCGTGCCTGGGACACGGGTCAGCATCAGAAGGGTTAAAGCAGCTGTTCTCCATCCCTCACCTCTGCTCTCCTGCGCTGCTTTCTCCTCCTTGGCTGCCAGCTGTGACTGTGCCATCAGTGCCCCCGACAGGGCCAGCAGCCCCGCGGCCCCCCCGGGCAGGCTGTGCACACCAGAGGGGTGGGGGGTCAGTGGCAGCTGGGGGGGCTGATGGGAGAGGTGCTGCAGCTGCTGCTGCTGGAGGAGAGAAAGCAAACGGTCCTCAACACGGGGAGGAGGCAGCAGTGCAAGGTGCAGTGGGATGAGATGCGAGGTGGAAGGAGCAGTCGGACGGGGGGGGCTCTGTGAACAGCACCCAGCAGCAAACCCCCCTGCTGGAGCTCAGGGCTGGGCTCACCGAGCAATGAAGACCCCCCTCCGCCCTCCCCACTGCCACACAGTGAGACTCACCCCAACGATGCTGTTGAGCTCTCCCATGGTGACCTGCTTGGCCCGCTCCACCGCCTGCAGGACCTGCTGCTGGTGCTGAGAGCGGGGCAATCAGCACTGCTGCAAACCTCTCCCACCCCTCCAGCCTTGTTCTCCCCCCCACAACTCCCCCCTCTGCTCAGCATGGCCCCACTTTGCCCTTTCCCTGCACATCCCCAGCTCACCTCCTGCGTCAGGAAAGGCACAATCTGGGCACAGATGGCACTCAGCCTCTTGACAATCTCTGCCTGGAAGAGGAGGTGGGAATCAGCCCCGTGGTTCTGCGCCCCATCCCAGCAGTGCTGCACAGCACCCAGTGTTTCCTCCCCACGGAAAGGCAGAAACACCTCCCACCTCCACCCCAACCCCCCCATCAGCTCCAGGTACCCCACAATCACACACACAGCCAGGGGCTGACCCACAGCACCCATCCCTCATCACCCCATGGGGACAATCCTCAGCCCCACTGGGGTTAGGGGAGCACGTGGGGCCGTGTTGGAGGGCTCTGCCAGGTTCCCCTGCTAACAAAAGGAGCAAAGGCAGAGGGGCTGAGCCAGCTGGAGGAGGATGGCAGTTGACTTGCCACTTTGTCAGGCATAGGTCCAAACTAATTTCCCTGGCAGAAAGCCCGCGATGACTGGATTGATAAATCTGAAGAGGGAAAGCAAATTAACGCTGGAACAAAAGGGGAAGTGGGGAAGGGTGAAAACACTCCTCTGTGTTCGGGAAAAGGGAAGAAAGAGGAGAGGAAAAAAAAATTAAAAAGAAAACAGATATAAAAGGAAGACAATCTGTTTGCCTGCAGGCTCCAGCTCCCACTGTTTCCTGGGGCCACAGGGAGGACTTTGGGGTGTGTGCTCAGCCCCACAGCTGCCAGACCCCAGTGCAGGAGCCCTGAGGGATGCGGGGAGGAGGGAGGTGATGTCCCACCCCGCTCACCTGTTTGTGCATCTCGATGTTCAGCCTGTAGGACATCTCATAGTACTGCAAAGAAATCACAGCACGGCCACGTCGGGAGCTGCTGCCCCATTCCCTGCCCAGTGCTGTGGGTCCCGGAGCAGCGTGGGTTCCAACTCAGTGGGTCACTCTGTGGGGCAGCTCCCACCCAGAGGGGCTGTGTCACCCAGGGGAGGGGGCTGCAAGCTTTTTGGATGGGGCACAGCAGGTCTCATAGAGGTACAGAATGAGAAGGAATGATGTTCCCATCCCATCCCCATCCCATCCCCATCCCCATCGCCCCCCTTGGCACAGTGTCAGCCCCACAGCTCCTGGGGGCTCCCAGGGTGCAGGAGGGGGGGCTCCCAAGAGACCAAAGAAACGGGAATAAATAAAATTGAGAGACAAACTCACGGCACAGCACCGGGGCATCGCCTCCCACCTGACTCCCAGCCCTCAGCGCGGGGTCCCGCAGTGAGGAGGGGGTGCAGTTGGGGTCGTGGGGGGGGGTTGGCACGGCGGGCGGGGCTCACCATGACATAATGCCGCTGCATCTCGGTCTTCTCGCTCAGCAGCTTCTCGCACTCCAGCTTCAGGCTGCGGAGCGGAGCGGCGGTCCTCAGCGGGGGGGGAACCGAAACCCACAGCGGCGTCACCGCCGTTCCCTGCGCCCCACACCCGGCTCGGGGCACGGAGGGGCGGCACGGGAAGCCCGAGTCGCAGCCCCGCGGCCCGGACCCCCGTTCACCGGCCAGCCGCCGCTTCCCCCCCCACCTGTGGTACTGCGCCTGCAGGAACTGGAACTCCTCCTTGATCCGCTCGCAGATCTCCAAAACCGAGAACTTGAAGGGCTGCCCGGGCTGCGGGAGGAGAGCAGCGCGCCGTCAGCCGCGCGGAGCTCCCGGGACGGCGCCGGTAAAGCCCGGTACTCACCGGGTGCCGCCCCTGCGGGAACATCCCCGCACCGCCCGCTCCCCGTAGAGGCACCGCGGCTCCGCTCCGGTGGGGCGGATCACGTGACCGGGCCGGGGCAGCCCGCGGAATCCCCACGGGGAGAACCCGGCGGGGGCGCGCAGCGGGGCGGCGGTGGCGGGGACCGATTTAAGGTGGCGCGACCCCGCCGGACCCGGAGCGCGCCGGTACCGGAGGCTGCGGGAGTCCCGAGTGCCGCTCCACCTTAAGCAGCCTCACAGCCCGCCGCGGCGGGGGCCGCGCACGCTATTGGCCGGCGCCGCGAGAGCGCCGGCCAATCGTCGCGCTCAGCTCCCACATGGGTTCGTGACGTCTCGACCAATCGCGGCGGGCGGGGCGCCGCGGGGGCCGATGGGAGTTGTAGGCCGCCCGCCCTCCACGTGCCGCCCGCTGACGCCGCCCGGGGCGCGCGCCGCCCGCATCGCCCGCACCGCCACCGCCGCCGGGGCTGCGCTCAGCCCGGGGACGCCGCGCCTCGGCGACGGCCGCACCGGGAGCAGTCAGCGCGGGGGGAGCGGGAGGGCGGACCATCGGCCCACCAGGCCTTGCGGCGGCCGCCGGCTGCCACTCAAAGTAACGTGGGGCGGTGGAGGAGTGTCGGTAACCCAACCCCCCCCCACGGCCCCGCTGCCCGCAGAGACCCGAGAGCTGCGGGTGGGGGAGGGGAGGGCGGGTATCGGCATCTACGTCGTAACGGGGGGTTAAAAGACATGTGGCAGGCGGGGGATGTGGGGCAGCGGCCGTAGAGGAGGGGATGTGGGGCAGGAGACACAGGGCAGCAGCCATAGGGAAGGGAATGTGGGGCTGAAGATATAGGCATGGGGATATGGGGCATGGAAGTGGGGCTGGAGCCATAGAAGAGGGGATATGGGGCTGGGGACTTGGGGCTGGAGACACAGAGGGGATGTGGGACAGGGGATGTGGGGCAGGGGGCTGGAAATACAGGGCAGCAGCCATAGGGAAGGGAATAGGCAGCAGAGAATGTGAGGTTGGAGATATAGGGGTGGGGATATAGGGGAGGGGACGTAGAGAAGGGGATAGGGGGCAAGAAATTGGGGCTGGAGCCATAGAAGAGGGGATATGGGGCTGGGGATTTGAGGCTAAAGACATAGGAAAGGGGATGTGGGGTGGGAGAAGTGGAGCTGGGAGACGTAGGGAAAGGGACATGGGGCAGGGTACGTGGGGCTGGGGCCTGGAGACATAGGGAAGGGGCTATGGGGCAGGGGACCTGGGGCTGGAGACAAGGGGGAGGATATGGGGCAAGGGACATGGGGGAGGGGGCTGGAGACATAGGACAGAAGACACAGGGAAGGATATATGGGGAAGAGGACGCTGGCAGGGGATATGGGGCAGGGAACATCGGACTGGAGACATGGGACTGGAGACAGCAGCAGACATAGGGAAGGGGATGTGGGGAAAGGAATGTGGGGCAGAAGACTCAGAAGAGGATGTGGGGAAGTGGGCGCTGCAGGGGACATGGGGAAGGGGATGTGGGACAGAGGGCAGCAGGCATAAGGAAGGGGACAGGAAGAAGAGGACATGGGGAAGAGGACACTGCAGGCAATGTGGGATTGGGGACATAGGGCAGGGGATGTGGGGAAGGGGCACGGGGCAGCAGACACAGGGAAGGGGACGTGGAGAGGAGGACAAGGAGCAGGGGACATCAGGGCAGGGAATGTGGGGCTGCAGGCGTGGGGAAGAGGATGTGGGGAAAGTAACACAGGGCTGGGGGAGCTGCAGGGTTGAGTTCCCCCCACAGCAGGGAAAGTGGGCAGAGCAGCTTGGGGATGTTTGTGGCCATACAGTGTGGGTGCAAAATTGGGATCACCCAAGATTTGGGTTTTCCCTGCATGGACTCGCACCCGTTTTGTTTGCTGGACCCATGGACACCTTGTCACCACGTGGCTGTGGGCTGGGGGGGACACAGAGGGGTGTGGGAGCCTTGTGAGCAGCCCAGCAGCTGACAGCCCCCATCGCTGGCGCTGCCTTCGATCCGTACGTTGGCTCCTGTTTGCACTTACCGGCTCTGAGTGGTTTTTAATTATTGATGCCTCTTTTAGCTTTTATCTCGTGCTCGCTGCAGCCAGGAAGGGCTTGGCGTTCCTGCATTAGTGATGAATTGGGAAGGAGGCCCTGCTCCACCGCGCTGCAAAGCATTCCTGGCTGGCAGGCTTGTGCCATTGTTTCAAGCAAAGCTGTGCTGAAAAATGAAGAGGTTGGGAGCCAGGAGGGGGGAAGTGATGGAGGCAATCCCCGCTGTTCCTGTAGCGATGCAGGGGAGGAGGAAACGGCAGGGGATGGCAGAAAATAAAGCGAGGAAACCTGCTTGACCCAGCGAGGAACTGGCAGCGACTCACCTCGCCAGGGAGGAAAGATGCCATTTTGTCACCTCTCCAGCGACAGGCAGGTGGCCGGGGGTCCCGCCAAGTGCTGCAGGCAGGAATCGACGTCAGGTCAGGGCTGGAGGCTCTGTGGGCAGGGCGTGGGCTCCCTGTCCCCCCCCCCAGACAAGCCACAGCTCTGTGGAGCTGTTCCAAGGAGCCCTGTGCCAGCAGGGCTGGCTCGCAGCCTCTCTGCCCGCATCGCTCTCCCACTCTCGTACCACATCCTCAGGAGCGGTTTGTCTGCCAGAAGAAGGTCTTCAATCATCACAGATCAGCAGCACTTTGGGGACCCCGCGCCGCTCGCCGCCCGCGTGCCTCCAACCTCTTCTGCCAGGGCAGGACGGGCTGGCAGCTCTGCAGTGGGAGCTCAAGAGGCAAAGCAGGCTGTCTGGACACAGCGAGGCTGTTTCCTCCGGTCTGCAGCTACGAGGAGAGTCAGGAGGGGATTTCTAACCTTTTTTTAACCTTTTTTTTTTTTTTTTTTTTTAAATTTGAGCCCAACTCGAGCAAGGTTCCCCAAGGAATGGGGAGATCAGAAACAAACCCAAGGCGGGGAACCGCAGCACTGCCGGCCTGGGGGGGTGGGGGAGGCCCAGAGGAATGCCTTGAGCGCAAAGCCGGCGTGCTCCGGGAGCAGAGCACAAGATCCAGCATCTGCTGGGAGGTGCGGGGGATTTGGAGAGCCTGAAAGCTCTGTCTGTGTGCTTTGAAGCAGGTCAGCCTCCCGCGGGGAGCAAGGAAGTGCCAGCAGCCCGGCCGGGAGCAGCTCGCAGCCCGCCGGCAGCCGGGGATGCTCAGCCAGCAGCCTCGTGGTTTGTTCGACCCTTTGCCCACCGAACCGAAGCTGCTAATTAGCTCTAACAACAGGGACGTCTGTTCCTCTGAAGTCTCCAGCCTGAAAACGCCCCAGACCAATTTCTCCTAAATCCTCCTCCCCTCGCACATCCATCAGGAATAACATCCACTTACCGCGCTCCCTGCCCCCAGGCTGAGTCTGAACCGGTGACCTCGAGGTGAAAGCGCTTGAAAAGCTTTGGCCCTCCCCGCAGCCAGCACGCTCCCAGCGGGATTTTCAGCAGCACTTACAGAGCAGAGAGAGTTTCAGCAACCACCGCACCGCAGCCGCCCCCCCCAGCAGCCCCCCAGCCCGGAGCCGCGCTGCCCTTTCACACGGGAATCCCCCCTGCCCAGCTCTGGCCGTGCCCCGGGGGCAGCCGTGGGACCCGGGGTCAGGATGCAGCTACCCGAGCTGCTCAGCCAGCTCCTGTCTGGAGCTGCTCTCAGCTCAGCTGCACAGCGCAGGGCTGGGGGAACGCCGGGCTTCAGCCCCATCCTTGTGCTTGGATAAGAGAGCGCCGCCATGGGCTCGCGGTGCTCTGGGCTCCCTGACCCCTAAAGGGGGTCCCATAACCCACCTGATGCCCTGTGATCTGCCCACAGCCCACAGCCCATCAAAGGCTGCAGGACCTGTCATTTATCGAGGCCCCATAACCCACCCAAGGCTCTGTGACCCCACCTGATGCTCAGGAGCTGTGACCCCCCCGAGGCCCATAACCCACCTTATGCCCTGTAACCCACCCAGAGCCCATGGCCCCATAGCCCACCAAGGGCTGCAGGGCCCGTAATCTACCAGGACCTGCAACCCAAATGAAGCCCAGGTCCCTGTAATCCAGCTGAGGCCGTGGGTCCCATAACCCACCCAGTGTGTAACCCCACCAACCCCACAGCCCCATAACCCACCCCAGTGTCTGTAACCCCACCAACCCCACAGCCCCATAACCCACCCCAGTGTCTGTAACCCCACCAACCCCACAGCCCCATAACCCACCCAGTGTCTGCAACCCCACCAACCCCACAGCCCCATAACCCATCCCGGTGCCTGTAACCCCACCAACCCCACAGCCCCATAACCCACCCCGGTGTCTGTAACCCCACCAACCCCACAGCCCCATAACCCACCCCGGTGTCTGTAACCCCACCAAGCCCCACAGCCCCATAACCCACCCCGGTGTCTGTAACCCCACCAACCCCACAGCCCCATAACCCACCTGATGCCCTGCAACCTGCCCACAGCCCCGTAATCCATCAAAGACAGCAGACCTTGTAATCTAGCCAAGGCCCAGGACCCTATAACTCACCCAGGGCTCTGTAACCCCACTGAAGCCCGCAGCCCCATAACCCATCAACGACTGCAGGCCCTGTAATACACCCAAGGCCCCATAAGCTGCACAGAGCCCCATAACCCACCCAAGGCCCAGGGCCTCACAGCCCATCACGGACAGCAGGCCCTATAGCCCACCCCAAGGCCCCATAACCCACCATAGGCTGCAGACCCTGCAGACCCACAACCTGTATGGGACTGCAATCCCTATAACCCACCAGGGCCCAGGACCCCATAAGTCTGATATCAGAGACTGCAGGCCTTCTAACCCCCCCCAAGACCACATAACCACCCCACAGCCCTGCACCCCAGGCCCCGTAACCCCCCAGCACCCCATAACCCACAGGCTCCATAACCCCGCCGAGGCTCAGGCTCCCATCCAGCCCATCACAGACAGCAGGCCCCATACACCCTATAGCCCACCCCAAGGCCCCATAACCCCCTCATACACCAACCCCCCCCCAAATTTTGGCTGCTCAGCCCCATCTCTGCCGCATGCCTCACAGCCCCCTTCCCCAGGGGAAGGAAATTCTCCCACTGCAGCTGGCCTGGGAGACAGCAGAGGAAGATGTTATCAGGGCAGGCTCGCTAACCAGAGGACAGCTCTAATTATTAAGAGCCAATTCTATTACAGCCATCACAGCCCAGGGGCAACGGGGGGCCATGCCCTCCTGAGGGCCCCCCCACCCCCAGGAGAGCATTTCTAAGCAAGAAAACAGGCAGCACGTCACCATCTTAACCAACCTTCGTATTTCTTTATTTGAAAGGCACAGCTTGTACGTCCTTGATACAGCATTTTCAGTTCCTCTTATTATAGGTCAAGTGATTAAACACAAAAAGCAAAACAAGATCTGTCTAAAGGACTATATACAAACACCAGATTATTATTTAGTTTTCTTCTTCTTTCGTCGTCGTCGTTGTTCCATTTTTTGTATTATTATTTTTTTTTTTAGAAGACACGCTAGCGCACGGAGATAAGAACAGAGAAAGCTGCTGTATCCTCTACAGGGGGGCGTGGGGAGGGGAACGGGGGGCTCCCAGGCACCCAAATGCCCCTCAGCCACCCCCAGGCTCCCAGCCCCCCAGCAGTGGGTGTTCTGCCAAGGGGGGGTGGGCAGCAGGGTCCCCCCCACCCCCCCCCAGCCGGAGAAAACCCGGCTGGACACGTGGAAGTGCGGCGGTTGCTGCGGGACTGGTTAAAAACAGAGACATGCAGAACAGCGAGGTGAGAGGGGTTGGAAGGGGGGGGAGTTGGGGGGGTAATTGGGGCAGGGAGTTGTGCAGAAACCTGTAGGATTGAGGGCTGTTGTTAAATACCGAGGGGAGCAGTGGGTGCGGTGCCCCCGGAACGGAGCGGGATGAAGCCGGGCTGGGGGGGCGCACAGCGGCTGCCATGGTGCCACCCTGGGGCTCTGCTGCCCTGTGGGTGCTGCATCTGGCACGGACACCCCCCCCCCCCCCCACACACACACCCCCAGCAGCCCCGACCCCTTCACTCTAATCTGATTTCTCCCCGTCGTCGTCTTGGTGGGCGTCCCCGTCGTGGCCGTTCTTGTCCTCCTTGGCCAGGTGTGCCTGGGAGCCCAGGGCTGAGAGCGAGAGGAGGCCGGAGCCGGCGCTGACGGCGGGCAGGGATGGGGGCTGCAGCCCCACGGGCAGCGGAGTCAGAGGCAGCGCCAGGGCTTGGAGCTGCGAGAGCTGGTGGGCTTGGAGCTGCTGCTGTAGGGAACCAGGGGCGGGCGGGGGGTGGGAGGGGGCAGCTGTCATTGCAAGGGCACCCGAGCCCCCCGTCCCCCAGCTTCCCCTTCAGGAGCACCCACAGAGCACCCAGCCCCGGCAGCCCCCCAGCGACGACGTCCCCCGTGGAACACAGCCCCCAGCCCACAGGATGCCTGGCCTGGCTGCTGGCATGCTCTGAGGATGCGGTTAAACCCCTCTCAGCCTTGACTAGGAACAGATGGTGTTTTCACAGCAAAGAGCTGCTGCAGCTCCTGCCCCAAACCAAAGCCTCTCTCCTTTTACGCTCTGTGGGGCAGAGCAGAGCCTGCGCTCCCTTGCACAGCCGAGCAATGCTCCAGGGAGCCTGGACAGAACCAGCGGGGCCATCCCAGCACACACAGCCCATCCCAGCACACACAGCCCACCCCAGCACACACAGCCCATCCCAGCACACACAGCCCACCCCAACCCACTGGGCACACCTCCAGCTCTGCCAACGCAGGCACTGACCCCGTCCCCCCGCAGCCAAACTTAAACCTGCACCACGTACACGGATGATGGAGTTCAGCTCCGGCGCCGTCACCTGCTTGGCTCGTTCAATGGCTCCCAGGACTTGCTGCTGGTGCTGGGGTGGGGAAGAGAGGAATTTGGTGTCATTAAAGGCTTAAGGAAGGAAGGAGAACAGGGACGCGGCACACACAGCCACCCTCCTGCTCCATCCTTGTGGCCACGTGGTCCCAATAACTGTAGTCACCCCTCTGCACCTTCTACCCTGCCCAGCCCTGACACAGCATCAGACCCCCCGAAAAGCAAAAACACATCAAGCCTCAAAAATCAGCAGCTCTCGGGCAGCTCCCCAGGCCCTGGGATGCACCCCAGGCTCCAACCTGGAAGGCGCTGCTGTGGATGAGCCCTGCACCCCTCCAGGGACAGGAAGAGCTGCACTGAGCACTTAAAAAAAAATGAAGGATGGCTGTGTTTGATCCTGTGAGAGCACGAGGTCTCCCAGCACCAGGCCTGAGCACCTCAGTGCTGCCAGCAGGGTTTTCTTTCTGGCTTGGCAGAAGGACGGGGCTGGGGAGGGGGAACGTGTCGCATTAAGAAGCGAAGGGTTTAGAAGGGTTTAGCTGGGGCTTAGTTATCAGCCACCTCTGATCTGCTCAGCAAGCCACTCTGCCTTCCCCAGGCCAGGTGGGCAGCAGCAGTGTGGCCTGGCCCCCCATCCCCCAGCTTATCCAGGTCCCAAAATGCAGCTCCCCACCCCACAGCACCTGAACAGTCACCGCAGGGCTCAGCCTGGGGGCAGCACAAGGACTGGCAAACAGACATCATGTGAGGGTGCTTCAGCAGCTTCCCCCGAGCCCTCCCAATTAATTTCCCAGGGGAGTGGGAGGAGCCCATCAGCCACATTAATTAATGAGGCAGATGAACCTGGTCTCCAGGAGCCACATGGAGGTATTTTTTAATGTTCAGCCATCCACCCAGTCAGGAGCAGCTGGGAGTCACGGGAACGGGGTGAGAACTGAGCCCAGTTTGTCTGCAGCTGCCCACAAAGGGGACAGACGGACAGACAGACAGACCCACCAGTCCCAGCACGGCTGGGATGTGGGCTCCAACCTATCCTGAAGGGCTCGTCCTGCATGGAGCAGGCATGGGTGGGGAGGAACAGGGCACCAGCACCCCAGGGCTCCTCGGTGCCACGGGTGGGGGGTCAGGCAGTTACCTCCTGTGAAAGGTAGGGCAGGACCTGTGCACAGATCCCATTGAGCCTCTTGACGATTTCAGCCTGGAGAGGGGAAGGAAAAAAAAACCAAACAACAGAGAGGAATGGCATGAGGGGACCCCACTGCACCCACCCTGAGCACGGCCGGCTCCCTGCAACAACAACACGGGTGCTGGAGGGAGCCCAGTATAAGTGGGGGGACACCGCAGCCCCCAGATGCTTAAATAAATCTGAGCTGCTGACAGCAAAGAGCGAGTTTTCAATATTCTCTTCCCTCTCAGGGTCTCCAGTGTTCATTTAATGAAGTCGGGAGCAACCGGAGAGAAAATTTATTACAGACCCGGGTGGGGATGTGCTGAATTACAGCCACCATGCAGACACAGGTGGGCTGTGACCTTCACTTTGCTGGGCATCCTCAGCCCCCCACCCATTACCCCCATGGGCTGACGCAGAGCACAGGGCTGGGGGCAGCTCCTGCATCAAAGGCAGGCAGCAAACTGGGGGTGCATTAAAGCTTTTTGGCTGGGGAAGAGCAAAGCAGTCAGAGTTCTGCAGGTTACCCTCTAAGAGCCCAAAGGAAGAGGGGAAGAGGGACCCGCAGGGTTCAGGCGAGCACTGCTGTGGGCTGGGAGATGGCAGTGAGGAGCCGTGGCTCAAATCCTGCAGCTTGGCCAAAAGATTTCCCTCCCAAGGTGATGGGATCGGAGGCTCTGAGTGCATCTGCAGGGAGCAGAATGGTGCTAAGAGGCTTTGAGCCAAGCTGGGACACGTACAGATGACCGAGAGCTAAAGGAGCTCACATTGTTAGCAGCACAGGTAATTAGCCACTGAGGCACCAAACAGCTGAACCACCAGCGAGGGCAACCAACAAACTCAGCCAGGCTGCAGCAGAGCTCAGCACTGACTGCATCTGTGGGGTGGGGGACAGGATCACCCCTTCCACCCAGCCCAGACAGGTGTGAACCCAGAGCCAAAGCACCCGCAGGATCCCCTCCTTCCAGAAGGGTTTGTAAAGGCAGTTCTTTGCCAGGATGATTGATTTTTTTTTTTTTTCCTCCCAGCAAGAAAAGACGTTTTTATAAGGTCAAGGGGTGGAAAAAATGTGCAGGTCCTCCCCCACACCAGAGCTGGTGATCCCAAAAGCAGCGCTGACGTCTGACATCCTGAAATACCACCGAAGGGACAGAGGGCACAGCACGCAGCCCGCCCTCCCCCTCCCCATACCTGTTTGTGCATTTCAATATTCAGCCCGTAGGACATCTCGTAATACTGCAGAGCAGGGAAGAAGAGAACAGACAGACAGAATCAGGACTCCAGCAGGCCAACAAGCCCCCTACATCCACGCAAACCTACTGTCCCCAGCCCAGGTGGGACCTGAAATAACCCAGAGCCCACTCAGCACCTTCACAGAGCCCTGGCACGATGGTGAGAGCTCAGTGCTCTGCAGATGACTGCTGGAAAGAGGCACAGCCCGGCTCTGTTTGCTGTGCCTGGCCCATCTCCTAACGCCCACGTGGCTGCTCCAGCAGCAAATGGAAGGGCTCAGCACTGGGCTCCAGCTGCACGCAGCTCCAGCTGTTTGGGAAGGAGCTGCACGAAACACACACACACAAAAACCACCCCCCTCACACACACCAGCAACAGGCAGCTCCAGTGCAAGCTATTGGCAGGAGAAGTCGATCCCCGACCCCTCCAAGAGCTGCTTTTAAGGCTGATATGAGGACTTCAGAAATCTCCTTCCTCATCTTTCCTCCTCTCACTTCTTCCAAAGGGGAAAAGAAGATCCACGTCTGCGCTCGCTTCGTTCTGAGAGGAGCAGCTTGCTGCTGCTTTGATACCAACTGCATTGCTCTGTCTGCTCCCACATCACTGCTTCTCTGCATCCTGCAGCCCGGGCGGGAAGCAGGAGCACCACGCTGCTCACCAGGGCCTGCTCAAGTAGCAGAGCAGCTCTGCACGCAGCCAGGAGCTCCCTGCACGCTGGGCAGGACCCTGCAGTGCCGAGGTCACCGATTCTGGTGGTACGAATGGGTAAAAAACGACCAGCAGGCCTCCAGGTTTGGCTGTGTGAGCATCCATGCTGCATGGAGCAAGCATTTAGCAGTGAGAAATTAAGCAGCAGGCTCCTCCGTGCACCGAGCAGCTCTGTGCCAGGCGTGCTGGGCTCGGGGATGGGACCCACGGGTGGCACAGGAGGATGGGAAGGCTCCACCATGCCTGGGATTCTATTTTCCCATTCATTTCCACATCTCCCCGCTTCCTCCCGGGCAGCACAAGCAAGGATCAGCCCCTCTTTATGGACAGGACAACATCCCATAAAAACAGCTCTTCCCTGGCAGGTTCCTCCTCGGGATCCCAGCGGGGCACCAACTCCACAACCCCTCCACCCCAGATGCACCCCAGCAGCTCTGTCTGCACGAACCCAGCAGCAGCAGCACCTGCTCCCCACCCGTGCCACCCACACGCTGCCCCAGCAGCTCCTCACCATGACGTAGTGACGCTGCATCTCCGATTTCTCGCTGGCGAGTTTGTCGCATTCCAACTTCAAGCTGGAAAGGCAGAAAGAAGTGAGAGAAACCACGAGCAGGAGGGCAGCGGGTCGCATCCTGCAGGGTCCATCCCAGCCTGCTGTGTGACCCGGTGCAGCTCAGCGAGCAGCCAGAACCTCTTTTGGGGAAGCCCAGGTGCAGCGCAAGCCTCCAGAATGATTGCTTTTCCCCTTTCTTTCGGGTTCCTTGCACCCTTAAGAGCAAACGTGCTGCTGGCTGTGCTTTACGCAGCTCCCCAGCCCGGCAGCTGCAACCAGCATGTGCCGTGGTTTTATGTTTCAAACAAGAAACAGCTTCACCTCCACCAAACCTGCTGCTCCGTGAGCAGATCGGGTCCTGCAGCACCGGGGGGGGGGGGGGGGGTCAGGGCAGAACGCTGCACGATGCTGAGCCCCGGGGGGGGGAGGTGGGAGCAACGGGGCACAGAGCAACGGTTTGGTGCATGCGTGCAGCTAAAAAGCAAACAGCAAGAGAGCCCATCAGCAGCCAGCTTTTGGGTCAGCAGAAGCCATTCCGCAGGCGGAAAAGCGGAAGCATTTGGCTTTAAGTGCTCCCTGCAGCATTCGCGATCCAAGAATGGCAGCCAGCAGGGAGAGGGGAGGAAAACTCCCAGCGAGAGGCGGGAGGGCTGGAAGAGCTGCACACGGGAGGGCTGGCAGGGCTGTGCGTTGGGGGAAGACCTGGCTGGGAGCGGGGGGGTGGAAGGAAGAGCGTTTTCTCCTTCCAGAATCCCATCTTTCGGGGGCGGGCAGTGCGTTCCCCTGCCCGGATTGCAGCTTTTGGCCAAACCGCACGGCTGGGTCCCTTCCCGGTCCTCTGCCAAAGGAAGGCCAGCAACGGGTGAACACCGGGCCTCCCCCCGGGGTGCTCACAGTCTGCCAGGTGGGAGCTGGAGGCGACAGCACGCTGGGAAGGCTGCGCACGGGGGGGAAACCCAGGCTGGGAGGGGAGGGCAGCGCATTCTGCCGCACGGAGCCCATCTTCTGGGGCCACGCCGCGTCCCGGTCCGTGCAGGGAAGCGGCGGCAAAGCGGACGACCCCAAGTCCGGGTGCACGGCAGACCCCCCCGGGATGCCGGGGGTGATTTCTGGAGGCGGTTACCCGACACGTACCTGTGATACTGGGCCTGCAGGAGCTGAAACTCGTCCTTGATGCGGTCGCACGAGTCGGAGGTGGTGAACTTGAGCTGCTGCGGCAGGTGAGAGGAGCCCTTGAACAACACACACAGCGCTGCACACCCAATGGGGGGCCCGCAGCCCTGCCCACCCCCCAACCGGAGCCAGCCGCCACCGGGACCGCCGCCGCCCAAGGTCACCCGCACCCCCCGCCGCCGCTCCCGGTGGCTGCGGGCGGGGAGGAGGAGGATGGGGAGGAAGAGGAGGCAGCTCTCGGCGCTCCCCCCATCCCTCCTTCCTTCCTTCTTTCCTTCCTCCCCTCCTTCCTTCTCCCGGTGCCGCCGTACCGAGTGCCGGCTTTGTGGAAACATCATGTCAGGCTGCAGCCCGGCTCACCGCGCTCAGCGGTCCACCGCTCCGTTCCTGCTTTGGTTTGTTTTTATGGTTTTTTTTTTTTTTTTTTTTCCTCCCTCCTCCTCCTCTTCCTCCGCCTTTTGTCCGCGCCGGGCCCGGCCCCGCGGCCGCCCCGCGCCGCTCTGCCCCGAGCCGCCGCCTATTGTCTAATGGCGGCTGCGATCCGCTCCGTCCTGCGGCTGCTCGGCACCACCTGCCGCCCCGCCGCCGCCTCCCCGGGCCGGGCGGGCCCACGGCCGTCTCCGCCCCCGCCGCGATCCGGGCGGTGCGGGGCGCTGAGCCGCTCCCCCCCCGCACCTTCCTTCCTTCCTTCCTTCCTTCCTTCTTCCTTCCTTCCTTCCTCCTTTCCCACCCCCCAGCCCAGTGATGCTCTGCCCCCCCCCTCTCCGCTCCCTGGGTTTGGGGTCTGCTTTGGGACGGAGAGCCCCGCACCTGCTATGGGAGCACCGCGGAGCGTCGTGGGATCAGAGAAAGCTTAGAGTGGGGGCACCTTAAAGATGGTCCATTACACCCCCCCCCCCCCGTCTCCACCCCCTCCCCAGGTCTCCCCCCTCCTGGTCCCTCTCCCTGGGTCCCCCCCGGATTCCCTCTCCCGGGTTCTATGGGTCGCCCCTCCCCCTGTATCCCCCCCTATGGGTCGTAACCCCCTGGGTCCCCCCTTTGGTTTCCCCCCCCCGGGTCCCCGCCCGTGTTTCTCCCCCCGGACCCCTCCCCCCTGGGTCTGTCCCCCTCTGGACTCCTGCCTCGTGACCCCCCCCTGTGGTCATCCTCCCTGTGTCCCCCCCTATGGTCGTCCCACACTGGGTCCCCCCCCCCCGGGTCTCCCACCCCTCGGTTTGCCCCCCCCCCCGAGCCATTATGGGTCCCCCCTTCAGGTTCCCCTCTCCCGGGTGCCCCCCCGGTTTCCCCCCTATGGACCCCCTCCACCCCGGGTTCCCCCCATGGGTCGTCACCCCCTAGGTTGCCCCCCCCCCAGGTTCTCCCCTCCTGGGTGCCACCCCCCTCAGTCCCCCCCTATGGGTTCCTCCACCCTGGTTACCCCCACCCCCCCCAATTCAGGCTCCCCAGCCTGTCCTTGCATGGGGCACCTCCAGGGTTGGGCACCCACAGCTCTGGGCAGCACTGCTGGGGCCTCATCGCCTCTGGGTAAAGGATTTCTTCCTCACATCTAACCTCTGTCTCCCCTCTGCTAGTTTGAAGCCATTCTCCCTCACCCTATCACTATCAGATGGTAAAAAGTCGCTCCCCCCCCCAGTGCTGGAAGGCTGCAATGAGGTCTCCCCAGAGCCAAACACCCCCAGCTCCATCAACACGTCTCCATAGCAGAGGTGCTTCTGCACACTGAGCATCTTTTGCTCCCATTCCCACAGCCCCACATCCCTCCTGTGTTGGGACCCCAGACCTGGATGCAGCCCTGCAGGTGGGGCCTCACAAGGGCAGAGCAGATGGAACAGCCCCCTCCCTGCCCATTGCCCCCCATAGGTGCAGCCCAGGGGGGGGGCTGTGTGACTGCCACGGACCACAGCCCCCTAGCTGTGATCATCCAAGCAAACAAACCCCCTCTCTCTCCCATTTTGCAGTTTGGGGCCGTGCAAAGGCCTTGCACAACAGCAGCCTGACAACTTGAGTTGCCCTTCCTTTGGCCACCATGCCATCACTGAAGGCCACCAGGTGGGTCAGGCACATCTGCCCTTGGCAAACTTGGCAATCAGCGAAGCCCCCTCCCCAATTCTTTATGGTCCTTGGCTTGATGCTGCAGGATCTGAGCCCCCTGGCGATGTGGGGCTCACCATCACGTTGTGCCATTACAGTATGGGGCTCTCCATTGTAATGCAGGGCTCTCCATTGCAATGTGGGGCTCACCATCACAGTGCAAGGCTCACTATCACAGCGTGGGGCTCACCATTGCAATGCAGGACTCACCATTGCACCACAAGGCTCACCATTTACATTGTGGGGCTCACCATTGCAATGTGGGGCTCACCATTGCAGTATGGGGCTCACCATCATGGTGTGGGGCTCACCATTGCAATGAAGGGCTCACCATCACAGTGCAAGGCTCACCATCACAATATGGGGCTCACCATTGCAATGCAGGACTCACCATTGCAGTATAGGGCTCACCATCACAGTGTGGGGCTCACCATTGCAATGCAGGGCTCACCATCACAGCACAGGGCTCAGTATCACATTGCAGGGCTCACCATCACAGTGCAAGGCTCACCATCACAGTGCAAGGCTCACCATTGTAATATGGGGCTCACCATCATGGTGTGGGGCTCACCATTGCAATGAAGGGCTCGCCATTGCAGTGCAAGGCTCACTATCACAGTGTGGGGCTCACCATTGTAATGCAGGACTCACCATTGCAGGATGGGGCTCACCATCACAGTGCAAGGCTCACCATCACAACATGGGGCTCACCATTGCAATGCAGGGCTCACCATCGTATTGCAAGGCTCACCATCACAGTGCAAACCCCCACCATCGCAATGTGGGGCTCAATTTTTGACTTGCAATGCCCCAGGGATCCCCACAACAAAGCACTGCTTCTTCTCTGCTTTGCTTTGCTGGAAGAAACCATGCCCAGAGCAGCAGAGCCCTATGGGCAGAGGCAGCAGTGCTCCAGTGAACAGAGAAACGCTGCTGGATCCCTGCATGGCAAAAACAAGGAGTGAGGAGCAGGGCTGGTGTGTGCACAGGGAGCCTTCCTCAATTTCGGCTGCTGTTCTCTGTCTGTCTTGAAAAATCAGTGCATTTTCTGATTAAAAATAAAACCTCACACGTCATGGCTCCAGCAATGAAGGCTGGGCTGTTGTGCTATTTATTTTTAAAGAGAACAATATAGCAGCTGAGTTATTGTGACAGCTCCTGCATATTGTGCAGTAGCTTTTTCCCTCCGACGTCTCCATATTAGTGAAATCTGTGACAGCTTCCTGCCAAGGATTATTAATAGTGCAGGCAGGCTTTGTGTCCCTGAGGGATAGGGGTTGGAAATGGGGTGGGCCATCGCCCCGGAGCAGATCAGTGCTGAGGTCCCCATTTTTGGTGCCCTCTTTTTGGTTGAAAAGCCCTTGGAGCAGGTCTCATCCCTGCAGCACGCCCCATGCAACACGTTGTGTGTGCTCACAAGTGATGCTCCCTGCATTTTCCATCCCATGGGATGCAGTGTTGCCCTGCACAGAAGGTGCTGACCCCGTGTGCAGGTGAAGGGAAGGAGCATCTCAGCTCTCCTTCTGCCCATAACAACGTGCTGCTGCTCCCTTCCAAGCAAAAAATGAAATGTTCCTTTATTGGCTTTCACGTTGGCTACAAAAGATTCCATTTTATCATATTTTTTTTTCTTCTTCTCTCTTTACTTTCTTCCAGGAAACGCTCTAATTTATGGTATAATCTTGGCAAATGCCAGTCCTGGGGAACACAAATTCGCTTGTGCCCAGTAAATGGCACTTTAATGGGCTGCCTCCAGCTGGCCTGCGTGTCTGCCTCTGAAAAGAGAGGATTAGAACCTCACCCAAGCAGTGGGGCTGCGTGTGTCAGCAGGGATGGGGACGGCGGTGGAGCAGCACATGGAGGAGCTGCAGGGCCCTGCAGGCAGCGAGGGGCTCTTTGGGGCACGGAGGGGTTCTGAGAGCCCCAGGTGAACCCATCTAACAAAGCTGCCAAAAATAAATCAGTATCACGGAGAGCTTTTGAAAGTTATTCAGGTGTTCTGTCCCACTCTGACGTGGAGAGAGGCTACAAAGATGCTTTCTTGTCTTGGACATAAGGTGAAAATCACGCTGCTGTTGCAGTGGAAATGCGGGCTCTAAGAGCCTGCTTTCATCCTGGGAGGAATAAAAAGGAAAGTCTCTTTCACTGGAATGAAAGGGGAAGGCCCAGCAGCCGTTCGGGCCCTGAGACCAGGAATGCTTTTTGCTTTTTTCCCCTTCAGGACCACTCTTCAACCTGACCACATCCACCAGCTCTCCCATGCAGTGGTGGTGCTCCAAAGGAGAGCCTCAGTCCAGGCAGGACTCCTGAATGTGGTGCAACATCTCTACCTTCTGTGATCCCTTCTGATCAGTCAGTCTGGAATAACCAGGTTCCGTGCCTCCAGGTGGCTGCCATGCCCTCTGTTTTTGCTGCAGAATGATTAGGGGTAATTAGCATCCTTTTTAGCACGGAGCTGCAAGGAATGCTTCACGCTCCTTGCAGCAAAAGGGCTGTTGCAGCTGAGGTGTGAGGAGGAAGCACGTGGCTTGGAATCACTGCACCCAAGCAAGCCCTGCAACAGCAACGAGCATCAGCAAAGGCAGATAACCTCCATGCAGACCCCACATCTCTTCCCTGCTGCCCCTGTGCAGGATCAGAGCCCCCTGAGAGCCAACAAATGGATGTTTGCAGCAGCCTGGCACATACGGAAGACGGATCGCCACAACCTGAAGTGTCTTCCTCCTCTCAGCTGGTTCAGCAGCACTGCATTCCAGGTAGGGAGGACATTTCTTCCTGACCTCAATTTATGACAAAACACTGAAGCACGGGGCTGGATTGATTGCACGAGGAGATTGTGCCTTAGGAGCTCGTGTGAACGCTGCAGCAGCTGTGCTAATTCATCATTCCTTTATTTACGAAACGCTTGTGCAGGCTGAGTGCAATTAAATGATGTGCTTTGGGATCCTAGGAGATGAAAGGATCACGGTAAACGTAGGTTTGTTACCCTGATTTACCATGCACTGAGCCCACCTACAAAAGCCACGGCAAGCCAGATGCAAAACATACGGCTTTAAAACCAAATCAGCACTGGCTGTCAGCAGCTGTGTGTTTGATCTGGGCACCTTTTCTCCCTCTTTCCAGAGAACTCAAGCCTCCCAGTGACGTCTCCCTGTGACAGGCGACTGAACAGCTTGCAAAAATAATTTGGGGAGGGGGGGAGATGCTGAAACATCTGGCAACTGTGTGGCAGCACTGCTTGCAGTGCTCAGGATGTAGGAAGAGACCTTGCAGATAGGCTCATGGTCTCCTGGGAGGTGCTTTGAGAGTTGGAGTGCAAGGAAGGGGATGGCAGAGCTGCTGGAGGGGTCCTGGTTAATGCAGCGTAATGGGCAGGGGGCTGGCATGGCAGCTGGCATCTGTGCTGTCAGCCTGCTGGAGGGAGGGCTGTAACCTGTTCCAGGGTGATGCGAGCTGCTGCTGCTCCCCTGGGCCTGGATGCCATCCATCCCAGTTCTGTGGTTGGAATTCTGCTCCCCAGGGCTCTGGGTGCCACCCACCTCAGATGTGTGAAGGGAATGCTGTCCCTTCACAGCACTGTGATGGGAATTCTGCTCTCCAGGGCTCTGGATGCCATCCATCCCACTTCTGTGATGGGAATGCTGTTCCTTTATAGTACTGTGATAGAGATGCTGTTCCCCAGGATGATGCCATCCATCCCAGCTGTGCGATGCAATGCACAGCACTGCAATGGGAATTCTGCTCCCCAGGCCCTGGATGCTGTCTATATAAGGATGCCATTCCCCAGGTCCTGAATGCCATCGATCCCAACACTGCAATGGGAACCCTGCTCCCCAGAGTTCTGGATGTCGTCCATCCCAGTGCTGTGACAAGGATGGTGTCCCTTCACAGCACTGCAGTGGGGATTCTGCTCCCCAGGCCCTGGATGCCATCCATCCCAGCTGTGTGATAGGGATGCTGCTCCCCAGGATGCTGCCATCCATCTCAGCACGGTGATAGGAATGCTGTCCTTCACAGCACTGAGATGGGGATGCTGCTCCCCAGGGCTCTGGATGCCATCCATCCCAGCTGTGTGTTGTGTCTGCTGTCCCTTCACAGCACTGCAATGGGGATGCTGCTCCCCAGGATGATGGCATCCATCTCAGCACGGTGATAGAGATACTGTCCCTTCTTAGCATTGAGATGGGGTTGCTGCTCCCCAGACCCTGCATGCCATCCATCCCAGCTGTGTGCTGTGGATGCTGTCCTTTTGAGCACTGCAGTGGGGATGCTGCTCCCCAGAGCTCTGGATGCCATCCATCCCAGCACTGTGGCAGGGATGCTGCTCCCCAGGATGCTGCCATCCATCTCAGCACAGTGATAGGAATGCTGTCCTTCACAGCACTGAGATGGGGATGCTGCTCCCCAGGGCTCTGGATGCCATCCATCCCAGATGTGTGCTGTGGATGCTGTCCCTTCACAGCACTGCAATGCTGATTCTGCTCCCCAGGATGATGACATCCATCTCAGCACACTCATAGGGATGCTGTCCCTTCACAGCACGGAGATGGGGATGCTGCTTCCCAGACCCTGCATGCCATCCATCCCAGCTGTGTGCTGTGAATGCTGTCCTTTTGAGCACTGCAGTGGGGATGCTGCTCCCCAGAGCACTGGATGCCATCCACCCCAGCACTGTGGCAGGGATGCTGCTCCCCAGGATGCTGCCATCCATCTCAGCACGGTGATAGGAATGCTGTCCTTCACAGCACTGAGATGGGGATGCTGCTCCCCAGAGCTCTGGATGCCATCCATCCCAGCACTTGATGGAGATGCTGTCCCTTCTCAGCACTGCACTGGTGATGCTGCTCCCCAGGCCCAGGGCTCCATCCATCCCGGCTGCGTGCCATGGATGCTGCGTCCCTTTGCGCAGCACTGCTGCCCTCTGCCGGCTCCGCCGCCCCGCTCCGCCCGGTCTCGGTCTCGGTCTCGGTTTCGGTCCCGCCCCGACAGGCGGCGGTTTCCGGGCCCCGCAGCCGCAGCGTTACGGCGGGCCGGGTGGGGCCGTGCGGGTTGCGTTGTTGGGATCCGGGGTTTCTCCTCCGTTCGCAGCCGCCTCCCGGTTTGGGAAATGAGATGGCAGCCAAAGCCCGGGCTGCATTTCCCGACCCGCCGGGAGGGTGAAACCTTCCAACCTTCCGCTGCCCCCGACAGAAAATGTCGCCCCGGGGGGGGGGAAATCTGCAGCCCCGAACCATCTCTGCTGCTCTGCTGCTCAGAGCTCGGCTGGGATGTGAACTGTAGCATCGTGATCTAAACCTTAAATGGAGAAAACGCTGATGCTGGGGGGAGATGTAAGGACTGCACCCCTGGACATGGGTGATTCTTGGTCCCAGCTGTGCTGAGACAAGAGGTAACGGCCCCAGGTTGTGCCAGAGGAGGTGCAGGCTGGGTGTTATTCTGTGATTCGGTGTGATCCATCCCTGCTGTGTGCCTGGCTGAGCTGGGGGTCTGTGCTCACCCCCTGTTAAGGAGGGAGCATCCTCCTGGGCTGCTTGCAAGCTGCTTGCTTAAGCCATGCAGTTTTTCCTCAATTAAGTCGGTGATTGAGCAGCTGCAGCAAAATGCAGCTGGGATGTCCCTGCTCCATTCCCTTCACATGGAACTAAAAACACACACAAGAAATTGGGCCAGGAAGGAAGAAGGGAATGGGACTTTGAGATGTCAGTAAGGTGTGCTCACACCCCGATGGCTCCTGTGACAGAATTTCCTTTCCAGGGGTTGGGAGCTCCCTAAACTGCAGCAAATGGGAGCCATGAAGATCAGAGAATCCTAGAATGGCCTGGGTTGAAAAGGACCACAGTGAACATCCAGTTCCAACCCCCTGCTATGTGCAGGGTCACCAACCACCAGGCCAGGATAATTGCTCCGACCACCTCTGCCAGCTGCCCGGGATCAATCTGCTGGGTAATCCTGCTCATTAAGTTCTTCATGCAGAACTTAAGAAGCCACAGAAAACCACGAGGATCCCACGCCCTCGCCGGTCTGCTGGAAAACAGGCAGGGCTGAGCAGATGGGCAGGAATGTCCCTGCTCAGGCAAGCAGCTCTGGTCAGAAGCCAGCAGCAGAGGATGGAACACAACAGGAACGGCCTGGAAGGTGGTGACATGTGCTGTGATTGTGATGGGACGGCAGGCAGAGAAGGGCAAGGAAAGGAATTTGAAGTCTACAGACACACCAGTGTGCGAGGGGCAGGGAAATGAAGACTGAGGTTAGGGATTTGCACAGTGTATCAGTGACCAAGCTGAGGGACATCCCAGCTCTCCAGGTGCTTTCTAGCTGAGTCCCTCAGCACTGAAACCAAAAGGGAGGAAACAAGCAGACTGCCACTCCTTAGGACCTGCATTTCTGTGAGTTTTACGCTGATGGCCTGAGCAGGATCCATCAGAACAGATGTAAGAACCACGCAGGGGGTCCAGAGGATGGGTGTACGTTTGGTTACTTTTTTTTTTTCTTTTTTTGAGGAAACTTCCATAGTATCTTTTGTCCTTCGAGTTGTGATTGTGCCCAAAGGAAGGCAAGCAAAACAGCAGCCTGTAGCACGCGGCGCTGTATTCAAAGCAGCCTGAGGTCACTTCAGCACCTCCCAACGCATTGCATCCATCTGACACCGCAGCCTGAGGTCATGCAGAACAGCTCAGCGCTGCAGGGATACAGAAGAATCACAAGGTTGGAAGCGACCTGTAGGATCATCCAGTCCAACCGTCCCCCATCACCACTGCTACCACGAGCACTAAACCAGGGCTCGCAGCTCCTCGTCCAGACGCCTGTTGAACACAGCAAGGATGGCGACTCCACCGCCTCCCTGTGCAGCCATTGCAGCGCCTGGCCGCTGTGAGAGGAGAAGTTTTTCCTTATGCCCAACCTAAAGCTCCGGCTTGCGGCCATTTCCTCGGCTGTCTGTCGGCTGGGAGCAGAGGCCAAACCCCTCCTCGCCACAACCCGCCTTCGGGAACTTCTGCCCCTCGCAGCACCGCGCTGTGAGCGAGTCCTCAGCGCCCGCGCAGACGCGTCTGGGCGTCTGCAAGAGAAACGAGCAGAGCTCAGGAAGGGCCGGGGCCGCGCGAGCGCCGGGCGGGGTTCGGTGACCCCAGGAGCTGCCGGTTTGTGGGCCGGGCCGACGGAACCCGGCTCCTCTTCCGGCTCCGCGCCCTGCCGCGCCCGCAGCACAACCCCGCGGGCCGAGCCGCCCGCACCGCGCAGCCTCCGTGCCAACGCCGGGCCGCCGCAGCCGGAAGGGCCGCCGGGGGCGGGCGGCGCCGCGCCATGGCCGCCGGGTCCTCCACCGTCCCACAATGCCCCGCGGCGCCGCCCCGCCCTGGGAACGCGCGTCGCAAGCCCCGCCCACCGCTCGGCCAACCAAACCTGCTCTCCGTTCGGCGCGGAGCCCCGCCCTCCCGCGGGGGGAGCCCCGCCCCTCGGCGCGACGCGCTCTCCCATTGGCCGCGGGGGCCGTCGGTCAGCGCTTGTTTTCGGCGGCAGTGGGTTGGGTTGCGCCGGCTGCTCGCTGGCTCGGCGGGGCCGTGCGAGGAGGGAGCGGCGGGCGGCGCGGCCGGGCGGGGGCAGCGCGCTGAGTGCCGGCGGCGGCGCTGCTGCTGCTGGGCCCGGCCGCTGGGGTCGGGTCGAGGCCGGGCCGGGCCGGGCGGACGCCGGGGAGGGGAGGGTGGGGAGGGCCGGGAGGGGAAGGGGCGGCGGGGCCGGGCCGGGCCGGGGGGTCCCGGCCGCGCGGAGGAGAGCGGAGATCGGCGCCGGGAGGACCGGAGCGTCCCGGCGGCGTTGGGACCATGACTCTGGAGTCCATGATGGCTTGTTGCCTGAGCGACGAGGTGAAGGAGTCGAAACGAATCAACGCCGAGATCGAAAAGCAGCTGCGGAGGGACAAACGCGACGCACGGCGAGAGCTGAAGCTGCTGCTGTTGGGTGAGGGGCGGCGGGCGGGGCGGGGGAGGGCAGGGCTTTGTGCGAGCGGGGAGCGGGGGAACGGGCGATAACGGGGGATAACGGGGGATAAGGGGCGATAAGGGGCGATAACGGGGTCGGCGGGGGAGGAAATGGGGATGGGAGAAAGGGATGGGATGGGATGAGGAACGGGGTGGGCTGTGGGATTGGGGATCGGTGATAATGGGGGATGGGGATGGGAATGGGGGATAAGGGATGGGGAATGGGGGTGGAGAACAGCGATAATAGGGGATGGGGAATGGGGGATAAGGGATATGGAACAGGAGATGGGGAATGGGGATATGGGGTGGGGGTTAAGGAATAGGGAATGGGATGGAGAACAGGGATAGGGGATAAGGAGTGGGGATGGGATTAGGGATAGGGAACAGGGGATGGGCAGTGGGGGATAAGGGGTGGGAAATGGGGGTGGAGAACAGCGATAGGGAATGGGGAACAAGAGATATGGAACAGGAGATGGGGGGTAAGGGATGGGGAATGGGGGATATGGGATAGGGGTTAAGGAATAGGGGATGGGGAATGAGGGATAGGAGATAAGGGATAGGGAATGGGGATGGAGAACAGCAATAGGGGATAAGGAGTGGGGATGAGAATAGGGATAGGGAATGAGGATGGGGAATGGGGATGGAGAACAGTGATAATAGGGGATTAGGAGTAGGGAATAAGGAGTGGGGATGGGGATGTGGGATAGGAGATGGGGGGATAAGGGATATGGGATAGGGATTAAGGAACAGGGGATGGGCAGTGGGGAATAGCAGATAAGGGATGGGGAATGGGGATGGAGAACAGTGATGATAGGGAATGGGGAATAAGGGATATGGAACAGGAGATGGGGGATAAGGGATGGGGAGTGGGAGATATGGGATAGGGTTAAGGAATAGGGGATGGGGAATGGGGGATAGGGAATGGGGATGGAGAACAGTGATGGGGATAGGGAGTGGGGATGGGGATAAGGGATATGGAACAGGAGATGGAGGATAGGGGATGAGGAATGGGGATAGGGATAGGGAACGGGATGGGCAATGGGGATGGAGAACAGTGATGGAGATAAGGAATGGGGATAGCAGATAAGGAGTGGGGATGGGGGGTGTGGAACAGGACGGGATAAATGATAGGGAAGAGGGGATATGGAAGAGGGGTTGGGGAATGGGGGATAAGGGATAGAGAATGGGAAATGGGGATTGAGAATGGTGATAGGGGATAAAGAATAGGGGATGGGGAATAGGGGATAAGAGAAGGATAGGGGATAGGGAGTGGGGATGGGGAATGGGAAATGGGGAATAGAGGACAGTGATTGTGGTTAGGGAATGGGGATAAGGAACTGGAATGGGGGGTGGGGGTTAAGGAATAGGGGATGAGGAATGGGGGATAAGGAGTGGGGATAGGGATGGAGAATGGTGATAGAGGGTACAGGATAGGGAATGGAGAATAGAGAATGGGGATAAGAGACAGGGATAAGGAATAGGGGATGGGGAGTGGGGGAACAGGATAGGGGTTAAGGGATAGTGAATGGGGGATAGGAAATGGGAAATAGGGGATAAAGAATAGGGGATGAGGGGTAGGGAGTGAGGGGATAGGAATAAAGGATAGGGAATGGGGAACAGGATGTAAGGGATAGGGAACAGGGAGTAGGAGATGAGGAATAGGGGATAGGGGATAAGGAATAGGGGATGGGGAATGGGGATTAGGAGATAGGGAATAGTTTCCTGTGGAGATGTTCAAGTCTCATCTGCATGCCCAGCTGTGCAACCTATTGTGGGCACCTGCTGTAGCAGGGGTTGGGTTCGATGATCTCTTGAGGTCTCTTCCAACCATTGCAATTCTGTGAATAGGGGGTGGGGGACAGGGAGTGGGGGATAAGGAGTAGGGAATGGGGGATAGGGGATAAAGAATAGGGGATAAGGAGTGGGGGACAGGGAATAAGTAATAGGGAATAAGGAGTGAGGGACAAGGGATGGGGAATGGGGCTGTAGGGCTGCCACCGCATGCATGTAAATAATGGGCTGTGGGGGAATGCAGGGCCAGGGGGGGCTGCCTTGAGGGAGGGGAGGTGCCCTGTGGGGGCTGGCAGCAAACCCACGGGTTCACAGAGCAGCGTGCAAGGAGGAAATGGCCGTGTGCTGAGGGTGAGGTCTGTAGATGAGCGACTGCAGGAGCATCCGATCAGCTCTCAGCCATTCCTCCGGGGCAGAGAGCGATGCTGGAGCCCCAAAGGAGGTGCTGGTGGTGGTTCTGTATGGGCACCATTCCCACGTGTGTGTCTGTTCTGCTGCTGGAACACTGCCCTGCTTCCAACAGGGGTAGGAAACAGGAAAGTGAATCTGATGGTTGAAGTCATTGGCTCCGGGTCTGCAGCGAGGCGCAGGTGAAGGGTGAGGTGCATCATTGTGGCAGAGCAAACACAAAGCTTTGTGTTGGCTCAGTGAGGCCCCATCCTCGGGATGCCAGCCGTGCTGTTGCACAGTGGTTGCTGTAGGCTGGGCGTTGCTTTGAGTGCTGATTTAGGGGCTCTGAAGGCTCTGGGTCAGTTCCTTATGGTGGAGGACAGCCTGGCGCCGTCACGCTTCCTTAAAGCAGTCCCAAAGAAGCAGTTGTTTCAAAATAGGTTGGAGCTATAGGCTGATCTGGGTTAAGATGATCCCACTGGATCTAAAGATCACACTTCAGAAAAGAGATGGAAGATGCTCAAGAAACCTTTATATATATATGTATATCTATTTTTCTTTTCCTGAAGCAACGCTTGCAAACAAACCAACCAACCAAAACCTCCCCAAAATGACAGGGGGGTGTTGCTCCCCCAGTAACAACGGGGTTTAGAGCATGGTGGGGGGGGGGGGTGAAGCTCTTTGTGGTGTTTGCTTTCAGTGGGTGCAGCTCTGCACATCGCCCACATTACACTGTTGCATTCTGCCTCCATTAAGGAGCTCTGCTGTGGATTTCTGCTGTCTTGGGGTGAGCTCGGAGGTCTTCAATCACTGATATCATTGAGAGGGCTTTTCCCACACAGTCTGAGAAGGGTTTGGATATGGGAGGAGCTCCAGAAGCAGTGATGGTTTTTTCTTCTCAATGGCAGCTGTTGGATCCTATCACAGTGAGGAATCACAGTGCTGTTCAGTGCTTAACCCAGCAGTGAGAGGGTTTTGTTTCAAGATATCACGCGTTGCTCATCGTTGGCCTTTTTGTTTTATTGCTGGGGTGGCAACGGGGGGAGAACCTGCACACAAAGATCCCCTGGCATCGCTCAGCATTGGGGTAACACTGCTTGGATTCACCTGTTGGGTTCCTGGGGGGCATCGGTGACGGGGGGGGGGGAGCTGTGCTGCTCCCACGTGTTGGCAGGAGGCGCGTTGAGTTCAGCTCCTTGCTTTGTGCACTGCCATCCCAGGAGGGTTTCTGCCCTCATGCAGTGCAGGAGGCGGCGCCGCTTGGAGCTGGTGACGTTGGGTGTGATGCTCTGCATTATTGATGGCCCACACGAAAGCAGGAGGCAGCTTTAAAAACCAAAACCAACCTCCCCCCCCCCAAAAAAAAAAAAACAAACAACCCAACAACAACAACAAAACCCCACGTAATAACATTAAGAGGCAGTGATGGAGCAGCAGGAGGCTCTGTGTGCCAGCAGCCCGGCTCTGGAGCAGGTGAACACCGCTGAGGTTTGCTTCGTGTTTTCACTATCAGAATGCTTTTCCTTTCCTCCCTTCTGGTCGCTGTGGTGAGAGGCGAGGAAGTCTTTCTCACCACAGCACACCTAACCACAGAATATTTCGGTTTCCAGTCCCCCTCCCTCCCTCCCTTCTCTTCTGTTTGCTTTCTGTTTGAGATGGAGCCGCCGCTGCTGCATGGTGGTTGTGATGTTAATTCCTAACCTCGGAGACAAAAAAAAAAAACCCCACAACTCAGTCTGTTGGTGGAGATGGGGGAGAGTTTGCCTGTTTATTTTAAACACTCCGCTTCTATTTATAAGCTGGCTGCTTTTATTTGGGCTTATTTATTTGTTTGCCTTCTTAGCCTGGTGCTGGGAGAGTGAGTAATTGGGGATTGGTGGCTGCAAGGGGTGGAATCTGCTTTGGTGCACCCAGCTCTGCTTGGGCTGGGGTGAGAGCGAGGGCTGTGCTGGCATTTGTGTGCATTTGTAGGTGGAGATCCAAAGGGTGGCTTGCTTAATGAGATAGCTGTTAATTGGGGGGGTGAGGGGGGGGGTTAAAGCTGTCTCTTTGGATTCAGCATCCTGCATCCGGGTGGCTGGGCTGGGAGGTGGATGTTGGTGCTGAACGCTGCTGCTGGCTGGGTTTGTGCTCAGTGCCGTGTGATGTGGTTCACACAGCACGGGGAGGTGGTGGCTGTGTGTCCCTTCCCCAGAGCACACCGTGTCTGCATGGAGTGCAGCTCACTGGGCGCTTGCCATAAAACCGAGTGAGCAAAACAAGCTTGCATCACGACTCAAAACACTTCTACCTGCTGACGTTTTTTTCCTTTCAACTTCCCAACGTCGTCTTATGTAAGCTGTTGGCTTTCCTGACTTCACCAACGGGGCCACAAACATAGGAGCTGCCCAGGTGTGCAACCAGAGGCCGGGCTGCAGCCACTGCTGCTGAGCTGCCCTCCAGCTGCTCTTAGGACCTGGCACTAAACGTGTGCAATAAGGAACCAGCAGGCTGCTGGGGAGCTGGGCAGAGCACTGCTGTGAGCAAGGTCTGACTTTGTTCTCCCTGTCAGGCACTGGGTTTAACTCTGTCGTATCCAAAGGCTGCAAGAGGTTTCTGGGGTTTGGGGGAGGCAGGATGCAGCTCCTGAATGCAAATCCCAGAGTGCAGAGTGCAACCCTAGAATGTAATCCCAGAGTGCAGAATGCAACCCTAGAGTGCAGCCCCAGAGTGCAGAATGCAAGCCCTGAATGCAAACCCAGAGTGCAGAATGCAATTGCAGAGTACAGCCCCAGAGTGCAGAGTGCAAAGCCCAGAGTACAATCCTGGAGTGCAGTTTGCAGCCCCAGAATGCAATAGCAGAGTGCAGTTTGCAGCCCCAGAATGCAATAGCAGAGTGCAGTTTGCAGCCCCAGAATGCAATAGCAGAGTGCAGTTTGCAGCCCCAGAATGCAATAGCAGAGTGCAGCATGCAGTCCCAGAATGCAATCTCAGAGTACAGAATGCAAAGCCCAGAGTGCAATCCTGGAGTGCAGAATGCAACTGCAGATTGCAGTCCCAAAGTGCAGAATGCAATTGAAGAGTGCAGTTTGCAGCCCCAGAATGCAATTGCAGAGTGCAATCCCAAAGTGCAAAGGGCAGACCCAGAGTGCAGAATGCAACTCTGAAATGCAATCCCAAAGTGCAGAATGCAGTTGCAGAGTGTAGTTTGCAGCCCCAGAATGCAAATCCTGGAGGGCAAAATGCAAGCCCAAAGTACAAGATGCAAAGCCCTGAATGCAAACCTGGAGTGTAGAATGCAATTAGAGTGCAGTCCCAGAGTGCAGAATGCAAAGCCCAGAGTACAATCCTGGAGTGCAGAATGCAACTCCAGAATGCAATCCCAAAGTGCAGAATGCAATTGCAGAGTGTAGTTTGCAGCCCCAGAGTGCAATCCTAGAGGGCAGAATTCAACCCCACAATGCAAAGCCCAGAGTTCAGAACGCAGGCCCAGAGTGCAGAAAGCAACCCTACAGTGCAATCCCAGGCTGCAGCCCCAGAATGCGACCCCCAAAGTGCAGAATGCAATTGCAGAGTGCAATCCCAGTGTGCAGAGTGCAGCCCCACAGTGCAGAATATTGCAGCTCAGCAGTGAGGATTTCCATTTCAGTCCTGAGGAGCAGACGCCGTTTCATCTCGTGCTGCTTGCAGTTTCCAGGCAGATGCTCTGACTGCATGGTGGTGGCAGACAGATGAGCCATTCCTCGAGCTCTGCAATCCCTTAGGGCTGATTTTTTCCTGCTGCATCCCACTCTTCCCCACTGCTGATGCGTGGGCTGTAAGGGAAGCAGCCCTCCTTGCTGCACGGTGGTTGGAGCATCTCATGGAGTAGCTGGGAGCAGCTCAGGTGTGACGGGGCCCTTTGACGCAGTGCGTGGGGGAGTGGCTGTAATGTGAGATTTGGGAGAAGTAGCAGCCTTGCTTCAGAAGGCTGCAGCAGAGGACAAGATGTCCACCCTGTGCTGGAGCTGTGGGATGGCACTGGGATGGACAGTGAGCACTTGGATACAGCAGCAGGGGCTTGGAGGCGTGATGGGATGCAAGCATGCTGTTCTCTGTACCAAGCCTTGCTTGCCGTGGCCACTAATGCTCTCTCTTGCATCCTGCAGGCACTGGGGAGAGTGGAAAAAGCACGTTCATTAAGCAAATGCGTATCATTCATGGCTCAGGCTACTCTGAAGAGGACAAAAAAGGTTTTACCAAGCTGGTATATCAAAACATCTTCACTGCCATGCAGTCCATGATCAGGGCCATGGAAACCCTGAAGATTCTGTACAAATACGAACAGAACAAGGTGAGTTTCTCTGCATTTCTGCATGTTTTAAGGCTGTGGGGATAGTGGCGTTTGGCTCCCAGGTTTCTGTTTGCTTGGGCCCTTCTGCACTGTGATCTCAACCTCCCCAAACTCTTCCCTGTGTTATTTCTTTATGTGCTTAAAAGCAGCTGTTTATGGCGTTCTGTTGATCTCTAACTCCATTTGCTGCCTTTGGCTGAGGGCTGGAGCAACCTTCCACCTGGAGGAAGGAATCCTTTCCTTGCTCAGGGTCGTTTGCATGCTGCTCTGTATGGCAAATGGGGGAGCAAGGAATTGGAACTTGATACACAAGAGAGGCTCTGTGTGCTTATTTAAAGCACCCAGTCTTGTTGCCTGTGCTTTCTTTCCTTTGGCTGGCTTGTTGTCACACCTGAACACTTTGATCACTGCTCCTGCAAGCTATCAATCTGTGATAAGCACTGACCAAAGGTGCTGCCTTTCTTGAAGGGTTTTGGTCTCACCCTCTGCTTGAATCACAATTCTGTGCTTTGCCTTTCCCTATCTTGCCTCTAGGGTAATCCCTTCCACTCACATCTGATCTGACATCATAGTTATTTAGGGAAGGGGGGGTCCTGTTGAGTGTGCACCAAGAAATTAGGTTTCCTGGCATTTTGCTTCTGCATGCATGGTGTAATATCTCAAAGTAGAGCCATCTGTAATGTGTTCTGTCACACAGCAGCACAGAGCTGGCGTTGGTGAGCTGTTTGTAGGGGTTGGGTGGCCTTTGTGCCTTCAGAGAGGTTCTGCAGCTTCACCTCCACTGCAGTTGGGGTCCTTCACAGTGGGCATCCTGCCTTGGGAACTGCTGTGAAACAAACACGTGGAACTTTAATTTCTCAGTGTAATTCAGTGTCTTCAGTGTAATTTCTCAGTGTAATTCTGGGTAAAATGGAGCTGTGGTGTCTCAGCCGGGTGATTTATCACTGCTCACTGCTCTTTGCCTGCAGCGTTTGGATCCTTGAAGTCATAAGGAAAGGCCTTATTTCACCTGAGGGTTATTTTGCTGTGATTTTTTTGCTCTTCCATCTCCAGGCCAACGCAGTCCTGATCCGGGAGGTGGATGTAGAAAAGGTGATGACATTTGAGCAGCCCTACGTAAGTGCAATTAAAACCTTGTGGAACGACCCTGGAATACAGGAGTGCTATGACAGAAGAAGAGAATACCAACTTTCTGATTCAGCTAAATAGTAAGTTGTACTCACCAGCACGTGGTGCTGATGCTCTCACAAATAGAAACTGCCCAGTTTCTTATTTTTCAAGTTACAGGGTTTGTTTCAGAGGGTAAGAACACTGCAGCGGATTCCATTACGTATTTAATACATTTAATGCATATTGCTGTTTTCACTGGGGTAGATGAGTCTTGGTAGTGCTTTAGACAAGCTACACGTGTTGGGATAAAACCTATAAGCCAACAGTTTGCCTCTATCAGCACAAAATATCCTTGGGCAGAGTTAAGATGAAGGAACATTGGGTAGCTGTAAGTGTTAATCTGGCTACAGAAAGGCCTGGAGCTTTGCAGGAGAAAGGGGAAGCTCTGTTTCTTTGGGGACAGGTTCAGATCTGGAGATTCCTTCCCAGATTCCTTCCTTCCTTGCTGCTTTTCGTGTGGGTTTGAGGTGTTCTGGTGGGTGATGGAGGTGCTCACACATCTGCTTTTAGGTACAGGTGAGGGTGGAATCTCTGCTTGGTGCTATCTGTGTGGCTGTGGCTCTTAGGCAGCAAAATATTGCTTATTTTCTCTTCCCATTGGCCCTCTGGCCTTATTGTTCTACGTAGATATTTAACTTACCAACAAAACCTGAGTACAGAGAAATGAGGACTGTTCACCTCTGGCTGTTAGCACAGATCCCTTCATGACAGAAAAACTCAGGTGAATCCTGATACTGAAACAGAAGCATCCCCTTCATTAAAGCCTCTCTGTAGTAAAGTTGCCTTCCACGCAGAGCTGACAGATCCATCCTTAATGCCTCCATTCACCCTCCAGGGGGGATGGCTCCCGAATTCCTGCTTCCCAAAGGCACATTTTGATGTTCTCCACGTCACGTTTCAGATCCCTCCAGTGACTAACTCTGGGCTGGGGGCAGTGGCAGTGTTTAAAGCTGTATATTTCTGCTGCAACCTGAGGTGGTGCTGCTTGTTTTTGTGTTTGCTGCAGCTATCTCAGCGACGTGGATCGTATCGCTACCCCAGGATATCTACCAACTCAGCAAGATGTGCTACGGGTTCGAGTTCCTACGACTGGGATCATAGAGTACCCCTTTGACCTAGAGAATATTATCTTCAGGTACTGAGGGTGTGTTCGTGTTACAGCTGAACTGAGAGGAGAGTGGCTCAGTTTTGGGTTCTGCGTTGCTTTAGCGTCCAGCTGCCCCATTTAGGGTTGGTTTGTGCTGTGATGTTGTGAAGGATGTGCTGGAAGGGGGTGGTGCCATCTTTTATCTTAAAGGAAAGCTCCAAGAGGAAGCACTGACCATCAGGAAGCAGGACCTGCTGAATTGAAGGCTGGTAGGGCTGCTGAGCTGCTGGTGGCCCCAGCCAGGGGTGGGGGACGTGCTGTGGGTGGCACTTGGAATGGGTTTACCTTTGAGGTTGCTTGAGCAGCTTTGGTTGTTTGTTTCTCCTTCAAAAAGAGCCTTCCTCCTGTGTGTGATGGTTTTCTGTGCCCTCAAAACTTGCTGCCTCTGCTGCAGCAGCAATATGTGGTTAAGCCAGGAAATGAGCATGGCATCTGAGGGCACAGTGACATGCAAAAGCAATTTTCCTCCCTGCTTCTCTGCTGCCGGTTCCCATCTCCACCACAACACTGCCATTACAAAAGAGGAATTAAAGAAGCCTGCATCCCATCTCTGAATCCATTCAATTACAGATGTACCAAAATTACTCTCTCTGCTCTGTGAGATGGTCGTGGGTTTATAGCAGAGCTGTGGGGATTGGAGCCATTGTGCTGAGCTTCGGGTCTCACCAGGTAACTGCAGCATTGTGCACAGGTGGGACTCAGGGCTGAGGAGCCAGGCTGTGTCACTGTTGCAGAGCACGTTCTAGAAGGTTTTGTTTCCAAAGCATGCTCTGTGAGGAGTTCAGAGGTAAGCAGGTGCTTTCACAGGAAACAGCAAATAGTTTTTGGTTGGGCAGAGCAGAGTTTTGAAGGACAGCTGTTTAACAAACCAAAGTGCAACTGAAAGGGCAGTGGTGATGTTTGGGTTCTGAGTGTGATACTGCACTCCCGTGGGCATCTCTTCTGCTTGATTTTGTCTGAAATGGGATATTTTGTGAACTCGATGGCTTTGTTAGCAAGCATGGTGTTACATCCCCATTCTGGCTTATCCATATGGTAGAGTGGCATTTGTTCTCTTTGCATGCTGGTCCTCTGCATTCAGATGGAGAATTGCAGCTGTTTCTGTGTTCTCCTCTTCCACAGAATGGTGGATGTTGGAGGTCAGAGATCAGAACGGAGGAAGTGGATCCATTGCTTTGAAAATGTGACTTCCATCATGTTTTTAGTAGCACTTAGTGAATATGACCAAGTTCTGGTGGAGTCTGATAATGAGGTAAGCCAAAGGGAGGAGCCTTGCAGGGGGGTGGTGGGGAAGGAAGGATGTCTGTTTGCCTTCTGGGAGCCTGGTAACAAAGTGCTGTGCAAGTAAGAATAGTTGGCCTTCAGCTCTTCCTATTGTGAGGAGAACATGAGCCTCAGTGGGTCACAGTGTCATTGAGAACAGGGCATGCATTGTACATTCACATTATCTGTACTTCTCAAATAATGGGGAATTACCCTGAAATTGCTGAGCCCCGTGTGGCTCAGAAGGCACTGTGCAACTTGAGGGGATGCTCTTAGAATTCCCTGTTCCTGCTTTCCTCTTTTCCTCACTTGAATCCCTTTGTGCTGTGGCTGCTGCTCTCTTCATGCCTGGTCTCTGAAGTGGCAGTACTCAATTTTGACACCTGCTAATAGATCAAAACTAATGCCAGGAGGTGGAAGTGGGCATTGTTTCGTCTCATAGAGATGAAAACATGCAGTAGCTCACACAGTACCACGGCCTTTACATGACTACAGAGTGTGAAACGACTTATAAAAGTCTCTGATATTAATGATTTGCCAATCAAATGAGGCTCGAGTTCATCAGACTTTGCATTTTCTTTCCATTTACCTGCTCCAAATGAGCCAGCACTTAGCTGGGACCGAAGTGTGCTGTGTGCAGGAGCTGAGCTGTTGCTGCAGGCAGCAGAAGGGCACCTTAATCCTCATCTTTACAAACTGCTTTCTTGTTTCAGAACCGGATGGAAGAGAGTAAAGCCCTCTTCCGAACCATTATCACTTATCCCTGGTTCCAAAACTCATCAGTTATCCTCTTCCTGAACAAGAAGGATCTGTTGGAAGACAAGATCCTCTATTCCCATCTCGTTGACTATTTCCCAGAGTTTGATGGTGAGTGGCTTCAATGGGGAAACACTTTATGTTTAGAAGGAGGGGAGGGGATGGTTTGGTTGGATTCTCTTAGAGATTGAAGGAAAAGCTCTTTAATTTCAAAGGGAATTTCTCCTGCAATGAGAAACTGTCATGAAAATACCCTGATCTTACTTGGCTAATAGGAATTTAACCGAATGAGCAAATAATGAACCTTTCCTGCAGGATGAGATAGAAAAGATTTTCCCCAAGCCATCATTTAACACTTTAAAATGGATAAAGTCTGACTTTCTTCCCTGGATTCTTGTGCATGTGATCTGTTTTTTCAATAGGTGGCAATGCAGCAGTGTGCTGGGCGTTTTAATGCTCTAATCAAGAGGCAATTTCAGGCTTTGTTTAGAGAGCCTGCCTGGTCAGGCACCCGAGCTGCTCACACACTGATGCTGAATGAGCTCAGATGGCATTCAGTTCTTATTGAGCCCCATCTGAGTTGTGGAATGGTAATACCTGCATGGAACACAGAAAGTCTCACCTGAAGCAGAATTCCTCAGCCAGAATAGCACTGCCCTTCCAGCTCTGCAGCTGAGAGCATTCAGAGCTGTGTGGTAACACACCAGCCCAGGGCTGAAAGCAATGACATGCAGTGGGGAATGAGATCAGGCAGCACGCTCCTCTCCACGCTGTCATGTGCTGCCTGTTGTTATGCATCTTCAGAAAGTGCATGGAAGGAAGAGCTGCAGTTTGGCAAACCAACCGCTTTGCTGCTTTGAAATGACAAATGAAATCTCTCCTTATGGTTTGTCCTCCCACTCTGGGAGTCTCATGCCCCCTGCTGTCTGTGAGCGCTCTGAAATCAGCAGTGGAGAACATCAGGGCTTTGCAGCAGTCTGTGATTGCATGGGTCAAACAGCACGGATTTCCTACAGAGCACAACAGCTGGAGCCCACGTAGCAGAGTCAGGGAGCACCACGTGCTTTCCCCTTTCATCTGAGTGAGGGCTGTGGCTGCTGCAGGAGCACTGCATGGCTGTGAGTGGGAGGGAGCCCATCAGACCACCTCCCAGGAGATGCTCCGTGCTGCAGGGAGTGTGAGAACATCAATACTGAGAAAAGAATATCAGCACAGTGACTCAGAGGAGGTGACTTTTCCTAAGGAGCTGACAGCACCACCGAGTAAATAAAGGCAGGAGTTGCAGTTTTGGGCTCCTTTGAGTTAACAGGGTGGTGAGGATGGAGTTGGCTGAAGATGATCTTTGTTTAATAACATACACTCACATCCTCAAGGGTGTGAGATGAATTTATGTATTAAAAAGAAAGATACAGCTCAATTCCAGATGGCTGTGTGTGAATCCAGGTGTCTGTTGTCCAGCAAACACAGCACAGGTGGGGTTATAGAATGGGCTGGGTTGCAAAGGCCCACAGTGCTCATCCAATCCCAACCCCCTGCTGTGTGCAGGTCACCAACCAGCAGCCCAGGCTGCCCAGAGCCACATCCAGCCTGGCCTTGAATGCCTGCAGGGATGGGGCATCCACAGCCTCCTTGGGCAACCTGTTCCAGTGCCTCACCACCCTCTGGATGAAAAACTTCCTCCTCACATCCAACCTAAACCTCCCCTGTCTCAGTTTAAGACCATTCCCCCTTTGTCCTATCACTATTCAGTCATGTAAACAGCTGTAGACTGTTTATTCCAGAGCTTGGTCTGAAATAACACATTGCTGTCTGTCAGAATCACAGAATGACCTGGGTTGCAAAGACCACAGTGCTCATCCAGTTCCAACCCCCTGCTGTGTGCAGGTCACCAACCAGCAGACCAGGCTGCCCAGAGGCCCCATAGGGTGCCACAGGGATCTGTAGGGCCCCATAATCTTAGAATCATCACAGAATCCTAGCATGGCCTGGGTTGCAAAGGAGCACAACGCTCATCAGTCCCAACCCCCTGCTGTGTGCAGGTCGCCAACCAGCAGCCCAGTGTCCCAGAGCCACATCCAGCCTGGCCTCGAATGCCTGCAGGTCTGGGGCATCCACAGCCTCATCAAACCCTGGACAACAGCTCCTTTCGGAGCAAAAAAGCCACCAGTTCCCAACGTTTGTATGCAAGAAGTGTTTGGGATTTCTTCTTTCCAGCAGCGCAGGAGGAGCACGGTGCTGTGCTGCTTCACCCTGCAGGCTGCACAGAGCCATTAAGTGCTGTTTGTTTGCTGCAGGCCCGCAGAGGGACGCGCAGGCAGCCCGCGAGTTCATCCTCAAGATGTTTGTGGATTTGAATCCAGACAGTGACAAAATCATCTACTCCCACTTCACGTGCGCCACAGACACGGAGAACATCCGCTTCGTCTTCGCAGCCGTGAAGGACACCATCCTACAGCTCAACCTGAAGGAATACAACCTGGTTTGACCCCTTGGAAAAAAAAAGGCATCGGTGGTGAAAAGACAAAAAAAGAGGAAAAAAAAAAAAAAAAAAAGAATAATTTTAAACGTGACAGGAAAAAAAAAAAAAAAAAACAACCAACCAACCACAAAATGTTTTAATTTTTTGATGATCTGATGATTGGCAATTTGTCTGAGCTGTGGAGTGCTCGGTGTTACCCTGGAGTCTCATGTCTCTGTCCACAGAGTAGCTGATTGATTTCCTGTTTTTAACAAATGGCTTTTATTTCACAGTCGATGGGGATATGCCTCATTCCTCCAGCACCTTGCTCACTTCTTAATTGTTGCCAAGCAGCTGCGGCGGCCTCATCTCAAGCTTTTTTTGTTGTTGTTGTTGTTGTTGTTGTTGCTTAGCCACTTTTTTTTTTTTAATTATTTCCCCTCTTCGTTCCCATGCTGTATGTAGACAAAGTAACTTCCCAGCCGAGGTCCTGAAGTCCCTGGACTGTGGGAGTGTGGAATGCTACTGGTCCCTTTGCCTTGTGCTGTAGGGTGCCCTTGGTTTGTGATCTGCTAATCCTGCTTGCTTCCCCCCCTTTCTTTTCCCTTCCCCAGGTTCACTGTGCTGAAACGTTGGGGAACAACAACTGCTCTCCAATGTTGTGCAAACAAAAAACCAAACCCAAAACCAAACCACACACAACAAAAAGGCAAAACGCACCCAAAAAAAAAGAGAGAAGCCATCGCTTTTCCACCCTTCAGATGTTCTGCTTCTGACTTGCTGTCTTGTTTTTTCTTATCAATTGCAAAAGTTATGAAGACCGTGGTTTTGTTTTTAAGTTACTGATGCTCTGTGCGTCGCTGGCAGCACAGAGCTGTGTTTTGCTCATGGACCACAAAGGATGGGAGCTCTTGGAGCGACAGCTGCTGAGCCTGGGGAAGTGCCTGACTCTCACTGTTCGTTTTATTATTTTTTCCCCCCCTCTTTTTCTTACTTTTTTAATTATTTGCATCGTTTTCCTACGCGCACACGCCGTCCCCTCTCACACACAGCAGCTCCCCCTTTGCTTGAGCAGAGCCCACAGCATCCGTGGGGCAGAACCCTGGGGCTCAGGCTGCGGTGCTGCGGCGCTCAGTGCCAGCCTCTCATTCTTCTCTTGCTGCTAGCAGCAAACAAGCCTTGCTTACTGCATTTCGTGCCAGCGTGGTGGATGGCTTGCTGAGAGTTCCCCTGGTTTTTAGGAAGGAGCAGAGCTGGTGCTCGCAGCCTTTGGGGTGCAGGTGGGTTCTTAGTGCAGCGGATGCTCCTGGAGGGAGCGCTGCTCTCCCTGCATCCCCCAGGCATTGGTTGTGCTGCTTTGTTGGCCCTTCAGAGCGGGGTGGATCCTCTCTGGAGGGCGATCTGATGGGATCGTTGTGCTGAGGTGGCCGTGGGGTCGGGAGGTGGCACAGAGCTGCTGTGTTCTGGGTGCCAAAGCGAGCTGTGCTCAGCAGGACGCAGCGCTTCGGTGCATCCCAGCTGCTGAGATGGGAGGACGAGCACAGTGCAAAGCAGGGAGGAGGGAAGATGGGGGACCCGGCCCAGTTCTGGCTGTGCATCTTTTAGCCACCACAAACGCTTGTGTTGTCACAGGTGCTTCTGTTCCAATCCCAACCAGCAGCATTGGGTCCAAACCCACCGAGCGCCTCGTGGGAGGTCGGTGCCACCCGGGGGCTGTGGGCATTTTGTCTGTTTTGCAGACAGAGCACTACGTGGGTGTTTTG
This sequence comes from Phasianus colchicus, assembly GCF_987193195.1. NCBI lineage: Eukaryota > Metazoa > Chordata > Aves > Galliformes > Phasianidae > Phasianus > Phasianus colchicus. Next base: position 1,784,616 of record NC_143463.1, read on the forward strand.
CTTTACAACACTACAACCCAGGGGCCGTTGTTCGGAGGGGTTCTGGTTTGCATCCCCTCGTGTTGGCTGAGGGATCCCCAGACAGCTTCACCTTGATCTCATTGCTTGGATTTTTTTTATAGGTTGTTTTTTTTTTTTTTTTTTTTTTTTTTAAATCTTTACGCCAAAAAAAAAAAAGATCCATTTTTATAGAGACCACCTCCCAAAGAGGAGCTCGTGGTCACCTTCGTGTGTATCCAAAGGCTGGCTGTCCCAAGCACAGCACAGCAGCACCAGGCTCTCATTTCCCCCCCCCTCACCCTGAGGGTTCACACTACAACAGGAAACACTCCTGGAGGTCCACGGGTCCATTTCCAGGAGGGAAACTTGAAGTCAATGAGTTGAGGACCACCCCCCCCCATCCCCATCCCCCCCAGAGCCGGGTTCTTTGCTCTCTTATCTCTTCCTACCAATGTCAGCATTGCCTTCGAGTATGGTTCATTTTTTTGTTCGTTTTTTTTTTTTTCCCTTCCTGTGTTTTAATTTTTTTTTTTTAAATAATAATAAATATTATATATATATATATATATATATATCAGAAATAATGAAAAGATATCCCGACAGCAGCGACGACGACGACGAAAAGCAGCCGACCCTGCGGGCGGTGCTGAGTGCTGCCCTGTATGGAGCCCAGCAGAGCTTGTGGGTCACACAGCACCCCGTTTCCTTACGGTTTGTGCCAATGCCCCCCTTTTCTTTAGTAGTGCCAGAGACTCTTTACAAGTGCCAACGTGGTGGAAATTATTTGGTTCTACTTGTATGTTATGGGATCCTTGATTTGAGGCGATCGAAGCATTGTCCTATTGGGGAAGAAAAAAAAAAAAAAAAAAAAAGGAAAAAAGGGGAAAAAAAAAGAAAAAAAAAAGGAAAAAAAAAAAAAAAACACACACAGAAAAAAAAAAAATACTCTTATCGACCGCTGTTTTTAAACCTTGTCATTTGCAATGCATGTGTTGTTGTGTGTGTTGGGGGGGGGAGGAGGGTCGGGGCGAGGAGTTTCTGAATACGACGCCCGCTGTCAGGTTCTATTCAGGCTCCAAACTGTCTCATTCCAGGCCAGGAGTGCGATTGTTTTCTTGGGACGATCCAACTCTGACCGCTGGGCACCAACCCTTCGCTACGGGAATATCTGATGGAAATGGATTTTCATATCTTTCTCCTGAAAAAATAAATTCTCTGTTTGAAATTGGAATAAATTTTGTTCCTAAAAGCCGTGGTGCTCCTGAGTGTCTTCCTTCAGCTCCACCCCTGTGCTGTGTGTAGGGCTGGGATGCTCAGAACCTGGGGGAATCCCGGGTGTTCATACAGGCTGGGAGGAGCAGCCCTTGGGAGCAGCCCTGCATGGAAGGAGCTGGGGGTCCTGGTGGTGAAAAGCTGAGCGTGAGGCAGCAGGGTGTGATTGCAGCAAATGGGATCCTGGGCTCCATCAGCACAGGGGTGGCAGCAGGACAGGGAGGTGATTGTTCCCCTCTGCTCTGCCCTTGTGAGGCCCCATCTGCAGCACTGCGTCCAGGGCTGGAGCCCCCAGGACAAGAAAGACAGGGAGCTGTTGGAGAGGGTCCAGAGGAGCCACAAAGATGAGCAGGGGCTGCAGCACCTCCCCTATGAAGACAGGCTGAGGGAGCTGGGCTTGTTCAGCATGGAGAAGAGAAGGCTGTGGGGTGAATCATTGCATCCTTCAGTACCTAAAGGGAGCCTACAAACAGGAGGGGAGTCAGCTCTTGGAAAAGGGAGATAACAGCAGGATGAGGGGAAATGGTTTGAAGTTGAGGGAGGGAAGATTGAGGTTGGATGTCAGGGGGAAGTTCTTTACAGAGAGAGTGGTGAGGTGCTGGAACAGCTGCCCAGAGAGGCTGTGGATGCCCCGTCCATCCCTGGAGGTGTTCAAGGCCAGGTTGGATGGGGCCCTGGGCAGCCTGGTGTAGCATTAAATGAGGAGGTTGGTGGCCCTGCATGTGGCGGGGGGTTGGAGATTCATGATCCTTGAGCTCCCTTCCAACCCTGGCCGTTCTGTGATGCTGTGAGCACCCGAAGAGGGCACTGTGTGCGTGGGGAACCCACAGCCCTGCTCTGCATCGCTGCTCTGTGTGCCTCCCCTCCTCCCCAGGGTGTTCTGAGCTGGGTTTGGGAGGGCTGGAAGGGATCCCCGAAGGCCACCTGGTTGCCCTCCCTGCTGCAGATGGGCACCCACCGCCCCATGGGGGCTCAGAGCCCCATCAACTTCCCCTGGGTGTCCTCAGTGCATGCACACTGCGTGCTTTGCAGCTCTGCCTGAGCCCCTGCAGCAGGGAGGGCCACCCTGAGCACCTCTGCTGCAGTGCAGGGCGAGGGGGGGGCAAAGCAGGGGGTGCAGCCTGGGGGGGTCCCTCCCCATCCCCGAGCTGCTCAGGGCTGGAGGCTGCCACAGATCCACGTCACCGCAGGGAAAAGGACTTCAAAGCAGATGCACTTTATTGGTTTTCTGTCTTTATTACAACAGAGCTGCAGCAGGAGGGGGGAAAGGAGGCAGGGAAAGGATGGAGGGTGTCACAAATGGGTGGTGAATGAAAGCAGCCGGGTGCCACACAGCAGGGAGGAGGAGGAGATGCTCGCTGCGTCCTGAGAGCTGCAGCCCCTCCTCTGGGTGTGCAGCCCACCCTGCAAACGGGGCTCTACACCAGAAGGGGGATCCCGGGGGGCTTCCCTGGGGAGGATGGAGTGGCAGCAGGAGGGCAATGGGCGCCGCGTGGGGTGAGAGCAGCCACTGCCACCTCAGGACTTCATCACACGGCTGATCCAGGGCAGGTAGGGTCTGATGTCTGTGTAGAAGGACATGCGCTGCCGGTAGGGGTAGGAGTAGATCCCGTAGGCTCTGTTGTTGCACACGAGGGGGCTCCCAGTATATCTCTGTGAGAAGGGTGGAATGGCAAAGGACAGATGTGGGGACGGAGCTTTCAAAGGGCAAAACCCAGTTTGGGAGCAGCACAGCCACTGCTGCATCACTGCTGCATCACAGCATCTCTCCGTGCCCCGCACAGCACCCAGCCCGGCTGCACTGCAGCCCCCCCCCCCACGGGGGTCCCGGCGCACCAACCTCATCAGGAACCCCGTTGCTGCTGCTGGTGGCACACAGGACGTGATCGGCGAGGCCGGGGTAGATGGTGAAGCAGTCCCTCTGTTTGCTGATGGTGACGTTGGCCTCACAGAGGGCAGCATTGGAGGCTCCGCGCCCCCACCCGGCGACGCTGCACGTCGCCCCTCCGGGAAACCTCGTGTTTGAGAAGGAGATGGGCCTCACGCGGTCGTTCACGACGGCTTTGCTTTTCAGCTGGGTGGCAGAAAACACAGAAATGGGCGTTTTGCCTTTGGATGCAGTGTGACCGGGGCTGTCCTCCCCCTCCCAGCCCCCCAGCTCCACCACCGCAGCCCGTGGTACCTCCAGCAGGAGGATGTCGTGCCCCTCCTCGCGATTCGTGTACTGTGGGTGGCAGTGGTACTTCTGCACCTGCAGCTCCTGCCAGCTCTCCTCTTTCCTCTGGATGTCGCAGGCTCCGAGGATGACGGTCAGGGGTCTGAGGCTGTGAGGTGGAGCACAGAGGTGTCGTTAGCTGTGCAATTAGAGGAGGGACGGCTTGGGGATGTGGGTTGGGTTTGGTGGAAGCTGATAGAAGTGTGGATCGCTGCTGCTGAGCCTGCCCAGAGCGGGCTGCTGGGCTCAGTGTGGGTTATCTGCCTCCGGAGCTTCAGCTGAGCTCATTGGGTCCACCTGCAGCAGGGGCTGCCCTGGGGGAGCAGGGGTGCCATAGGGTTGGGGCAGCCCCTTTCCATCAAGCTGTGGGATGTGGGCACTTTGGTTCTGCTGGTTTTGCCCCCCAGACGTGGGGCACAGACACAGGACCGGAGCTCCAGCCCACCCCCAGCTCCTGCAGCTCACCCCACACCGCCCTACAACCTCACCCCATGGCCTCGTGCCGGCCCCACACCCCCTCTCCCTGCCCACTTAGCCGTGCTGAGCCCTCCCACCCCCACCTGGGAGTCATCACCTGTCCCAGAACTCACCTGTAGCACTGCGCGGCCGTCATCACCCAGCCAGGGGCCACCAGGAAGCCCCCGCAGAATCCACCATCCCTGCCCCGCAGATAAGCCATGTATGGCCTGGACTGAGCCAGAGCCCGGCCGCCCCGGTCCAACCGGCTCCAGGAGTGACCTGCAAGGATGAAGGGGTAGATGGGGATGTGGGGATGGATGGGGACGTGGGGATGGATGGGGACGTGGGGATGGGATGGGGATGTGGGGATGGGATGGGGATGTGGGGATGGGATGGGGATGTGGGGATGGATGGAGACGTGGGGATGGGATGGGGATGTGGGGATGGGATGGGGACGTGGGGATGGGATGGGGACGTGGGGATGGATGGGGACGTGGGGATGGATGGGGACGTGGGGATGGATGGGGACGTGGGGATGGGATGGGGACGTGGGAATGGATGGGGACGTGGGGATGGGATGGGGACGTGGGGATGGATGGGGACGTGGGAATGGATGGGGACGTGGGGATGGGATGGGGACGTGGGGATGGATGGGGACGTGGGAATGGATGGGGACGTGGGGATGGGATGGGGCCGTGGGGATGGATGGGGATGTGGGGATGGATGGGGACGTGGGAATGGATGGGGACGTGGGGATGGGATGGGGACGTGGGGATGGATGGGGATGTGGGGATGGATGGGGACGTGGGGATGGATGGGGACGTGGGAATGGATGGGGACGTGGGGATGGGATGGGGACGTGGGAATGGATGGGGACGTGGGAATGGATGGGGACGTGGGGATGGGATGGGGACGTGGGAATGGATGGGGACGTGGGAATGGATGGGGACGTGGGGATGGGATGGGGACGTGGGGCACGGACCCCTCAATCCACCCCACAGCCTCTCTACTCACCAGCCGTGTCCAGAGGCCACGCCAGCAGCAGGATGGTCAGCAGGAGTCTCTGTGGGTGCTGCATGGCCTCGAGGATGCCCCAGGGGTGAGGCTGTGAGTGGGGTCTCTTCCTGCTCTCAGGAAGGATTTATACCCTGAGACGAGACTCCAGGAAACCACAGAGGTCGCACTTCATCTGATTAATCTCACTGCAAAGTGCAAACCTCAGCAATCTGAGAGGGGAATTCAGGCAGCTTTGGGCAATGGTCCACCTCCATGTGGGGTGGATTTGGGGTACCTGGAGCCCTCCTGGACCCAAAGGCTGCGTTATCCCATGGCCTCTGAGCTGGAGGCTGTAGGGAGCGCGTCCACCCCATCACACTGCAGCCCGTGTTGTTGTTGTTTTCGCAACTCTTTGCATCTCTTGATGTTATCATGAGCCTTGCAAAACAAAGATTTCTTTTACATGATGTACCGTCTCCAAGAAGGCCCTGAGGACCCTCCTACTTCTTCTTGGTAGATGCGGTCGGAGCCCAAGGAGCAGCCCCCCAAAACACCACGTAGGTTATGGCTGGCTGAGGGCAGGGAGCTGCACAGCAACACCACTGCTGGCACCACGAGGCCCCTGCTCTGCTGCTTTGGAGCCCTGCTGTGTATGGAAAAAGACACCCTTCTATGTGTTCTTTCTAGTTTGGGTGCTCAAACATGGATCAGGCTTCCTAGCAAGGCGCCTTCTGGCTGTTGGACAATGCCCATAATAAAATACTTGAAGTTTTGGTTAGCCCTGAAGTGATCAGGAAGTTGGATTTGGTGATCCTTGTACGTCCCTTCCACCTGAATTACTCCGTTCTACTCTACTGGGCTCTACAGAACTCAACTCAACTTGATTCTGCTCTACTGGACTTGTCTCCACTGAGCTTGACAACACCAGACTTCACTCAAGTGGACTCTACTGGTCTTGACTCAACTCAACTGGACTCCACTGACTCCAGATGTGATTGTTCCCCATTAAACAATGCTTCACTGCCCCTCCACCCTCAGAAGGATGGCGCCCAGGGCTGCCTCTGTCCCTGGTCTGTGGGGAGGAGGGTTTGGGATACTGCCCATCCGCTGGCCCTATAGGAGGGGTCATGCCCCAAACTGGCAGTTCCTTCCTCTGGTGATGACGAAATGGGCCTGATGCTGGCTGCTGGGAAATGCGCCCTCCCTCCTGCCCCCAGAGCCCTTCTTGAGCAGAAAGCTGTCATTCTCGTGCAAAGACTGCTGCAGACAGAGCATCAAGGAAAAACCTGACGTGACAAAGTGACAGAGATTTGTTTCACACCCTACAGATAAGCAGTTGCAGCAGCTGCAGCCTTTTCACTTGCAGATGTACTGGTTGATAGGAGCTGTTAGCAGAAGCCCAGAGCATGGATCCTTCTTGGTTTCTCCATGGAGCCGTGGTGGCATCACCTCCTCCAGGCAAGGGCAGGGAGAGCGTGGGCACACAACAGGGCTGGACCACGGCGTATTTCAGCCATCTCCTCCCTTTGGCAGATACGGCTGAGTGGAAGCCTAGGAAAGGCTCTGAGAACAGGGCAAGCATCCTGTTCCCTCAAATTGCTCACAGTTTCTGTATGTTCAAAATTTCACACTGGATTTCCCCTCCACAAACCCTCACATTCTCTCCTGGAACTTGCGTAAACATCTGGCATCCTGCAGCAAGGAGCTGCTCTGCCCTGCCGCCTCGCCTATCTTTAGTCCCCAGGTCCTTGCCCAGCCCTTTCACTATGATGCTTCCAGAGCTCCTATCCGTGTCCCTGCTCAGAGAGATGGACACTGGAGGGCTGTTGGCATTCTGAAGGGGATGGATGGGATATGTACGTCGCTTTCCCTTTCCATCCAGCTCATCATAGAATCATTAAGGTTGGAAAAGACATCCAAGACATCAAGTCCATCCATCAGACCATCCCCACCATGCCCACTGATAGATTCATGGAGTCATTAAGGCTGGAAAACACCTCTCAGATCCCCAGACCAACCCCAGCCCACCTCCACCGTGCCCTCTGACCACGTCCTCAAGTGCCACCTCTTCGTGGTTCTTACCTCCAGAGATGGTGATCCCACCACCCCCCTGGGCAGTCCATGCCAATGTATCACCATTTTTTGGTGAATAAATTGTTCCTCATATCCAACCTGCACCTCCCCTGGAACAACACGTGACCATCACCCCTCGTCCTACTGTTGTTACCTGGGAAAAGAGGTGGGTCCTTCTCTGGACCTCAGTGTCTTTGCCATTGCCATCCCACCACGGAGAGGAGAAGCACGACTGACCCAACCCTCCCTTCTTCCCGGGACGAGGGATAAGAAAGAAGAAGGCAGAAATGCTGGGGAATTCAGCTCAGAGTTTACTGGGGGTGTTTCAGGATCAAGCAGGGAAGGGGTGTCCAAGGGAAAGGGGTTCTGCAGTAGTGCCACTGCATTCTGGTGCCACATGGGAATTCTGCTGGGTGACAATGTGGCACCAAAATGGGCCGGCAGTGGGACAGCCATCAGCCTTGGAGCAAAGGGAGGGACCTTATGGGCATCCATTGGGACACTTGGGTTCCCAGGGACAGAGAGGGGAATGGAGCCATCAGTGGGGGCAGGAAGGAACCCAGCAGGTCTCCAGGGCTGGCGCTGCACCGTTACTTCCTCATGATTTGCTTGATCCAGGGTAGGTAGTTGGCAATGCGAGCATAGACACCAGGCGGGCTGTCGTACCCGAAGGAAACAACACCCTGAGCAACCTTATTGCACACCAGTGGCCCTCCGGAATCACCCTGCAGAGAGATGGGATCAGTGGTGGGAGCCTCGTCCTAACAGAGGTGGGCTCACCTCTACCCAGCAGGAATGGCCTTGCCCTTCTCAACGGGATTGACCTCACCTCTTCCCAGGGACTTTGCCTCTACCCAACAGGATCATCTCTTTCCAACAAGAATGGCTTTGCCTCTACACAATGCAATCAGCCCTTCCCAGCAGGAATGGATTTCCCTCTCTACCCAATGGGATCACCTCTTCCCAGCAGGAATGGCTTTGCCGTTCAAAGGATCACCTCTTCCCAACAGGAACGGCATCGCCTCCGTCCTTTTCCCCAGGGCCAGACCTGCTCCTGCTGGCCATGCTCCATGGACCACCATCTCTCCTGGAAACCCCCCAGAAGTGTCCCCTCTGCATCCATACCTGGCTGGAGTCCTTCAGCTCGTGGAAGCTGCCGGCACACACCATGCCGTCGTCGAGGTGTGGGTAGAACAGAATGCACTTCCTGCGGCTGTAGATGGAGACTTTGGTTTCGAAGAGTTTGTCTGTTATCTGGTCCTTATCAATCAGGCCCCATCCTGCTATGGTGCACGAGGTGCCCGTGGGGAGGTAGCTGCTGCTTTTGGGCAGCTCAACGGTGCGGACGTATTTGTTGAGCTTGGCCTTTGCTGTCAGCTGGGAGAGAGGAGGGCTGTGAGCAGAGTGGGAGGAGGATGGAGGGGAAGGCTGGTGGGATGTACAGCCTGCAAATGGGGTCCCACCCCACAGAAGTGGCGGTTGGCACAGGGCGCTCTGCGTGCAATGCTCTGTTTGGTCCCGCTGCCCCCAGCCCTTCTCTGCCCCTCAGGGCTGCCTTGCCTTGAGCAGCATGATGTCGTTGGCCAAGGTGTCGGGGTTGTACGCAGGGTGTGGGTGGTATCTGAGGACCCCGCGGACCTGCTGGCTCTGCTCTGGTTGGTAGATCTCGTGAGCCCCCAGGACGACAGTGATGTTCCTGAGCGTGGCATAAAAGGGAGAGGAGAACCAGTCGGGTCCCACCCCCACCTCCCCACCCCTTCTGCAGAAAGGTGGGGAGAGCTGCTCCAAAACAACCCCAGAGATGGGGAGGAAGAGGAGGATGAAGCTCCTGTGTGCAGTACTCACCCCAGCAAGCAGTGTGCGGCCGTCATCACCCAGTCGGAGGCCACCAGGAACCCCCCGCAGGCAGAATGCCCCACCTTCAGGTACGCCATGTAGGGGTGGGAGTGGGGCTGGGCCTCGTGGCCCCCAATGATCCGACCCCGCAGAGCACCTGCAAGGCACAATGGGGTGAGCCCATGGGACGGAGCACAGAGCAGCAGCCCCGTGCAGCTCTCCTCTTACTGCCATCAGCCCGTGGGCAGGAGAGCAGCAGCAGCAGGGCCAGCAACAGTGGGCAATGGGGACGACACATCTCCTCTCCCCGTTGGATGCTTAGAGCTCTGAGCCTCCCTCCTGCTGCCCGAGGGGTGTTTTTATAGCTTGGAGCATCTGTACCCTACAGCCAGGAAACCATGTGCGATGGGCTGATTGCTTTAATCAGAGCAGTGCAGCATCCCACCGGGCTATCTGCATCTCTGCTGCTCGTGTGCCCACGTGCTCAGGGGCTGCAATCAGTGGAACAGCAGCGCAGCACTGCCTCGGGTCAGCAAATCTTTGTGCAGAGGGCGCAGACCCCACGCACAGCACATCTGTGTTCTCCCAGTGCTGGCTCGCGGGTGGCAGCTGAGCCTGCAGTTTGCATGGGGAGCTGCAGCCTCAGAGGGAGCTGTGCCACCCGGCCCTGCACTGTTAGAAGCTCTCCTTCCTGATTGCTCTTCCCAGCCGTTCATTTTCCCCTCCTGCCAGGCTGTCCCACTTCGCTGCACTGCTTTTTGCTCCTTGGGGCTTCCATCTATCAAATCTTACAGAGCTGCACTCCATGCAGCTGCCGTAAGGAACTGCTTTGAGGGGTGGGCAGGGGAGCTCCAGAGGTCCATTTGATTCTGCGATTGATTCTGTGGTTCTGAGAAGCGTCCGCTCTGCTGCGGAGAGATTTCACATCACTCATCACTGTAATCATCTCAGGGTCCTCTGCTGGAAGGGGCACGAGGGGGGGTCAACTGCTGGGAGAGATCTCTGCCAACACAGAGATAAGGAGCGGGCAGCAGTCACTGGGGACATCCTGCCATACGCTCATGGGCTTAAAGAGGCCTTTGCTCCTTCCCATCCTTGGGTGCTTTGGCTCTCAGGGCGGCTTTGCCTTGGCACAGCCCTCCCAGCAGTGGTGGCTGAGCTCAGGGCAGGTTCTTTGAGTTTATTTGGGTTTCTAACTGCAGGTGGTAAGAGAGGAAAAACCCAGCAGGTGGTGATCATGGGGCAATCAGCAGTGTGCAGCTTTAACAGCCCCTCCATGCCACGGAGACATCACCCCTCGTCCTGCTATGGGATGCTGAAGTTCCTGGTCCTGCTATGCAACATTAAATTCCCAGTCCTGCTATGGATGTTTTCCTACAGACCCCTCTGTGCCTGTTCCCAGGCTGCTTTCTGCCCCAAACCCCCAGGGCTGTGCCCACCAGCCCCACTGCTGTCCCATGAGGGTTCTGCCAGGTGTGTGTGCCCCACATGGAACACCACCTCTGTTCCTGTGCTCCCAGAGCGTGAAATGCTTCCTCAAAAGAAAACCAGAGCATGGATGAGGCTCAAACCCAACCCCAAGGAGGATTTCTGGGAGGAGAGGCACTTCACACCACTGCTTGTTTTCTATTTCATGTTTTTTTTCTACAGACAAAATTGAACCAACCTTCTAAAGACAAAAGAAAAGAAAAAAAAAGTTGGGTGGATCTTTTCTTTCTTTTCCCTTCCCTCTTTGCTTTTTAAAGCCATTAATGTGGTCAGAAGGAGACAACAGTGAAACTTTCTTTCGTGTTCTTGTTTTTCCTGCAGAGGTTCAGTGAATTCTTTTTTTGCAGGGCCCCAACTGCATCCTGATGACCCTCTGAGTGCTGCAGACGTGCTGGTTCCTGGGCTCAGTGCATGGAGAGGTTCTTTTAGGGCTTTCTGCTGTGATGCTCCACAGGAAGGACCCCCACCTGCTGCAAGACAGCAGCACAAACTCATGCTCCAACCGCCAGCAGCAATCAAGTCATCTCTAAACCAGCACCACTCCACCCTTCCTGGGGCAGCAAAACACCTGCAGGGACGGATGGGTGGAGGTGGCACAGCGGTGGGGTTGGCAGTGTCCACTTGTCTGTCAGAACCTGCCCCACAGATTGTTTTGTTGCGGTGTGACCAGGGCTGGGGGCTGAATGGGACAAGGACAGCAGTGACCGGGGGTCTGAGGTTTGTCGCCAGGGTCTGGGTGATGGAGTGGGGCAGCTTTGAGCAAACTTTAGCCTTCGTCTGCAGGAAAGAGATGAGAGATGCTGCAGGACAGGGCGTCCTTCTCCTCCCCCCTGAATTTCAGAGAACATCTGAACTGAAATAGCAGAGGCATCAAGATAAAGCTGGTGTCTGTGCAGATCGCGATGGGGAGATGGGGCAGAGAACAGGAACTCGGCCTGGAGGAGGGGGGCTGAGTGCCACGTGGGGAGGACACCATACGGGCTGTGTGAGTGCTGAGCAGTGAGGACCCATTGGGGTGATCCGAGTGTCCCTGGTCTCATCGGGCTGCGGAGGCAAAATGTTCATTGCCATCAGATGCCTCCTTCCCACTGCTGCTCGGATGCCATTCACTGTTTGAGGAGCTGCTTCAGGCCCTAGCAGGGCACATCCCTTCATCCCTTGACCTTCATCTCCACCTGCTCCATCTTCTGCCTCCCAAAGCTGACGTTTGCCGGTGGCTCAGACAAAGCCGAGCGCTGGGAGGGGTCTGTGGGGCTGACATGGCCCCTTTGGGACTGAACTCTTTGCACCAAGGGCTGAGCACACCACACTCTGCTTTCCCCATGCTTAGGGCTCATTCTTCCCGCTGATTTCTGCTCCTTCAATCTCAGGGCCACCTGCTGACCGTATCAGCACGAGCTCCACTGACAGCGAAACCAAACTGGTACCAACAGCTGAAAAGACAAACGTGGAGCCTGGAGCCCCTCTGTTTTCCATCAGAACCACTTTTGTTGCACACCATCTCCTGCAGGAGGAACACCGGAACATCCTTTGCATTTTCCATGCGCTCGTGCCACAGTCCAGGAGAAATCCCCACATCCCACACCAGTGGGATGGCCCAGCTCTGCCTGGGGACCTCTCCATGACTCCGAGTCAGTCTGCACTGAGAACAGGGTTCAGTTGTGATCCTGATGCTCTTTCTTTGCAGATGTTTGGGTGGGTCCATCCTTGCAGAGAGATGTGGTTGACGATGTTGTAACTTCCCTTTTTTCTATTTTTTTTTTCTTCACGTTGGTAGGTATCAGCCTCGCTGCTTTCACCCTCCTCATTACCTACTGCACTGGGCCTCCAACGAGCAGCTGGGGAGCAGTGCTGGCTGCTGTGCCCCATCCTGGCAGCACGAGCCATGCCAGGTGAGTCCAAAACTCAACAACTGGGGCTGGGAACGGTGCGGTGCAAGAATGTCCCTCCAGGTGGGTTTTGCAGATGTAGGGAATAGATGAGTGACAGACATCAGTCCTGCAGTTGGGTTGGGGCTCTTGGCTCCTGATCCCAGCACAGCCCCTTCGGCTCTGTGCCTCAGAATCCTGCAGATTATGTAGGCAGTGGGAAGACCCTGACCTGTCTGCAGCAGGTGTCCGGGTGCAGGGTGCACGCAGAGGGCTTGGAGCATCTGGTTCCCTGCAGCGGGGTGCAGCTGAGCCCTGGCTGCAGAGCAGCAGGCGCCTGGATTGGTGCATTGGGGGCTACATGTGGGGTTCCGTGTCTGGAGGTCCTCAGGAGGGTGAGAGCACAGAATTCCTCCTGGAGAAGGGTGGATCTGGGCACAGGTGTGCATGGGGCAGTGGGTGGAGGGCAGCTGCTCTGAGGGGTGAATGAATGCCTCAAAAGCCCCAGCAGTTGCCGGGGCACTCATGCCAGCACTCAAACCAACAGATCCCACCCCATGATTTCTCCTTATTGAGAAATGACGACAGCTGCCAGAAACCATGCCAATCTTCTAGCTCACAACAGGAAACTTTATTAAACAACAGGAAGACCCTGCTCGAGCATGGCCTTACAAAACACCTCACCCGCCTCTCCCCTTGTTCTCACAGCACTCTGGGGCTGGCAGATGGGGCTCTGACTCCCACCTCTACACTGGACTGCCTCCAGCCCTCAAACAGAGGCTTGGCTCTGCTCAGAACCTCACCTGAGCCCTCGGTGCTCAGAATTTGGATGGCCCAGGGCTGAGCTGGATGCTGAATCGCTCCTTCTCCCTTTCTGCTCAATATCCCGAGCTCAGAATGGACCTCCTCGACAAGAAGAGCTCCTGCTTGCAGCTGGCTGCCATGCGGAATGTGAACATCATCCTGCAGCACTACAACTTCTCCGGCAAGCTGACCAACCGGCACTCCCGGGATGAGGGCATGGGCCTGCTCCGCACCATCTTCGTCATCATCAGCTGTGCCATCATCCTGGAGAACCTGCTGGTGCTGCTGGCTGTGCTGCGCTGCCTGCGGGCACGCCGCTGGGTCTACTCTTGCATCGCCAGCATCACCGTCAGCGACCTGCTGGCCGGCATCGCCTACCTCTCCAACCTCTGCCTCTCAGGCAAGAAGACCTTCCAGCTGTCCCCTCAGCTCTGGTTCCTGCGGGAGGGCATCCTCTTCATCGCTCTGGCCGCCTCCACCTTCAGCTTGCTGGTGACGGCCATCGAGAGGTACAGCGCCATGGTGCGGCCGATCGCTGAGAACGAGGCCAGCAAGACGCTGCGCCTGCGCGGCCTCATCGTGTTCTGCTGGCTGCTGGCCTTCGTCATCGGGCTGCTCCCGCTGCTGGGATGGAACTGCCTCTGCGATTTCAGCACCTGCTCCATTCTCCTGCCCCTCTACTCCAAGAACTACATCCTCTTCTCTGTGGTCATGTTCAGCATCATCCTGCTGGGCATCATCGGCCTCTACATCTCCATCTTCCAGCTGGTCCAGGCCAGCTCAAAGCAAACTACCTCTCGGCACAGCCGCAAGCGCTCCCTCCGTCTGCTCAAGACGGTGCTGATGATCCTGGGCGCCTTCATCATCTGCTGGAGCCCCCTCTTCGCCCTGATGCTCTTCGATGTGTTCTGTGAGACGCACACCTGCAGGCTGCTGCAAAGCCTGGACTGGACCTTGGCTCTGGCCATGCTCAACTCGGGCATAAACCCCATCATTTACTCACTGCGGAGCGTGGAGGTGCGCCGTGCCGTGTGCAGCCTGCTGTGCTGCTGCTGCATCAGGATCGGGCTCTGCAAGCCTGGGAACTGCCTGGTCATCACTGACATCAACTCTGGTTCATCCACCGAGAGCTCCCTGCGCTACCGGGAGAGCTTCCGCAGCCCCATAGCCCCGATCCTACGGCCCAGAGCACCTCTCTCCAGCAACTCCAGCATGATGAGCAACCTGCCCAGTCTCTGAGAGGCCAAAAGTGGTCCAGAGAGCCTGCCGGGACCTCAGGGTGCTGGGTGTGGCCTATCAGAACCGTGTCAGATGCTGTCCCACCCCCGCTGCTGACTGTGGCCAGGCTTTGAGCAGGAGGTGGCATAGAAACATGCTCCTGGAGACAGTGAGGGATACAGGCACAGGCTGGGATAGAAGCTCTGCTCAGATGGATGCTGTGCTGGAGTAGGAGTGGGTGCTGCTCCATATGTGCACGTATACAGGTGCTGTACCTGCTCTTGTGAGGGCATTCAGCCCCACTGCGTCCCACGGCACAGAGACTGCACTCCCCATTTGGACTTCTAGGAGTTATCAGCAGCAGAGATGAGAACTGAGGGTTGCAGGCAATTGGGCCACCAGCAGCCACGTCTGCACCCACCGCTGCCCAGGGCTCAGCGCTGCAGCCCCGGCCCGCGGGACAAAGCAGCAGGAGGGGTGCCGAGGTGCTGCAAGACCCCGGGCAGGAGCGGGGCGCTGAGATACACAGACACAGGAAGGGCGGTTCCAGGGGCGGGCAGAGCGCTGTGCTGTGCGAGCTCCTGAAAGGGGCCTTCTGCAGAGCGACGTTACGACAGAGAACAGCATCCAATTACCCCCCATCGCCGTGCGAAGCCAAAGCCAGCCGGGCCCTGCGGAGAAGCTTAAAAGCTTACAATAAAATCATCGGTCAGGAAGCCCGCGTTTGGTGCGGTTTTATTGAGTCTCGGGCGCGGGGCAGCTCGGATCCCGCAGTAGGAGGCCCAGTGCCGCCCCCTGCGGCAGCCGGTAGGGCACGGAGCCGCGAGATGGGCGCGCGCGGTGCCCCCGATCCCCGCAGGCCCGGCGGGACCCGGTGCCCGCTCCCCTACCGGAAGTGCCCGCTCCCAGCGCCTGCTCCACTACCGGAAGTGCCTGATCCCAGTGCCCGCTCCACTACCGGAAGTGCCCTCTCCCAGTCTCTTCTCCACTACCGGAAGTGGTGCTGCCCCCTGCAGGCCAGGCCGCACGCTGCCGCGACTACAGCTCCCAGCATCCTTTGCGGCCAGGCAGGAACTACAATTCCCAGCAGGTCGCCGGGGGAGGAGGGGGGCGGTGTGTGATTACGTCACGCGTCTCGCGTCACGTCGCGCCGTGCCGTGCGTGCCGGTGGTGCAGGCGGTGCAGGCGGTGCAGGCCGCAGCGGCGGGTCGGGGCCGCGGCGATGCTGGAGGAGGCGGGCGAGGTGTTGGAGTCGGTGCTGAAGGCCTCGTGCCTGCCGCTCAGCTTCCTGCTCTTCGTCCCCGCCGTGCTGCTGCTCCTGGGTCCGCCGCCCGCCGCTGAGGCCGCCCACGAGTTCACGGTGTACCGCATGCAGCAGTACGAGCTGGGCGGGCAGCCCTACGGTGAGAGGCGGCGGCGGGCCTCGGGCGGGCAGCGGCAGCGGGGAGGTTCGGTCCGGCGGCGGGGCGCGGAGCGGCCGTGGGGAGGGCACGGTGCCCGGAGGGCGGCCGGGGCCCGCCGGGCTGAGCGGAGCTGCTCGGCCCCGGTGCGGGCGGGTGACCTCCGGGTGGCCGCGGACCCGCCGGGCTGAGCGCTGCTGCGTGTCACCGAGCCCGGCTGCAGCCATCTTGCGTGTTGGCCGGGAGCTCCGTCGTGTCCCGCTGCCCTTGGCTCTGCTCTGCAGGCTGATCCGTCGCTCTTCAGTTCACAGAATCACAGAACGGCCAGGGGTGGAAGGGGCCCCAAGGATCACGAATCTCCAACTCCCTGCCACGTGCGGGGCCGCCAACCTCCACGTTTCATAGCAGCCCAGGCTGCCCCGTCCAGCCTGGCCTTGCGAGAGGCCTTCTTTCTTTCACAGCTCTTCCCTCCTCTTCCCGATGACCTCCAGTTCCTGTGCTCAGCTCCAGGCAGGCTGCTGATTGTGCAACAGCTCTCCTCAGGGCAGAAACACAACCTGGGAATTGCTGGAGTGCTGTAACCTTCAGCCCCCACTTCCTCATATTCCCTAACGTAGAGCCAATGTCGTCTGAGTTTTCTGCAGTCATTCATCCCACATCAGGACGTGTTCTGCCTGTGAGCAGCTCTGCCCTGCTGGCTTTCTGTGCTCTGAGTTTCAGGTTTTGTTAACAGCTGGAATTACAGGCCTACGTTCATTCTGTGCTGTGATAGAGATTGTCTGTAAGCCTCGCAAGGCTTCATGGGGTTAAATGGTACAAGTTCTGAAAGGGCAGCTGTCCCTGTGCGCTTTGTGGATATGGCAGATGCTGCTGGTGGTTTCTGAGCACCTGAAGTTATTACTGAGCTCCTTCATCTCTGAGTGTGTCCACATTTTGAAATGTCTGCCTTCGGGGACGTCCCTGAATCACACTGCTGTGTTTGGACATCGTGGTTTGGGGGTGGTGGAGTGGTTATCTTCATTATGGATTGAGGGGAAGGGTGGATAGTGATAGGACAAGGGGGAATGGCTTTAAACTGAGACAGGGGAGGTTTAGGTTGGATATTAGGAGGAAGTTTTTCACACACAGGGTGGTGAGGCAGTGGAACAGGTTGCCCAAGGAGGCTGTGGATGCCCCATCCCTGCAGGCATTCAAGGCCAGGCTGGATGTGGCTCTGGGCAGCCTGGGCTGCTGGTTGGTGACCCTGCACACAGCAGGGGGTTGGAACTGGATGAGCACTGTGGGCCTTTGCAACCCAGGCCTTTCTGTGATTCTTAATATTTGTCAGTTATGCAGCATAGGAGCTCTGCACAAAGGCTTTAGTGTGGCTGACCTCTGTGTCTGGGAGTATGGCCCTCCCTGGTGCTATGCAGGGGAAGTGCAAGCCTGTTTTTTGGCTTAGGTGCTCTGACCTTTGACAAGATCAAGCTAGTGTTAGAGTTACATTAAGCTTTAAACTTAACCTTTAGCAGCTGTCCGCTCTGGCATAGGCTGAGATGCTTTCTGGAGCACCCTGCTCCACCCTTTGCTGCTTGTGAGCTGACCATGATGAAGTTTTCACTGTAGGAGCCAGGATTGTGGAAGAATAAAGAGTGTTTGGAGCATTATAAATGGTGGGGTAGTTCTGAACATCTCTGGTTACACAAGATATCCTTCTAGTTCTCTGTTCCACAGTGCTGGAGCTGTTCGAAGCCTCTGGATTGCTGTTCTATCAAGGACTTTACTTCTGTGTGGAGGATTTGATAAACTGAAGCTGAGAGCTTGTAACTTTCTTAATTGCAGAAGCATCGTGGTGGGTGGATGAGCAAGAACAGACACAGATAGACATGGCTCTGAAGTTCATCAGGCTGTGACCAAGACCGTTTGGAGAAGGAGCTAAGCTCTAGCAAAGGGGATGTGGTGAAACTGCTTACTAACCCTCTCCCTGCTGTCCCTGCAGGCACCAGGAGTGCAGTGCTTAACACAGAAGCCCGCACTGTAGAAGCGGACGTCCTGAGCCGCCGCTGCGTCATGATGCGGCTGCTGGACTTCTCCTACGAGCAGTACCAGAAGGCTCTCCGCCAGTCAGCTGGTGCTGTGGTGATCATCCTGCCACGGTCCATCTCTTCTGTCCCACAGGATGTTGTAAAGGTGAAAAAAAAACCAAAACCCCACCTCCTTCCCTTTCTCTTGTGATGGGAGATGTATCTGAGAGGGAGCGAGGCTTGGGTTGCTGCAGGGCTGAAAGCACCTGCTGTAACACAACAAATCACATTCACATTTGGAAATTTATCTTTCCCTCTCTGGTTTGTTTTCCGTTTCCTTTTCCTATTCTCTTGCATGTTGAGCCTTTGCTAAGTTTGTGTCTCACTTAAATCCTCAGCAATTCATGGAGATAGAGCCAGAAATGCTCGCTATGGAAACCATTGTGCCAGTCTACTTTGCAGTGGAAGATGATGAGCTGCTGTCCATCTATGAACAAACACGGGCTGCTTCTGCATCACAGGGCTCTGCCTCGGCTGCAGAGGGTGAGTTTTAGTGAGTGGGAGAAGGCGTAGGGAAAGGCAATCCTGATCCCACCTCTGAGACTGCTCCACCGTGTTGCATGCAGCACAGACCAGCCTTCCTTTTAATTCTGTCTTTCTTAAAGTTCTTTGAGATCTAGTGGGATAAAAACACAGCATAAGTGAGAATAATTATTTACTGTATTTGCATGAGAGTGAGTTCTCAACTTTACGCTGTCGCTAAAAAGATAGAAGGCAAGATTTGTGTTACAAACAGCACTGATGTTAAGGGACTGCAGTTGAGAGAAGCTGAAGCTTTCTGTCTGACCACAGGTCAGCTCTGTGCTTCCATGTTCTCCCTTGTGAGTAACATTACTGTCTTAGGGACCAGCTGAACACGGTGAGCTTTAGATCTTCAGGGTCTTTTTTGTTTTAGTCAGTTTGAAATATGGGATTTCAGAACAGAATGAAAAAGTGTGGTCACCTGGATCTCAAGTCAGCGCATAAACATAAATGACAGCTGGGAGGGTGAAGTGATTTGAGACTCGTGTCTCCAGTTAGCAAGGGAAATGGAGGGGTGAAACTTCCCCAGGTGTGGTGATCTCTTTTTGTTCCAGTTCTGCTTCACACTGCAACTGCCAATGGCTTCCAGATGGTGACCAGTGGGGCGCAGAGCAAAGCTATCCACGACTGGCTTATACCCAGCGTGGAGGTGAGTTCCAGACAGATTCTAACTGGTGATGTTGATGGGATGCCTTCTCTGTGGGGATCTCATCAGCCATTCAGACTAATGGGGGAAGTCGGGTAAGAATCTCAATTCCTCAGAATTGAGACCACTTAGAGACTTGATAGGTTTGTAGAAGTCACACTGTCTTAGTCCTGGCACACAAGGAGGGTTGCTGAGTGACATTTATTTCCTTCCTCTCCAGGGGAGGCTAACAGGGCTGGGTGGAGAAGACCTGCCCACTGTTGTGATAGTTGCCCACTACGATTCTTTTGGAGTGGCTCCAGTGAGTATTCTTTTTTTCTTGAAGCCTTCTCTCCCATCCGTACCTTTTTTCCTTTTGGCCTCTGACCCTGTATTTTCTTTTGCTCTTAAAGACCAAAATTAGTTCTAAGTGGAGCACAGAGATGTGTTTATCTTGAAGGCTGTTTTGGAGCACAAGAATCACTGCTGTCACTGTCTCTGTCCCACTTTGTCTTGCAGTGGCTGTCTCATGGTGCTGATTCCAATGGCAGTGGTGTCTCAGTGTTACTGGAACTAGCCAGGCTGTTTTCTCGGCTCTACACCTACAGACGTACCCATGCTGGGTAAGAAACTACTCCATTTTGGGTTGGATGTAGCTAAGATCGGGTAAGAAGGGCTTTTGCTCCAGACCTGTTATAGCATACAAGCAGTCTTCTAATTGCTTCCCTCTTGTGCTTCCTTCTGAGTACACCAACTGTTAAGGGCCAAACTCCTTCCTTTGTTTCATGGTGTAGATCTGCTTAACTGCAGGGACAAGTGGATGGAATAACTTAGGAGCTGGGTTCCATCCTCAAGCACTGCGAGCTCCTCTACCCCCATCTTGCCACTGCCTTCCTTTGTGGCACATGGGAAGCGTTTGTTGACAGGCAGTTTGTATCTGGTGCTAACTGATGGGAATTCAGCCCACATCTGAGCACATTAGTTCTGGAATACAGTAAATTAATCACTGTTAATTTAGTGTTGTGTCCTAATTAATACCTCTCTGTTTTCTTTGATGGGCAGGTATAACTTACTGTTCTTTGCATCTGGAGGTGGAAAGTTTAATTATCAAGGAACCAAGAGGTGGCTGGAGGACAATTTGGACCACACTGGTGAGCTGAGGGGCTGTCATTCCAGTATGTCCTCTGGCAAGGATTCTTTAATGTCACTGTGTTAAGTCTGTTATGTTATCTCCTTGTGTAGGCCTTTTTCTGGGGAGGGTGGAAGTCCAGCACAAAGCACAGCATTAAAGGTTTGGATTTTTCTCTTGCAGATTCCAGCCTGTTGCAAGACAATGTAGCATTTGTTCTCTGCCTTGACACTCTCGGCCAAGGCAATAGCCTTCATCTTCATGTCTCAAAGCCTCCCAAGGAGGGGACCTTGCAGCACGCGTTTCTGAGAGAACTGGAAATGGTAACGAAAATGGTTGGGTGGATGGGAACTTGGGGCTTAACCTCAGGGAGCTGCGGCTCTCTTGCAAGAGGAAGAAAGGGAGGAAGATGTGAAGAAAGGGTCTATCACTGAAATATTGTGTGTGTTGTTTCTGGTTGCTTGATTTGGAATGCAGACATCCTCACACCACAGTCCTGAATGATGCATGCTATATCTGCTGCATTTTCCACAGTGCTTTGTTAGGACTTGTTGCTTGTAAAAACGACCCATGTGACTTCTGCAGTGACACTAAAATAACATTTTGATAGCATCAGTGGCATCTTACAGGCAGGAGCATATTTACCATCTGCAATATGAAAATATTGGGTCTGGTTGGGCTGAGCTGTGCAAGATGAGATGGTGCAGTGGGAAGCACGGCGCCCCGAATGGCTTTGCCTTTCCCGCAGGTTGTTGCCAGCCAGTTCCCAGAGGTGAAGTTTTCCATGGTGCACAAGAAGATAAACCTGGCTGAAGACATGCTGGCATGGGAGCACGAACGCTTTGCGATCCGGCGCTTGCCAGCTTTCACCATCTCCCATCTGGAGAGCCATCGGGACAGCCTGCGCAACAGCATCATGGATAGGAGGTGAGAGGCTGTGGGCGAAATCCATGAACACAAACTGGCCTCAGGACTGCAAGCGTTGTTCTGGCAGTTATGGGATGGGGAAGAAAATATGGGCAGTTGGCCTCTGGGTTAAGGGTGGGCTTTGGCAGAGCTGATCTCGTTGACAAGTGAATGATCCTCCATGTTGCTTTAGGTCACAAGTGGACACAAAGGCGCTGACCAGGAATACCAGGATCATTGCTGAGGCTTTGACGAGGGTCATCTACAACCTGACAGAGAAGGTAAGAACTGCCCATCCTGCAGTGCTTGCCAGCCTTTCCTGCTCGCCCGAGCTTGCTCCTAGCAGCAACCTGTCTTTTCCCTTCCAGGGAGCACCTGCAGATCTGCAGATCTTCACGGATCAGATGGTAAGCACACTATATTTTTGTAACCAGAGGAGGGGAAGGGATCAGGAGCCTGGGAGAGTTCTGATTTCAGTGTGTGTAGCTGACTCTGTTTCTTTGGTGGTATTTTCCTACAGCAGATCCAGGAGGAGCAGCTAGAATCAGTGATGGACTGGCTGAGCAGTCAGCCCAGGGCTGCTCAGCTGATTGATAAAGACAGCACCTTTCTCAGCACCTTAGAATATTATATGGGTCGCTACCTGAAAGATGTCAAACAGCATCACGTGAAGGCAGACAAACGGTAAGGACAGAGGTGAAAAAAACAGCCAGGGCGTGCAGACTGCCTTCCCCCTCTGCTCAATCTTGACTCTGAGCTGGAACCTTTGTGAGTTCTTGGTAGGTGGCTAGAAGTGACATGGTTTTGGTTCATGCTGCATTCTCCCAGAGATAACTCGTAATCATTTACAGAGCAAAAAGCCTCAGCAATTCGCTCCACCTCAAGAGCTTGTTTATCCCCTGCTTTGATTCTACCCTTTCCACTCTGAGTGCTGCTTCTCATCGAGAAAGAACTAAACACCCCCTAGAAAAACTTCATTTAATTGCCAAGAGGCAGCTTCCTTCCTGTCTAGCTTGCTTAGGTTGAAAGCAGCTTCCTGAGTCCAGCAGGGCATTGTCTGTGTGCCTTGTAGCTGAATGTTATGTTCAGAATTGCACCCTTGGGCTCCTACCTGTAGAAAGACTTGACAACTAAAATAAGTTCGGAACTGTCACCCAAGGTGGTCATACTGCCTGACCCTGGCTGGGTTAACTTCTTGGGAGGAGAGATTTGGGCTGTTCTGACTGCGTTGTCTAGAAATTCAGCCATCTTGAACAATTTCTGCTTTCCACAGGGATCCTGAGTTTGTTTTCTATGACCAGCTGAAGCAGGTGATGAACGCATACAGGTACGGCCCTCGGGTGTGCTAAGCTGTTGTCTGTCTCTGTAGCACTACCTGATGTTGCAGTTCCACAACTTCTTTTTTTCTTGTTGCAGGGTCAAGCCAGCAATCTTTGACCTGCTTCTGGCCGTCTGTATAGCAGCCTACCTTGGTGTTGCCTACGTTGCAGTGCAGGTAGGAGAAAAGCAGGAAACAAACTTCTTATTTTCCTCTTAAATCACATTAGCTGCAAGAAGTGGTGCTTACACAGCCCCAGTACCAAATTTGGAAGAATAATGCCATCCCACTCTAAAATAAGTAATCCAGAATGGCTGGCTGTTCTGGTGTTCGTGTTTTAGGCTGTGCTAAGGACGATCCCTTCCCACTCCTGCTGTTTTCTTTCCTGCTGCAAAACTACTTGGTTTTTGTTTGTTGTTACAAATTATTTGATCTTGTTATGTCCGTCAGACATCTCAGTAACTGTTACTGGCTCAGAATGCAGTTAAAGACTTCAGTGAGCCTCTAAGGCATTTGTGAAACAGTGAACATCTTTACCAAGTGTTTGCATCTTTCACAGTAGCAGTGATGCAGGTCTGCACAGAGTTTCTGTAAGCTGCTGTTTTCTGTGCAGCCCCAATTAACTGGCACCATTGGAGTCAGTCCTAATTCACCAAAGCCCACACAGTCCTGAGGCTGTTAGTGATCCAGGCAAGATACTGCATTTCTATGTTAGTGTTGTTTTAAGCCTTCCAGTAATTTTTCTCCTTGTGTAGGGCAGTTAATTTTAGTAGAACTTGCAAGCACTTATAGGTACTTATTTTTCTTCTGTTTCCAGAACTTCGGTCTCCTTTACAGGATGATACAGAGATTATCCCTTAAAACCAAGCAGCAGTGAAGCGACAAGTCGTCCTGTGTACAGCAGCACTGAGCCATCGGTGAGCCCATCAGGAACCTTCTGCCTTCCATTGAATCCTGCTGCTTCTCTTCCTCTCTCTCCTCTTTGCTGTCCTAGAGAGGAGAGGAAGGCAGAAAGAAAACAAAATTTCAACTCCTATGCACCTTTTAGGCGCTTTCCTTCCCCTCACTTGCAGCAGGTTTGTTTTCCTTTGCTTTTTTTTTCCGCAAGGGAAAAGCTCAGAGACTTCCGTAGTTCCTGCAAGTTGTTTAAACACTGAACAGCTGATGCTGAGCAGCTTCTGTGAGTATAAACCCGAGTCCTGCACCTTCGTGGACGTTTGTGCCATACAGCCAACTCGGAAGCTGAAACTACAGAGCAGATGTATTACCTCTGCCCAGCAAACCAAGGACTCAGAGCACTTGCTTAGAAGAAAATATGCACACGCAAATTAAAGAGAGTACTATTAGCATGTTTTCTTATGGTACCTCTTCTTAAGTTTACTGCCTGGCTTTAGGGAGATGTGCTGAGCAAGCAGTGTGTCTAGCAAGCATCTTTATGCAATTTGTTCAGACAGTGCAATAACTCATTCCCTTTTCTTGGAGGTACACTGTAAACAGTCTTGACTGTTATAGAGGGGATGAAGAAAGCTTGTTAAAACGGGTTCCTGCAGAAGGGTTCTTACCAGGACACGTCCTGCCCCTATTGGAGGATGCATTTTGCTTTGTACTTGATTTCTCTTAAAGTTTGTCCTTGGACAGATTGCTGCTGCCACTATGTGCTAAACTCTTGCTTGGTTTTTAAAGGCATTCTACAGTCTCAAACGTTGCAGGATCACGTTCTGGGCTGTTTTATGTATTTAGGCATTAATTGCAAGAACAGCCCGGTTCCTGCTGAGCTGTGATCAATCTTCGTTCCTCAGTTTGTGCTTTCGGATGGGTTCTGGATTTTGGGGCTGTATTTGTGTCCACGTGCATCTCAGGGTCTCATTTATGTTTTTCAGCTCTGTTATTTCTGAAAATGCTGTTCTCGACCTGCATGTATAAGCAAATTCCCAAAGTGCTTGCTGCTGCCTCCCTTCACACTCCGCCCCCACTGTGTAAGAAGGGAGGCAAGACACTTGGCCATTAAAAAAACAAGCCACCAAACACACACAAAAAAACCCACAATCTATTTTATGATTGTTGTTTTAAACATGTTGTTTTAAACAATTGGAGAATTGTAACTATGAGAGTGTATCTTGGAGCTCCCTTTGTTACCCTGGAGCAATCCTCACTTACAGTTCTCTCCACCCAGAAGTGTTGGCAGTCTGGCTGGCAGAGCTGGGAGGGGCAGGTTACCATTGCTCTGACATTGCCATCATCTTTAAGCCTTTCTTGGCCGCCACCACCAGAGAGGAGGATATTGCCTATTTCTAGAGAGAGCTGGCTGCTTTTTCAGGGCAGTGCTGTGCTCTATTTACCCCCAGGTTCTGAATATATGATGATTTTTGACCACAAGCCCTAAGCTAGTTGTAGTTCTAGAGGGGAAAGGGATTGAATGCCACTGTCCTCAAAAATGTCTCCCTGAGTCCATCCTTTATTTTTTGTCCTGTATACATGAAGGTATTTTCACAGGCAATGATGACTACATTAAAAAAAAAAAAAAAAAAAAAAAAAACAATTAGAAAACCCCTGCTTTAAATAAAAGCAGCACTTGTTACAGAGGATGAAAAACTCTTACGGGTTTGAACGATGGTGTCCTTTTTGTTTTGTATGCAAGGAATTCAGCTTTGCCTCCTTATCTGCATCACAGCTGCTCTGTGCTCACTCCTTAGAAAAGGTTTTTTTTATGGCCACTGTCTGTGCCCTTTGGATGGGGACCAACGCACGTATTTCCATCCATCTTGGTTGTTTTTTGCTGTTTTCCCCTCCTTGCACACCTTTGCCCCATAACGTGTGCTTTCTGCTATATTTAACGTGCAGCAATTTGTTCTTTAAAGGTTCTTTTCTTTTCCAGGAGAGCATGCTGTGTCTGTGGCTCCTTGTAATATCAGCAGGTGGCATGGTACCGAGCACTCCTGAAATATCATCCCTACGGGAAAACTTGCCTTTTTTTTTCTTTTTTTTTTTTTGAGTTCTTGTTTGAAATATGTCTCTCTGTATGCATGAAGTGTTTGTGACAGCCCTCTGCCGAATGGATTTATAATGACTTCAGAGATTGGTTGCTTGTTCTAGAGCGGCTGGAAGATGAGCTGGGGTTGTTTTCCACTGCGCTGGGACGTTGCACGTACTGCGTGCTGGAGGGTGCAGCTCTGGGCTTGGAGATGCAGGGCGTGCACAGAACAGCACGTGTCTCTGAATATCTGGAGGCAGCACCAGAGGTCTCCAGCTGCACCCCATCCTTTATGTCTGTTACCCATGGATGGGGCATTTTTCACTCCATGTTACTTAAGCAGGCTTAATGAAGCCCTATTACAAAATAGGAAAGTCAGAATTATCAGCAATCCTTCTTCAGCTTCGCTTGGGGAACATAAAAATTGGCAAGAGTGAAAAGGACAGGCCCAAAGCATTCCTCTATGCATTGGAGACTCTCAGCTTCCACTTTTCCAGCTCTGTCCTGGTCGAGGTTATAGCATTAAAGCAAACACTTCAGTTCCTCGTGGTCTCAACTGTAAAGCAATGCTCCTGCTGCAGTGCTAGAAGCAGCTGGCTGAAAACAAGATGAGTAAAGATGAAGGAGGAAAGTTCATACGTCCCCAGGGGCAGCTGGGAATCGCGCATTGTTCTGTGCACAGCCATAATTTGTCCGACCATCTAATTGGTCCATCTAGCTGCCTGCCATAGGAAGTCATTTTTACTACAGATAAGGGTTTATGCTTCTGATCAAAGTTTGTTTGTACTGAAACGTTATATAGTTAAATTCCAACTTAGAGCTGGAACAGCGACCATCCTGGGAGTGAGCTTAGTGCCAACGTTGCCACGTTTCCTATGGGGAGACGATAGGGCAGCATGGAAATATCCCCTCCTGTTCTGCCACGGTTTGAAGTGACAAGTGAATGGGTGCTGATTCATACTGCAGCACATCTGATGAATCTCACTGCCAGCGTGACACGCAGCAGCAGCAACCCAGTGGCTGTTGTGCTAAAATAAAGGTTCTCCGCTACGTTACAGAAGAGCTCTTGTAGCAGATTCTCGTGCTCTTGTTTTGACCTGGACTTTAATTGGGAATTTGCCTGGCCTGGAAGGAAGGAGCATGAAAAACACATGCCCATGTATGTGCAAGAAGCCAGCAGTTGCACTTGTAGCCAAAAAAGCAGAACTTTGCCTGTTGTCCTGGTGCTGTCAGAGATCACGGTGTGCAGAAATCTGTGTTTCCAACACTGATTGGACTCGTTCTGTCCATTCCCCACCCCAAGCACTGGGGGTTACGTGGGATTCGTTCAGGCTTTGTAGCTTATCTCCCGAATAAGAGAGGTTTACCCTTGTGAAATAGCACTGCGGCCAGCTGGAAGGAGTCACTGCAATCCGTTTCAACCTTTAAGACCCCACGTAGCCCCAAACTGCTGCGGGCCTTGGGTTTGGCTTTGGCTTTGTTTTAAACCACGCTCACAACACACAAACCAACATAACGAGCTTCCAGCACCTCGAGGTCAGGCTGGATTCGATGTTTAGAGCCGTTCAGCCCTGAGTTAACGATCTGGAGGGCTAAGAACGCTTCGGCCTCGCTGTGCTGTGTGTTCATCTCTGGTTTGCTCCGTTCCCATTTGTAGCCATGGGCCAACGTGATGTGGAACAGCTCAGGAAGAGGTGTTGATTTATCCGGTATGGTTAACACAACTGTTCAAATCCCAAAGAACAAACGTACGTCGAGGTGAATGTTGAACAGCTGACAGCGAAGGCAATGCAGTCGATGAATGTGCTATTTTTTTTTATTATTTTTATTTTTGTTTTCCCTGCTGATGTGACAGTATTTAATATTTTAACGTTTTTCATTTCCATGTTTGTTTGTCCCTTTGGAAAAATAAACTACGAGTGAGAAGGTTTGGTGGCGCGTTCGTTGGGGAAGCGTTTGCTGAGGAGATATCCCCCTTACGTGGGGAGAAGCGCTCAGGGCAGACTCCATCCCTTCTGTAGAGTGAAAAGTGAAATAGTTGTATAGGAAAGAGCTGGGTTTACAGCCTGAGACGGATAGACGGATCCCGGCACGGCCAGCAGTGCGCGTCCCCATTTATTCGGTGGGAGCGCAGCCCCGCGTCCCTCACGGCCCCTCAGCTTCCCTCAGGCTTCGCGCCTCCAGCCGTGAGATTGGCGGGAAGAGCAAGGGAGCCAGGGGATTGGCTGGAGGAGCAGGGGAGCCGCACGATTGGTGAAGAGGCGGGATGGGGGCGGGGCTTGGCGCCTCGAGAAGGCGGGCGGGTCGTGGCCGCGGCTCCCCTCACACCTCAGGATGCCGAAGGCCGAGGAGCTGGCGGGGAGCGGCCCGGGGAGCAGCCCGGAGGAAGAAGAGGAAGAGGAGGGAAAGGTAAGCTCTGCTCTGGGGTTGCCAGGACGTGCCTGCTGGCTGTAGTTTTCCTGAGTGAAAGTCGCCCCGTAGGACGGGACGGGCTCTGTGGGCCCTGGGAATGGTGGGTGCTGCTGGTGAGCACAGGCACTGAAGGCTCAGGGGGAGGCCTGCGGCTTTTAGGCCACGCTGTTGAAACTGGTGATCTCTCTCTCTAGAAAAGGAAGAAAGAAATGCCTTTGAAGTCAGAGAAAAGGCCCAAAACGGAGGCTGGGCCTTTGAGAGTGGCAGCAAAGCCCCAGGGATCAAAGCCCCAGGGCCAGGACGGTGAAGAAGAGGGCATGTTCCAGGTATGGAGGGTGCAGCCCCCTTCCTCTATGTGCTCCTCTTCGTACCTTCCTTTCGTGGCACAGGTCTCCTCCTCCTGTGTAACTGAGTTGGCTTCTTGGGATGCCTGCTGCTCCCTCGCTGCTCCTCTGGTGTTGTGAACAACCCTGTGGGCTGCAGAGCAGCTCGTTGTGGGGCAGGGCTCAACGCTGGCTCTGTGTTCCTGCAGATTGGGAAGATGCGCTACGTCCGAGTGTCCTGCTTCAAGGGGAAGGTGCTGGTGGACATCAGGGAGTTCTATATGGACAAGGAGGGGGACATGAAGCCGGGGAGGAAAGGTACTGCTGGTTTCTCACTGATGGGTCACTATTCAGCTTAGACCTCTTTCGCTTTGGCACTTATAACGATGACTTACCAGCTTGCCTTGAGGTTCACAGCCCCAGACCATTACACTGCTTTTCTCTCCTGCCATGAGTGCTGTAGGGCTCACCAAAGATTCAGCTCCTGTGAGACAAATTGAGGAATGTTTTGATCCTTGCTATTGATTTTTGTGTTAAGGCAGATGAATTTCTTTGAGCTTGGTTTGCTCCATAACCACTAAGCACAGTTTTCCTTGCAGAAATTAATTCCCTTCAAGGAAGAGGCTGCTATAAATTACTCAGAGGGAGCTGCTTACCCTGGAAGTTGGGAGCAGAGCAATGAAATCTTTCTGTGCCCATTGGGGTGGAGAGGGAAAGGAGCATTTGTGGGCACCTTCCAAGGCTGCAAAAAGCATACTTGCAACTGAAGACAGAACATCTATTAGCTAGAACAGAAATCAGGAGGAAATGTTTTTCATTTAATTAATGCCTCTGCTGTTTTTCTCAGGAGTTGTTGGCCCCTGATTTTTATCTAGAGAAATTAATAAAGCTCAGCCCTCATTCTTTAACAAAGCCATAAGGAACAAGTTGATAACGTTTAGCTGGAACCCACTCTGCAATTCCATGACTGTATTCCTTTCCTAAAGGAGAGGGAAGGGAAATGAAGACCTTATCTCTACTGGTCTTAAAAATAAAAAAACCAGCTCTTTTCTAGAGTTTAAGCTATAGTCGTGGTTTCTTGTTAGCAGCAGCTTTTCTAAATAGAGCTAGAGCTGGCATTTCCTTTGGGTGGTGGAAAGGATGGTTCTCTAACTGCTGGGTAGAGCAAGGCTTTCCTAAAATCTCTTTCCAGCTCATGAAGGTGGGAATTTTCCTAGGGAACAGACTAAAGAGGCTGCAGAACTCCTTGAAAGGCAGCTTGATCTTCTATTCTCACACAATGCTTTTGTGGTAGCACTGAGTACTTGCTGATATGGATACTGAAGCACTGACACAATTGCTGTGCTCAGCAGGCTGCCCCTGTTTCTTTTCTGGGCTCAGGCTGCACCTTTTCCTTCTGTAACTCTTTTGAAGGAGCTGCTGTGGGATGCTGCTTGATGCTGACTGCTTGCTCTGAACGCCCTTTCTGCTGTTTCCAGGCATTGCTCTCTCTGCAGAACAGTGGAACCAGCTGAAAGAGATAATTCCTGAGATTGATGCTGCAGTCAAGAAATTCTGAGATGAAGGATGTTGGACGTCTTCAATCTGTTTCCTTCCCCTGGAGTGAGCTGAGAATGATAGGGCCAAGAAATCTCACCTGGAGCTTTTCCTTGGCCATGTGAGGTTTTCTGCACTGAGGTGGTGGTAATGAAAATAGAAGCGTCTCTGACACTTGTAATGAGCACGTGGAACTTGAACCAGCGTAAGGTTTTCAGCCCCTCTGGTCTCAAGCTGACATGAGATCCGTGCTGGTGAGGAAACTGAGCAGCTCTGAGTGCTTGGGAGGACACAGCTGCAGCCTGGCTTTCCAGGGCTGCCAGTCTGCAGCTTTGGCTGCTCTGCATCTTTTCTGTCCTCCACTTGGTTGAGTGCTGAGTAAGATGGCTTATATACCTCAAGTCATCATCTTTTCTATCTTTTCTACTTGCCATTCTGGGTATTTCAAGTATTCTCTGTGCTGTTGGGATTTCTCTTTGATATTTTTTTAATATTCTTGGAGTGAAGAAAGTTGTTATACTTCAGCAACTAGTTGGTTTGTAGAGGGTGAACGTGCACAATAAATGCATTGGCATTACAAAGAGTTGCCTGCCTGTGAAACACTGCACTTCAGCTCCTTGTTTCAGGTGTGTATAGGTTGCTGTTCTCCTTTCAGGAGGAGTGCTCTGTCCTGTTTGTTCTCATACATTCCCAATACTCCTGTATAGAAGCAGTCAGGTAGCAGCCTGCTCCAGGCCGTGGGAAGGAAGAATGGGAATCACTCAAAGGAACTTTGGAGGCTTATTAAAGAGGGAAATTCAAAGCCTAAGATGGCAAGCTACGGGAAGAATAGAGAGAGGGTATTTTCTGCTTGGGCTCTAAATGGTTCACACTCCAGGATCAGCTGCAGCAAGCACAGCCCTCCTCAGCAAGACTTCTCCAGACTTTGCAGCAGCCTGCGTCTTCTGTCTATTTTGGGTTCTCTCCTTGCCCTGGTTTCCATAGTATCCGAGCGCTTCCTGCTCTTAAATATATCCCTGTGACACTTGCAACACCTTGGTGGAGTAGGAGGTACTGAAGCCGTTGCTCTGTAGAGGTGCTGGGCTGTGACAGCTCGGGACTGAGTGGAAGATGTGGGGCGGAGCTGTGAATTGAAAGTAGGCTTTCCTAAAGGCTGAGTTCCGAGCTGCTGTCACTTCCAATAGGGAGAGCAAGAGGGGGTGAGGGGAAAAAAACCATCAAACCATCTCAGCTAAATGTTGAAGGGCTCAGGGGGTGCGAGGATGGGCAGCTCAGTGACTGCTGCCTTCCCCCTCGTCCTGTGCTCACATAGCAAAGTGCCACGGCCCTCTGGCTGGTGAGAGCACTGGTGTGCTGCTGTGCTGTGTCACACAGCCGGGCTGCTCTTGGAAGTCTGGCAGTCCTTGGGCTGAGAGCTCTTGGCTGTGTGTGATTGTTAAGAGGTTTTGCTGCTGCTCACCTCGGTCATCCTACAGTGAGTGTAGGGCTGTCAGTCCTGATGGTCGTTCATCAGTGCGTTCTCCTAAGATGAAGCTTTGTGTGTGGGCAGGGCTGCAATTACTGCTGTCCAAGCCCGACTCCTGCTTCCATGGCAGAAAAGCTCTGCTGGTTGTTAAGGCTTGCTGTGTACTCCTACTGTGTGTGCCAAAGCTATGAACCCGTGATGCTGGGAAGGCTCAGTCGTTCTCTCCCAGCCCTGGGGAACCAGATCAAAGGTTGTAAAGCAGCCATTTCCATCCACGATGCCCGGTCCGGGAGCAGTGGCCGAGTTTCTGAAAGCAGCTGCTGCTCGAGGGGCAGAACTGTGGGCTGGTTGGTGCTTCAGCATCACCCCGATGTAGCAGAGGTGGGAGCGGCCCAGGCCACCCACAATGTGCTGCTTTTCCTCTGCTGCCTCGCAGCATCACCGCAGCTGGAGGAGCTGCTGGGACAGCAGCCCCCGTTGTCACACAGGGAGGCAGGTCCGAGCTCGGCGGCGGCAGCAGCTGCTCCGCTGTGGCTGCACCTCACCCGGCACGGCCTGAGCGGGGTCAGCCGGGATCCGCAGCCAGGACGGAGCCGCGCCGCACCGCTTCCTCCCCGAGCATCGCTCGGAGCGCCATCGCCCACCGCCGCCCCGCAGCGCCTCCGTACCGCCGTGCGCCGCCAGAGGGCGCCATAGCGCGCTCCTTTGTGGCTGCGCGGCGGCGGCGCGGGCGGCGGGGCCGTTCCCAGGCGCGCTGCCTCCCCCGTCCGCCCGCAGCCGCGCCGGGCGCGGGGCATGGCCAGACTCCGCGAGGGCGAGGCGAGGAGGCAGCCGCAGCCGCCGCCGCTCCCGCCCGCGCCGCAGCCCCCGCCGCCGCGCCGAGCCTCCCCCATGAGCAGCAGCGGCGGCGCGGAGCCCCCCGCGCAGCCCGACAGCATGAAGGACCTGGATGCCATCAAGCTCTTCGTGGGGCAGATCCCGCGCAACCTGGAGGAGAAGGACCTCAAGCCGCTCTTCGAGCAGTTCGGCAAGATCTACGAGCTCACCGTGCTCAAGGACCGCTACACCGGCATGCACAAGGGTGAGGGGTCCCCCGCACGCGGCGGGGCACGGCCTGCTGGCGGGGGCGGCTCCTCGTGGGTCCTGCGGGGCCACCCCACGCGCGACCCCCGCGTTCGGCAGCCGACCCCCCCTTTCTGTTCCACCTCCCCTCTTTCCCCCCCATCCTTGCCTCCCTCAGGTGAGGGTCGGCGCCCCGAACCGCCGCCGAGGGGCGGGGATGGGGTCGGCACCGAGAGATGGGCCACACCGGGTCGTGCTGCGGCTCCGCGGCTGCCCCCGCTGGGAGCCGGTGCTGTGACAAAGGGTCGGTGTGCGGCTGGCCGTGTCGGGTCACGGCCCGTGGTGGGCAGGTCACGGCCGGAGGCGGCGGGTCGGGAATCCCGCGGTACGGAGCAGCGGTTTTCCCTGTGCTCTTTTTCCCTGTGCTCTCGGCCGTCCCTGGCTGCGATACAGCAGTGCAATGGTAAAGTCTGCGTAACAAAGAATATTAGCGGTCGGTGTGCCATTTACCGCGGCCTTTGGGAGAGATGAGAGGGGCCTTATTGAGTGCCGAATTGCTGAAAGACCTTTAGTAGATGCAAAAAAAAAAGTTCGGGATGGCTTGTTTAGCTACAGTTGTTGTGTTTGAAAGCCGTGTTTTGAATAGCCGTCGTGTTCTGCGTGTCAGCTCCCTCTGTGGAGCCGTTCCAGCTCACCCTTAGCAGGTGTTTAGGATCTTACAATCACCAGCTCAGGCACTGAATGGGAATGCACAGAGCCCATTTGCTGTGCCGTTTGATGTAGTGATCTCAGCACCACTCCCTGGCACGCTCACATCGAACCTGCAGGGAACCCACAGTAAGTACCCTTAAAGTTGTCAGTGCTCAGCCTGGGGAGCTGTGCCCTCAGATGCTTTGTGATGGAAGGAGTGTGAGTCGCATCCAGCCCTGATGCCTTTGGTTTCTTCTTGTGGAGAAAACTTAAAAAACGCAGCAAGCCCAGTGCTTCTGGACTGAACAGAGAGGGAAAGGGGATGCAGAAATGTGAGTTTATTTCCAAGCAAAAAGTCTAATCTAACCCCAGTGGAAAAATAGAAAAGTTCCTAATTGAAGCCTAGCAGAGTTGGGCTGGTTTGGATTTAGCCAAAGGTGTAAATATGACTTAGAACCAAGATGTTGTATGTGTGTGTGCACAAAGCTCAAACCTGTGACCATCTGACGGTAAGCAGTGAGCTTTCAAGGCTGGAGGGAAGAGAATGGACCCCAGGCATGAGGTGATGGCACCTTTCATTGCAGTTGGCTTATTGAATATAGACTGTGTGGTCTGTGGTTGTGTTTCTGGAGCCAGATTCTAGAGATCAGCCACTTAGATATGGGAGTGAAGAAATCAGACACACAATCTAGGCATCCCTGGTCCCACTGTTCCTCGCTGTGTTGGTGCAGGAGCTGCTCTGCTCCCTGTGTTATCAGCAGGGTGTTGGCAGTGGGACCCAGTCGGGGCTTTGCATCCCCAGGGCCATGGAAGGCTTTGGCAGGTCCTGTGCACCGATCCCTGCACCGTACAGAAACCATCATCATCCTTGGTAGGTTGAAATATTTTCTCTCCCCGTGTTTCCAGATCCAACTGACAGCTCACAAGCATCTTCCATCTGCTTTTTCCTTCTCCAAAATGGGCAGAAGCACTCATCTGAGAGGCCAGCACTGCTGGCAAAGACCATCAGCTTTTCTTGCAGCCCCTTGCAGCTTGACACCAGGAGCTGAGCAGCTCCTTCTGCTTCCAGGGTGGAAGGAAAGGTGGGAAAAAAAGGTGCTCTTTGTGCCCAGCCAGGGGCAGTAAGCTGTGAGTTGGGCTGTGGAATCCAAGAACCAAACCTGTGGGCTGTTCTTCACGTTTGAAGACCTGGTGAATTTGGTGGAGGCAGATGGAGACATGAACTCAGTTCTGACATGGTTTTGGTAGTGCCTGTTTATTAATGGTCTCAGTAACCTGGCTACTGGTAGTTGGTACTGTTCCAATTCCCTGATATTATTTATGAGGCAGCGTTTCTATTTGTGTTAATCACAGGTACATTTGCATGTTAATGGCAGTGTTTTCCTTAATGCTAATGTCTTTACAGAAAGAGCAGGGAGCTGTTTATTAGAGCAGGCTCTTGGAATGGGTCAGAGGGCTCTGAGCAGGGAGAATGGAGAAGAAAATGCTGTCCCCAGTTTCCAGGATTGGGCAGAATGCAAGGAGTGCTCTCATAGATGGATTTCCTAGCAACGCCCGTGGGAGAGGAAGCAGGGAAGCTGTACTGTGAGATATGGAGCTCAGCTGCTGGGGAACGGCAGGACAGGAGCAGCCCCTCTCATGGGGCATCTGGAGACAGGTGAGTGAGTGACTTTTCCAAAGGACAACAACAACCTCATCCTCCTGTGCCTCACTGGCAGCTGAGTTTTGACTCAGCTTCTGTAGGCTTGAAGATAAGCAGCCTGCTGACTCCATGCTTCCCCTGCTGTAGTGTTTGACAAGATTTTAAATGCTAAGTTGAATCTGGAAGGCCCTCTCTTCTGCAAACTGACAGCCTTTTCTTTCAAGGCTTTGGGCTGCCGATGTCTGGAGTAACATTTAGGATCTGTAGTGATTGAAATCCCAGAGTCCACGTGTGGTTTGGAGGTAGAATCAGGCACGGCGTATCTTCTTTTCGCTGCAGCATCTTGCAAGTGGAACAAGGCTGGGTTCTGCTTGCAGGGAGCTGGAAACCCTCCTGCAGGCTGTGGGAGGTGGATGGGCAGGTAGCAGTTTGACGCAGCTCAGCCTACGCGCGGTTCTCAGAGAGCAGCACTCACACAAGCTGTGCTGCCACCCCTGCAGTTAGCCAAGGGCCGTGCATCCCATTGCCTCTTAGAAGCAAAGCCAAAATGTGATGAAAATGCAAGTCTGTCCATTGAGGGGGCATCCAATGCTGGGGGGTGTGAGACCCACGCGTGGTGTGGTCCCAAGGTGAAGCTGTAATTTGTGGGACAGGAATTGGTTTCAGCTTCAGACACCTGGTAGACGTATATCCATACAACCTGTGGAGTGGGTTTCCTGCTAACTTCACCATCCTGTTTCTTTCAGTGCCCAACCTCCCTAAATTTCTGCCCCCTGACTGTTTTTGCTGTCTTCCTGTGCTGCAGACCGGCCTCTGAAGGCCAACGACTGGTCGAGTCCATCCTCCCCTCCTGCTTATCTTTTTGCAAGGTTTAATGAACTAATTACTCATGGTCACACGCACAGGGGAGCTGAAGGAGAGCAGGTGCCAGAGGGTGGCAAAGCAAAGCACTGCCATCAATAAATACTCTCTCTGGAAGACAGAGTTGGCCTCCTGTGAGGTCTCTGTGCAGTAGCAGTGTGCCATCATTCTCCATCTCAATGGACAGCCTGTGCTGGGATTTTCAGTTGGACGGTGTTTGGTTTCCTGAGAGCCCCAGGGCTCTTTCAGCACCATCTCAGCAGGCACAGTGCTCTGGGTGCTGGAAGTGTCCAGAATGCCATAAGCATGGTGCCATTGACCTGAGTCTGATGTTAGCTAAAGCAGGAAGTGCAAAACAGGAGAGACTTGGGCCCCTTTGCATGAAGTGAGAAAGTGGTTGCTTTCTCACTGCTGAGGGGAGTAATGGGGAGAGAAGCACTCTGCTCTCGTCTTTTCTGGGAGTCTCTGTAAGGCTGAGTTGTAGGAGGAACCCACCAAAGCCACGATAAGCAGGGTCCTGTCACAGCATGGAATCCCTTTCTGCTTCCATGAGCTTCTGGTACTTCTGCAAGCTTCATTGGTGCTCTGCTTACTGGCTGCATCCTCAGGAGTAGCAAGAGATAATGTCTCTTCAGAGGGAAAGATGTTTTCCCCCAAGTATTTCCATTGACAGGCTTAGTGCTTCTGGAAAACCCCTTCCTGCATTTCTGACCAGGGCTTTGACTTCTGCATCCCATCTCCAGCACATCTGGCTGTGGGGGGACAGCAGTCGTGTTGTCCAAAGGTTGCAGCTGACCTTCTTTGCTCCCTGCTCTTCACAGCCTCCTGGATTTCTGCTGCTTAGAAGCAAACGTGAGCTGCTCAGGTACAACAGGTTGATGAGCAGGGTTTTGTATGAGGTTAATGCAGACTGATCTCAGTATAAACATTGTGTGATTCGTCCCAGCCCTGCAGAGCAGCAGACCATTGCAGTGGGTGGAAGCAGACAGAAAAGCATCTGTGTTTGGAACTTTGGTAACCAGGCTTCTGAATCTGGGGTTTGGGCTCTGTGGTTACACAGGTGCTTTTGAGGGGTGAGAGGAAGCAAAGGGGTGCATCTCCCCCAAACTGAGGCTGGCTGCCTTTGCTACCTGCATGTTTCCTGTCCCTGCTGTGTTTGTTAAATAAGCTGTGGATCCCACATCTGGCCTCGGTGCAGCATTCTCGGTTCCAAATGTGCGCAATAAGGGGCTTTAATTCCCTGTTAGAGGCATCCAGTACTTTATGTGTGCTATTCATGGAGGGTGGTGGCTTTGTGTTGTTGTTTTTTCTAGCAAGAGCTGTAAGGACAGCTATGATTTGCTCAGCTGCAGCAATTTCTGGGAGCCGGGACGGAAGAATAGCATAATCCCGCTGCCATGGGTTGGGATTGTCTTGAGCAGCTGGCTTCCACATGGCCTAAAAACATTCTGTACTGCGGAGCAGAGGGAGAGCTCTGTGCAGGCTTCGTCCTGTGCCCACCGCTGGATCCGTAGGGCTCTGAAGTGGCTTTGGAGGCAGAAGAGCAGGCTTTGTTTGGGCTGTACCGATGCATCTGTGAGCCCAGCTCAGCCTTGGGCACGTTGGCATTCAGTGCCAGGCCGAAGGGACACGTCTTGCTTCTGGTTAGGATGGGAAATGCTGCTGGGAATAGGAGGGGGATGAGTGAGGGAGTCACGCATCTGAGTCTGTTCTCCAGCCTCATCTGAAACAACTCAAGTGACAGAGCTCCAGGCACTTCCCCAGGGAGATCATTCCACAGTCTAATAAATTTCCCTCTGCTAGGACATGTTTCTTGATAATCAGCCAATTTTTCTTCCTTTGGTTAGTTTCATTTGATTGTTCTGAGCATCAGAGCACCCAGAGATGATCCCTTTTCTTCCTCGAGGGACTACAATTCTTCCCCTCATCCCAGATTCCAGTTTTAGGCTAAGATGTTGGGTCAGACCTTGGCTGAGAACGTCAGGATCAGGCCTTTTCCTTATGCTTTACATCTCACTTCCTAAGTCAGTGCTTGCAGAGTGCATTATGCTTTGCTGTTCCCTGTTTCCCCCATCATGGGTGGGAATATGGCACAGAAAGCCAAGCTGTGGCTTTCTAGGGTTCCATGGTGCTGGATCGTGATGCTTCTGTATCTCAGATGCTTTTGCTTTCTCCATGACTTATTTTATTTTGTATCAATAGCCGTACTGGTCCCTGCACCCTTCTGTTCTTTGTGTCTTGGGCTGTTTTTCCACAGGCAGTGTTACCCTGCTTTTTGCTCTCCTGTTGTTTCTCACTTTGCTCAACACCTATTTCAAACTGATGTGATTCCCTGGGACCCCTTTCCGTGGCTTAACAGACCTTGGATGAGACCTGCAGGCCTTTTACTGTTATTTTTTTGCCTTTTTCCCCAGAGACTGCAGTACCTCTAGATTTCATAACATTTGCTCCTTTAATTAGCAAACCTTCCACTTTTCCTCTGCTAATGAAGAAGTCAGGTCTCACACAAGGGCTGTCCTGGGCACTCCATCATTAGCAGGACAATTGGAGCACAGATCTGCTGGCACAGGCCAGTATTTAGGTACCTTGGTCACCTGTTCTCACCAAAGAGAAATACTGTGTTGGTGTGCATCTGCAATTGCACGTTTAACTTGACGCTTGCTGTGTCCACTGCAGGTTGTGCATTCCTCACGTACTGCGCCAGAGACTCTGCTATCAAAGCCCAGACAGCACTGCATGAACAGAAGACTTTGCCAGGGGTAAGTCCCAGCACATTGTACTGACGAGCAGGGGTTGCTGGGGAGGGAGCAGGGGTGTAAAAATGGCTTGGGAAAGAGGAGTGCTCTTTGTCTGTCCTACCAAGGCTGTCCCATGTAATTCCAGCCATCCCTATTTCTGTTCCTTGGTCTCAGTGGTGGGATGTGGCACCTCCAGCTATGTGTTGCTGTCACTAGGGAGCTGTGCTGCTCTTGGGGTGATGTTTGTGTCCTCGGCCTGCACAGCAGCCATGCTGGGAAGCTGATAGGAGTCACAACAGAAGGTACCAGATCCTTTTCTTCCAAGAGTGCAGAACTCGTTGGTCCATCTGCTGCCAGTCTGCTGGAGCCTTTAAGGTGCCTGGGCACTTTGTTGGGTGGATCTGTGCTGATCTCCGTCAGCTTCTCAGAGGAAGAAACGTACTTGGCATATCCCATAGTTTGGAAAAGCAATGAGTTATACAGATGAAACCAATTCTGCTGAAGTAGCTGTGGCTTATCCCTCAGGTGAGACCTGCTCAGTTTACATCTGTGCAGAGAGCAAAGTGCAGTAGGGATCCCGAGCAGCCAGGTGTTTTGGGTCAGGTCCCTCATTGCAGGCAAGCCTCTGCTTCCTTGGGACCTGCTGGTGAGCTGGCAGTTTTGAATCCCTGCCATTCCTGCTTCTGTGTGGTGTGAGGGCTTTGACTGGGCAATTCCCTTGCTGTGCTGAGAGGGTTGAGCAAACGCATTGGAAAGATTCATTTGTAGTTGAGTAGGTGGAGGAGCTGGGTACTTGTAGACAGAAGCTCACAGGAGGCCCTGAGTGCTCAAGGCAACAGGATAATTAATGTAAACCAGGGGTCTCTGGAGAAGGGTTAGAAATTCTTAGCCATAATGTTTCCTCTTTAACCCATACAGGTCCAGTCTGCTCCCCTCCCATCTCCCAGCTCCCCTGAAGACCTTCACACACACACACACACACATTTTCCTGTTTGTGTATCTGTGCTCTCTTTTCCCATGGGCTGGCATTAGAGGGACAGAAAATGTGCCTCTCTTGATTGCCACTTGATAGAATCTTTACAGTTTCAGGTTATGTGAGGACAGCAGAGGGGCAGAGTGCAGACAGCCAGGTTCTCAGCTGCCATTTGAGTTAATTCTGTGTAATCTGCTGTGTGCAGTGGTCCCGGGCAGAGCAGGCAGACTATAAGAAATAGCTGAAGGATGGAGGAGCAGCTGTGATGAGTCATGGTACAGCACTGTGACACAGCCACGTCCCTGCCCAGGGTTAGAGACACCCTGACAGGTTATTCCTGAGAGGCTCAGCGCGTTCAAAGCAATCTCAGTTTTGCTGCATGCCTGCATCGGGAATCTTTTGCATGGTCTGCTGTGTTTGTGCTGGCAGTGCTTACAGAGCCCTGCATGGGGCAGTGCTTAAAGCAGCAACACAAAGCGCGTTCATTTGGGGTGTGATGATCTAAATGTGATGATCTGTTTTGTTAAGGGAGGTGTAAGAAAATGCAGTGTGTGCTAGCTGAGTGCTTCCAAACATGTGAATCTTGAGACAGTTAATGAGCAATGTGCTGTAATTAAGCTTCGGGATTAAGATACAGATGAACTGTGCTGTATTTGGAGCTGTCGATCTTCAGGCTGGCAGCTTACTGCTTTATCACGTTGCATTCCTCTTTTGGGAATTCCTTCTGTGAACGAGAAGCAGGAGGTCATTTGACCACTTCATTCATTGGTCATTTAGAGATGGTCACCACCAGAACGAAACAGGCCTCTGTTCTGATTTGGGCAGAGTTGATCTTAGCATGGATATGGGCTGCTTGACCTGAGGCAGCTTCCAGCCCCCTCTTCTTAACCTGGATTGCTTGTTTCCTTAGAGTATCACCCATCCCAGTTGGTCACAGAGAATATTCTGGAACTTAGACACAGGCAGGAGTGCTGGGTAAGTGATTGTTTCCCTGCTGTGGGAGCAAGGCTGTGACATTTCTTCTGTATGCATTCACAGCTAGAACGTCTTCTCAGGAACTATGGCAAAAATTCTCACCAAAAATATGGTGAGGACCCAGCATAAGACGGAGAAGGGAACTTAGTGGACCACAGCTCTGGGATTTCAGTACATGGGCTGTGGTCTGCATTTTTTTTTTCATTTTACCCATTTAATGTCTTATTACTGCAAAGAGAATGGCAGGCAGAAAGTTTAAGAACGCATGATGTTGGTGTGGGGATAACAAACTTTAATCTGAATGCATGGCCAGGGATCAGCACCTTCAGAGGCAGCAAAGACTGGAACAGACATACCATGGCTTTGTTGGTTGTCCTACTCTTGCTGTTGTATTGCAAAGCAATGAATGAAGTTCTCCTCATCGTTGGTCACAGTGCAGTGTCAGACTGGTGGTTGATCTCAAACAAATGACTTTCTTGGTCTGTGTGGTAATGACAGGCTTAGGGAAATGCTGTGAAATGGTTTCTTGTTGGTCCTCAGGCTGTGAGCATGCAGCTTGACAGGTGACCTGGAGCAGGGCTGCTGGGTTCTCTTCCCACATCTATCACTGGGTTTGCTCTCTGCACTCACACGTGTATTGCCTGTGCCCTCTGGGTTGGATGTGAGGGCTGCCAGCCCTAGGAACACTGCCACGTTGCTCCAGCAGTGTCATGTCTGCAGTGTGGCTGTCCTGAGCTCTTAAATGGCTGCTGATTACTGTAGGTTTTCTGCATAAATCAGTAGCAGTCACCATGGTCTCTGTTGGCTTTTATGGTGTTTCTGGCAAGTTCTCCTTTTTGGGAATGAAATTCTCTTTGCGCTGTGACTTTTATTTCGTCTGTTTATCTTTAAATAAGTGGCAGCTAAATAGAACCCAAGTGTTAAACTCAAAATAGCTTGTTTTGGACAGTAAGATTTAGCATCTTTTTCTGAAAGTAGCCAGATTTTCAGTTCACACTCCCTTTCCTAAGGCGCTGGTATACTCGGGGTGTAAAGCAAGGAGGCTGTCAGCTGTGTACTGCATTATCTGAAACTTGTTGTGTTCAGAGGTACAGAACACCTGTGTTGTCATCAGAACTGCTGCCAGTCCAGTCTGGAATTAACAAGTGCTTGCATTCTCCCTTGGGAAGGGAATGATGGAGCTTCCTAGAACAGAGAGGTAAAGGTTTGAGGAAAGACAAGCAGCCCGTGGAGGCCGAACAGAAGCAGATTCTTTGGATCTGAAATGCAGAGAGAAAACCAATTTCTCGTGCTCCTTCTTAAATCTATTGTCCTCTTCAGCTGCCAGCCAGCCTAGCAGCATTTCACCTCCTTGCTGCTCCCTGGCTCAGTGAAATGATATTATATCTCAATAACCCATGCCTTTGATTCGTGATTGTGCCTTCACTTTGCTGAGTTCTGAAAGGAACTGGAGAGGTTATTAATGACACACAGTGATCACACACCAAGTTAAAGCCTCTTGCTAAGTGAAATTTGAGGGAAAAGCAGCCAGCTTTTCAATGTTTCGCAGAAACGCTTTGTGTTGCTTTTCATTTGCAGGGAGACAGTTGCAAATTACGTAAAATTGCTCCTGAAGAAGGGAAAGAAGAATGGAGGGAGAGAAGGGGAGGGAGGATTTTTTAAAAAGTAATTCTTCTGGCAAGATACAGTTACTGTTTTATTTCTATGCAGAACAAAGAAGGGCTTGCTGAAAGGTAGGCGAGTAAGTGGCAGAAATTGGTATTGATCCAAGCTGGGAATATGGGCAGTTTGAGAGCAGCAGTGGGGGCACTAAAATGCAGGGAAGGAACTCATGGATACAGCGAGGGCTTGGGAATGCAGGGCCACGGGAATGGAAAATTACGGCCAGCAGCAGCACTAGAGCAGAGAGAGACTCTGGGAATGCACCAGAGGTTGAGATGCAGCAGCAGTAACTCACATGGCTGGGCATCAGGATTAATGCAGAGACACAGCAGTGAGTGGAGAGCATCCCTGTGGGCAGGCTGTGCCTGCGCTGCCAGGACGTGGGCTGCCTCAGGATCCACAGCACGTGGTGGTGTGAGGGAACACAGGTGTCTGAGAGGGGCTGGTAGGGAGGTCAGAGCATCTCATTGTCCCCTTCTCTTTTGTCCAAGCAGCTGTGTGAAGCCAACGTGGAGCAGTATGTGTGAAATGGTTTCTCTGTGTGAACAGGACAGGGCATTGCAGCTGGCAGCACTGGAGTTGGTGCTGAAGGGTGCAGTGTGGGGTCTGAGTGTTGTCTGGGGGCTGATGCTGGGCTAACCTTGTTTGAGGTGGTCTTTGTGGTTTGAACCCTTGGGCAGAACAGGGAGCCCCTAAGCAGGCAGCAGCACAAGTGCCCATTCACTGCAGAGGTGAATGCAAATGCTCATTCTATCCAAGATTTGGCTCAAGGGGCTGAGAACTAACAGCAAGGCAAGGCAGCAGCCCTACGAAGTACACACCCTGAAGAGGCAGAGGGAGAGCAAGCTGCCAAGGCAAACATTGCAGCTTGCAGCCTACAGAATTGGAAGGATAAAGAAATTAAAGATCAGCACCCATTGCTATGTGCTGTTCAAAAATGCACACGCAGGTTCTGTCCTGTGCACAGGCACATCCTATCCATCCCTCCCATCCTCTCTAGACATTGCTGCCTTTTGCACAGCTGGGCTCTCATGACTTGTAGCACAGAGCTATAGCTTTTGTCTCCCAGAGCTGGCATATTTTCTGACAAGCTCACCTAAGGTGGTGGGCATGTTCCTGTGTGTCTCCTCTGCTATAGGAGAAATATTCCCAAGGTGAAGACAAAAGAAGATGTAGGAACATTCTTTTGCTATAGGAGAGGTGGAGAGGTAGAGCATGGTAATAGGACAGAAGGGAATCTTGAATGAAGGTGTGTGGAGTCATGGAATGGCTTGGGTTGGAAGGCACCTCTAAGATCAAATAGTTCCAACCCACCTTCCACAGGCAGGATTGCCAAACACTAACTCAGGCACTGGATCAGGTTGTGCAGGGCTTCATCCAGCCTGGCTTGAGCACCTCCAGGCATGGGGCATTCACATCTTGTCTGAGAAGTGGAGAAGTCCTGGAACAGGAAGCTCTGAGAAAGCAGGTTGTACCTTTCCCTTCTCATCCCATTCCCATTCAGATGTTGCCTTTGCTGCCCCACTAAGGCCCACGTGCAGCAGCCAGGAGCAGCACCAGACTCCTGTAGGACATTTCAGAAGGTCTCCTGCCCTGCTGCTGGACAGCTGTGCTACTGGCAGAGCTCTCTCAGTTGTGAAAGAAGGAGGTGCTGCCAGGAATCCCTGAAGATGAGGGGCAAGCAGCCTCTAAAATGGAGCCATGCAGAATCTCACTGACTGACACCTGCCAGCCTGCTGTAATCCCAGCTACCTGAACATTTTGAACCTGTCAGCCAGCTGTTCACCCATTGAATTGTGTGTTTATGTAGCTGGATGCTGGGCATCTTGTCCAGAAGCATGCCATGAGGAACAGTATTAAAAGCTTTGCTGCAGTCCAAAAAGATGACATCAACTGGCTTCCCTTGGTCAACAGCATGGGTAACCTTGTCATAAAGTAAATTAAGTTAGCTAAACAGATGAACCTGCCTCTTGAACCCCCTCTTGGCTATGACCAGTGACCACGTTGTCTTTCAAGGATTTCTCAGTAACTCCCAGAGTGATCTCTGTAATTCTGTCAGGAACTGAATTGATGCTGACAAGCCTGCAATTACCAGGGTCTTCCTTCTTGAAAACTGGGACAAAGTTTGCCAGCTTCCACTTGACTGGGACCTCTTCAGATTCCCCAGACTGTTGAAAAATAATTGAGAGAGGTCTTGCAATGACACCAGCTCTTAGAGTACTATGGGATGGATCCCATCAGGCCGTGTAGACTTGCATGCATCCATCTGGAGCAGCAAATCCTGCACAGGTTTGGAGTTGGATGGGGGTTTATCATTCCCACAGGCACAGTCCTGCAGCTCAGAGCTCCGGGGGTCCCAGGACCATCACTGCTGTGTGTCACCAGTGTGCTGTTCTTATTT
Source organism: Phasianus colchicus (assembly GCF_987193195.1). Classification (NCBI taxonomy): domain Eukaryota; kingdom Metazoa; phylum Chordata; class Aves; order Galliformes; family Phasianidae; genus Phasianus; species Phasianus colchicus. Next base: position 1,828,519 of record NC_143463.1, read on the forward strand.
AACATCTGCCAGGCTGGGGTCACCCATGAGGATAAGGGCAGCTGATCTGGAGGCATCTCTGAGTTTCTTACAGAATAATTCATCAGCGTCGCCATCCTGGCTGGGTGCCTATGGTAGGTTATTGTTGACAACCCTGCCTGTCCCTGCTGAAAAGCTGAAGTTTTCTTCCTTTAGCTTCCAGGGACACACTTGGTGTCCTAGCACCTGTAGAAAAAGATGTGAGGCATTTGGCATTTCCCTTTTCTCACCTTTAAGCCCCTTTGGCACTGAGCTCAGATAACAAGAAGAGATCAGAGCAATGGGGAATATCATCCAGTGTCCTCTTTGGTGCTCTGAGACATCAGGGAAGGAGCCCCACGAGAGCAGCCTGGCCATGGATCCCAGGAGCCTGACCTGATGATGTGTGCCTGCCAAAGCCACGCACGTGGCAGGGCTGTCTGTGCTACACTGAGCTGACCTCCCTGCTGCTTGTCTGATGCTAACTCACAGTAATGGTGCTGTCACTTCTGCAGGGCTATCAAGACGATGCAGAGGCTTTGAGTCACAGCAATAAGCTTCTTGCCTTGCTCCCAGAGCAGTGCTAGCTGGAGGGAGGACAAGGAGAGCTGACTGTGTTAAGGGAGAAGGAACACAGAGCAGTCAGTGCATGTGTATCGTGGCCATGCGCTCGAGTGGCTGCTTGCTGAGTCCTGTGTGCACTCAGCTTTGGAAGGAAAAGGAGAGAGCTCCCCTGCTCTGTGCTGGGGGAAAAGTACTTTCCAGAAAACCTGTGGGATGAGTTCCTCAGCTCTCCTTGTGACACAAAGCAGTGAGGTGAAAGCTCTCCAGCAATCTTTCTCCTTCATGTTGGAAGCAGAAGGCCATTGCTGTGTGGGCAGGAGCTGCGTGGTTTGGGCTCTGGACTTTATGTGTGACCTCCAACATCATCTCCCTTGGATTCTTCCACGTGGAGCACAGCTCTCATTATTATCCTTGTCTCCTTCTGAATGGCATTGAATGGGGATTGAAATGGACTGAATTCTTCAGCAGCTCTTAGAGCTGGGCTAGAGTGCTGCTCGTTGCTAATGTTGCTCATTTCTTCATGAAGGCAGATCCTTCTGAATAGGGCCAACACACCAGGGAAAGAGCAAGCAGGAGGTTTGGGCACCAGCCCACTGTATTCCCCACCAGGAGTTCAAATGAGCAAACCAGCATTTAACTTTGGGTGCACAGCTAGAATTGATTCCAATCATCGTGCAGGGCATCTTTAACTGGCCAGCAGAGGTCCAGCCCACAACCTACAAAGCCTGAAATCCCAGGACCTCATTCTGCCAATGGCCTTGGATGCCTTTTGGTTCCTGAAGTCCCAGAGGAGCCAGCCTGCATCATGTGTTTAATGCGCTCTGCCTCTGACCCACTTAACACTGTGAGGTTCCCCTGCATTGTACCTGGGGGGGCTATTCTACATAACTTAACTCCTAATTAATAGAGAGGCTTGCCCTGTCGTCCGTGGGGGCTATCTGCAGCCTGAAAGCTGGAGTAGCAAAAGGAGGGGCTCGCTGCTCCTCCTGGCAAACGTGGCTGCTGGGTTGCTGAGCTGCAGGCATTGCTGCAAACGTGGGTTTGGGGAGCAGAGCAGGGAGAGAAGCTTTGGGATGAGGGGTGGGCATCTGGCCCACGTGGGTCTGCTGGCGTGTGCAAAATGTGGCCGTGGTATTCTTCAGAAATGAACAAATAGGTTAAATTTTAATGCCCAGCTAAATAATTTAATGAGGAAAAATTAAGCTCAGCTTGTGAGGCGGGCGCAGCCTCGTAAATCATTTCTTTGTCCTGTGTGGCACACGTGTGTTCATGTATGTTTGTGTGGACTAGGCATGCAGGCCTGTGCACGTGCATTTCTGTCACTTGGGATCCAAGGCGTGCATGTGCTGCCTCTGGCTGTGATTGTGGGCCCATACAAACCTGGCTGTTGTGGGCTCAGGTGTCCCTGATTGCTGTGCAGCCTGAGGTGGTGACCAGAGAATGAAGGAATGCCCACCTCCAGAGTGTGGCTCTTCAGACTGAAAGCACGACCTGCCCGCCATCCTGCCTCTGAATAGCTTTCTCACGTGGAAGAGGTGATCTTTGGCCATCCTTTCTGTGTTCCCCATCCTTCTCTGTCCTGTTCCTATTGGGCGCAGAGCTCTTTGCCAAGACCTGTGTATGATTTTTATTTGCCACAGAGACACTTCCAAGGCCTTTGGTGATGAGTTAAAGCAGCTGTGGGCCCCCTTTGTATTTGTAGGCTCACATCTCTGCTTGAGAGGCCTTTGAAATTTTGTTCATCTTCAATGGCAGCGTGGGACTTGGAAGGATTAAAGCCATGCTCCTGCTCGTGGAAACCTCATGTATGCAGTTCTCTGCAGCCAGGGCCATGCCTGCCTCCCCCTCAGTTGGGAGCTCTCTCATTTCAGGACACAGCAGCACACACAGAATCCTGCTGTTCTCTTCCAACCCCAGCATCTGGACAAATTCCTCACGTCTTGTTTTCTCCCCTTTCCCCACCTCTTTGAGGGGCAGACGAGGACCAGAGCTCAGTGAGGGCAGTGTGCATCCCTTGGCTGTGAGCTTGGTGTGACACCAACGGTGAGTCTCCCACGCTGAGCTGTGGGGCTGCCAGGCAGTCAGAGGAAAAGCTATGGCTGCAGCCGTGGGGTGCAGTCCTTGCCTTCCCCTAGGATGCCTCAGCTTGCCGCAGCCAGGCACTGCTGGCAGGCTGGCACCACTGTTGACCCGTGGTGCTGCTCTGGCATCAGTGCTGGCACCTCTGCAGTCCTGCAGCCTGCGTGGCCGTGCTGTGGGCTCACCCCGCTGGGGCCTTGCAGGCTCTGGGGAGGGGGAAGGGGTGGACAGATGGACGGAGGGGGCCCCTCCCCGGAGATCATACCAAAATGTCTCTTTTCTGCAAAGCAGAGGGAATGCCCCCAAGAGCTGGTTTCTATGGCAACCACAAATGTCAGGTTCCATGCGGTGAATAACCGTTTCCATGACGACACCTCCTTTCCCCAAGGTGCTTGGAACTGGAGTGACAGCCCTTTTGGGGGAGGGGACGGGTGAGCTGTCCCCAGGTACTGAGCCCCCTTCTTCACCCCCCCCTCCTCCCCGTGCTTTTGGCTCCTTGCCCTAGGCTGTCAGCCCCAGCATCCCTGGGTGCCTCTGTACCCGTGCAGGGGGGAGTGATGCTCTTGGCTTCAGCAGCATCCCTTCCTCCCTCCCTGCCCCCCAATGAATTTGCTCCACATAGGAGATGAGATCCGAGCCTGCCCCTCCATCTCCCTCCCCATCTGTTTAGCTTAATCCTGGTTTTGCTTCCTGGGTAGAGACAAAGCTATTTCTCTGTGCTGCGGGAGAGGCAGGGAGGGAGGTGGGCAGCCACTCCTCCTGGCTCTGCACAGATCCCCTCTTCCAGACACACATCTGGGCTGCCTGCCCTCTCCCAGCCCAGCCCAGCCTTACGACCAGAGACTGCAGGAGCTGCCACATCTCAGCTGGGAGATGTGGAGCTTTCTGGAGCGAATTCTCACTGCCTCCTCCTGATCTCTGCCCCGCATCCCACGGAGCTCACGGGCTGAAGGAGATGCCGGGTCCTCAGCTGCAGCTCTGAGGCTGGTGAGTGCCAGTGCTGCACATGCTGGAGCCACCTGGCAGCAGAGCAGGATGTTGGGAGCTCTGTAAACCCATGCAGTTGATCCAGAGCAGGAAAGAGATCCTCAGCCTCTCCCTTTTCCCTGAATGACACAGCAAGTCCTGGCAGACAGGGTTGAAGCCAGCACTGCTGCCTACCAAAGAGGCCTTTCTCTGGGGTGCTGCCAGCCAGCTTCTGCAGCCCCACCTCACTCCTGGAGGCAGAGAGGGTGAAACCCAGGGATGCTCCCAGCTTTGGCTTCATCCTGCTTAAGATCCACCAGTCTGTGCAAGCCAGGTCATAGCCCTGGGTTGCCACAGGTTCTCTCCCATGCTCAGCCATCAGCTTGGCCTGCTGGCTGGCCCCTCTGTCCTGTTAGCTGCTGGGTTACCCAACAGATTTCCTCCAGCTGCTGTGAATACGGGCTCTGCTTTGGTTTTCTAACCAGCCTGGCTCAGTCACTGCTGTGACAGCAGCGTGTGTTTTGCATGCTGGCTTCTAAACACGTTTCAGTTTGTGACTTTTAAGGCCTGGTTTTGTTCTCTGTTTTGTTTCCTAAAAGGGAGGGTAGAGCATTGCTTGGCCTGCAGTTTGCCTGTGGGTCTGACCTGCAGTATTCCTGGTGGTTTTTGTGCTGTGAATGTCACTGCTTCAAGTCATTGTCAGCCTCTGTGAATGATGCTGTGAGACGTGGAGTGAGATGTGCTGTGTGGACATCTGCCTCATACAACAGTGCTCAGAGGCCATTCTGGCTCAGATGGATCCTGCTAGCCTGGGGAGGGAGCTGTGTTTTCCCTTTTTGGGCAGCATAGGACACACCAGTGCTGTACCATCCAGCTGACAAATGGTTTGCAAATCAGCCAGTTAAAGCTGTGGGTTACTTAATCCAGGTATTCCTGGGTAGAGCTGTCTGTCTGTCTTACCTGGAGAGTGCTCATGTCCTGTGGGCTGAGCTCTGGCTATTGCTGCTGGTTGAATCATTGCTGATGGGTACGAGAGAGGTAAGCAGCTCTTCACAATCAAAGCCAAGGATTTTTTGTCCCTTTCAAACAGTGCAGTAAGGAGACATTGCTGGAGAGCAGCAATGCCCTTCTTAGAGCCTCCCTGGAGCACAGAGCGTGCTCTGACTGCAGGGGGACTGGGGAGGGGGAAATGCAACCTGCCTGCTTGCTGCACTGCTAGTCACGTTCAGAGGCATTCTGCCTTCTGTCTGGAGGAAGCAGAAGTTTGTGCACACAGGGTATTTCCAGGAGATCCTGATTTCCTTTGGAAAACTCTGAAATCCACTTGGTCCCTTCTCCTGGGTTGCCATCACAGTGCCTCGATTCCCTTCTGCTGCTCTCCTGCCCTGCACAGCAGGCAGAAAGGGGCACCTGGTGCCATCAGCACTGTGTGCCAGGCACGTGGGCCATGCTCTAACCCTGTGTGTCTCTTTTCTCATTGCAGATGGCACGCCCGATTCAGGTGAAGCCTGCAGACAGCGAGAGCCGTGGAGGTAGTTGTCATCTCTCCTTGTTCCTCCCGTGGTGGCTTTGTGGTTGGGAGATGGAGCAGAGACGTGCAGAGTCCTGACCTGACCTCCCCCTCCCCGCAGTCTGTGTGAATGGTTGTTTGTATGTGGCACAGATTTAGGGTGGCTGATTCTCGTGCCTGCAGCTCACCTGTGACTGCTGGGCTGGCTCAGCCTCCCTGCACTCAGGACCCAAATGCCAATGGAGAAAATAGCATGTGATGGGGAGGCACTTCTGTAGGAGAAGGAGCCCGACTTTAAGGCTGAGATGGAGGAGCTGGCAGCCTGCAGTGAAGCAGCTTGCTTAGAGCTGCACCTAATGAGCAGTTCAGAGCTGGAAGACTGAGAACAGGAGAGTATTTCTGAAATTAATGGGGAGCTTACAGCAGCTCAGGCTCTTCCTCTGGGTGGAGAGGGTTTGCAGCTCCCACCCTGTCCAGATTTATGGATGTTTTGCTGCTTTTCCTTGTCTTACTGGTACATTGCTTTTCCCCTTTTTCCATTCCTGCATCTGCCTCTCCATGTGCTGCCTCTAAAAGCAGTTTGCTGGTGGGGAGGATTTGTGTGACGCTATTTGTTCCTGCAGGGCAGCATGTCCTGCGTGCTGTGTTTGGATTCAGAAGACTTTTATTTGGGATTTTCAGGGGTTGTTTCCAAGCAGTTGATCATTTCTAAGCAATTTTGCCTATTGCCCCAGCAGAAATGAGATATATTTTGTGATTTTTTTTTCACAGACGTGTGTATTTCTGTTTGTGTGATCCTCCTTTAAAAAACAGAAAGTTTATCAAGTCAGATATTTTGTTTTTTCAAACAGAATCCGTGGTTTTGCTGTTTTCTTGGGAAATTCAACACCTGGCTTGGACTGAGACCTGCCCATTTGTGTTCCCATTGCATGCCTAGCCATTCCACCAGATGTGTTTCATTGGACAGAACAGTTTCTCATACAAACATAGCTACCTGGTATCCCAAAATGGGTTGGAATTTAACATCTCTGGTGCTTTCATATAGAGCAGAAATAAGTCAATGGTGGTTTTGCTTTTCCTACAGAAGGGTGGGCTTCATTCCCAAAGAAAAACAGAAAATCCCACAGTGGCTCTTTAATTAATTGTTACCATTGCCTTGTATCATGGGCAGCATTCACCCCGAGGTGTCTTGGGATGCTTCCTCCCCCAGCAGAGCTGTGCAGAAGGCATACATCAGCTTTTAACATGTTCCTATTTCACCATTCTGAGAAGGATGATTTCTCTCCTGCAAAATCAATGCAAGAGTAGCAATTTTTTTGGCTCTCAAGGAAAAGGCACCAAAGAAGAAATCCCCCTTTTTGTCAGCACCACTGGTTTCTCATCCAAAAAGGCATTTTCTGTTTCCATTCCGTTTCACTTTAGGGTAAAAAAAAAAGTCTTTTCTGAGCAAACTTTGCCCTTTTTCCCCCTCTCTGTAGGGATTGCTCTTTTCCCAAGTGGGAATCTCAGCCTCAAGCCCACGCAGCACCCATGAAATCTGAATATGAGAGGAGTTCACTCCCCGTCTCTTCTTTCTTCTCTCCTTCACAATATTTATATTGCAAACATTCATTTTTCCCTGGAAATGTCAGAGCAGTGGTTGTTCTGCAGCTGTGCTGGGCTGGGCTGGAGAAGAGGGAGAGCAGACCAAAAGAGCTCATGTTGGGGAGCAAAGCAGGCAGGACTTTGCTTTGGAGGCAGGCTCCTGGTGTGGAAGCTCTAAGTGTATGAAAAGGGCCACGATCTCCAATGACTGCAAATGGCAGGGCATCAGCTCTGCTTCCCAGCAGCAGAGTGGAGCCAGGCTTTGGCTCCTGGACTACTTCTTATTGGAGGCTGCACATCCCCATAGCACTTTTATCTGGGAAGCCATGAGAATAGCTGGGAGGCTCTGAATACCTTTCTTGCTTCCAGCTTCATTGCAGAGCTCAGAAACTAGTGGTCCCCACAGGATCCACCACAGACTGGAATTTTCCCAGTAGTGGAAGCAGCTGGGTTTGTCTGACTCAGGTTGTTGTTTCTAAAGGTTCCTCTTGCAGTTCTCCTTCTTGCCAGAGATGTGGCCAAGCACATTTGCAGATCTGGAAAGAGCCATTCCCTGTAGCAGTAACCCCACACTGACAGGAGGTAAGAGGAAGATTTGGGCAGGGCAGAGCTGCTCAGACAAGGGAACATCAGTGGAGCTCTGATCTGCATTACCCTTGAAAGGAACCTCTGCAGGGGCTCACACCTCACAAATTAAGCACCCTGATTTAAGTCAGAGCACCATAATTTGTCTCCTGGTGTAAGGGATGTGAATCCTTGTGCCAGAGCAACTCTGGGAAGGTTGTGTGGGATAGCTGGATGCTGGGGGTTACTGCATTCTGCAGAAGGGATTTGCTAGGAAGAAGATGCTGCCTGCATGAATTCAGAGGACCTGTCATCCCAGTGCATACTGTGTCAGTTCTTCCCTCCTTCTGCTTCTGATATGAACCCAGGAGGACCAGCAAGAGATGGGCTGAAGGGGCAGAGGAGTTTGTCTGTGTTTCTGTGCTGTGCCAAGTCGATGTGACAGCTGGCCCAAGCCCATTAGCACTGTGTTAGAGGCAAGAACCCCCCCCTGCCTACCCAAGGAGGATCCTACCTGCCTAAATGTGGGACCCAACCCATCCACAGCTGCCTCCCCCTGCCCAAGTCCTGCTGCTGGGGGCTGCTGGCCCAGTTCCCTCCATCTGCAGGGCTGTGTGCTCCCTCTCTCGTGGCTGCAGCCTTCAGCCCCGTGGCTGTTCCCATGGTATCTTCATCCCGACCTGCTCTGCACTCTCCCTCCTCCCATCTGCCTGCCTGCGCCCAGAGCATGTTTCCATGGGAACTCAACAGCCAAGGATCAGAGACAATTTTCCTGCTTGCTGGACAGTATGGGGAAATTGCCAATCAGAAGGTGAAAAACAAGATCTGGAGAGAAACAGAGGACAAATGAGTGGAGGGGGGTGTGCTGTTACCAGGAGGGAGTCCTTTTGGAGCTGTGACCCGCAGCCGTGGCTCGAGGACGACAGCTGATTTGGGATCCATCCTTGGGAGTGGTGACAGCAGACATCAGGTGAAGGCTGTGGGGATTCAGGAGCTGCAGGGATGGCTCACCGCTATGGGCTGCCCCGACAGCTCTGGTTTCTTTCCCTGTGTGCCATCTTGGGAGCAGGGCTGCGTGAAATGAAATTAGCTGGGGAAAAAAAAAGAAAGAAGCCTTTTCTTGCATTGACAGTGATTTCACCCCATTCTGAGTGTTCAGAAGAGATTGAAAACCAATAGGTGTGGGGTTTTTTTGCCTTTAGAGCTTGAGTCTGTAGGGTAGCACGGTTCTAAGCTGTTCTGCATAGGCAGAGAAGCTGGAAATGTTTTTTTCTTCCAAATTCAAGCAAGAAAAGCTGACACTCACCAATAAAAACCAGGCTTCCAAAAGGTTCTGTTAGCAAACCCTCCCAAACAACAGAAGACCTGCAGCAAAACTGCAAGGACGGCGGCGTCTCGGTGGATCTTTCCCAAATGAGTCATCAGCCCAAAGTGGAACCATTCATCCAAGCCTTGGCTGGGGGCAGATGCTGCCGTAGTGCTGGTGCAGCCGTGTGGCACACGGTCTGTTTTCTCCCTTGCTTTTTCTGCAAGGGAAACGTGGCACGTGCACACTGCTTGCCCACGTTCTCATGGCAGAGCATTGGGAAGGCAGTGTGCTCGTGTGCCTCGGAGCTGGGGCCGTGTGAGCGTGCCGGGTGTCATCTATTCAACCACACACACAGCACAGCCCTGCAGCCCGTGCTGTCGCTCCCAGACCTGTTGTTTTTCAGGTCACTGCACTCAAACAGACTGCAGCTTCCTCGCTGTTTGCTGCGACGTGCGTCACGTTGCATTGGTTTTGTTTGAAGCCAGCCCCTCCGATCCTGTCACAATAAGGAGTCCTCCCAGTCCTCATCCAGCACCCCGCCTTGGGGCACATCTCCCCACGTGTGTCTGTGGCACTGGGGGAGTGTTTACTCCTGACATAACCATCCCCAACCATCTTCTTGCAGTGGCAGAGATGGGGCTGGGATGTGAAGCTGTGCTCTTTGAATGGCTGCTCCCAGCAGTTTGGGAGGATGCTGCTATGTTTGTGTGGGCTGATAGATAGGGCAGGGAAGGGCACATCCAAGTGGTGATGCTTAGTTACATAGCAGCAGTGGAAATAGCAATGTTGGATAGAGGGAAATGGAAGCAGAGAAGCCAAAGGTGCAGCATTTGATTTGCACTGCCTGTGACAGTCTGCTGTGTGTCCTGAGGTGCCCCTTGGACTTGATGTATTGCTCAGGAGGGGTATAATCACCCAGGAAGGTTTTGTTATTCCCATTTGCATTGGATTATCCAAAGGAAAGAACAATCATGACGAGCAGGGAATTGCTACCCTTGCTGACCATCAGGGAGGGGAGGAGAAGGGACACCACTGAACCCTTTGCCTGTGTGTGCAGCTCAGGAGGGTCCATCAGACATAACCCAAGAAGCATTTCAGACAACAACAAATCATTTCCATGCTGGGCATGTTTTCAACACGAGGCTGTTTTGTGCATACGTGTCCCTATCTTCCTACTTTAGACTGTGTCCCTCATAGAAGGTTGATGTTTCTGTGTTTGCCCCTAGGGGACAGGAAGCTCTTTGTGGGCATGTTAAATAAGCAGCAGTCTGAGGATGACGTGCTTCGGCTCTTTGAACCATTTGGGGTCATTGATGAATGTACGGTGCTGCGTGGACCTGATGGGAACAGCAAAGGTGTGAACCCCTCTGTGTCGTGCCCTTTCTCCCTGCTCTTCAGGTAGTGCTCGCCTGCCTCGTGGGAACACACATAGCAGGGAGGGGAAGGCTGGGGAGGATGGGCACAGTTAGGTGGAAGGATGGGGACAGAGAGCAGAAAGGAGCTGTTGGGATCATCAGTGAGCTCAGGTTGGGGTTGCAGTTGGAAACATTTGTAGGCACAATTCGGAGCACACAGAGAATGTAGGGAGGAGATGAGGAGGGGCAGATGTGGAGGTGTGACATCACTGAAAGAATGATGTGAGAACCTTCCTGCTTGTCCAGAATAGAGTGCTTGGGGTGAGCCATCCTTTCTGCTCTCCTTTGCCCTGCGTGAGATGTGACCACACCACAGCGGTCCCATCACTGCGTCTCCTGTGCTCTCTCTGTCCCTTTCCAGGCTGTGCTTTTGTAAAGTTCTCATCTCACACAGAGGCTCAGGCAGCAATCCACGCACTCCACGGCAGCCAGACAATGCCCGTGAGTATGAGGCCAGGGTACCTCCCCTTTCCTAATTCTCTCCCCCAGAGGGAAGTCCCTCACTGTCTACAACCACAGTTTCCAGCTCGGTACAGCTGAGGACAGGGGGCACATGCACATATCCATGCTCTTGTCCTTGGGGACCATCCTGTCTCCTAGGCTGGTGTGTGTCTGTTTGCCCAGACTGGTAGTGACAGCACTTTTATCTAGATAAAAGGCTAAAGAAGGAGAGCCAGGGACCAGGCTGTGAGTCTGTATGCCTGCTGAGAGCAGAGCAGCAGTCAGGGCTCCAGTGCCTGGCCACACTCCCTGTCCTTCTCTTTAGGTGGTAGAGGGGCCTCTGGGGCATGCTGGGGTAGGTGGGAATGGCCATGCATGGTGGGGCTGTGTAACCACAGCTGTGCCCTCTCACTGCAAGCTGTGATGTTATCTTTTGCAGTCTCACAGCCTGCTGGGTTGGGGCTGCCTGTGGTGAACGCAGCCAGAGGTGTGTGCAGTTGTGTGAGGGGAAGGGTGGGACATGGATGGACGGACGGATGGATGGGTGGATGGATGGATGGGGAAGGGCATGGCCCAGGTTCCAGGCAGCTGCTGAGCACTTTCACTCCAGTATTTGCTCTTCTGCACCTCTTCCTCTCTGCTGCCTGCTCTGCCCCATCCCTTGCCTGACCGCTGACTCTGCCTGCCCCTGGCCTCCTCCCCCCCGGCCTCCTCTCTCTGTCTCCTCTCTCTGTGCCTAGGGCGCTTCCTCCAGTCTAGTGGTGAAGTTTGCTGACACAGATAAGGAGAGGACCCTCCGTCGTATGCAGCAAATGGTGGGGCAGCTGGGGATATTCACTCCATCTCTCACCTTGCCGTTCAGCCCATACAGCGCCTATGCGCAGGCTGTGAGTATCACTGGGGGGCTGGGGAGGGAAGGCTGCCCTCCTGGCTGTGGGGCAGCTCCATACCTGGGCTGGGAGACTGCTGACAGGTCCCTGGAACTGTGTGCAAGCTTCCTGGCACCTGGGGTTTGTTCCAGTTTCTCAGTTGGCAGCGCAGCCCGTGTGCTTTTTCCTCCTGGAAGGGGCGGCAGGAGAGAACTGGGACCTCCTTACATTGAGGCTGGGTTCCTCTGACACGTAGACTGGTGGAGGTGCCTGGGAACAGGTGGAGCATGAGCTTTCTATCTTGTTTTGTGGACGGCTCAGAGCCACGATTCATGGGTGATATTTGACAAGCATGGTTTGTGAACCAGGTCCATGGCCTCAGTGTGTGCCTCAGTTTGCTTTTGGAGCACCAGGAGAGCCCTGGGCCCAGCCTCAAGTTTTCCTTTCTCTGTTGAAACTCTCCAGAAGGCACCAAGCTCCCACTGCTGTCCGTGGCTCCCAGGGTTTCCTCTCTTGGCCAGTGTGACCCAGTGGGGTTTGCAGGACGCTGCAGAGGGTCGGAGGGTTCCAGTCATCCTTCTTCCTCTCTGACAAGGCTGGCTGCACCTCAGATCTTGTGGAGGGAACCTCACTGCCTTATGGCAATGGTAGTGGTGGTTGCCATTGGTATTTGAAGTAGATCCCAAACTCAACAAGTCCCTGATCAGCTCTGGTGGAGCATATTCAGGTCTTGATGGCTGTCACTTTCAAGTCTCTCTGCTTCCTATGGAAGGAGGCTGGGAAATTGCTCAGGGCATGAGAGATGTTTGTGTCCAAGAGCCTGAAAGTAGGAGCTGCTCCCAAAAGTAATTTCCCTAGAGGACAAAATAAACCTTCACCTCTGGCTTCAGTGGCTCTTTGCTCTGTGTCCCATCTCCATGACAGAGGAGGAACTGTTTCCCAACTGTTGGCCATTTTCTCTAAGAATCCCCAGAAGCACCCACTACAGTCAGCACGTGGGTCAGCTAGGATGTGCTCGTGCTGGTGCACCCTCTGCTATCGTGGAGCTGGTGCTGAGCTGGGCAGGATGGCAGGATGAGGCTGTGCTGTGAGCTTGTGGCCTGCAGTGTGTGAGCAGGGAGATCTTCCAGGCTTGGTTTGTCAGTGACCTCCACTCTTCAGAAGCTCCCAATGGTGACCAGAAGGCAGAACCAAACTTCAGCTGTGCTGCTTGCTGATCTGCTTCTCGTTTCTCCTCAGCTGTCTGTAAATGCCTTCTCTCCACCTCCTTACTAACCTTCCTGCTCTGCCTGCAGTGCCTTTCCCCTCGACTCAAGACTTTCTGTCCCATTTCACTTTCAGCCTTCCCACAAGGAGAGATCCTCACCAGCTCTCAGGTGCACAAAATATCAGAGGCAGAGGGTTAACACCTTTCCTGCTGCTACCTGGGATGCAGCACTGGGGGAACAGGTGATGGTGGTGACGTGGCAGAGTCAGGCTGAGCACTGCTGGGACCTCCTGGGCACTGCTGTTACGTTCCCAGTGCTCTGTGCCAGCATTCTGCTCTCCCCATCCCTGCAGCTTTTGCTCCAAAGTTCCCCCTGAGGCATCACAGCATTCAGGGCCTCACTTCTTGATTCTGCTGGATGCTTTTAATTTATGTTAATTACATTTTCCTTGAAGGAAAGGTATCTGGGATGAAACGTGAAGTCATCCCAGGCTGTATTAGGTCTAAAGTTATCCAATCAGGTGAGATTAATTAAAAAATAGGCAGCGCATTTCAGCTGGTACAGCTTGAGAGAAAAGGGCTGCACCCTGACATGGGGGATGAGCAGCCAAAAAACAGCACATCTGAGAGCTGGGAGCTGAGCTGGGCCCCACACCCCTCCTCCACGAAGTGAGGACATCCCTCATTTCAGCTCCATCAACAGGTTGGTGATTAATTCAGATAAAATCGGGGCCTGGAGAAAGGTCTGGGTGCAGAGGAGGGCTGATGGAGCAGTGGGTGCCATCAGTGCCTGCTTGTTTCTTGGTGGCTGTGAGCACACAGCTGTGCATCCACCACCACCCTTTGTTCTTACGGCTCATTAAGGTAATTTTATTGAAGTAATGACAACCGTTTGGGAATGCTGGTGTGGCACATTTGCATCTGAATGCGGGTCGTGTTCCAGCCAGAGCCTGCCACCAAACAGGCACTAATGAGAAAAAAGAAAATCGATATTCTAAGTAAGAAATGCATCGGTTCCTGCAGGCTGGGGTGTGAAGGCAGAGCGGTGCATGCAGGCTGATGGCCCCGGGGATCCTCGGCACCACCTCAGTGCTCTCAGGAGGACTCGTTTTGCTGGCTCAGGGTGAGGGATCCGTGCCATGGAGCAGCTCTGCTTTGGGGGATTCGCTCTGAGAGCCCACAGCCAGGGCACGTTGTGGGCTCTGCAGCTCCTGGTGCTGCCTTGCAGTGGGTTCCATCCCTGCTGCTCTCCACACGTCGATTCAGACAGCAGTGCTGCGAGGTCAGGCAATGCCTCTCCTTCTTCTGCAGCTTCAGTGTGGAGGGAATGAAGAGAAAGCACAGAGAGATGCAAACATTTCCACGTTAGGTTTTGGATGCTGGGCCAAGCAGGCAGGGTTGTGCTGCACAGCAGGCGGTGGGACTGAACTCACATCAGTGTGAAGAGGATTCATGTTGTTGTTGGCTTTGCCTCGTGCCACCCCAGCTCATCAGTACTTCCAGAGCATCCTGCCTGCTCCTCCCCAGCCCTTCCTCTTGACAGCAGATGAGCTTTATGAAGGAATTTAGATGGCTGCTTGCAGAGCGCAGGGCAGCGTGCTTGGTGCTGTGCTCTGAGAGCTGCATCTTGTGTCTCACAGCACCAGCTGCTGGCTGCACGAGGCTTCCCCCTCGCCCTGCTCCCAGCCCCATCCCTCTCTGCTCTGGAGGAAGGATGGAGCAGGGCTGGGTGCCCATGGTGCACCCACACACCTTGCAAAGGACAGAGGGGTTGGGCTTCCTCGAGGCAGAGCTTAACACCTTGCAGGGGGGGGTTGGCTGCCGGGGGCTGTGCAGACCCTGAGCAGCCCTGCCTTGCCTTGCAGCTGATGCAGCAGCAGACGACCGTCCTGTCCACCTCCCATGGCAGCTACCTGAGCCCCGGCGTCGCCTTCTCGCCGTGCCACATCCAGCAGATCGGGGCAGTCAGTCTGAACGGGCTGCCAGCAGCACCCATTGCACAGACTTCAGGTGAGGGCAACGATTTGGCTCAGCTCAGTCCAGGAAGGTGCAGGAAGGAGTGAATCCATCCCCAGGGCTGTACCTGGCAGTGCTGCCATTCCGTGCCCCAATCCACAGCAGCTGATGGGGATGGGTGCCCGTCGGGAGCAGTGCTGTGCCATGCTGGCTGCTTTGCAGGCCTGGGCTTAAAGTGTCCCCACCTGGAGCTCTGACAGCAGCCAGTGCTGCCCCTCATTGTGTGACAGCTCCACGCTGAGCTCTGTCACCTGCAGATGCCATCTAGAAGAAATAAGAGCTCCGTGCACAGCAGTCTCACCTGGCAGATGGAACAGGCACTGTGGGCTTTGCAGGGCCTCACCTCACAGCATCTCCTCCTCACTCTGCAGGGCTGCACTCACCGCCTCTTCTGGGAACGACAGCCATGCCAGGGCTGGTGGCACCCATTTCCAATGGGTTTACTGGCGTGGTGCCCTTTCCCAACGGCCATCCATCCTTGGAAACAGTTTACACCAATGGCTTTGTACCATATTCAGGTAGGGCACGCAGGAGAAAACCATCCGGAGGCCTTAGGAGCTGAACTTAGCTCTCTTTTTCTCAATCCCTGCAGATTTCCTACCCTCCTTGCAGACTCAGTGGAGTCTCTGTGCATGCAGTTCCCTTAGCTGTGCTTCTGATGATGTTCTTCTTTGCAGCCCAGAGCCCGTCGGTAGCAGAGACCCTGCACCCAGCCTTCACCGGCGTCCAGCAGTATGCAGGTACCGCCTTCCCTTCTCTCCCTCAGGCCTTTTTGTGTTCCACATCCCTGGGTAAATGGTTTGTTCTGTGTTCCACATCCCTGGGTAAGCAGTTTGTTCTGTCTCCTTGGATCACAGCTGTGTATCCAACCACCTCCATCACCCCCATCGCGCAGAGCATCCCGCAGCCGCCGCCCGTCCTGCAGCAGCAGCAGCGTGAAGGTGAGGATGGGAGCTTGTGAGGCTCACAGGGTGAGCAGCTCAGCCCAGAGCTGGGATGTGTGGCAGCCCAGGAGGTTTCCAGCTGGGTTGAATGCAGCTACTGTGTGGTTGTGGGCAGGGAAGGTGAGAGCTGCAGCTTTCACACAGAGGTGTCCGCTGCTCAGGGCAGAGCTGAGCAATACTGGGAAGCTATGAGCTGTCACTTTGGCTGGTTTTATTCCAGCACGACAGCACCTGGATACTCACAGGGAGTTGTGGCCAGAGCCTAGGGTGGGAGCTGGGCAAGCTGCAAAAGGGAATCTGCTCTCCAGAACTTCCAGCTCTCTGTATTGTCTTCAGAGGGTCTTGGAGAGCCCTCAGAACCTTTGGATGAGTGTCTGAGACGAGTAAGGGGAGGTCAAGGCCAAAGGACACAGTGCTGGGGGTCTCCTCCAGTGCTGTGCTCTTAGTTGAGCCCTTTTCTCTTCCCCTTTCCCTTTGGGGCTGTCTGTGCTTTGTCCCTCCACACCGCCCTCGTGCCTGCAGGTCCTGAAGGCTGCAACCTCTTCATCTACCATCTCCCTCAGGAGTTTGGAGACAATGAGTTGATGCAGATGTTCCTTCCCTTTGGCAATATCATCTCCTCCAAGGTGTTCATGGATCGTGCCACCAACCAGAGCAAGTGTTTTGGTGAGTGCTGCTGCCCAAGAGGCCAAAGAAGCACAACATGGCTGGGATGTACATGTGCTGAGCACACCTCAGCAGTGCTGCTGTTACCACTGCCCATGTCCTCTCCTTCAGGTTTTGTAAGCTTTGACAACCCATCCAGTGCACAAACTGCCATCCAGGCCATGAATGGCTTCCAGATTGGCATGAAACGTTTGAAGGTCCAGTTGAAACGACCCAAGGATGCCAACCATCCCTACTGACAGCAGCGAGCAAGCAGGAGTCACTTCTGCAGCACAGGTAAAGTCCATCTGCTGCATCATTGTGGGGGGCAGCAGGGGGTGGCTGCTCCCTGGGATGGGCATCAGGGCTGGTGAAGGTGAATGGGGTTGGATGGCCAGGATGGCCAGGTGGGTGCATGGGACAGCCAAGGGGTTGGATAACAGAGTCTGTGGCTGCAGCCAGAGTGGGGACTGATTGGTGTGGGGCTGAGGGCAGAGGCTGAGCTGAGCAGGAGAGCTGGTGAAGGCTGTTAACATCATGTAGTGCACTGGTAGGTGGGTTGGGTTACCAACCTGTGCTCTGAACGAGGCTTCAGCCCCCTGCCCTGTCCTGCAAACTTTTCATCTTCCTCTGAAGGTCTTAAAACTCCAGCCATAGCACTGTTCTCATCTCTTGGGCCATTGGTCCTCTTCTGGTGGCCACAGCATCAGGAGGTGTTTGTGATAAAGAGGTGATGCCCTGCAGGGCCACAGGAGAGCTGCCTGCTGTGCGAGCTGCCTGGCAGAGCTGCTTCCTGTCAGACAGGCTGGGAGCAGGGGGGGCTGCACTTGATCCCTTCTAATTTGGGGTCATCTTCCTCCTCGTTTAAGCAGCATCAGCTCAGAGCCAGAGGTTCACACAGATGTCCCCCCGACCCCCCACTTCCCTCCCTCCTCCCTTTCTGTTCAGATGAAGGGGAACTCCAGAGGAAGAGTTTCTGCTTCAGGTTGACTTACAGAGAGGCCAGTGAATTTGTCAGCTCCCCTAGCACAACCCCTTCCCTTCCTCTCCCCCCTCCTCCCCTCTAGCTCCAGAAAGAGCCATTACAAAGGGAGGACTGGTCCTGCCTGGCAGGAAGGTCTTTTCCTCCTTCCTTCTCCACCTCCTCTCCCTTTTGCAGATCCATGTCAGTATTGCACAGCCCGTTGTTTTTCTTTTCTCTCCTTGAAGTGACTCACAGGACCAAACTTTCCCATTCAGACGCTCCTTGCCAGAGGGGTTGGAAGCGAAGGGTTTACCTCTGCAGCCGTGTCTTCTCAGCAGGCACTGCAAACAGACCTGAACATTTTGAGAGGATGCCTGGATGGACAGAGAGCGAGGGAGGGCCCATCTCCCCGCTCAGCATCAGCACCAAGCGAGGAGAAGGAGAACTACTTACCTCCAGGGTTAGGGCACAGCCAGCTGCTCCGCTCCGCTCACTCACCCACCAACCTTAGCACCAGCCTGGTGAAGGATCGCTCTGTCTTACCCTCCTAAGGGCTTCTGCAGACCAAACTCCTGCAATTCGGTGCCGGTTGGGCTGAAAGCACAGGAAACCTTTCCCTGCAGGACCTGCACTGCCGCCCCACATCTCATTGCTCCTCGTGGTAACAGGACAGCAGAGGAGGAGGAGGAGGAGGAGGAGAGGGAGCGCTGATGGAACGGCCGGGCCGTGCAGGACCCGGAGCTGCGTGCAGGCATTGCTGGTTCGCAGCCCAGGTGGGACCTTCCCCATTGAATTCAGCTCTGCAGCACTTCCCCATCGCACACGGGCGGCATCGGGCCGCCGTCCCTGCGGTTCTTTCTTCCCCAGCGCTCCCTCCGAGGGACAGATCGCACATCACACAGCCTGCGTCTGCATTCGCACCTCCGCACGCACTGAAGCACAGCTCGGAGCTCTGTGTCACAACCCCTGCACGGGGGGAGGGGGGTGGGGGGGCCGTGCTGCCGGGCCGATCCCTCGGCCGCCACGAACTGCTGCTTCCTGCTGAAGCCGAACGCGGCGCAGAGCGGGGTGAGGCACGGGGGGCGGCGCCGCGTGTCTGTGGGTGGGGGGCAGGACGGGGTTGGGGCTGCAGCCCCCCCCGCTCACCCCACTGCAGTGAGAGGTGGCGGAACCGGGTGGGCCGGGGGGGTCTGTGTGTGTTTCTATAGTCCATGTTTACTTATTGTAAATACCATTTTTATACTTAACATCGACGACGTCCGTGATTTGTATAATGTACTTTATTTCTGCTACGAGTAATTTCATGGATTTAAACTTAATCTAATTTTGAACAAAAAAACAAAAAAACAAAAGAAAAAAGAAAAAAAAAAAAGGACCAACAAATGGAAACGGGGAGGGGGAGGGGGGGGAACCACAGCGGGTCCGGCGAGGTTCGGCCCGCCGCCGTTTGACCATTCGCGTTTCTTCCATCGCCGATCCGACGCCGCTCCGTCAGTGTCAGCCCTCGCTCCGACCTACAGAGTCTGAAATTTATTTAATAAAAGTTTTACTTCCTAAGTAACCCGGCTGCCCCCTGCGTTCGCCGCCTGGGGTTGGGGCGACCCGGGGCCGTTCGGCGGCTGCAGCGCCAGCACCGCTTCGGGGAAACGGAGCGAAACCGGAACGGAACCGGAACGGAACCGGAACAGGAGTGGAACCGGAACGGAACCGGCGCAGCCGCACAGCGCACGGAGCGCACCGGCGCGCCACGGCCCCGCGGAGCCCCGCCCCCCACAGCTGCTCAGCCAATGGGCAGCCAGCAGCAGAGTGGCTCCGCCCACAAGAGGAGGAGCGATGCGCGGGGCGGCTCTTGCGCCATTAGGGCGGTGCTAACGTGGGCCAGGAGCCAATAGGAAAGCGCGCAACACAGCGCAATTTGCATACCCCTCGAGTGCCAGCCAATCCGCTGCCGCCCGGGGGGCGGGGCGCAACCCCGCAGCGGCCGCTTCCGGCTCGGGCGCTTCCGCCGCCGCGAGGCGCGGTGCCGCCCGGTCCGTGCGCGGCGCTCCGAGGGCAGCGGGCTGCGCTCCTTGCGGGCCCGGCCCCGGGCGGAGAACGCGAGCCGTAACCGAGCCTACGGGGCGGAGCGAGGGGGGCGGCCGGGGGATGCGGAGGAGGATGGGGGGCGGTCACCGCACGCGGAGCGCTCCGTCAGGGGCTGCCGGGCTTCCAGGCGCCGCGGTCCGAAGCGCTGTGGTTGTAGAAGCTCTGCAGCACGCGGGGGCTGGGGAGCAGCACCCAGAGGCCGTGCACGTGCCGCAGCCACCACGGGTAGAAGAGCTCCGGCACGCGGGCGGCACCGCCGCGAATGATGGCGAGCGCCGCTTCTGGCGCAGGAAAAGCAGTGATGAAGACTTTGCCTCTGCGCGAGACGAGCAGAGCGTCACGCCGCGCTCAGACACACGCACACGCGTACACACACACACACGCGTACACACACACACACGCGTACACACACACACACGCGTACACACACACACACGCGTACACACACACACACACACACACACACACAGACACACACACACACACAGACACACACACACACACACACACACACACACAGACACACACACACACACACACACACACACACACAGACACACACACACACACACAGACACACACACACACACACAGACACACACACACACACACACACAGACACACACACACACACACACACACAGACACACACACACACACACACAGACACACACACACACAGACACACACACACACACACACACACACACAGACACACACACACACACACACACACAGACACACACACACACACACACACAGACACAGACACACACACACACACACACACACACAGACACACACACACACACACACACACAGACACACACACACACACACACACACACACACACACACACACAGACACACACACACACACACACAGACACACACACAGACACACACACACACACACAGACACACACACACAGACACACACACACAGACACACACACACACACACACACAGACACACACACACACACACACACACACACACACACACAGACACACACACACACACAGACACACACACACAGACACACACACACAGACACACACACACAGACACACACACACACACACACACCGGGTCTTCTCCAGCGCCGTGGCGGTGTCGATGAGGCCCAGGATGCACAGCGTGATGGAGACGTTCCTCTTCTGCATCATCAGCTCGTGGCGCAGGGAGCTGAAGAATCCGTCCAGCGCAAACTTCGTGGCTGAGTACGAAGTGGTGAAAGGAGTGGGAATCTTCCCTGGAGGGAGAAGGAGAGAATGAGGAAACGTCCAGCGAGGCAGAAGCCCGGCCTGCCCCCGTCCTGCTTGCTACAGCTCGAATGTGTGCTGAAAGACGGGCGCGGCGTGCAGGAACTGAGCTCAGTCACGCACTGACCTGTGAGGGAAGAAACCACCACCACAGAGCCGTGATTCTTCTCCAGGCTGGGCAGAGCTGCTGTAGCGAGCGCCACATAACTAAAGAAATTCACCTGGAAGGAGGAGGGCGTGGGAGGAGAAGAGAGCTTGGAAAGGAACCTGCAAGCCGACAGAACAGCAGTGACAGGGAGCGTGGCTTGGATGTGAAACTGGAAACAGGAGGAGGAAAGATCTCAGCGGGGATGGGGACAAATGTTGCCCCCTGAGCCCTTCAGATCCAGGCACAGCAATGCAGAAGTCAGCAAATGTTACAGTGGGGCCTTCAGGTACATTTCCTGGCAGAGGGGCCGCTGTCCCTGATTTCTCTGTGCTGGGCTCACTGTGCATCCCCTGCTCAGTCACAGGGACCCCAGCAGTGCCTCAGTTTGCTCCCCAGCTGAGCTCAGATGACCATGAAGCATCACTTTGGAGCTCTGCTGCTCTGCAAATTGCAGGGACTTCCGTACCCGTGGCCCCAGGCTCCCTGCCCTGCAGCAAACACGCACTTCCCACCATCAGTCACACACCTGGCCCAGCTGGGAGCAAAGCAGGACAGCTCTTCATCTCTACAGTCCCAAAATGTGGCACCGTGGGGAAGTTCTGTGTCTGATCAGTGGCTCAAACAGCAAACACCACTTCCAGCCATCACAGCGTGTTCTGCAACAGACACCTGCTGTAGCTGGGTGGGGATGTTTGCTCCTCGCCTGCTGGCCCTCATAAACACAGCACACGTTGGGCAACGACCCACAGCAGGCCAAGCCCAGCAGCTCTGGGCTGAGGACAGATAGGAAGGATGAAAAGATGGAGAGAAGTCATCTCCTCCCGGGGTTCCTCTGCAAACACCAACATAAGTGAGCAGAACACTGAGGCGAGTAAGGAAGTGTCCAAAGCACTGCACTTGAAACACACACACACTGGTTGCTCTCAGCTGCTGCCACAGGTCTGAATTTGCCTTGGAGCCCCTCCAGGTTGTCCCAGGGGAAGCAGAATCGCTGCGCTCCACAGAACTGCTGGGAATCCTCACCTGCATGAGCCAGCGGGTGTGCTCCACATCTCCAGCCCACATCTGGAAAGGGGAAATGCCAATGTGGTTCAGCACCAGGTAATCCAGCCCTCCTGTGGGCAGAGACAGCAGTCAGTGGGGCAGCCGTCCCTGAGGACCCCCTGCAGCAGCCCCTCAACCCCTCACACCCTTTCCTCCCCCAGCAGCAGACAGTTGGGTTTGCTGCCATTCTTGTTCTGCTTACCCAGTTTTTGGACAGCGAACTGAACCACCCTGTCAGGCTCTGAAGGGGAAGACATATCAGCTGGGATGGAGAAGACTTTCTTTGCTCCGAGGGTCAGGCATTTCTCCATCACCTGGAAAACAATGCTCTCCCAGTGATCAAACAGCGTGGGGTGTGGGGAAGGAACAGCAATAAGGGCACTGCAAGGAGCTCCTTCCCCCTCACTACAATTAGAAAGAAACGATTCTAGACAAAGACACCCTTCAATGTAAATCTACCCCTATTCAGTTCATTTTACATCAGCACTCTGTCTGCCCACAGCAGCTGAATGGAGGCTCTTAACAAGATAGAGATTCCATCTAGCTTGGAAAAGGATCAACCCATCCAAAGGCCATCTTCAGAAGAATGCTTCTAGAACACGGGGTTACAGAACCACAGAGTGAGATCTTACAGATCCCTGAGTTCCAACCACTCTGCACTCAGTGCCTTTTGTTGTTGTTGATCCAAAGCTTCTGCAGTGCTCATCTTTCAGAGGTGTTTTGCACCGAGGGGTGTGTGAAGGTTGCCTGGCACACAGTTGGAAAGTGTGGTGAGGTGATGTCCCCATAGGATCTGTGCTCACTGCCCCAGCTCTCCTTCTGTCTCGTTTCATAGCACACAACTCTCCTGGCAAGGCACTTATCCCGAGCTCTCAGAGAGATCTGCTCTACGTAGATGAGGCTGCAGGGGGCTGTGAGCACCCAGCACTGCTGGGAGGCGTCCCTGCCTGTGGGCAGGTGGAGCTGGATGATGCCAGAGGTCCCTTCTGACCCAAACCACCCTATAATTCTCTACACACCGCCCCATAAAGAAGTCTCATCTCCGGTCAAACATTACACACAAAGGTTGGGGTGTCTGTAACAGCCACAGACAGGACTGACTCAGAACCTCACACAACTGCAGCTCTTCTCCCCTACGGCTGAGCTCCTCTGGAGCACAGAGCCCCGTTGTGCTGTGGTAGTGCCCTCTGGTAGGAGAAACACGCACTGCAGCAGCACTGCTGTGTGACAGCACAGAGTAACCCACGCAGGGGTCACTGCAGAGAAGGGTGGCACAGAGCAGTGGCAGCACAGCGGGCTCAGCACACGCTGCTGATGTCTTCTGTTGTTCTACAGAACCCACAAAGCATTCCCTGCAGCACCTCGGCTGGTTTTGTGCAACGCTGCTTCTGAAGGAGAAAACACAATGTGTGCCCAAAGCCCTGATGTTCTCCCTCACCCAAAGCAGCCCTCACCTCCTGCAGCACAGCTTCCCTCCTGGCGGTCAGAACAATTTCAGCCCCAAACGTGGCATAGTGATAGGCCATCTGCTCCCCAATCCCAGCGCTGGCTCCGGTCAGCAGGACGCGGGCACCAGAAAGCTGCTCTGCTTATGGGAGAACACACAGCACAGCACAGCACAGATCACTTCCACAAAGCAGCTTTCTGTTCTACAGAA
This sequence comes from Phasianus colchicus, assembly GCF_987193195.1. Classification (NCBI taxonomy): domain Eukaryota; kingdom Metazoa; phylum Chordata; class Aves; order Galliformes; family Phasianidae; genus Phasianus; species Phasianus colchicus. The sequence goes on from NC_143463.1 coordinate 1,851,793, forward strand.
GTTGTGCAGCACAAACAGAGCCCTGGGCCTGCAGCCCCCTCTACTCTGCTCTTGTCAGGCCCAATCTGGAATATTATCCAGAGTGTGTCCAGGCCTGGGGCCCCCAGCACAAGAAAGATGCAGAGCTCTGGGAACAGGTCCAGAGGAGGGCACTAAGATGATCAAAGGGGTGAAGCACCTCTCCTGTGAGGAAAGGTTGAGGAAACCGGGCTCGTTTAGCTTGGAGAAGAGAAGGGAGACCTCACTGTGGCCTTCCAGTACTTGAAGGGAGTGTATAAACAGGAGGAGGAATGGCTGTTTGTGAGGGTGGATGGTGATAGGACAAGGGGAAATGGCTTTAAAGTGAGACAGGGGAGGTTTAGGTTGGATATGAGAAGGAAGTTTTTCACACACAGGGTGGTGAGGCACTGGAACAGGTTGCCCAAGGAGGCTGTGGATGCCCCAGCCCTGCAGGCATTCAAGGCCAGGCTGGATGTGGCTCTGGGCAGCCTGGGCTGCTGGTTGGTGACCCTGCACACAGCAGGGGGTTGGAACTGATGAGCACTGTGGGCCTTTGCAACCCAGGCCATTCTGTGATTCTATGACTCTGTGTTTCCCTTGGGTCGGTTTGGAGTCAGGATCAGTTTGAGTTCAGCCAGCCCTCCTGTGCTCAGCCACACAGGAACGGTTCCTGAGCCCAAAGCTTGCAGTGAAAAGGCAAAGGCAGCGGCAGAGGCTATGAGCCCCATAACAGCCACGAGTGGGAAGAGGCTGCAATCACAGTTTGGAAATTCAAGCCGTTCTGTTGCACTGTGTGCGTCCCAGCTTGGGCTGAGCCCTGCTGAGCATACCTGGCTGGAAGGTGTCCCTCCAGAAGAAGGCAAGCAGCACAGCCAGGCTCCCTGCAGCACAGAGCACTTTTCCAAAGGCCTTCATCGTCCTCCACGCCGTGCAGAAGGGGACAAAAAGCCGCTCAGGCCGCGGAGGTGAGGCGGACCTTCGGAAGAGAAGAACCAGAAGCAAAGGTGGACGTCAGCAGTGGGGAGGCCGAAGGAACGCGATGAAGCTGACGGGCCATCAGAACCCGATCAGCCCCGAGCGCCGGACCGCCCGCAGCCCCGACCCTCACCCCCAAATGGCGGCGGGCGCAGCTCCCCGCCCACGTGACCCCGCCGCCATGGCAACGGCCGAGGCGGAAGCGCTTCTCCTCGCTTCCGGTCACGTGAGGCGCTCCCGGCTGCCCTCGCGGCGCGGGCCCGAGCGCTGCCCTTGGTGCCGCCATGGCCGCCCGCCTGCTGCCCGCGCTCAGGTCAGTCCGCGGCGCCGCCTCCCTCCGGTTCCGCCGGGGCTGCGGTCGGGCCCGGCGCCGCCCGCCCCGCGGTTCTGCCTTTCGCCCCGCTCGGCCCCGGGCGCGGAGCGAGGCGGGAGCGCCGTCCCGGCGCGGTGCCCTCAGCTGCGGCCCCTCCGGGCGGCCGTGAGAACGGGGGACGCGCGGGGCTCCGGGCGGCTGAACGCAGCTGCCGTCGAGCTGCGCTGCTGGGGCAGCCTGGCGTTGGCCGGGCTTCGCTCGCTGCCGCCGTGCGTCTCGTTCGTCCGGCGGTGAGAACGGCGGCACCGCGGCGGTGAGGCGTTGGCGGGGTCGCCGCCCCTGGAGGAGCTCGGAATCGCGGAGAGCAGCGGCGTCTGACGGCCCCGTTCGGTGCTGCGTCCCCACTGCCGTGTCCTCCCGTTGCTCTCTGCATCGGCCGCTCTCTCTCAGAGTTGTGGCGCTGCTTCCCCGTTCTCAGAGGCGCGGACAAAGCGCGAGCAGGTTTCTGGCAGATGAGGGACGTTTGGTGGGGGGGGGTGGCAGAGCAGCACCACCTGCCCTCAAACACCTCCAGCGACGGCGGCCCCTCTGCCTCTGGTCTACCGGGAGAGAAGCGGTGTCACTCCTGATGCAAACTGAACTGTGGCTGCTTTTGGTTCCTTCAGGTTTGTCATCAAAGGAAGCCTGGCCGGAGCTGCTGTGTACGTGGCCTACGATCAGGGGCTGCTGGGCAGCGGTGCAGAAGGTGCTGAAGCCCTAAAAAAGGCTCGGGCAGCGCTGCCTCCTGCAGTCAGAGAGTGGACGAGTTACGTGGGCTGGGAGGTGAGGATGGGAGGTGAGGGTGGGAGGTGAGGGTGCACAGATGAGCGCAGCAGATAATGAGGAGCACAACACAGTGGGACGATGGTTCAGGTTCCAGTGACACTGGCAGTTTTGCTGTTGAACTTGGGTTTCGCATTGAGGGTTCTTTGAGGAGGGTTGAAACAGGAGGATGACTTTCAGAGTGTAGTGGGGAGAATTCTGGGTCTTACTGGGAAGGAAAGAGGCAGTGAGCCCAGGCAGGTCAAGGAGGGGACTGCAGGTTTGCTCTGAGGGAGATTTCAGTGTGTAGTAATAGTTTTAGGCTTTTCTTTGGGCTCAAAAGTTCAGGCCAAGATTCTCCTGGTTTGTCAGGCTGAATTCAGATAGCCTGGAGAGGCCCTTTAAAATGTTTAAAATCTTCAGGAGCCAAGAAGTCTTTTCCATATTGGAGTCTATTACAACAAACCCATAGCTGCCAGCAGCACCTCAGCAGAAGTACTTCCCTTCTGCTGTGTGCTGCAGAAAAGAGCCAAGCCCTCAGCCAAGATCTCAGGGCAATGGCTGATGCTCTTTGAGGTTTAGGGAAGGGAGCACCAAAACACCTTTGAGATCTGAGTCCCAAAGCCCTTCCAGGTGAGGCAGCCCTGTCCCACTGCCCCCCCACTGCTGATTTCTTTTTCTTTCCAGCTCCCGGCCACTCCAAGCTTGGACTTTTCCCCCTCTGATTCCTGGAATAAAGGTAAAATCACTTTCCATGTAGTTGTGGGAAGGGGCCAACAGTGATCAGCTTGTCAAAGAATCATAGAACAGCCTGGGTTGAAAAGGAACTCAAGAGATCATCTTATTTCGGTCGTGTCTCAGTACTGCCCTCTAAGAGTGGTGATGTGGCAGGAGCTCTGCATCTAGGAGCAGATCCTCCAGGTTCCACCACGAGCACACGCAGTGACTGTGGGCAGTTCACTTTATCTCATCACCTTCATTTTCAAGTGTGAAATCCAAGTGAGTGTGGCCACAGAACTGTTCTCACACACGAGTGCAGCCTGAACTCACCCTCTGTTTTTTCACGGGAACGTTCCCATAATTGCTGGACAGTTAGGGATGTTTGAAGGCCAAACATTCATAAATACCTGACAAGGATTTATGGTGCAGCAAATAACAGCCCCCGTTCCTGTGACATGTCACCTGGGGTCAGCAGCAAAACCAGAAATGAAATTGAATTATCCAAGTTGCAGTTGTTGTAACCTTGTGGTCATCTGAACTCGTGCTATTGGAAGCAGGGCTGTACTCGAGCTCAAGCTTCATAACACAAATCTGTGTTTTCTTCTGTCTTTGAAGAGATCCACGGTGCTAGAGGAACGATAGGAAATTTGCTTTGAGTGATGCTTTTCTGGGGATAACTCTCCACTCTCCTCACAGGGGTGCACACGGTGATGTCTGCCCTGTCTGTGGCTCCCAGCAGGGCCTGTGAGTACACGGCGGAGGGCTGGAAGTACGTGAAGGACCTCGTCAAGTGAGCATGTCCTCTGGGTGCAGCTCTGCACTTCTGTCCGTCCTGTGCTGGTCCCGCTGGAGGGCAGCTCAGCCAAGCAAGGGCTACAATAAAGGACTTTGGAAGCTCCTGTTTCATTGGGGTTGGTCTTGGCACGCAAACTGCATCCACTGCTTCGTGTCTTCCTAGTGGTAGGTGCCTCAGCAGAGCATGGCTCGTGCAGAGCGACAGTTCTGTGCTGAGGGAGAACCTCTGTCTGCACCACTGTTGACTGCATACTTAAAAACAGCCAAAGACACCCAAGCACAGCTAAGAGCCATTCCTAATCTCCATCAAGGATTGCTGGGGGAATGTAGGTCTTGGAATTTGAGCTTTGGACTTCCTTGATGTAGCAGAGGCCAAGCAGGCGTAGCTCCCACCGTAAAATGAAGAGAAAAAGATCCTTCACCCCTCGCCCTCACTTTGTCCAAACTTTAACTAGCATCATCACCAGCATGAAAAAAATTAGATTGCAGTGCTTAATTAAGACTCCTAAAGTAACGTGGTGTGTCAGTGTGCTGCTGGGAGCACGCTGCTACTGAAAGTGCAAAGGCATTTGGGTATTTCACCTTGGCAGAGCATTCTGTGCTTCAGCGTGTGGCCAAACAAATCAGTGTCCCAGGGACGACTGAAGCCATTAACTGTAAACTGTTTTTTATTTATGGAAAATGGAATGCTTCATTAACAAACATTTTTAAATGAGATATGAACAACACATTACAAAACAGATGAGTTCACATTGTATTGAGTGACGTAATATGGCAGCAGCTTAAAAAAAATTACACTTACAGTGACCCATGGGCTCCAAGGAATGGTAACCCTGGGTGACAAATCAATTTCAGTTGCCACATAGCATTAAAAATTAAAACATTCAGTAGCGACGGTTGAACCGGGGATCGTTGGGTCTGCTTGCTCTTTCCTGGCCAGCAAATCCCTCTCCTTGCATCCCTCCTCCGTGCATCATCTGACTTTGGTTCCCGCCTTGCATGAACCCTCCTCGCCTGCAAAGTGAGGCAGATGGTTTGGGGTTTGTTTTCTTGTGACTCAAGTAGCCAGGTTGAAATAAATGATGTGCTACATTATGAACCACAGGAATATTCTGTCATCCCTTGACGTTTCACTAACAAACTGCATAACTGATAATCCCCTAAAAATGCTTCTCTGGCTCATTTGAATGCAATGGACTCACCCAGAAAGGAAAGGAAATGGAAGACGAAGAAATGCTTTGCTCTTTTTAAGCTTCTTACCCTGACATGCCTCCACGGTGCATCACGTGGCCAGGTCTCCCTCTACCTCCACCTACAAAAGAGTGGAAATGATTCCTTTATATCCACAGGAATCATTTTGCTTTGTGTCCAAGCAGGCGCCCCGTGGGCAGCATTACCTTGCCATCTCTCGTGATCCCGTCCCATCATCCCTCCATCCACACTGCTCTGCCACGAACGCTCTTGGTGCCCTTCAAATTTCCTCCCGTGGTCCCCCCAGTCGCGGCCATCTCTGCAGGAAGAGCCTGAGTTACACTTCTGCACAACAGCAAGAACCCAACGGGACGCCTGGCACTACTGCAGTACAGGAGTGAGCTGGAGGAGCCACTCTTGTGCAGTGCACCTGGCAGAGAACGGGCTGAGGAGGGAGGTTTGTGACCAAGAATCACGTCAAGAAGTGCATCTACAACATTCACTAGCTGCACAAGGAGAAGTGCCACAGCTCAGAGCACTGACCGTGAGGGGGGGGGGATCCCTCTGCTCTCACTCATCCTCCTGTCAGAGCCGTAGCTGCCCCAGCTCTCCCGGGAGTCCCGTGAGTGGCGCTCAGGTCCCCCGTGGCGCTCATCTGGGTAATGCTGCAAGGCAAAGCACACGTGTGTGAGCCCAGAACCAGCTCTGTCCTTATTTCTTCCTGTGAACTTCATGATATTCCTCTCTGCCCAATTCTGTCAGGGACTCTCGCTATCCCACAGCTCAGCCATCAGCAAAAGCCACCTCTCAGCGCCTGCCTCTCAGGCCACAAGAACACACCAACACCTACTGAGTCTTGCCACCTTACAGAGTTGATTTTGTGGTACTTGTCCCCTCTCTGAGCAACCTATCACCCACCCCTCTGACAAGCTTGTTTTGTTTGCTGTGTACCTGACTTTTATAGCGAGTCAAAAACAAGGCAATCTTATCACTCATAGATACTTCTAGCACTATAATTTTAATCTGAAACTACAGCAAACCAGGTTGTAAGAGTTGAGGTAGTTCTACAGCTTATAAAAAGCAACTCACTTGTCCATCGCGATCTCCCATCATTGTCCTTGATCCATCTCTCCTACACACAGACAATTAAAATCAGGCTGTGGTTGGAAAACACACTGCACTTATAACAGTATCTACATATCACAGATAGAAAATCCTGTTTCCATGTGCTGCCAGCACTGCCTACAAGAGACACATGGGGTAGGAACACAGGGAAGCCACAACACTTGAGATTCCTGGAAAAACCTAGCTAGCCCAGAAGTATGAAACAATATCCTCCATTAAGATGCTACAATACTATTTCAAAAGCTGTTTTTTTTCCCAGAGGCTTATAAATCTGCAAAACAGCAGCACCAGCACACTGAGCAGGTGCTTAGTAAATGCTTAACTCATGGCACAGAACAGTTCTCTTCAGTTTCACAAGAGAAAGCACAGCTACTCAATCATGCTTAAAAAAGGAAGTGCAGAAGAAACACCCACTAAAGAAAAGGCAGCAAAATGTGACACTGCATACATCTTTGCCCTTTGATTTCAGACAGCACAGCAGAGGTAACACCAACCTGTCTAATGAGTGGTCTTGGTACCGGCCACGATCCCTGTGGTCGAAGTCGTGGAAGCGATCCTGGCGGCCAAAGTCAGAATGGTAGCGATCGTTCATCGCCATCCGCTTCGCTTCAGGCCAGTATGGATCATCCCTCCTGACAGAAAGAACACGTTTCTTTTAATCCAGATTGTGACTTTTGATATTTGTTCCCTCCCTTCACACTGTGCAAATCAGAAACACGTGGAGCCCCCAGTACAAGAAAGACAGGGAGCTGTTGGAGAGGGTCCAGAGGAGGGCCACGAAGATGATCAGGGGACTGGAGCACCTCCCCTATGAGGACAGGCTGAGGGAGCTGGGTTTGTTCAGCCTGGAGAAAAGAAGGCTATGGGGTGAATCATTGCAGCCTTTCAGTACCTAAAGGGAGCCTACAAACAGGAGGGGAATCAACACTTTGAAAGGGTGAGTGACAGCAGGACAAGGGAAAATGGTTTTAAGCTGAGGGAAGGGAGATTTAGGTTGGACGTCGGGGGAAATTCTTTACTGTGAGAGTGGTGAGGTGCTGGAACAGGCTGCCCAGGGAGGTTGTGGATGCCCCGTCCCTGGAGGTGTTCAAGGCCAGATTGGATGGGGCCCTGGGCAGTCTGGTCTAGCATTAGGTGGGATGGTTGGTGGCCCTGCGTGTGGCAGGGGGTTGGAGATTCATGATCCTTGAGGTCCCTTCCAACCCTGGCAATTCTGTGTGATTCTGTGTGTGATTCTGTTTAAAAAAGCTCAGAAGCAGGAACAGAACTCAGACCGAGGAGCACAACTGAGGTTTTACACGCAGGCAGCTCAGGATAAGCAGTGAGTGCAGCTCCGAGCAGACAGACAGCTCTCTGTAGGGCAGGCTGGAGCCACAGCCTGGCAGCCAAGAGCCCTGCTCCTGTCCCTCACATTGCCTTTACCTGCCATCAATATCATACGGCCTTCTCATGGCAGAGCGGCGTTCTTGTTCGTAGCGCAGCTGCTCGTGCTGCCGTCGCAGCTCTTCCCTTTCTCGCTGGATGCGATCTTGTTCCCTCCTCCTTTCGTGCTCTATGTGCATCCGCTCTCTCTCCAGTCTCTCTCTCTCCATCCGCTCTCGCTCCAGCCGTTGCCTTTCAATTTCCAGTCTCTCACGAGCAATCTCAAGCCTCTCCCTTTCCTCGCGCTCGCGGATGGTCTGCAGGTGCTGCTGCCTCTCCCGACGCTCGCGGGTGCTGTTTTAGCAGCATGAAGGGTTACAGATTTGTATTTCAACAAAGGAAGTTAAAAAGGAAATAAATTAATTAAGGAATAAAACCACAGCGACTGCAGATCTGTTGAGCTCCTCAGAATTATATCGCAGCAATGACTTGTATTTACAGTGATCTCACTGCTCCCATCAAGGACTAGAGGGAATGGTTTCAAGCTGCACCAGGGAAGATTCAGGCTGGATATTAGGAAATACTACTCTGAAAGAGTGATCAGGCACTGGAATGGGCTGCCCAGGGAGGTGGTGGAGTCATCAACCCTGGAGGTGTTCAAGGAACGTTTGGACGTTGTGTTGAGGGATATGGTTTAGCGAGAACCATTGGTGATAGGGGGATGGTTGGACTGGATGATCTTATAGGTCTTTTCCAACCTTAGTGATTCTGTGATTCTGTGATCAAATCCACCCTTGGGGGTAAATAATCCAATATGGACAGGAGAAGTTGAATCCAAATGCCTCAAAGCTTCTACTCAAATAAAAGAAGTATTTTCTCCCTTGGCCATTTTAATTAAAAGAAAACTGTATCACTTCTAGGAAAAAAAGAAGAAAGATTTCAGCCAAGCTAACTGCTGCTCTTACCGGCGCTGCTCGGCCTCCCTCATTTTCCTCTGAGCTTTGATCTTGTCGAAGGGCACAATGCCTTGCCTCTCCCTGCTCTCCGATTTGCGATCCTGGCTCTTAACACTCTGCATTTAATACAGAAGGACAGAAACTCAGCAGAGTGCATTACAAAAGGACGACTGCTACGCACAGTGCTCGGCTCTGTTTCCATTCACACACATCTCAAAGCTCTGCCCCCACATTTTTCTATTTCTTTTTTAAACATTGCAGACCCACAATATAATAACCGAAGACCTTCCCTTCCCACATTTAGTTTGGCAAGATTTCATTGCTGAATATGTTATCAGCCATATGAAAAATATTTGACTAATTAAGAGCTAAATCCGCATTATAGAAACCTAATGAGACTGATCAGTAGGACAAGCATAGGGCATATGCAGCTTAGTGGGATTCCTGATCTGTTTCTAAGGAAAACCGATGCACCGTGCTTCCCATGCAGAAGACTTACTCTGTCTTTTGATGTAGTTGATGTTTTCACACTGATAACAGGTTCTCCTTTGGATTTATCCATTACCACCGTTCTCTCTGTTCCTTTACTCCCTACACAAATCAGAGGTTGAGCAGAAAGAGGTGTAAGAAATAACAATGTTACATAACATATGCAACTCATTACTGTGCACAAAGTCACCTCCTCTACAATGTGAAACAGGTCTTTAAACCTCTGCTCAAAATGCATTTCTTCACTACAGCTATCCCAAGTGTCACCATTAAGGCTGACATAATGTCAGTGCTCCTCCAAGACTATCCAGTCTTGGAGCAGGTGAGGCACTGGAACAGGTTGCCCAAGGAGGCTGTGGATGCCCCATCCCTGCAGGCATTCAAGGCCAGGCTGGATGTGGCTCTGGGCAGCCTGGTCTGCTGGTTGGTGACCTGCACACAGCAGGGGGTTGGAACTGGATGAGCACTGTGGGCCTTTGCAACCCAGGCCATGTTATGATTCTAGGATTCTATGAGAGACTGACTGTGAAATGAAGAACAGCCACGTTACCTGACTTGGAAGATTTAGGCTGATCCGATGAAGCAGACTTCTGTTCATCCTTCTCTTTCCTTTCTTTTTCATCTTTGTCTTCAGCCTTTTTGGAATTGTCTTTTTGGTCACACTTCTCATCCCTTTTACTACTGCTAGGCCTACAGGCAGACGTTGATACAGATTAGACTGATATTCAGGAAGAGAGAATTAAATTAACAAAACCCAACTTTGATTTGCTGAGATGTGGTAGTTACAAACACACACTTATCACCTTCTGGATGTTTATCATAAAAGTTCTATTTAACTGTTTTTCTTGGCAAATCAATATAGAGAACTGCAACACCTCTGGACAGGGAATGTTTAAGGCAGTACCTCTCGCTGACTGTTTCTTTCTTCGACTCATTCTCCTTTTTTTCAGTTGGTTTCTTCCCAGCAGGTTCATTTTTTGCCTGAAATTTATTTTGCACATCAGCTGAGATCGTGGTTTCAATTACGTGTACAACTCGATGGCGGCGAGAAATCTTAGAGGATCAATACTCACTTTTTCCACAGAAATGATCTTCCCGTGTAGCTCTGTTTTGTGGAGGTGAGTAATGCACTTTGTGGCTTCCTCAGCTGTAGACATGGTGACAAAGCCGTAACAGCGCGCACCGGGGCTGCGGGCATTGGTGACCACCTTTGCACCAACCACCTTTCCCAAAGAAACAACGTGTTATGCTCACAGCAACGAGGGCACAGCATTAACAGCAAGAAACACACAGAGCATCCCTGGTGCAACCCAGGGCACGCTGCTGCCACTCCAAATGATGTCTTCATGTCACCGCTGAGGATGACAAGGAGTGACATCCATAGCTCTGCTTAAGGAAGAGAAGTTCCCCCCCCACAAACAACTCGAAAAAGCCTGCAAAAAACACCTGCTTTACAAATGTCACTTACACCAATGTGTGCACAGAGGCATTGCACTGAAGTGGAGCTGGGTACGGAGCGTACTTCTGAGCTCTTGATTTATTTAGCAGATGGGCACTGACTGCTTGGAAGTTTCAACCTCCATCAGTAGCAAATAACAGTAATTTTATTTACATGACTACACGTTATTGTGGCAGCTACGCAGCTGCAAACGTGAGGTGAGCTTATTTTTTTTTCTTACACATTTAACACGCTGTGGTATCTCTATGATCAGTGCATTCCAGCTCACCAGATGGAATTCTGAACAAATAAATGGAAAGGCAGCGCTGTATTTTTTAATTGACATGGGGAAAGAAGCTTCTGGTACTCTTCTGACTGTCAAACCCAGTGCTGTGCCACACTTAACCCATTTCAGTACTTACTGTCAGGTCACAGCTTACACTCTGCAGTTTTTTTTCAGTTAAACATTCAGTAATGCATTACTAGCAGAGATTTCTCTAACTACAAGCTGCTGAGAAAGACATCTTTAAATGGGCTTCATCCCATCCTTAGGAATCAGCTCCATGCAAGAAATGCTAACAGCTCTGACAGCAGTTTTCTGTTGAACTAGTTCTTTCCATTTTCCAGCTGAGATGGAGTACATCCATAACAAACGCAGTAAAGAACAACAATGCCCAAGTGAGTGCATTTTAAAGCAGTTATCTACTTCAGACAAGGTAAACCTTCGGGTACTGAGGGAATTCCTCATGTACACCCCAATAGATGCATTATCCTACTTTGTCCCAGGAATATATTTAATAAGCAGCATTCACTGCTTGCTGTGAGGTTCAAATGAGTAAAGACACCACCACAGGACACAGAGAAGTATGTAAGCAGTCGCTGTCTGTTTATATAAGGACTGAAAAAGGAATTTTGTTTTTGTTTGGAAGAGATAAAATAAAACTGCAGCCATTCGGCATGAACTCATGCAGGTTTTCTTCCCTCTATAATCCCACAGACATTTTCAGCAACAGAAGCATACCAAGTCTTAAAGACAGTTTATAGTGAGGGGAAAATAAACAAACAAACCAATCTTACCTTCCCATATTTGCTAAACAGATTCTTTAAGTCTGTAGCTCTGGTAGTGGAAGCAAGTCCACTCACCCAAAAGTTTCTCCCAGAACCGCCAGCAGTGCGACCTAATTAGGAACACAAACAAAACCACACCCCGAATCCTAATTAGTTCTACTATTCCCATATTTAAAAAAGAACAGTTCCACAAATCTCATTTTTCCAATCATAAAGTAAAGCATAAAATTCATCTCCCCACAACTCGTATTCCTGAAGGCAATGAGGAGTCCAAACTCTTCTAAGATGGAACAACAAGCTCTGTCACGTGCAACAGAGGGATGTTATTCCCTCCATCATCCCTCAAGGAAGAAACTCCAGAGATGAAGTAACTGTGGCCCTTCAGAACGTGTCTGGATCCATCCCAGCAAGTTGGAACTTACAGGAAAAGACTGAAGACCTGCAAGGGCTGTGGGAACCAAGTCAGCACCCACAGGTACTCATGTCTTGCCCTTGTCTCCTTGATTCCTAAGGAATTACAACTGGATGCAGATTAACCGCACCTCTCAAGGAAAAACATTCACCATAAAAGCAAGAACATATTTTCCTAAGTGTCTGCCTGCACGTAGTTCATGTTTAGGGTATGAACAGTTCAGCTATGACCTCAGTTACTGCAGTCAGAAAAGGGTCAGCATTCTTCAGCTATGCAAGAACTACAGAACGCCCAGCCAGTACGGCATCTGAACTGGTCAGTGTTTGATAAGTGACTGTATCACTGCCAAGTCTGAGAACTCATGGTCCAGAGATTAAGAAAGGTTCAAGTTAAATGCTCACAGATGTTATCTCTGACAGTGAGAGATTGATGTCTTTCTGTAAACATCTGTTATTGCTGAGTGATTGTGTTGTGCTCATCTCTCTAAGGAGCAACCAGCAAGCCTGGCCAGCTCCTCTGTCATTTCACTGATTCCTGGTTGAACTTCTCTGTTACTGGTAACTGTGCTAAGAAAAGCCAAACAAACGGGGAATAACCTTTATCCCTTTTAGAAACAGTCTGATTTATGCAAGTTTTGATGGTTGCCTGTTTGCATGGAGTGCTCACACCAGTACACTATCCCAATCTCCTCTGAAATCTCTAAGATCTCTGTACTCTCTTCACAGCATTCAGTCCCACAGGCTTCTGTGACTGGAGTGCAGCAGGTCTCTCTACATCTATCTGCTTCTAAAACACTTTTTTGGTGATAGAAGGAATTTCTCAGAACTGTCATCAAAGGGGAGACACATCTTTCAAAGGCAATCTGAAACGCTCTCCTTACTCAGGAATCTTTCTGTCTCTTGGTTCTTCATGTGGGAGCTCCCACCTTCCTGCTGCAAACATGAGCTCTGCAGGGAACGCTGTCACATTTGTACAAGTTCCTGTGAAAGTATGCAGGGATTTGTAACAAACTCTTAAAAGAAAGATGACACGGCCCAAAATGTGCTGAGTCTCTGGGTAAATAATAGAACCTGTTAAATGGTCCTTAAAATGTCCCGAAATAAGAGTAAAAATAAGGATGAAAGGTGAACAGATGTGGATGGAGCTAATGGCGAGGTCTGGTAGCTGGCACAGACAGGCAGAACCCAGAATCTGGGTGGAAGCAGCTGATGGTGAGTTCAGTCTGTGCTGTAAAACCTAAAACCATGCAAATCCTTCCTTTCCAATCAGTAGACAGGCATCTCCTAACGAACTTCTTGCCAATTACAGAACTGCTGGGACTTCAGCATTCACTGCTTTGAACTCCCTGCTGCACATAAGGCAGTTCTAAGCTTTCTGCCTTGGAGTGGTAAGAGAGAACAGAAAAGAGGAAAGAGAAGTAAAGACTCAGCAGAATGTGCATTAAAAGGAAGAAACGATGAGAAGGAGCAGGCAAAGCCTCACTTGGCACTGCTCATCTAGAAACGTCCATCCTGCTTATCATGCATTGGCACTGCAAACAGGATCTGAGTAGATGAAGATTTAAGAACCATCAATCCAATTGGAAGACATTAAACTTTGAGCATTTGTGATGTTTAAGTACATGAATACAAGACTGTACATTATTTTCACGTAACAGGAGATGGTATAAAGAATCACGAGGAAACCAATCACAAAAGGCTTTGGACTCACTAACAGCTGTTGGTATCCTCAGTGCCATGAAGGACATATTTCACAGATTAACATCTACCTCTGGAGATCAAGACACAAACAGAAGGGCACAACGCAAAGCCTTGTAAAATGTATCAAAGAGAAGAACTTTTTGGCATAAATACATCTTTAAAACTCCAGGAAAAAAGTAAATAATGATACTTAAGAACTGCAGAGACTTCAAAGCCTTCACAACAAAAGACCCCATCCAACACAAAAGGAGCTTCGCTGACAAAAATGTCAAGTTTTGTTTTTTGAAGATACATACCCTTCTCGTCTTTTGAGATTAGCTTTGTATCTCTGTCCTCCTCCACAGGGCTAAAGACAAAACAACACGTTACTCAAGTCAGAGAGAATAATGACTACATATCAATTATTTAAAAAGCTAAAATTAAATACCTACCAGAAAATACGTTGCAAACAAAAATACACCTTTATATACTCGATTTAAGTAATCTGACATGAAATAAGGGGAGTCAGATTCTTAAACAGAATTATAGTAGGAAGAAGTTTACAAATCAGAGTAATTTAAGAAAACAACCTTTGAAGGTTGAGGAAGGAAAGAAATCAAACCCTCTGCGTTTAAGAAAACAACAACAATTCTGCACAAGGAGAAATCAAACCGATTCTTTAGGAATAGGCTACAATTTCAGCAGGCGTGGTGGCCAATTGAAGGAAACGGCTTATTGGCATCACTTAACGACCCGTGACAAAAGATAGCATCTGGTCTATAACGGAGAAAAAACAAACCTCTTTTTCTGATCACCGCCCTCACTGGCTGAGGACTCTTTAGTAGCGGGGCATTCCTCTGAATTAGCTTTGTCTTCTGTTTTCTTGGCATCTTCTTTGCTATCTTTGCCTTCCGCACCTGCGCCTCTCTCCGCTGTTTCCCCACTAGAGGCTTCCAGGCCTTGGCAGCGCTTGCTACTCTGATCGCTTACGCTCTCTACTCCTACAGAGTCAGAGTCCAGCTTCTCTTCCTCTATTGTCTGTTCACTTGTCTCCCCTTTTGCTACAACTAAACGCTTTGCCTCCTTCCTTGCCATAGCTTGTGCCGATTTGCTGTCCAAATCTAAAGCATCTTCCTCCGACTGAGCGGCAGCAAGAGCGTCCTCTTCCTCTGCTAGCCTCTTGCCTGGCACCACGTTACTTGCTTCCTGTGCATGTGGCTGCTCCGCTTCGGAGGTTTCTTCGTTAAGGAGCTCAGATTTACAAGTTTCCCCCAAAATGTCGAGTATTTTCTCATTTTCTACGGATTTAACAGGAATAGAATGGCACAAGGTTTAATCACCAGGGAAATACAGCAATCACAAACGTGGAACTGGCATGGCTGCCACACTAACACCAAGAGAACGGCTAAGCTACACAGAGATTGGAAAACCCTAGTGTACACAGTGTTACAAGTCCTACGCTCACTGCTCTCTGACACACTACTGCATCAGCCCTCACACGTTAACAGGGAAGAAAAATGCCCCCACAGATTTAACAAAAACCTTCTGGCTCATCCTTGATATTCTTCACGAAATCGTTCAGCTGTTTCTTCTCTAGTTAGCTTCCACAGTCCGAGACGCTTAACTGAACATAGCAAAGCACTGAGGGTTCAATTTTTAAATCTCTGTGACATTCTTTTAGCAGACAGTCCAACATGAAACCTGGGCTTCTTCTGATGGTGCATGAGTGTGTTTGCAGTCCACAAAGTGAAAAGTATCTGTATGAAATTTCCATGAAGAAACTCTCTTCTTTCTTCTGTATCCAGTAACTAAGCTTTACATTTTAATGTCCTACAATATCTTTTTACTGCTGTCACTGCTCTCTACTTACTAAAGAGTTAAGGTGTGTGCGATATCACAAGATCTGTTTAGAGGGAGATTGTTTAGCTCTTAAACTGTGATTACCTTCTCTAAATCCATCTATGTAGCTTAACAGGTTTTTAAACCATTTCATATCACTGAAAATATTTCAGAGATGACAAGCATCACTTCACAGATCTGGGGATATGATTGGGTTTCCAATCTCTATGACCCTGCATGATCTGGGTTGTCCATCATAAGAATAACGCAAATTCTATGTTTGTTTGTTTGTTTTAAACAGTTAATGGTTTAAAAAGTATTAGTTGAAAAGACAGGAATATGCTTTTCTTTAACAGTACCTGGCTCCAAGTGTAGTTTCTCCATTTTCTGTTCAGGAAATAAACACAGAATAAGGATTTTATGCAGTGTACTTTGTTACAGAGCATCGTTGCAACCCCCCACCCCATCCATGAGATTTAAACATATGCCAATCCACCTGCTGCTTTTTGCATTGCTTTTCACCATCCACTGGAAATTAATAATCTATGCAACTTTTTTTTTGACTAATTAAAGCCCAAATTTCAGCCACTATTCGCCTCGTAACTGGGAACATTAGAGAAAAGGGGGCAAAAAGGTTCCTCTGTGTACTGCAGAGTGAAAAATGAAACCAGGCTACTGCTGGATATCATCAGCAGGGGAAAGAAAAAATAAATCAGTTGTGAAACTTTTCTAGTAAATCTCATTTTTCCCAAGTAAGAAAAGCCATCACAGTGCTTTTGCTCTGCATTTCTGAAGGCCTGTTTCCTTTGCAGTGCAAGAGCAAAAGTGGAGGAAGTCTCCTGAAATTGACAAAGTGGGGAGGGAAGAAAAAAACCAAGGAAACAACTCGGGGCATCCTCACTTGACAGACTGGACTGTGTGTGAGATCACTCTGACCGTGGGTTCTGTTACAGCTCACACTATGGCCACGTGGTATGAACACAGAGTGAATGGTATTAAAAAAAAATATCTGGAAGTTACATTTTCAATTTACCTTCATTTCAATTAAATCAGAAGAGGAATCTACATTGTTTTCAATTTCATCATAATCTTCCTAAAAGAGTAAAAAAGCAATTAGAGTACTCCTTACACAGCAACGTTAGCTTACTGAGAAATACCACCACATCCAGCTTGCCTGAGCAACAACACAAGTAGTATTTTCCAATATTTAGAAGATCTTGATTACTACTTCTGAGCACAACCCAAGAGGAGCAAGAGATAATATTCTTTAGCATTAAACATTAGCAGGAGAGCACTCTTTCCAGCAACCTTTCATTTTAATTTCATTGTAATACTGAGATTAAAGTATACTTTAAAGATACTTTGATTTAGAAATTGTTTCTCCATGTTCCCACTTATTTTTTTTCAATTTTTTATTTCTTTACCTTCTAACTTCAAGGAGTTAGAAGTGAAGTTGATTTAAGTCTCCACTTTTCCAATAACAAAACGTCCCCCACATCTACATTCCTAAGAGCTGCTGGAGCTCTATTTGGTTGAAGACTCAACCAAAACCTCACTGGTTGTGATTCTCAACAGCTCTAACTGAAAGAAAGCCAACTGGCCTTTCAGGTTAATGGGCTGTTTCTGCAATTACCTTGTTTCTCACATGGTAAAAAGCTGAGACAGACATGACAAGCCTAAAGCAAATACACAAGGAGACAAGGAAAGAGAGTACTTTTTGTGTGGGGAGTAAACATAACATACAATTTCTGTGTTCATTCAGTAGCTGGAGACTGTATAGGAGATATTCCAACTCGCTCTCTAAGCTACATCAAAAGTTTGGCACTGCCAGGCAAGGGCAATACCTGATACACAAAGAGCTTCATGTTTTAATAACCTATACAGATCTACACAACATAAATTCTTCACAACATTATTTCTGCAGAAAAGAGTTCTAAATTGTAAGTTGAAAATGAATTTCTTTCTTCACATATACAATTATTTGCATAGGTGGGTACACATCTATGTGCACACATCCATTAATGCACACACACTCTAACAAGCATAAATGGCAACAGGGAACACTGAAACTAACAACTGCTTTCAGCCCCACAGATGTCACTGCATAGTAAAGCAGATGGTAAACTTGCTGCTGTCACCCCTTCATACCTCTGGTAGGACACAAGAGCTGTTAATGTGAACCAGAATCCATATTCTATACACAACCTATATTGTACTATATCAAAGTAAAGCCTCCACGCTACAGTTGTTACATTTGCAAGGATCTCTACTTACCTCATTTTCTGTCAGCTGATCTGGAAGTTCTTTCATTTCTGCATCAACATTGTCTTTATTATCAGACAGTGAATCCAGAATGTTATCAGGACTATAGTCTTCTCCACAGTCTACAGCACTGCTGTTGTCTATTTCAGCCTCATCTAACACACTAATATCCATCATGTCGATGTCTTGTAAGGTATCCAGGCTGGCTTCAATATCCTCCTAAATAAAGGAAAAGGACAGATGTGTATTTACTGTGATTTTAATGACACATGTACTTGGAAACTGCAATCATGCTTTCACCTACCTGCCCATCTCTGGAGTTTTCTTCTAGCCCATTGTCTTCCACCCCTTCCTCTTCTGATTTTCTTCCTAAAAATAATATAACTGAAGTTATATTAACAGCACTGTATTTCATAACATAGCTACTGCCAAATTATCTACTCAATGCTGCTTCAATTAATAATCATTAAGATCCTGATTCAGATTTAGCTGAGGATGAAAATATAACACAGTCAACACAAATACACAGCACGAACAAGGTTCCAAGGCATGCAAACAGAAATACACCTGGGTGTCATACGGTTGTTGTCTTTGCTTGCTAATGAAACAGTTTTACTATTTTCCATACAAAAGCACGAAAACAAAAAAGCTGTATTTGCACCCCATACCTTTGCTCATCCTTTTTGACAGCCTCTTGTTGGTCAGTTCTGAAGCCATGGGAATTTCATCCGGATCTCCTCCTTCATCCTCGATAGCCTGAGGGAGACAGCAATACAGCCCTGTTGTACTGCTACCAACGTGTGCTTTGTCAGATGGGGCTCTCAGTTCACACAGCCCCATCACAGACAAACTGTGTGCTACAAAACAGCTCCGCAGACACACCGAGATACGATCCAGGGGTGAAGATCCCCACATCTGTATGCAAAGCTTTATAGCACAGATTGGGTTTGGGTTCTGTGTGGTGCTGCGTGGACTCACTGCTCAATGTTCTAATCATAGAACTGACTGAGCTGGAAGGTGACGGCCATCCAGCACACCTCCCCTGCAACGAACAGGGCCATGCAGGGGTACAAATAATCGAGAACAGCCGCTCCAGGGCCACGTTTGTGAGAAGCCACAAAGGACTCGGCACACGCAGCTGGCCAAGCCTGCTGGGAGCCACGCGGGAGAGATGGAAGAACCAAGTGAAGGGCGTGCGGATGGAAGCGGAGCACGGGAAGGGAATCGCGCCGAGGGAGCGGGACAGGAGAACGGCGACACCCGGCCCCCCGCCCCGCGCTGCCCTCGCTGCGGCGCCGCGCCAACCGCGCATGCGCCAACGGCCCCGGGCCGCGGGACAAAGGACCCGGATGAGGCTCCCCCGCCCCCCCCGCGCCTCCCCCCCCCCGCCCGGCGCCTCGCTCACCTTCCTCAGCCGCTCCATCAGCACGCTCTTGTTGCCGCCCGTGTCCAGGTTGCGGCGCTTCAGCTCCGCCCGCAGATCGATGACCCGCAGCTCGCTCAGCCGCCGGGTTTCGGGTTCCGAGCCGAGCGCTGCGGCCCCCCCGGGGGATGTCAGCTCCCCCAGCCCGGCCGCGGATTGACTCTCCGCCATCAAGGCCCCTTCGAGATCCCGAACGTGAGGGAGGTTACGGCGCGATCCCACGGCTAGCCTTGTGATCGCGGCACAAAATGGTGGGGAAGCCGAGACGCGCTGAGGGAAAGGGGAAAAGAAAAAGAAAAAAAAAAAAAAAAAAAGGGAAAAAAAAAAAAGCTTACTCCGCGCAAACTCGGCGAGAAGAGCGACGAATGGCGGAGGGAGGGGAAGGCGGAGCCTGAGGGAGACGCCAAGCGCGACGCAGCGCTCCGTGCGCGCCTGAGGGCGGCTCGCCAGCCTCTGCGCATGCGCCCGCGCTCTGAGGCGCACTGCGCCTGCGCGGCGCCGCCGAACGCATAACTGCGCACGCGTGGTGAGGCCCAAGCGTAATACTGCGCATGTGCATCTCCGGAGCGGGCGGCGCCTTTCCCGCGCATGCGCAGCGCCCCTCACTCGGGGCTGCGGGCTCTCCGCGCGTGCGGGCTGCGCTCGCTCCCTCCCCTTCTCCTCAGCGCTTTCGCCACCATTTTGTGTTGTGCCCGCGCTTCGCGCCGTTGTTTTCACCCCGTCGTTTTCAGTCGAAACAACGGCCCCATGGCGGAGAGTCACTCAGCGACCGGGCAGAGCGAATACGTGTCCTTGAGCGGGTGCGGAACGCCGGGCTCCGAGCCCGAAACCCGTCGGCTGAGCGAGCTGCGCGTGATCGATCTGCGGGCGGAGCTGAAGCGCCGCAGTTTGGACAGCGGGGGGAACAAGAGCGTCCTGACGGAGCGGCTGAGGAAGGTGAGCGGGAGCGCGGCCATGGGGGGGGGGGGGGGGGCGCTCACACGGCGCGTGCGCGGCGCTGAGGGGAAAATGGCGCCAAAGCGGCGCTGAGGGGAGCGGGGCTGCGAGCGGCTCTGTGGGATGCGAGGCTCGGAGGTGGCGTGAAATCGCAGGATGTCTCACGTTGGGGTGGATCTGCAGTGGGGGGTCGTACAGCTGTTAAGGTTGGACTCGGCCTCAGGGGGCTTTTCCGACCCGCTCGGCTCGCAGTGCCACATCGCTGCGGTTCCTCCCCTTCGCAGCCGAAGGCCGTGCCGTCCCAAAGTAACCAAAGTAACCGTCCTGCCTGCTCCCCGCAGTGACTGTCCGTCTGCTCCCCACAGGCCATCGAGGAGGAAGGCGGGAATCCTGACGAAATACCCGTGACCCCTGAAAGCACAATGAAGAGAACCCCAAAAAGAAGCAGCAAAGGTACAGGGGGTATGGAGAGGATTTCTACCCCTCTTCTCTTTGTGTTTTCTGCCTAGGGAACCCATAGGGTGCCACAGGGATCCATAGGGTGCCTTAGGGATCTATAGAGACCCATAATCTTAAAATTATCGCAGAATCGTAGCATGGCTTGGGTTGCAAAGGCCCACAGTGCTCATCAGTTCCAACCCCCTGCTATGTGCAGGTCCCCAACCAGCAGCCCAGGTTGCCCAGAGCCACATCCAGCCTGGCCTTGAATGCCTGCAGGGATGGGGCATCCACAACCTCCTTGGGCAACCTGTTCCAGTGCCTCACCACCCTCTGTGTGAAAAACTTCCTCCTCATATCCAACCTAAACCTCCCCTGCCTCAGTTTAAAGCCATTCCCCTTTGTCCTATTGCTATCCCCTATTCTTTTTTTCCTTTTTTTCTTCTTTCTTGTAAATGCCACATGACAAATTGAACATTGAGATAGATAACTGCAATTTCTACTCAGTCAGATGTAAGGGGTGCACTGTGGTGCTGCTTGAAACCTGTGTCAGAGCTCACACTGTGCTGTCTTACTGGTATAGAAAGTGTACAAACACTCGATTTTGGAAAATGGGGAAAAAGTGGATAGTCAAGTAGGATAGAATACCTGTTATAATGAAAATATGCAACTTGAAAAATATATATTTGTAACTTTTTATATTTTAACAATCAATGCATTTAGGTCGTAGACCAGATGAGGAGGGAGCTGAAGACAACGGCCTGGAAGAGGATTCTGGAGATGGGCAGGTATGCAGAGCTGTGTTGGAAGTGAAGAAATAACAGTGTTGTTTCTAAGCTACAGTGACTTCCATATATGCCTTTTTTTCTTTTTACAGGAGGATATTGAAGCAAGTTTGGATAACTTGCAAGATATTGACATGATGGATATTAGTGTGTTAGATGAAGCTGAAATAGATAATGGCAATGCTGTAGATTGCGGAGAGGATTACAGTGCTGATCACATTCTTGACTCACTGTCTGACAGTAAAGAAAACGCTGATGCAGAAATGAAAGAACTTCCAGATCAGCCTACAGACTATGCTGTAGGAAACTTGGAGGCATCCCCACAATTTTCAGAAATTAAAGAAGAACCAAGAGAAATATCAGTAATGATGGTATGCATCTCTTCTGTGTGTGGAGTCGGATTCTTGTTGTTTTATGTTTGTTTGTTTTGTTTTTCACATTCAGTATTGAAACAGTCATTAAGGAGTAGTTGGAACCAAGCTGTACTGCTTCTCTCCATCACTGCTTTTTATTTCCTTGCATATTTGGGGAAATATCATTCTTGATTTTTAAACGCTTTGGTGTTTTTTGTATCATATGTACATATATGTCACATTTAGTCTGAGAAACAACGTTTTAATAACGTTTTGAAGTCACTTTATACTTCCATTCTCATCTTCATATCTTTCCTTTACTTAAAGACTTATTGCCTCTGTGTGTTTCACCTCCTCAGCTGCACAGCAGCATACACGTATTCTAGATGCTTCTTTTTGTCAAGATATGGCCTTGCACTTACTGAAGTTTCACAGGTATTTTTAGGTTGGTTTTCCATGCTTGTCTGCCTGTTGCACTGACTTTACCACAGTACTCGTTTGTACTAGATGTCTTTCCTTAAGTCACGTGCTTACCTCTTGAACTGTACCACAGAATGCTTGGAGAATGCTATTTGTATGCAGTCTGATGGGGAAGTACACTCCTTGTTCCATCAGCCTGGTCTGTTAGCTCCCCAGATGGGCACTTTTCTCTCCATTCCCAACTCTGGAGGCTTACAGCAGTAAACTTAGCTCTGTCCTCCAGCATTCCCCTTACCCTCAAGACAAACATGAATGCTGAGAAAGCAGGGTTTTTTTCAGTGAGGAAAGAACCAGAATCTAGGTCAAATCCTGCAGTCTTTTCTCAGCATGTACTTCTCTGCTCACAGACGTTTCTTGGTTCTCTGTTTGCCACAGGGTGTAAAAGAAATGCTGCAGTAAGAATTGACATTCTTAAAAGATTTCTGTGAGGCCGTATTTCAGAGGTAGTGAGGGCTTCAGTGGCAGCCGTCGGTCAGCTTTTAACCTCATCCCTTCTTTTGGGCACTAGAGATCTTTGTGTAACATCAGTTAGCAGTAAAAATCATCTCCAGCCTTGGATTTCTCATCCAGGTTTCACTGACAGTGCCATGGTTTGACAGATAACGAGGTGTCTGTTCTGCACTTTCTGCAGGTGGAGGTGGAAGACGTTGGAAACACTTTTGATGCCGCTTCATCTGAATTAATTGAAATAAAGGTAAATTGTGACCTGTTCTTTAGAAATGAAAAGCTTTAATATGTGTCCTATCATCTTCATAGAGAATGGAAACCATAAGGAGTAACGTTAAATCTTCTTGTGAGAAATCTTTTTAAAATGCAGTGGTTTCAAACCTGAGATCAGGAGAACCACGGCGAGGGAGCGGGATGTGTTCCATGCTGGATAACATCTTGGCCTTCTACTGAGTACTGATACTTTTCTTCCCCCTTCCCCACAGGAAATTGAAGAACTGCCTTTGGAGCCAGGTACTGTTTATAAAAATATTAAAAACAAACAAACAAACAACAAAATCCAGGGCTTTAAAACAGTTAAATTCTTCATTTAATCTTTTTTGTATCCCTGTTTCCTTTTAAATTCGTTACTGTAGTGTACATTATTATGATGGAGAATCCAGGTCATGCAGGGTCATAGAGATTGGAAACCCAGTCATATCACCAGATCTGTGGATGAGAACTGTTTGGAAACGTGCATTAAACGTGATGAAATAGTTCTGTAGAACTACAGAGGAGTTAAAGGGTGAGCCTTAAAGACACAAAGGTTCTGAACCTAAAACAGATCTTGTGATATCACGCTGTACTCTAGTTCTGTGAGTATAAATACAGGAGTGCAGGGCATAGGAAGCTGTGGTACAGAACAGAAGGTAAAGAGTGGCTGGACTTCCAAAGAAGGAATACAGTGTCGTCATGGAACGTCCCACAGATCACGTTTGGTTTCTGGACTGCAAACACACCCATCTGCCGTCAGAAGAAGCCCAGGTTTCGTGTTGGACTGTCTGCTAAAAGAACACCACAGAAAACTGGAAATTGAACTCTCAGTGCTTTGCTATGTTAAGCATCTTGGACTTTGGAAGCTAACTAGGGAAGAAACAGAGCGGAACCATTCCACGAAGAGGATCAAGGATGAGCCAGAAGGTTTTTGTTAAATCTGGGGGGGGATTTTTCTTCCCTGTTAACGTGTGAGGGCTGATGCAGTAGTGTGTCAGTGCAGTGAGCGTAGGACTTGTAACACTGGGTTTTCCAATCTCTGTGTAGCTTAGCCGTTCTCTTGGTGTTAGTGTGGCAGCCATGCCAGTTCCACGTTTGTGATTGCTGTATTTCCCTGGTGATTAAACCTTGTGCCATTCTATTCCTGTTAAATCCGTAGAAAATGAGAAAATACTCGACATTTTGGGGGAAACTTGTAAATCTGAGCTCCTTAACGAAGAAACCTCCGAAGCGGAGCAGCCACATGCACAGGAAGCAAGTAACGTGGTGCCAGGCAAGAGGCTAGCAGAGGAAGAGGACGCTCTTGCTGCCGCTCAGTCGGAGGAAGATGCTTTAGATTTGGACAGCAAATCGGCACAAGCTATGGCAAGGAAGGAGGCAAAGCGTTTAGTTGTAGCAAAAGGGGAGACAAGTGAACAGACAATAGAGGAAGAGAAGCTGGACTCTGACTCTGTAGGAGTAGAGAGCGTAAGCGATCAGAGTAGCAAGCGCTGCCAAGGCCTGGAAGCCTCTAGTGGGGAAACAGCGGAGAGAGGCGCAGGTGCGGAAGGCAAAGATAGCAAAGAAGATGCCAAGAAAACAGAAGACAAAGCTAATTCAGAGGAATGCCCCGCTACTAAAGAGTCCTCAGCCAGTGAGGGCGGTGATCAGAAAAAGAGGTTTGTTTTTTCTCCGTTATAGACCAGATGCTATCTTTTGTCACGGGTCGTTAAGTGATGCCAATAAGCCGTTTCCTTCAATTGGCCACCACGCCTGCTGAAATTGTAGCCTATTCCTAAAGAATCGGTTTGATTTCTCCTTGTGCAGAATTGTTGTTGTTTTCTTAAACGCAGAGGGTTTGATTTCTTTCCTTCCTCAACCTTCAAAGGTTGTTTTCTTAAATTACTCTGATTTCTGTCATCTGCAAAACAGCATTAATTGTCATCTTAAGTATACAAGTCCCATATTTCCAGTCACTCTTCCAAAAAATTTGCAGTGGTACCTTTTATTTCAGAACTAATTTTTACTGGTAGGTATAAAATTCTAGTGTACAACCTAAACTTACTTTATCTTATGCTTGGTTGAATAATGTGTTGTTTTGTCTTTAGCTCTGTGGAGGAGGACAAAGATACAAAGCAAGCCTCCAAAGATGAGAAAGGTAGGCTGTTTTCCTTAATGAAATAAAAATCTGAAGAAAGTTTGTTTTGTGTTAACACTTAGTATTTTGACATTCTCTTCAAAGTGATTACAATGTAAGGAGGCCTGTGCATAGGTGAGAACTCATTAAGGCTGTTTGAATGTAGAGCTCTGAATTGCTGAAAGCTGCAGTTTATCTCCTGATTTTAAGTGGAAATATTTTGGAAGCAGTGAAATTAATGTGCTGAAAGAGGTTTAAGCAGGAGGGGAGAAAGTGGAGTTGTTTTCTCACTGTTGCGTTCTTGCTTAAATGGTTGTGGGTTGTTTTTTGTGTTCATGTTATGTTTATGTTCCCTCAGGCCGTGCTGGCAGTGGCTCTGGCAGAAATCTGTGGGTCAGTGGCCTCTCATCCTCTACAAGAGCAACAGACCTAAAGAATCTCTTCAGCAAGTATGGGAAGGTGCGTGGTGGGTGTGCAGATGGTTCATGTGTCTCATGGGGTGACCTGGAACTTCTGGTCACTTAGCTTCTGGTTTTTCTAATGACTCTTGGACTGAGCATTGAACTCTTCCTGTATTCTATTGAAACTCTGTCTGAAAGTAGTAAATCTCATAAATAATGTTGTCTGTGATGGGACAAAAGGAAAATAGTGGTTTTGGGGGGTCTCTGCTCAGCTGCTCTAAAATGAAGGCAGTTCTGGATGTGAGGGTAGCACTTCCAGAGGGGAGCTCTCTGCAAGACTACCTCCCTCCCTCCTGCCTCTCTGGGTGTGATGTGGAATGTTTGTGTCACTGTGCACGCTCACCCACAGGCATTTGGCCATAGGAACTGACAGAGATGTCTCCTAAGAAAAGACAGATGAATGATATTGTTATTTCCTGCTTTCCTGTGTATCTTTAAGTCAGCTACCTGCTCAAAGACCAATTTTGAGTGTGGTTTTTATGGTGGCATCTCTTTCAAGAGCTGTATCATCAAATCAGTCCCACAGTTCTGGGCAGCCTGGTCTGGTGGTTGGCGACCCTGCACACAGCAGAGGGTTGGAACCAGGTGAACACTGTGGTCCTTTGCAACCCAGGCCATTCTGTGATCTCTTCCAAACCATTTCAGGATTCTGGGGTATTTTGTGAAGTCAGGCTTAGTTGAGACACTTTCAGAACACTGTGGGGCCAGCAGTCTGTGTGCCAGGTTAAAATAAAACCCATCTCTGAATTGAGCTTAGCACTGCCATCTCAGAGTGCCAGTGAAGCATTGTATGCCAAGAACGTTTCCTCTGCATTAAAACTGAGTATATACACTCTATCACCAGTGAACAGAGCTGCTCACACGGTTGATTAGAGTTAATTTGCCCTTGTTTCTACAAACACAGAGTGTCTTTTCTTTTTTCCCCCTGCAGGTGGTTGGTGCAAAAGTGGTGACAAACGCTCGCAGTCCCGGCGCGCGCTGCTACGGCTTTGTGACAATGTCCACATCTGAGGAAGCCACCAAGTGCATCAATCACCTGCACAGGACAGAGCTGCACGGGAAGATGATTTCTGTGGAAAAGGTCGGCGGTAGCTCTCACGTGGCAGGATGTTGGAACGAAAGGTGGAATTTTAATGCCTGTGTTTTATTGTTAAAAAAAACGCTTCTTGCTGAAATTCTAGGCCAAAAATGAACCAGCTGGGAAAAAGCCTTCAGACAGAAAGGAAGGCGAAGCACGGAAGGAAAAAGACAGGCACCATTCTGCAGATTCCAAATCTGAGAAGTAAAGTGTTTTGTGTGTTTTGTTTTTTTTTTAATGTTTATTTTCCTGTGTTTAAAGACTGCTCATTTGAAACGCAGCCACGTGAGAAAAGGGGACAGGAATTGCAGTGAGTCTTGATCTGCTGCTTGCTGCATCTGGAGTGAGAGTCATACTGGAAAAATAGCCAGAAGTGCATCTAAATAGGCTCTCTGTTACAAAACAGGGAGAGTTTTAGTGTTCTGTAACAAAACACACCAGCTGTGTGAGATAATGTCACAGCAACCAATATTTTTTAATCAGAATTTTGTCCTCTCATCTGGTTTGAATTTGTTCTGCTCGTTGCTGGTTGGACTAAATGGTCTTAGAATCATTAAGGCTGCAAAGACCGCTATGACTGCACTGACAAATCTTCCTGGTAATTTGTCTGTTTTCTGATAGACTGAATGATGAGTAAGCAGTGTTCCCATACTTTTGTTTTTCACATGCTCTTTTCCTTTTGAAAGAAGCATTTTGCTTTACTACCTCATAAAGTAACCAAAGATCTGGTAAAGGAGCTGCGGGCTGAACTCCTCGCATCAGATGCACAAGTATTTGTTTGTGAAAGCTTCTCTTGCAGTGGAGCTCAGCCTGCTCTCCCTGTGCCATGCATGAGCTGAGCTGTGGCGGAGAGGATTTGTATTTCTAGCACTCTCCAGATAGTGAGAAGGGTCATCTGTAGTTTCTCACTTTCAATCAGCCTTAGCTCAGTGTTTGCTGCTCTGCAGCACGTGCACAAGCACAGCCTGGCGTGCTGTCAGTGCTTGGCAGCATGGAAGTGGTGTTTGGAATGCTTTTTTCTTTTGACTCGATCAGTAGGAG
The DNA here is from genome assembly GCF_987193195.1 of Phasianus colchicus. Taxonomy (NCBI): domain Eukaryota; kingdom Metazoa; phylum Chordata; class Aves; order Galliformes; family Phasianidae; genus Phasianus; species Phasianus colchicus. The sequence continues at coordinate 1,879,028 of NC_143463.1, forward strand.
TGGTTACTGAGCACTTCTTGTCAGGTCTTCTGTTAAAGCAAAGTTTGCCTGCAGGTCTGTCGGTGTTAAAAAGGAGGAGAAGGCCGACAAAAAAGACGATGTGAAGAAATCTGAGAAAGATTCAAAGGATGAGAAGGAAGGGAAAGAGAAAGAGGAGCAGAAGGCTGGAGCCTCCGATCGATCCAGGGCGAGCAAATCAGGTGTGTTGACAAGAACACTGCTTTAAAGTACTGATGCAGTGTGAGCAGCTGTGAAAAAGTTTGTAGTTCATTAACTGTGGCAAAAGTGTGTGTTCTGCAGACATAAGCTTAGATTTGCTTTCTTGTAACCTCCATCTCTGCTAGAGAGTGCTTCACTGAGATGTTAGGATAGATTCAGTGCCCTTTCCCCCAGCTTGCACGTGGTTGGCAAGCTGTTTAAATCGTGGATACATTCTCGCACAAGTCATCTAAGAACCCTGGTAAAATAATATCCTGGTGGTTTAAAATTCTTGCAAAATTTTTGAACATCTGGAGTATTATTTATTCTTGTGTGCCTTTGCTTTCTAGCAAGTCGAGGAACTGAGAGGACAGTGGTAATGGATAAATCTAAAGGAGAACCCGTTATTAGTGTGAAGACATCTGCTTCCAAAGAGAGGGTAAGCACGACTTCATGGCCACTTCTCTGTAAAAGCAGGTGTGAATAACCTTACCTGGGTGGTGACTGCAGGGTTTTCTGCCTCGAGTGTGGAGAACAGTTGACCTTTAGCAGTATTTTAGGAAGCAGTAAGGAGTTAATTGTGCTGTGGAGGTAAATGCTGGTGCCTCACCTCGCAGTCACTGCTGCTGGAGCTGAGGAAGTAGAAATGTAATTTGACAATGGTGTTAAGATGATCCATTTCGAGTGTGGTGCCCGGTGACCTTTGCAGTGCTGTATCATTTACCACCAGCACAAGGCAGGTCATGTGCCTCTAATATTTATATGCACTTACACTCACTGGAAATTCTAGCCAAATTCTGGGTGCTTCTCCCTGACTTGTGTGTGATTCCCGTGTTGTTCTGCTTCAGGAGGGTGGGAGTGTTCCGAGTCAAAACAAAGTGGGTGTTTTGCTTGGGAACGGTGGCTGGAAGCGTTCAGCTAAACGTATTGCTTTGATTTAACTCAGAGCACAAAGAGCCAGGACCGCAAGTCTGAGAGCAAAGAGAAGCAGGACATCTTATCATTTGATAAAATCAAAGAGCAGCGCGAGCGCGAGCGGCAGCGGCAGAGAGAGCGGGAGATCAGGGAGACGGAGCGGCGCCGGTGAGTGCTGGGGCTCTGCTCTGCTGTCCTCAGCTGTGCTTCACACTGGCTTCTGTGAGGGCCCTTCCACATTTGTAGCTCAGATCACTGATATTGTGCAGAGTTGGGAAGGCTTTTTTTACTGAAAGCGGTCATCTCTAAGCTTGTGCTTCTGAGGAGGCTGTTGTGGGTGATCGCTTCTGTGGCTACTCCCAGCTCACGTGTTCTGCTGAGGCAGGATTGAATGCTCCTAGTGTTTGTGTTCTGCCTGAAAGTTTTGAAATACCTCCTGAATGCTTCATTTGTCAGAGCTCTGTGTTAGGACACTCTGCTCTACCCAAACTTTCTCAGCCCAACTTGGAGTAGGTGCTGCCTTACTGATGCAGTATGCTTACCTCCCTTTGGGCTCTTATTAAGCAGCTTTGGTTTGGTTGAGAAGAGACCATTTATATTTAATCATACAGTGAGAAGAGCATAACTTGTTTTAAAAGGTGAACTAACAGAAGCACCCAAAACAAGCAATAAAGCCTCGATTGGAGATAATTGACTGAAAAACAAATGTCTTGTTTTCAATTAGAGAGAGAGAAAGGCGAGAAAGAGAGCAGCGCCTTCAGGCCATGCATGAGCGGGATGAAAGGCAGAGGCTGCAGAGGGAGAGGGAGAGACTCGAATTTCAAAGGCAGCGTCTGGACAGAGAGCGCTTGGAGAGAGAGAGATTGGAGAGGGAAAGGATGCACATCGAGCAGGAGAGGAGGAGAGAGCAGGAACGGATCCAGAGGGAGAGGGAGGAGCTGCGGCGTCAGCAGGAGCAGCTGCGCTACGAGCAGGAGCGGCGGTCAGCAATGAGAAGGCCCTATGATGATGGCAGGTAACTGCAGTGAGATACCAGGATGTGGCCACGTCCACCTGCAGATACACTGTTCTGGAGGATACAAGAAAACAGTGTCAGGCCGTGCTGGAGGAGGTTTAGATTGGAAATGAAGCAGAATGTCTTCACGGAGAGGGTGGTCAGGTGTTGGAACGGCTGCCCAGGGTGGGATCCCCATCCATCTGGGTATTTAGGGCATGTGGGAATGGCACTGGGGGCGTGGCTCAGTGATGCGCCATTAGGTTATGCTGATGGTTGAACTTCATCTTGAAGATCTTCTCCAACTTCGGATGGTTCTGGGAATCTAAGCTGTAAAGCAGGGTGCCAGCAGGAGGAGCTTGTTCTCATGTCTGCCCCTGCTGAGGGTCTGCTTTTTGTGGTGGTGCTGCAGCCGACTCCAGTCCTGAGGCTTTAATTACAAATCAAAAATAACTATTAAAATAATGGGATTGAATGTGGTTTGATCTCAAGGTCTCACTCAAGAGATGAAGAAAAGAACTCTGTACAAGATTGGTTTCCTTTCTTACAGGCGAGATGATCCATACTGGCCAGAGGCGAAGCGGATGGCGCTGGATGACAGATACCACTCCGAGTTTGTGCGCCAGGACCGCTTCCATGACTTCGACCACAGGGATCGTGGCCGCTACCAGGATCATTCCTTGGACAGGTCAGCACAAGGCAGAGGTTCTTCTTCCCATACCCTGAGGGAAACTCAGCGTCTTTCTGCTTTACTCGTGGCTTGAATAGTGCTGAAAACAAACAGATGAGCCTCGTGCTTTTCTTGCATCTGATCTCATGCATACTTGCAGTCCTGTGCCTGCACCACTCAGTGTGTATCACAGATCTGCTGTCTGAGGGCAGTCCTACAGTTCTCAAGGTGTATGGATGTATGAGTTATGAAACCAAGTTAATTAATCCAAGATGTAACGATTTCCTTTTGCTGTAACACTTTCCCCACTCCTTCACAGCGTAGCTTACACTGACTTTAACTCCACAGCCTGCAGAAGTGCTCTCACAGCTGTGGGCACTTTGGGTTGCCCTCGGAGGAGCTGTGGGAGGAGCTGTGCCTCTTTACTTTTGCTTGTAACTCATTTCTGATGCTGGTAGGTTCACTCTGTTCCTCCTTGGCTCCAGGTCTGGCCTTGTCCTGCTGACCATAACTCAGTGTCACCTGAATTACTCATTGCTATAAGTCTTCCTTTGGTCTCTTTGTATGAAATCAGAACTCATTTCAGTATGTTACAGCTGAACAGATGCTGGATTCTCAGACTTACAGCCTTCTGAATACAAAGGTCCGTGTGCTGCTTATGGATTATGACTGTTGGTTTAACTGCAACTTTCTTTCTTTCCAGAAGAGAAGGTTCAAGAGGAATACCAGACAGAGATGGGCAGGTGGGTCACATCCACATCATGGCTTCATTTTACACAAATTCCAAAGCAGAAGCAGCACGGTGTTACCTGTCCTTAAATGGAACTGCTGCTGGGATTAAGGCGCGAGTCCTGAGTGCTGGGAGCTGTGCTGGCTGTTCTGGCCATAAGGTGACGTGTGGTGACAGATTCCTGGTTCAAAACCCCGGGTTTGTGATGTGGCAGCACTGTGAGGGTTCCCTTCTCTAACACTCACCTGAATGACGTGTAGAAAGAGATGTTCTGTTAAAAGAAAAGTCTGCACCCCCCCACCAGTGGTGCTGTGAGACCAAACCGCTGCCTGGTGCGAACTGCAGAAGGCACAGCGGCGGAGCCAGCAAAGCAGGGAGCAGCTGCTGCTCTATTTTCTGGAGCTGAATGCCACGGCACCCTGTGAGGAGCTGCGGTGTTGCTGTTAGGGAAGGACTGGGGATGAGCTGACGTGTGACTGTCCTTGCCTTGCAGCATTACCCCGATGAGCGGCACGGCCCCGAGCGGCACGCGCGGGAATCCCGCGATGGTTGGGGCGGTTATGGGTCTGAGCGGAGGATGAACGAAGGGAGAGGGATTCCCCCACCAACCCGGTTAGTGCTCAGCACACGAGGGAAGCATTGTGTTGGTGCTTCGTTCTCACGGCGGGTAAACCTTCAGAGGGTGCTGGTAGGAGCGCTGTCACGGCGTGAGTCCTTTCTCCTTGTGGTTCCTTTGAGCCTCTCTCATCTGGACGCACGAGGAATTTAGGGGCGAAGAGGGGTTCTCCGTAAGCAGCTTCCCTTTTACAGATGAGGCTCAGTGCTGTTAGCTGCCCCAGGGGCACCCACAGAAGTAGCACTCGTAGTTAGAACTCAGGACTCAGCAGATGGAGGTAATGGGGGGGTGCTGAGACGTGCTGGTGGTTTCTCTGCAAGTCAGCAGCCAGGCTGGATGTGTCCCAGATGCGTAACATTGGGTTCAGTGCAGGCACACCAACAGGGGAGCAGTGGTTGGTTGGTTGTTCCACATCTAATCCACTCTGTTGTACACTAAGCACGTGGGTCTCTGCAAGTAATGCCTCCTGTGCTGGCACACCGATCAGGGACGCACCTAGAAGATTCTCTTTTATTTTTTTAAGAGATGGACGTGACTGGGGAGATCATGGTCGAAAGTTAGAGGGGCATCAAGATCGTTCATGGCAGGGCAGTGTGGCTGGAGGAATGATGGGACGGGATCATGAGAGATGGCAAGGTACACTTGCTGCTTCCCAGTGTGATCGTGGTCTTTCTATCAATTACTGCTGCTGAACTTCTGGTGGTAATTAAAGCCTACAGACCTTAACAGCGTTACTGAGAAAGCAAATCAAACTGGGGACGATCTGGCTTTTCTGGTAGGACAACACAGAGGCCTTTTCTCCTCCCCCCACCGTTTCTTTCTCTTGTTTTGTGCTCAGGTGGTGATCGAGGCACGCCTGGTCAGCAGGGACCAGGCCATGTGATGCACCGCGGTGGGATGGCAGGGTAAGGAGTTGTCACCTCGTTACCAACAGCAGGCCTGAATCAAAGCTCAGTGCCTGTCCAAAGCGCAGAGCCATGCTTTCAGATTCAACTCGAGTATAGATTTGCAAGTAGGAGAAAAAAACAAAACAGAATCAAATGCCTGTAACCTGTCTGCTCTCCTTTGTAGGCGTGGAGGATTCACACAGGGCCCAAACCACAGCCAGGTGGCACCAAGTGCTGCAGTGCAGGGGGGGTTTGCAGGCCAGGAGCGGGGACACAGAGCGACCGAGCCGCGCTTCGCCCGCCGCTACTGAGAGCGCTTTAATACACAGATCTATAGACATAAATATATATTTTTTAATACAAAATGACAATGGTGGTGAGTTTTATTAAGCAACTTGAATTTGTGATGACGAAAAAGCAAGACTGCTGCCACATCGTAGCCAAACGCTCTATCAGTTCAGCTGATTGGTTTCCTTTCTTTGTTATGAACGTGTTCTTGGTCGGCATTGAAGTTTCTGTTAGTGAAACATTCCATTTTTCCAGAACAATAAAAGCAGTTGATGGTGAACAAACGGTTCCTTCTTCCCGTGGTCTTTGGCAGCGTGGGCGTGGAATCGAGAAGTTCTGCTTTCAGCTCTGAGGGCAGTTCTGGGACAGAGGGACGCGTGCACGTCTGTGTGTGTGAAAGAGGTGAGACTGTTTCCTCATTTATTTCTCTGTGCTTTGTTACACTTCAGTAAGTGTTGGGCTCCCACGAGTCCCCTGCTGCCCTGCGCCCCCAGCTGCTGGCTCTGCTCCTTCCGTCGGCTTCCTAGGCGCAGCAGGCAATGCTGCATCCCTGCAGTGCTGCTCGCAGCCCCTGCTCCCCATTGCAGCTCCTGCTCAGCTGCTGTGCCTCAGCAGGCCGTAGATCTGCTCCAGGATGTGGGCAAAGCTCTGGTCCTTGGGGCTGCGAGAGGCCAGGGAGCCCTGTGGAGAGGAAGGCAGCTCTGGTCGCTGGGCTCACCCTGTGCCCTCTGCTTTGCTCTGCACCGGGGTGGAGTAAAACCCAATGATCAGCTCGTGGGAGGTGTGGGGTGGGTAGAGCTGAACTCGCAGAAAGCTCTCTGCCCACCTTCAGCTTATCCAGGTAGGTCTGGTCCTGGCTCCACAGCTCCTGGAACTTCACCAGGTCCGGGGCTCCTTTGTAGAACTCCACCAGCAGTGTCTGGGGATGGAGGGCAGGGGGCTGCACTGGGGCTGAGTGCTCCTTCCCCAGACCCCCAGAGCAAACAAGGATAGAGGAGAGATTGTCCCCAAGGCTGGGATGGGTGGCAGGGACACAGCCTAGGTTTGGGGGTGAGAGGGTGGTGAGGCACTGGAACAGGTTGCCCAAGGAGGCTGTGGATGCCCCAGCCCTGCAGGCATTCAAGGCCAGGCTGGATGTGGCTCTGGGCAGCCTGGGCTGCTGGTTGGTGACCTGCACACAGCAGGGGGTTGGAACTGGATGGGCATTGTGCTCCTTTGCAACCCAGGCCATTCTGTGATTCAATGACAGCTCCTGCCCCACGCTCACCATCTCCTGCAGGACGTCGTTGGTGAGGAAGCCATCCTGGATGTAGGCCACCTCCACATCCATGGGGATGCCGTAGTCGTTGGGCCGTTGCTGGATGAGAGGGGAGTGGGATCACCCTATGGGGTCACCTATGGGGTCACCCATCCGGCACTGCACTGGGACCCCCGAGGAGGCGATGGGAGCCGCTCACCTCAGGTGGTGGCATCACCCAGAAGGGCGCAATCTTGGACTCCACACCAGGGTTACCAGCATAGTACGGCCCTGGGAGGAGAGATGGCGCTGATGTGGGGGGGCTGCAGCTCTGTGCCCCCCCCAGGGGTGGGTGCTTACCGCAGATGAGGGCCAGGCAGGGCTGGAAGCCGTTGCCACTGCCCTGCAGTTTGAGCTGGTAATCCATCTGCGCGTCGATGTCGTGCAGGGAGGGCAGCGCGGGGCCGAAGGGGTGGCTGTGGTACCAACCCACCAACGACAGCCCCCGCAGGAACAGGCTCTGGCAGATCTGGGATGTGTGGATAACATCAGACCCCCACCCCACATCACCAGAGGTGTGGGGGGCACCCGAGGGCCATTACCTCCTCCTCCACAGCACCCGCAGCCTCAGCATCGCCCAGGCGGCTCCGGCACGGAAACGCGCGCAGCACCGTCAGCACTGCGGGGACGTGGGGGTGGGTGGCTGTGCCAGGGGCTGCTCCCCCCTGTCCCCCATTGCCTACGCTGCGTGTTGGTGTCCCAGCGGCCCCCCAGGTAGCCCACAACTTCACTGCGCGTCAGGTGGCTGTGGAAATCCTAAAGGAAAAGGGAATGCGCCGAGGGAATCCTAAAAGCGATCCTAAAATCCCAGCAGGGGAGGGGACGCACCAGCAGCAGGAGGACGTTGCTGGAGATGGCCACGTTGAAGGGCTGGAACTTGTTAATGGCGGCGAAGGACGTCACCTCCACCAGGGTCTGTGGGTTCCTGCAACAGACACAGCCCCGCTCCCCCCGGCCCTCCCCACCCCGAGGGCTGACCGAGGTGATGGCGGGGGTCCCTACCTGGCTGCATCCCGTGTGCCCAGCATGCAGTAGCGGACGGGTGCCCGGGCTTTGCTCTCCGGCCTCTTCCCCGGGGGGATGGGCTCTGTACAGCAGTACCACCATCACAGCCCCATCACTACACCATAACCCCATGGCCACTCACTGCAACCCCGTTCCAACCGCCGTTACCCCTCACCCTGCTCTGCTGTGCTGCGGCCCGGCAGCTTCTTGCTTTTCTCCTCCGTTCTCTTGCTGGCTGCTGGCTCCGCTGCGGGCGTTCGGCCGTCCCCAGCCTCCTCCTCTTCCTCCTCGGGCAGCTCATCCTCCTCGCCCTCACTGGGCAGAGCCTGGGGCAGAGCACCAGGAGGGGCTGAGAGCCGTGCCCACCCCAGGGCCCCACAGGGAACCTCCTTGGTGACATGGATGGGAGCCCCCACAAGGCTCCTCCTTGTGACACCCGTGGGAGCACCCTGAGGCTCAAGGCATTTCCTTGGGGACACCAAGGGGGGCATCCCAGGCCCACTCTCAGGTACACCAATGGGGATCTGAGACATCTCCGTGGGGACATCATGGAGACCTTAGGCATCTCCCTGGGGACACCCAAAGGACCTCCATGGGGACATCTATAGGGACACCCCAGGCCTTTCCTTGGGGACATCCATGAAGACCTGACGCACCTCCATGGAAACCCATGGAGATACCCCAGCCCCTGGGATACCCCATGACCTTGAGGACACCCATAGGGACCCCTTGAGACCCCTCCCCAATCCCCATAGCACCTGCTTGGGGACACCCATGACTACACTCCAGGTCTGTCCCTGGGGACACCAACCAGAACCCGAGGCACCTCACCGGGGACACCCCAATGGACCTCCTCGGAGAGGAACCCCGAGACCCCTCCTCAGGGACACCCATGGGGACCCCCCAGGCCCCTCCTTGGGGACACCTCTGGGTTCCCACCTCATCACTGGGCGCGTGGGGCTGGTGCCGCCGCAGCCACGCAGCCTTGTACTGGTCCAGGCGCTGCCCCTTGTAGCGCACGGACGCCCACCCGCAGCCCGACTTCTTGGCAGGGTTCACCAGGCGCTTGCAGTGCGTGGCCCAGGCGCTGGGTGAGCCGAACACCTGCCCCGTCTCCTGCCACGTGATGGCCCCGTCTGCACCCAGGTCCCCCACGAACTTCTTGCCCTGGGAGGAGCGGGGAGGGCTGATATGGACCGTGTCCCCATCTGTGCCCCCACCTGTGTCCCCAGTCACATCCCCAACCATGTCCCCATCCGTGTCCCCATCCATGCCCTCACTCATGTCCCCATCCCTGTCCCCATCCGTGTCTCCATCCATGCCCTCACTCATGTCCCCATCAATGTCCCCAACCATGTCCCCAACTGTGTTGCCATCCCTGTCCTCAACCATGTCCCCATCTATGTCCCCATCTGTGTCCCCATCCATGCCCTCACTCATGTCCCCATCTGCGTCCCCATCCCTGTCCCCACCTGTGTCCCCATCTGTGTCTCCATCCATGCCCTCACTCGTCCCCAGCCATGTCCCCGCCATGTCCCCATCTGTGTCCCCATCCATGTCCCCCACTGTGTCGCCATCCCTGTCCCCAACCATGTCCCCAATAATGTCCCCATCCATGTCCGTCCCCATCTGTGTCCCCATCCCTGTCCCCAACCGTGTCCTCATCCGTGCCCCCATCCATGTCCTTATCACCATGTCTCCATCCATATCCACACCAATGTCCCCATCCATGTCCCCATTGCCATGTCTCCATCCGTGTCCTCACCCATGTCCCCATCACCATTGTCCCCATTCATTTCCCATTCATTTCCCATCCATTTCCTCATCCATGGCCCCACTGCCATGTCCCCATCCATGTCATAGAATCATGTAGTCATGTCCCCAACCATGACCCCACTTCCACTGCCATGTCCCCACCCACGTCCCATGTTCTCATCAGTGTCCCCACTGCCATGTCCCCATCCTCATCCATGTCCCCATCCATATCCCCACCCTTGTTCTTATCAATATCCCCAATCACGTCCCCATCACCATGCCTCCATCCATGTCCCCACCATCATCCCCACTGCCATGTCCTCATCCATGTCCCCACCACCACATTCCCATCCATGTCCCTATCTCCATGTCCCCATTCATTTCCCCACCTACATTTTCATCCACAGCCCCACTGCCACGTCCCCATACATGTCACAGAATCACGTCCCCATCCATGACCTCATCTCCATGTCCCCATTGCCATGTCCCCATCCCTGTCTCCAACTGTGTTCCTCATCCATGTCCCCAACCATGTCCTTATCACCATGTCTCCATCCATATCCACACCAATGTCCCCATCCATGTCCCCACTGCCATGTCCCCATACGTGTCCTTATCACCATGTCTCAATCCATACCCAACATCTATATCCCAATCGTGTTCCCATCCATGTCCCATGTCCCCATCCATATCTCCATCCACGTCCCCACGTCCTCAGCAATATCCCCATCTCATGTCCCCACCCATGTCTACATCCACATCCCCATCAGTGTCCCATTCAATGTCCCCATCCATGTCCCCATCCATGTCTCCATCAATGTCCCCATCACCATGTCCCCATCCATACCCACACCAACCTCCCCACTCACGTTCCCATCCATGTTCCATGTCCTCATCAATGTCCCCATCCATGTCCCCATCCATGTCCCCAACTGTCCCCCCATCCGTGTCCCCATCCATGTCCTTATCACCATGTCTCCATCCATACCCACACCAATGTCCCCATCCATGTCCCCACTGCCATGTCCCCATACATGTCCCTAACACCATGTCTCAATCCATACCCAACATCAATATCCCCATCATGTCCCCACCCATGTCTACATCCACATCCCCATCAGTGTCCCATTCAATGTCCCCATCCATATCCCCATCCGTCTCCAACCATGTCCCCATCACCACGTCCCCATCCATACCCACACCAACGTCCCCACCCATGTTCCCATCCATGTTCCACGTCCTCATCAATGTCCCCATCCATGTCCCCAGCTGTGTCCTCATACGTGTCCCCATCCATGTCCTTATCACCATGTCTCCATCCATACCCACACCAATGTCCCCATCCATGTCCCCATCTCCATGTCCCCATACATGTCCCTAACACCATGTCTCAATCCATACCCAACATCTATATCCCCATCATGTTCCCATCCATGTCCCATGTCCCCATCCATGTCTCCATCCACGTCCCCACGTCCTCAGCAATATCCCCATCTCATGTCCCCACCCATGTCTACATCCCCATCCCCATCAGTGTCCCATTCAATGTCCCCATCCATGACCCCATCTCCATGTCTCCAACCATGTCCCCATCACCATGTCCCCATCCATACCCACACCAACGTCCCCACCCATGTTCCCATCCATGTTCCACGTCCTCATCAATGTCCCCATCAACATGTCCCCATCAGTGTCCCCATCCATGTCCCTATCACCATGTCTCAATCCACACCCAAAATCCACATCCCCATCCCCGTCCCCACCCCCACATCCCCATCCCCACCCCGTCCCCACCGCCCTCACCAGATAATAGATGGAGAGGACCCCACGTCCCGGATCCAGGAGCCCATCACGCAGCAGCACACGCAGAGTGATGCCCCGACGTGTGAGCACGGCCCCCCGGGACCCCCCTGCTGCCCTGGCCCCACTGTCAGGCTCCGGCTCAGCCTCATCCAGCCCCGGCTCCAGCTCATCCTCCTCCTCCTCTGCACACTCGTCCCCGCTTGGGGAGGCGGCCGCCAGAGCTGCGGGGTGGTGGGGACAGAGCCTGCGTCACCCCCAACCCAAATGGGGAAACCCCAGGTCTTGGGGGCAGAGCCTTTGGGTGACCCCGGCCATGGGGTGGAAATGGGGACGTTGGGGGTGTGAACATAGAGGGGATGTGGGGATACAGGGGGATACAGGGGGACAGCAACACGGGGATATGGGGATATGGGGACATAGGGATATAGGATCATGGGGATGTGAGGATGTAAGGAAGTGAGGATAAGGGCATGTGGGGATATGGGGATGCGGGGATACGGGGATATGGGGACACGTGGATATGGGAACGTGGGGATACAGTGATGTGGGGACACAGGGATACAGGGACACGGTGACACTGGGGAAATGGGGCTATGAGGGCATGGGGGCACAGGGATATGGGGGTATGGGGATATATGGGGACATATGGGGATATATGGGGATATGGGATATATGGGGATATATGGGGATACATGGGGATATATGGGGATATGGGATATATGAGGATATATGGGGATATGGGAACACTGGGATATATGGGGATATGGGGATATGGGGATATATGGGGATATGGAGACACAGGGAGATATAGGAATATGGGATAAATGGGGATATGGGGATATGGGGTTCTATGGGATAAATATGGGGAGATATGGGGACACAGGGAGATATGGGGATGTGGGGATATATGGGGATATATGGGGATATATAGGGATATGGGGATATGGGATGTATGGGGATGTGGGGATGCATGGGAATATATGGGGAGATATGGGGATATAGGGGGACATATAGGGATATGGGATATATGGGGACATGTGGGGATATGGGCATATATGGGGGTATATGGGGATATATGGGGATATATGGAGATATGGGAATATGGGGATATATGGGGATATGGGATATATGGGGATATATAGGGATATGGGGATATGGGAATATGGGGATATATGGGTATATATGGGAATATATGGGGATATGGGATATATGGGGATATATGGGATATGGGGATATATGGGGATATGGGATATATAGGGATATATGGGGATATGGGGATATGGGTATATATGGGTACATATGGGGATATATGGGGATATATGGGATATGGGGATATGGGTACATATGCGAATATATGGGGATATGGGATATATGGGGATATTTGGGGATATATGGGGATATATGGGGATATGGGGATATGGGATATATAGGGATATATGGGGATATATGGGTATATATGGGATATATGGGATATATGGGGATATACGGGATATAGGAATATGGGAATACAGGAGGCACACACGAGGCTGAGGGGCAGCGCGGGGACGCAGGGATTTGGGGGGGGGTGACGACACGCACAGTGAGGGGCAGCCCCTCCCCCCTCCCCCTCCCCCCCCCGGTGCCCGCACGCAGGTGCGCGTTCCTCCCCCCTCCCCCCGTTCCCCGCACGCCCCGCAGTGCCCCCCCCGTTCCGGTCCCCCCGTTACCTGCCATGCTCCCACGCCGTCCCCCCCCCCGCGTCGTTCCCACGTGACGGGGCGGCTCCGCGAGCTCCGCCCCCAGCCGAGCGGTGCGGGGGGGGCACCGCACACCGGCGCCGGGCGTGGGGATGCGGGGGGGGGGGGGGTTGGGGGGGGGAGAATCGCTGTGCTGTGCGGGCGGGGCCGCTGTGCTGCGTGTTGCGGGGGGGGGGGCAGCGGTCGGAGGTTGGGGTTCAGCGGGCGGCCCCGCGCTGCCCTTCGCTCGGGGCGGTGCCGGAGGTGCGGGAGGGGCTCCGCAACCTCGGAGCCATGGCCCCCCCGCCGCACTGCTATGAGGGCTTCGTGGAGGTGCGGGGGCTGCGGGATCAGGTGCGGAGCGGTGACCTTCCGACCCCCCCCCCCCCCTTCAGACCCCGTTCCGCCCACAAAAGGTGTGCGGTGTCAGCGCCCCCCCCCCCGCACACACGCACGCACACCCAAACTGTGCCCCCCCCCCCCGTCCCGTCCCGCAGAGCTGCAGGAGGCGCTGGGCCGGGCTGCGCGGGGCGACGCTGTGCTTCTATGGGGCGCCCAGAGAGAAGAAGGTGCGGGGATGGGGGGGGGGCGGGGGTTGGGAAACCCCCCCTGTGGGCATCCGAGGGTTGAGAGCTGTGGGGTGGGGGAGAAACTCGGGTGGGGAAACCCCGAGGTGGCGCTTTTTTGTTTGTTTTTTTTTTGGGGGGGGTCCGAGGGTGGGACTCGAAGGGTGGGAATCCCCCTGGTTGGGGATCTGGGGGGGGGGGGGGGCCATGAGAGGGGAACGCTGGGATTCCCAACGTTGGGAACTCTGGGAGCTGCTCAGGAGGTGGGAACGTGGGAACCCCCCCCCCCCACCTCCAGCATTGGGACCCCCGTGTGGGAGCCCCCCCGCGTGGAGCACCAACGGGCTGGGAGCAGTGGGGTGGGAGCGATGGGGGGGGCATTGCTGGGACACCCCTGGGTGGGACCCCCGAGGTGACGCTTTGCTGGGGTGGGGACCTCGAGGTCAGGGTCCCCCCCCCCAGGGTGAGACCCCTCGGGTGGGAGGAGAGAATTGAGAGTGGGTGAAGTCCACAGATCGGGAGCTCTGCACCCCCCACCTCGAGACGTGGGGACCCCCCTGGGTTGGGACCCCCCCCCCCCCGGGCTTTGCAGGGTGGGCACAGCGTTGGGACCCCCAGACTGAGTCCTCTCCCAAAAGAATGGGGAACGGGGAAGAGGGGGGGCATTGGGGGCCACGGCTCGGCTGCCTCCATCCCCCCCCCCCCCAGCCCCTGGAGCTTCTGGACCTGGATGAGCTGGTGGGGGTACAGAAAGAGGGGGGGGCCCTCGTCCTCCAGCTGCGGGATCAGAAGGTGACACTGAAGGTGAGGAGTGGGGGGGGGGGAGGTGGGGGGAGGCAGTGGGGCTGGGGGAGGACATGGAGGGTTGGGTGGGGGGGGCACAGGGTCCTTAGGGGGGGGCTGGGGGGTGAGGAATGGGGGGGGGGGCAGAAAAGGGAATTTGCAGATGTGAGGGGGGAGGGGAGTTTAGGGTTGGGGTGTGGGGGCACAGGGTTGGGGGTCCGGGGGATGCAGTATGGGGGGGGCTCACGACCCCCAGTCCCTTGCAGGCAGACAATGTCCAGGCACAGGAGCTGTGGCGCGGCTTCATCCTCACCATGGCCAAGGTTGGTGGGTGCCAGTGACCCCCGCCACCCCCCCCACCCCCACCCCGTGTCTCAGTGTCCCCACATCGTGTCTCCCCCCCCACACACACACACAGATGGAGGTGCCCACAGACCTGGAGCTGCTGCCTGGGCACATCTTCCAGCTGTCGGAGGCGCTGCGCCAGGAGAGGGAGAACCGCCGGGGGGCACGGAGTGTGGGGACAACTGCAGTGCCCCCGTGAGTGGGGGGCAGCAAGGGGACCTGAGGTTGAGGTGCCATGGAGTGGGGCGACACGGAGTGGGGCGACACGGCTTGGCTTGGGATGGCTTGGCTTGGATGACATGACATGGCTTGGGGTGACATGGCATGGCTCGAAGTGGCACAGCATGGATTGCAGTGATGCAGCATGGCTCAGCTTAACATGCACAGGTTGGGGTGGCATGGCTTGGGTGACATGTAGCAATTCAAGGTGATGTGACATGGCTTGGGGTGACATGACATGAGTTGAGGTGACATATTGTGACTGGAGGTGACATGGTATGGCATGGGGTGACATGAGATGGCTTGGGGTGACATGCCATAGCTTGGGTGACATGGCTTGGGGTGACACTATGGCTCAGGTTGATGTGGCATAGGTTGGGGTGACACTACATGGCTTGGAGTGACATGGCATGGCTTGGGGTGGCATGGCATGGCTGCATGGCTTGGGGTGAAACTGTGGCTCAGATTGACATGGCATGGTTTGGGGTGACATGGCATGAGGTGACATGGCTCAGATTGGCATGACATGGCTTGGGTGAAATTATGGCTTGGATTGACATAGCGTGGCTTGGGATGACATGGCATGGGGTGACAATGTGGCTTGGGATGACATGGCATGACTTGGGATGACATGACATAGGCTGACATGGCATGGCTTGGGATGACATGGCATGGGATGACATGACATGGCTTGGGATGGCATGGCTTGGGGTGACGCTATGGCTTAGGATGACGTGGCATGGCTCGGGATGACATGAGATGGGGTGACATGGCTTGTGTTGACATAGCATGGCTTGGGATGACATGGCATGGGATGACATGGCTTGGGATGACACGACATGGGATGACACGACATGGGGTGACATGGCATGGGGTGACATGGCATGGGGTGACATGACATGGGGTGACATGGCATGGGGTGACATGGCATGGGATGACACGGCATGGGGTGACATGACATGGGGTGACATGGCTCGGGATGACACGACATGGGGTGACAACGTGGCTCAGGTTGCCATGGCTTGGGGTGACGTGTTGCGCCTCGAGGTGCCACGGCACGGCGTGGGGTGACACAGCGTGGCTCAGGTTGGCTGGGGGAGCTCGTGGTGACACGCTGCACCCCGGGGTGACCCCACCCCCACCCCCAGCATGCCCAGCTGCTTCTTCGACGTGTCGCGTGCCGAGGCCGAGCGGCTGCTGGAGCGCAATGCGGGCGGTGGGAACGTGGTGCTGCGCCCCGGCGGGCACGGCCAAGGCTTCTCCATCAGCACACGGCAGGTGCAGAGCGGGTGAGCGGGGTGGGACCCCCCTCCTGTGCCCAGGGTTGGTCCCGGGGTTGGGGTCTCCTTGGGTGGGGGTTGGTGACACCCGCTGAGGTCGCCTCCCCGGGCAGCGTTGCTCTGCTGAAGCACTACAGGGTGGTCAGCGTGGCAGACGGGTTCCTCGTCGACGTCGATGCGCCGGTGAGCGCCGTGGGTCTGACCCACAGACACCCACTGTGCCCCTATGGGATGGGACCCCCCCCCCCAGCTCTGGGCTGAGGATCAGGGATTGGGACCCCTCCCTTCCCACAGAGCTGGGATCCCCCCCCGAGGGACTGGGGCCAGGCAGCCCTGGAGCTGGGACCAAAGGGGTGGGAAAGCAGGGATTCCCGGGGGGCTGGGAACCCGAGGGATTAGGAACCCCAAGAGACTGGGACTCAAGGGATTGGGGACTGAATAGCAAAGATTTATGGGATTGGGACCCCCCAGGGGTTGGACCCCAGGGACTGGGGACTGAATGCAAAAGATTAATGGGACTGGGACCCCCAGGGGGCTGGGAGCCAGGTGACCCCCCAGGAGAAACCCCCAAACCAGGGAACCCCACAGCTGAGACCGAAAGGGCAAGGAACCAGGGGACTGGGGGCTGAATGGCGAGGATTTATGGGACTGGGATCCCCTCTAGTGGGGCTGAGGGAGCTGCAGAGGGTCTCGTGGTTGTGGAGGGGGGGAGGGGGGGTGAATGACCCCATATCCTCTCCCTGCAGCATCACTGCTCCTCGCTGGACGAGGTGGTGCAGTACTTCGTGGAGCAGAGCAGAGGCAGCCTGCAGCCCCTGCGCCGGGAGTACAGCATGAGGCTGGGTGGGCGCCGGGGGGGGGCGGCTGGGGCACAGCGGGTGTTGCAGGATGGGGGGGGAATGTGGGGCAGGGGAGGGCCGGAGTGAAGTTTATGGGGGGGAAGAAGGGGGGATCTTTGGCTTGCATGGGGTGAAGGGGCTGCGGGACGGTTTCTGCGGGGTGGGGGGGGGAGGGGGGGGTCTGTGATGCCCCCATTCTGCCTCAGAGTTCGCGGAAGCAGATGATAAAAGCTCGGAGGTGACACAGCAGCCATGTAAACCCCCCTCCTGCCCCCCCGCCCCCCGGCACCCCCCCACGGCGCAGCCCCGCCGGCTCAGGGCCCCCCCCCCGCTGCCAAAGGCAACACCGAGCCCACGGCACGCAGTGAGAGAAGGTGAGTGTGGATGGGGGAAACTGAGGCAGAGGGGGGAGGAGGGAGGGGGGAAAGCACTGCACCCACGCTGCTCTCCCATGCAGGTGCCGGCAGCCCCCCCCGCTCAGCGCCCCGTCCGACCCCACGGCGCGTCCCACTGCTGCCCCATGGGCACAGTGCTGGTGAGGGGGGGTCTGGACAGGGCTTTGTTTGGGGGTGGGGGGCGGTGGGGAGCCCATGACGTGGATCTGCTTTGCCCCACTGCCCCCCAACCCCCAGCAGACATCACAGAGGAGCTGGCTCAGAAGCTGATGGCGCGCCGTGCTCTGAATGAGGACTGATGGGGGTCAGGGAGGGGGGGTTGGGCTGGCTGCCCCCTCCTTCCCTACCACCTGTGGGCGGTGGGGGTCACCTGCCCCCTCCTGACCCCCCCTCACGCTGCCTGGCCTCGAAGCAGTGGCTGCCCATGGGTTGGAGGCCCCAGGTTGGAATACTGGGGGTGCACACAGCCCAATAGCAGCACATGGTGGTGAGGGGTTCGAAGGGGAGGGGGGGGCACACAGCCCTGGTGGCACTACAGATAATAAAGCTGCCCATCCCACCACCCCACTGCGCTTCCTCCATGTCCCAGCCCCCCCCCACACCCCAAAAGTCCCTCCCCCCCCCTTTGGCTGTCCCCAAATGCAGCTCGCACCTCTATCCCGCTTTATTAAGGCCAGAAGCAGCTGTCTGTGGGGGGCAGCGAGCCCGGCCCTGTGCCAGTGTTGGGGGGGGCACACATGGGGGAGGGACCTGAGGGTCACAGGTGCCCCAGCACCCCAACCCAGCATCCCATGAGGGTCTGGGGGGGGCTGACACCCCCTACCTCCCCCCCAGCGCCTGGAGCGTGGCGAGGACAGAGTGTGATGGGGTAAGGGGGGGGTTGTGGTTATGGGGGGGGTGATGGGTACATTCAGTGCTCTGCCCCGGGGGGGTCGCTGGGGCTCTTAGGGCAGGCTGGCCGTGGAGCTGCTGGCCGCGCTGTTGCGTTTCTGGAGGCATTTCACAGCGCTGGGCACCTGCAGGCCCGAGGAGACGTGGAAGCTGCCGCACCAAACCTGGGGGGCACAGGGGTAGCGGTGGGCATTGGGACCCCTCACAGCCCCCCCCACGATCCCACAGCCCCCCTCCTACCCCCCCCCACCTCAAGGCATCCTTACCATGAAGGCCGGCAGCACCGGCTGCGCAAAGCGTGCCTTGAAGGTGTGCAGCAGCTGCTTGGTGCGGGCGTTGTAGAAGGACAGGAATCCTGTGGGCACATGTGGGTATGTGTGGGGCACACATAGGGGCACACGTGGGGCACACATAAGGGCAGGTGTGGGGCACACATAGGGGCACACGTGGGGCACACATAGAGAGATGTTTAAGGACACACGGACACAAAAGGGGGAATGTATGGAGCACATAGGGACAGGTGTGGGGCACACACAGGGGCATGTGTGGGGCATACATGGGGCTCATGGGGCATACATGGGGCACAGTAGAGACGTGCATACACGGGTGCATGTGGGCACATATAGGGGCACACAGTGGGGCATTTGTGGGACAGATATAGGGGCACACAGGGAGCACATGTGGGGAACATGGAGACACGTGTGGGACACAAAAGGGGACACATGGGGCAAATGTGGGGCACACAGAGGTGTGGGTGGGGCACACATAAGGGCATATGTGGGACATGTGAGGCACAGATAAGGGGCACATGTGGGGCATATATGAGGCACACATAGGGGCACGTGTGGGGCACACAGGGGCATATGTGTGGCACACATAAGAGCATGTATGGAGCACACAGGGGGGCACATGTGGGGCACACGTGGGCACACAGGCGTATGCGTAGGGCACGCATGGGCACGTGTGGGACACGTGGGGGAACACATATGGGCATGTGTGGCATATAAGGGCAGACATGGAGTATACAGGAGGGCACCTGGGGCACATAGGACCACATGTGAGGGACATGTAAGGGCACACATGGAACACACATGGAGCACAAGTGGGACACTTGGGGGCACATACAGGGGCACGTGGGGGCACACATGGAGCACATAGGGGAGCACACATGGGGCATACATAGGGGCATATATGGAGCACACTTGGGGACATGCATGGGGCACACACATGGGCACACGTGGGGCACAGAGCTCCACCTCTGCCCATCCACCCACCCCAGCAGTGCCCCACACGTCCATCGCCCCACACCCGATCCCAGGAGCAGCTCCCACCTTCATGGAAGTTGCAGTAGACGCCGATGCAGTCGGGCACGGGCACATCCAGCACCTTGGCCTTGTTGGCGTGCTTGGCGCTGAAGCTGACCTGCAGCCAGTTGTTGAGGTGGAGGCACCACGACGCCGACGTCTTGCCCAGCTGATCAAACTTGCCCAGGCTGCGATACGCCACCCCAACACCGAACGCTTTGCTGTCACGGTCGTACCTCACCTCCCAGTAGTGGTCGTCACCATCGATCAATGTGTCACCTGCGGGCACACGGCTGCCACGTCCCCCCCCTCTCTCTGTGCCCCACATTTTCCCCCCTCAGGCCGTGGCTGCTGCTCTCACCCAACACCGTGTAGGATTCGGCGGTGAAGCGATCCCTGCCGGCGCGGCTCAGTGACATCCGCTTGGGTGACTGCACAGCCCTGGGATGGAGGGATGGCGGTGAGGTCGGTGCCACCACCATCACCAGGAGATGGCTGGGGTGCTGTTACCTGGCGGGGGAGTTGGCGGGCGATGCGGTCCTGCCCTTCCCATCCTTCTCACGTGTCTTCACATCCTGCACCTTTCCGCCCGTGGCGTCCCACTCCACGCTGAAGTCCTCCACGCGCAGGTTCTGGTGGCACGTGCTGGCATCCAGCCGGAACATGAACGCTGGGGACAGCCACCATCAGTGCCACCCCCACCCCACCCCCCACCAGGTGCCACCCCCCCGGCACCCACCTCTCGTCTCCAAAGTGACTGCCTCAGAGAATTCTCCAGCCACGGCTTTGTTGCACGCCCGCACCCGGAAATTCATGTATTTCATGTCAAACTTCAGCCCTGCCGACACGCACAGCCAGGTGACAAACTGGGAGCACTGGGACAGCTCTGCTCTGCACCGACCGGCCCCACATCCTCACCAGACAGAGTGTATTCAGTGCCTTTAATGCCCTCCACCACCATCCAGGGCTGCTCCTCCTTGGCTCGGGGCGGCCCCTCGAAGTTGGTCCTGCGGTACTCCAGCACGTAGTGGTCGATCTTGCTGTCCTCATCAGGCATCCTCCAGGACAGCGTCACGCAGTTATCGGCCACCAGTGACTCTGTCAGGTCGATCTCAGGGGTGCTCGGCACTGCCCGGGAGGAGCAGCATGTCAGTCCCCCCCCTCCCCAACACAGCATCCCCGGACCCCCAGGTGTGGTGTGATGGGAGGGCTGACACCGTGAGAAAGCACCCATTGAAACCTGGCACCCAGAGCTCCCTGGATGCAGCACCTATGGCCCCACGCACCCCAGCACAGCCCCAGAGCTCCCACTGAGCCCTCTGTGCTTCTACAAAGGCCACCACCACATCCCCACACCCCCCACACGCAGGGGTACCTGGCAGGAAGGCGAGGGCTTGCAGCAGGCGGCGCTCCTGGGCAAAATCCACCATCAGGTGGCTCATGTTGTCGCTCACCTTGGCCTTGAGCGAGAGGCGGAAGGCAGGAGCCATCGTCACACTGGGACACGGGGACAAAGCATCAGCCAGGCTGGGAGACGGACCCAGACCCCCCCCAACCCCGACTGCCAAGAGGGAGCTGAGGAGGGTGGGCAGCACCCTACACCCGCATCCCCCCCTCTGTAGCTGTGGGGTGAGGGTGGGGAGACGCCGACGCTGGGGTTAGTTGGGCATGGGGGGCAGCAGGGGGCACCGTACCTATCCTTGATCTGTTTGGCAGCCTGGAGAGCGCAGAGGGAAAGAGGAGAAAAAGAAAGCAGGTGAGACAGCAGTGCCAGGAGCCAGCGTGCTGCAGCGTGTCCTGACATCGTGGCCTCACAGCACAGCATCCCTGCAGCATCCCTGAAGCATCCCTGCAGTGGCACCCACAGCATCCCTGCATCCCCACAGCAGTACCTGCACAGCACAGCGTCCCCTGCGCCCACCGGCGTGCCATGCAGTGCAGCATCCCCATGTCCCCACCCCGGTGCACTTACATCCCTTTATCTCGGATAACAGAAGGTGCCACGCAGCACCTGAGGCTCTGGGTGATACGGGGGGTCCCAGGCCCTAACCAAGCCTGGCAGCGGGCAAAGCCAGCCCAGCGTTAACGAGGTGCCCAGCACAGAAAGAGAGGAGCGTGGCCGCCTGGGGCGAGCACAGTCAGAGTGGCACGAGCCAGAAGGTGAGGGGGGACAGCACAGCCTAGCCTCCACCTCCAGCACACAGCGCTGGGGCAGCCGGGCAGGGATGGATGGCAGCTCCCAGCATGTGCACCTGGGCGAAGTCGTGGTTGTTGGCCGTCGCCAGGGTCTGGTTGGCCGTCTCCAGCAGCTCCTCCGAGCTCTCCAGCGCTTTGGCACACGCCGCCAGCTGAGCCTGAAGGACACAGAGCTGCAGTGTGTGGTGGGGGCAGGCAGTGGGTGGGCAGGGCAGGCGCTCACCTGCAGCTCGTAGGTGCGGCTGGCGCGGTCCTGCTTGATCTTCATCAGCATGCTGTCCTTCAGCTCGTCCAGCAGCGCATACAGCGACTGGAACTCCCCCTCCAGGTCCTCCTGCACTCGTGCAGAATTGTCCTGGTGGTGACAGCACACGGCAGCAGGTGATGGAGGCGGCCATGAGCACCACCCCTCACTCTGCCCCCATGTGGGACCCCCATGTGGCAGTGCTGCTGACGGGGAGGGGGGGACGTGTGGGGCGTTGAGTTACCTCCACATTCTGCAGCATCTGCTTGAGGGAGTAGATGAAGTTCTGGATCTCTTCATTCTTCACGGCCAAAGTGGTGATGATCTTCCGCAGCGCTTCCTGCCCGGGGGGTGGGGGGTACATTGTCAGTGTCCTCCTGGATCCCTTCTGAGCTCAGCCACCCCCTGGGTCCCCTCAGCCCCACACCCCCGACCCCACGGGACGCAGCACAGACACAGCAATGACTTGGCAGCGGGTGCGGGCGAGCTGCCAGCCGGGGGAGGGCATGGGGGAGGGCCACACCAGCGCTGCTGCTGTGCAGCCAGGCAGGACTGGGGGAGGTGGGGAGGGTGGAGAAGCTCCCAGCAGCCCCTGCCCACACCTTTGCCCCTCCATCTTCAACCCCTTCATCCCCCCCTCCAGCCCTCCTCCCATTCCCCCACACCTGTCCCTCCGTCCTCACCACCCTCATCCCCTCTCTCCTCCATCCCACCCCCATCCCTCCATCCCCACCCTCCACCCCTCCATCCCCATTCCTCCATTCTCCCTTCATCCCAACTCCCTCCATCCTTTCCCCATCCCCCCCCAAGCCCTGTCCCATACCCGGCCCGGCCCCACCTGGTCGCCCATACCGGGCCGCCCCCGCCGCCTCCAGGCCCTGCCGGCACCAACAAAAGGGGAGCGGTTCCGTCCCCGCTCCGCCCCGCCCGCAGGGCATGCTGGGAAGCGTAGTCCGCCTTCGGGGCACGCCGGGATGCGCCCTATTGCCGGGCGACGGGCCGCGGGGCATGCCGGGAAGTGTAGTGCGGCCGCGAGGCGTGCCGGGATAGGTCGCGTTGCCGCGGGGTGTGCTGGGATATGTAGCATTGGCTGCGGGCGGGCGCGGGGCACGCCGGGAAGTGTAGTGCGGCCGCGGGGCGTGCTGGGATACGCCGCATCGCCATGGGGCGGGCGCGGGGCATGCTGGGATGTGTAGTCCCGTGTAGGCCGTGCTTCACCCAGAGGGCCCAGCCCCCCCCCCAGCGCAGGGCTGAGCCCCCCAGGAGGGGCTGAGCGGCACCGCCGCCTTCAGGCCCCGCTTCCCCCCCGCATCTCAGCCCCCTCCTGGGGAAATGGGGCCCCCAACCCCAGGGCAGGGGGGGACAGAGGAGGCTGCGGGATGCGAGTGCCTGGGGAGGGGAAGGAGCCCCCAGCGGGACCCCCAGCCTCGTGGTTGTCACCGTGAGGCCACGTGGGCCGCAGTGCTCTGGGGTCAGGATGTGCCTCCAAGGGAGGGGACACGGAATGGTGGCACGTCTGGGTCAGCTCAGTCCTCAGCTGGGTGCTGGGGTGGGATGGGGGTCGGGGTCTGATGCCATGGGGTCGGGGGCTGATGGGGGTCGGGGTCTGATGGGGGTCAGGATCTGATGCCACGGGGTCATGGTGTGCCGTGGGGTCAGGCTGTGACACTGCGCTGTCCCCCACCCCACGCAGCTCCCTGCGCTGCAGCAGGAAGCCGTGGCGTCACGGTGAGGGTGACAGGCAGACCGGGTGCTGTGGGCACAGAGGAGAGGACAGCCCAGGGATGGGGACCTCATGGGGACAAAGGAGCCGTGGGGATGGTGCCTGTGTGGGGATGTGGAGGTTTGGGGTGCTCATCCCCCTCCTCGGTGGTGAGTGGTGGGGATATGAGGGGGTTGGGGGACTTGGGGCTGTGGGGTGGGGACAGGGGGGCGCGGAGGGGCTGCGGGGATCAGCCTGGGATGGGGGGCTGCCAGGGGTGTGTGTGTCCTGAGGGTGGAGAGGGAGCGGGGAGGGGTCTGGGACAGAGACAGACAGACATGAGGACAGGATGGGGTCAGAAAACATCACTCAGACCCCACTCCTACCCCATCCCCCCGTGCCACTGACCACGTCCCCATGTGCCACATCTCCGCAGTTCTCAGCCCCCCCAGCTACAGTGACCCCCCCACACAGCCCCCTCGGCAGCTGTGCCAGCGCCTCACCTCTCAATGCTCCTACATCCAACCCAGACAGAACAGGGACAGAGATGGGGACAGTGGCTGTGGGTGGGGGGGCACGGCAGAGGCGGTGAGGATGGGTGAGGGGACGCGGAGAGGAAAGAGAGCTGGTGTGAACAGGAAGGGGACAGCGGCGGTGAGGACAGGATGGGGACGTGTGTGGTCAGTGTCTGCGGCCAAGCAGAACACAGAAGCAGGACAGAGAGCATCCCAGCGTCCCCATCAACAGCAACGGGGCCGTGGTGGCACTGGGGGACCTCGAGAAGAGCCACGTGCCCGGCCATCATCCCCCAGAGCCCCGTGGTGACCCCAGTGCCGCTCCCAGCAGTGGGAGCCCTGCAGGTGAGCCAGGAGCCAGCCAAGCTGCGGGTGGCAGCGGGCACCAACGTGTCCCTGTGGTGCCAGCTGGTGACAACAGAGCCGTGGTCCCTGGCCCGCATCTCGTGGCTGAAGGACGGGGAGCACGAGGTGCTGTGCACCACCCGCCTGTATCCCAAAGCCGCTGCCGTGCCCTGCGCCACCCCCCGCCTCCACCTCGCCTGGAGCCCACCCTATGCCAACCTCAGCCTCCACGGGGCACAGGAGGGCGATGCAGGAAGCTACGTCTGCTGCTTCGCCATTGAGAAGCCCTACCTCGCCATGGCCGCCGGGAATGGCACGCTGCTCAACGTCAGCGCAGGTATTCAGGAGGCACAAGGGGGTGGGCTGTGCCCCGCTCTGCTGCTCCCCCCAGGCAGCATTCAGTGGGGTCTGGGGGACGTGGGACCCCCAGGAGTGTTGCTGGTGATGTGGGGTCTCTGCATGGCAGCACTTGTAGGGTCACAGCATGGAGTGGGGATGGGGGCTGCGCAGCTCTGACTCTGCTTTCCCTTTGCTGCAGGAGCTGATGGAGTGCACGGGGCAGGTATGTGTGTCCCCACCGTCCCCCATGCCCCCCCAGTGCTGGTGGCAGTGACGCAGCAGCCCAGCTGGCTGTGCTTGCAGAGCAGAAATGGAAGCTGTGGGGGGCTGTGGGGGGCACCCTGCTGCTCATCGGGCTGATCTCCTTTGGCTGCTGGCGCTGCAGGAGGAGAACAGGTAACCCCCCCACCTGAGCAGCACTGTGCCCACAAACCCCCGTGTCCATTCACCCCACATCCACCCACCCACACCCCTGCCTGAACGCTGTCCCCAAATACCCCAATCCCCCTCTCACCCTCTGCCCCAATCCTCCACACTCCCCTCCCACTTGGCAAACACCCCTCTGCCCGTGCACCCCATGCCCCACTCCCCCCTTCCCTTCAGACCCCTGGCTGCTCCACTGGGTGCCTCTGGGGCTGGGGGCTCTGCCTTTAGGGCCGTGCCTGCCCTGCACCCCACAATGCCCCCGCTGTCCCCCAGACACCTCAGACATCTACGTGAACGTCACGCTGCGCCGGACCCCGAGGAACAAGAGCCCCCAGGGAGCAGCTGCTGGAGGACAGCGCGTACAAGGGGGGCTGGGCCGAGCGTGGAAGCCTCCCAGCCCTAAGGGGTGACCCCCCCTCGTGCCCCACAGCCCCCGATATCAGCAGGGACAGCATGTGAGCGATGCGCTCTGCTCTGCTTCACACAGGAAGAGCCCCCGCTGGGTTGCAGCATCCTGCCGCCTCGCTTCCTGTCTTCTTGCGGCGCCTTCCTGCCCCCCAGCATCCACCCCTGGGGGCAACCACTGCCCCCGGGACCCCCAGCACAGACCCCGAGCACTGGGCAGCCCTGGGGCTGGGGGCACAGCACCGTCCCGTGGCCCCCCGAGTTACAGGGACGCCGCCGTGCTGTCCTGTGTCCTCGTTTCTCCTTGCACGCAGTGCCTGCGCTGCCTGCAGCAGGGCTCAGCCCGATCCTGGCACAGCCCCACGGGGGGCACTGCTGTCAGCCCCCCCTGCAGAGCATGGGACAGAGGGGGGCCAAGGGTGGTTCTACCCCAGTGCTGGGCCACGTGGGGTTACACATCCAGACACCAACCCTAACACCAACCCAAACCCTGACCCTAACCCTGATCCTAATCCCAACCCATCCTGATCCGTAACCCTAACTCTGACCCTGATCCTAACCCTGACCCAAACTCAAAGCCTAACTCTGACCCCAACCTGAACCCAAACCTGACCCCTAACCCAGACCCTGACCCTCACTCTGCCCCTAACCTGAACCCAAACTCAGTCCCTTTCCCAATCCCGCTCCCTTAATCCTAACTCTGGCTCTGGCCTCAAGCCAAACCCAATCCCAAACCCAGACCCAAACCCAAACCCAAACCCAGACCCAAACCCAAACCCAGACCCAAACCCAAACCCAAACCCAGACCCAAACCCAGACTCAGACCCAGACCCTGACCCAAACCCAAACTCAAACCCAAACACAGACACAGACCCAGACCCAAACCCAGACCCAGACCCAGACCCAGACCCAGACCCAGACCCAAACCCAAACCCAAACACAGACCCAAACCCAAACCCAGACTCAAACCCAAACCCAGACCCAGACCCAGACCCAAACCCAAACCCAAACCCAAACCCAAACCCAAACCCAGACCCAGACCCAGACCCAGACCCAAACCCAGCGCTCCCATGGGGCAGCAGGATGGGAACTCCCCCCACCCCTCTTCCCCCCACACACCATAGAGTTCAACCCCAAGACGTAGCAGAGCGTCCCAAAGCCTTTAATGGGAACACCCGGGGTGAGGCTCCCCGGCTGTGTGGGGCTCAGGGTGGCTGTGCAGCCACAGGGTAGAGCAGGGAGAGGTGCCGGGCACCGCGGACGGGCAGCGCCCGCGCCGTGTAATGCCGCACAGCCTCGGGCACGGAGGGGAACGCGGCCCCAGCGCGTCCCAACACAAAGTGCTGCTCCCGCGTCCGCGTCAGCTTCACGTGCACGAAGCCGTGGCTGCTCCTGGGGGGCAGAGCAGGGAACGCGTGGGGCAGCGTGGGCACCGATGTGGGGCTCGTGTATCTCACAACCCCGTTCCCGTAGGGCGGCCCCACGACGTACCGGAGTGACAGTGAGTAGTCGTCGGGGCTGGTCTCGCAGTCCCTCACCAGGAAGCTGCCCTCACGGCACAGTGCCAGCAGTGTCTCGGCGCCCGCGCGCCCGATGGGGCCGTGGTACCACCTGGATGGGGCACGGTGGGGTTTGTCACCGCAGCTCTTGGCACACGGCGTCCCAACGTGGGGCACTGCGTCCTGCCCGCGCTGCTCGGGGACCAAACTCAACGTGGGGCACCAAAGGTGGCAGCCATCTGTGCCACCAGGATGTCGTGCCGTGGGGCATCTGCTGTGCCATGGGGTGTCCACGCCATGGGGACCCAACTGTGCCATGGGGACCCATCTCCACCACGGGGACCCAGCTGTGTTATGGGGATGTCTATGCCATGGGGACACATCACTATGATGGGGACATCCATGCCATGGGGACTCCATCATAGGCACCCATCTGTGCCATCAGGTATTTTCTGTGCCATGGGGACCCAACTGCACCACAGGGGTGCATTTTCTGTGCCATGGGGAAGTCTATGCCACGCGAGCCCATCACCATCATGGAGACCCATCTGTGTTATGGGGACCCATCTCCACCACCTGTGTTATGGGGACATCCATGCCTTGGGGACCCAACACCATCATGGAGGCATCCATGCCATGGGGACCCATCTCCACCATGGGCACCCATCTGTGCCATGGGGTATTTTCTGTGCCACGGGGACCCAACTGCACCACAGGGACCCATGCGTGCCATTGGGATGTCCTTGCCATGGGGACCGATTCCACTATGGGACACACCTGTGCCACGGGGACCCAACTGCCCCATGGGGACCCATCTCCACCACAGGGACCCATTTGCATCGTTGGGTTGTCCATGCCATGGGGCACCTTCTGTGCCATGGGGACATCCGTGCCATGGGGACCCACCTGCACCATGGGGCCCCTCCTGTGCCGTAGGGACCCAACTGCATCACTGGGACTCATCTGTGCCATTGGGATGTCCACACTATGGGGACCCATCTCCACTATGGGGACACATCTGTGCCATGGGGACCCAACTGCGCCATGGGGACATCCATGCCATGGGGACCAGTTCTATCATGGAGCACTTTCTGTGCCATAGGGACCCATCTGTGCCATGGGGACCCAACCCCCACCATGGGGACCCATCTCCAATACAGAGACCCATCTGTGCCGTTGGGATTTCCATGCCATGGGGACCCATCTCCACCTCGGTGACCCATCTGTGCCACAGGGATGGCCTCTATCCCCTCTGAACCATAGGGACCCCACTCCCCCCCCCATACCCTTCCCCCCCACAGGGCCTTGTCCATGCCATCCATGACGTTTGGGTTCAGATTAGGGTCAGAGTGAGGGTGAGGGTCAGGGTTTGGGTTAGGGGTCAGGTTTGGGATCAGGTTAGGGTCAGAGTTAGGGTCAGGGTTATGAATAAGTTTGGGTCAGGGTAAGGTTCAGAGCCAGGATCAGGGGCAGGGTTAGGGTTATGGATCGGTGCCACCCCACTTTGGATGGGGCCCCCACACTCACACTTGCTTCTCCAGTGGCAGCGAGGTGTCCACGTGCCCTGGGCTGGGTGGGCAGATCGGCCTCGTGCCCGGTGGGGGCCGGGGGGGACGTGGTGGCTGTCGGGACAGACTGGGGGAGCGCTCAGGACTCTCAAACTGCACTGCAGGGACAGAGCGTGCTGTCACCACACTGAGGTGTCCCAGCATCCCAAAGTGGTACCCACAGGGGGGGAGGGATGCTGGGGCTGCAGGGTGGTACCCATAGGGGCTGAGGATGCTAGGGCTGTAGAGTGGTACCCATAGGGATTGAGAGATGCTGGGGCTGTGGGGTGGTACCCACAGGGGCTGGGGCTGTAGGGCTATATGGGGTGGTACCCATAGGGATTAAGGGATGCTGGGGCTGGGGGGTAGTGCCCATAGGGGCTGAGAATGTGGGGCTATGGGGTGGTACCCATAGGGGCTGAGGATGCTGGAACTGTGGGGTGGTACCCATAGGGATTAAGGGATACTGGGACTGTGGGGTGGTACCCACAGGGGCTGGGGCTGTGGGGGCTGTGGAGTGGTACCTATTGGGATTGAGGGATGCTGGGGCTATGGGTGATGCCTATAGGGGCTGAGAATGCTGGGGCTATAGAGTGGTACCCATAGGGATTGAGAGATGCTGGGGCTGTGGGGTGGTACCCACAGGGGCTGGGGCTGTGAGGGCTGTGGGGTGGTACCCATAGGGGTTAAAGGATGCTGGGGCTGTGGGGTGGTGCCCATAGGGGCTGAGAATGTAGGGTTATGGGGTAGTACCTATAGGGGCTGAGGATGCTGGGAATATGGGGTGGTACCCATAGGGGCTGAGAATGTGGGGTTATGAGGTGGTACCCATAGGGGCTGAGGATGTGGGGCTATGGGGTGTGGTACCCATAGGGATTAAGGGATGCTGGGGCTGTGGGCTGGTACCCATAGGGGCTGAGAATGAGGGGCTGTGGGGTGGTACCCATAGGAATTGAGGATGTGGGGCCGTGGGGTGATACCCATAGGGATTAAGGGATGCTGGGGCTGTGGGCTGGTACCCACTGGGGCTGAGGCTGTGGGGTTGGGGCTATGGGGTGGGAGGGACGCCGGCACCTGCGAACGCCCGTGAGATGTGATCCTTCTTCCACTCCCAGGGCTGGTCGTACTCATCAGCTGGGCGCTCGTCGTCGCGGGGCAGGCGGCTGTCCCGGGCTGCGCCCCCCCCCGTGCCCTCACCCACCTTCTCCCATCCCTCGCAGGGGGTGTCGTAGAGCTGTGGGCCCCGCTGCGTTTTCACCCGCTGCCCCTCGCCGCGCCGTGGGCGCCCTGGGGGACGGGCAGGGCTGTGGGGAGCAGCGGGGGCCGGGGGGGCTGCGGGACCCCCTATGGGGACGGGGGTGGGGGGGGGGGGGACGCGGTGCGGTGTCACCCACCTGCAGCCTCGCGGGGGTCTTCATTGCCGCCCTCGGGCACCGAGTCCTGATCGAAGGGCTCCGAGTATTCGCTCTCGTTGGGGCCCTGCAGAGCGGTGGGACGGGACCCCCATGGAACCCCCCCACGTCCCCCCCCCCTGCGGTCCCCTCCGCGGGTGCTCCCAGCTCTTTCCCCGCTGTGTTCCTTTGTGACCCATCCCTCTCCTCTCCTCCCCCCCGGACCTCCCCCATCCCCCACCCCAAATCCCCCCACTTCCCCCTTCCCAATTAATTCCCTCTCCCAGCCCCCAGTGCCCCCCATTCCCCCCCCATTCCCCCCCAATTCCCCCATTTCCTCTCCCGCTCCGCCCCACCCCCAAATCCCCCCGCGGTGACCCCACACCTCTCCCCACCCCCCCCGCTCCCAATTCCCCACCGTTACCCCATCGTTTCCCATCCTCCCCACTGCCCCATCGCACCTCCCCCCCGCACCCCCCCCGGGTGCCCCCTCCTCACCTGTTCCAACCGACCCGGACCCCCCACCCTCACCAGCCGGTGCCGGGGGGAGGCGGTCCCGGTGCCGGTTCCGTGGGGGCGGCGCTCACCGCCGCTGTAGTCGGGTTGGGGCGGCCGGGGGGGGGATCGCCGTGCCCCCCGGCCCAGGTATTCCCGCAACCATTTGGCCATCGGCACCGCGGGACCACCGGACCCCCCCGCAGCCGCCGCCGCCGCCGCCGCCGCTTTGTGTCACCGCCGCTCTCAGCGCGGACCGGAGCCCCTCACCCCCCCACCCCCAGTACCGCCCCGCAGTGATGCTCCGGAGGGGGGCGGAGGGGGGGGGGGGGGAGGGAGGGCTGAGCCCCCCCCACCCAACCGGGGTCAGTGGGAGAATCGAAGTGGCACCGGGACAAAAGCGGGCCGGCGGCCGCGGGACCCCCGGGGATCGGAGCTGGGGGCGGCCGATCCCCCCCCCCCCGCACCAAGAAGGTTCCGCGGACCCCAACATCTGTTGGCCCCAGAGGGGTGCGGCCCCCCCCGGCTCAGCACAGGGGCACGAGGACCCCCCCCCCCCCATCCTCTTCCTAGGATATTTGGGGCGGGGGACCCAACCGCAGCCCCGCTCCGCTCTCCCCGAACAAAGACCCCTTTCCTGCTGGGGGGGGCACACGGGGGGGGCACACAGGACACCGGGCGCCGTCCCATAGAGCGGCCACGGGCAGAGCTTGGAGGGGGGGAAGAGAGTCAGCCACACCGGAGCGCCTTTCCCCCTCCACCCCACAAAGCCCCGCAGCCCCAGCGCCATTTGCGGTGGCTTCGTCGGGTTAATTAGCGCCCGACCATGGGGAGGGGGGGAGAAAGAGGGGGGGGCTTTGACAAAGGGGACGGCGGCACCGGACCGCGCTCCGCTTCGGGCCAAAGCGGCTCTGGGTCTCCCTCTGTGGGTCAGAACCATAACGGACACACGGACCCATCCGTGGGTCAGACCCTATAAAGGACACACGGACCCATCCGTGCCTCGTGAACTCCCACTCTGCTGATGAAGCAGACACAACCAGTTCCAACACACCCCGTTTATTCACTGATTGGGGTCCTCTGTGGGCACAGCCAACCCCACTGCTTCTCCCCACAGCAGCCCCACACAGATCCCAAGGAGGGGGCAGAGAAAGGAGGGGGTTCTTGGCTACAAAAAAGCGCTGAGCTCACGTCCCCCTGTGGGGGTAGGAAGACCCCAGAGTGCTGTTTGCACAGCAGGAGGGTGGGGGGCTGCTGAGGACAGCAGAAAGGACGAAGAACACAGTCCTGTATGGTCCCAGTGCTTCCCAGCACCACGCTGGGATGCATCACCCCAAAGTGCAGGATTGGTGCCCGCAGCCCCACTGCAGGACTGGATGTGTGGGGTGGGAGCACCGCGGGGCTGAGCGGCTCTGGGGCAGCTGCTCTCAGCCAGGCAGGACAGCAATGTGTGATCCCAGGGCTCCTCAGTCACTCTCGCTGTCTGTGTATGCTCCCAACATGCTGAGGGATGATGTGGTGCTCACGGTGCTGGGCAGGGAGCCTGGAGGGTGAAGGGAGAGCAGAAATGGTCAGTCCTTCCCAGGGGAGATTTTGGGAATGGGGAGGGGGAGAGGAGGAGCTCAGCTTCGAGTCTGTGAGCTGCCAGCTGCATCACAGCACAGAGTGCACAGCTCAGGGCTGAATCCTTGTAAGACACACTGCTCCTCCAGCAGCACTGATTGCAGTGGGCAGACGAGGAAAGGTGAAATGCAGGAGTTGTCCCTCCCCACAGATCCCCTGGGGGCACAGGGACCCACTGAACCAAAGGCTTAGGACCAACCAGCACAGAACCAACCCCATCTGCTCTCCCCCAAGCCTCTGGCCCTCTGCTTTCCTGGGTCGTCCTGCTTCTTTTGTTCCACAGCTCCAAATTCCCAAACTCTGGGAGGTTGTACAATCAGGCCCCAGCCCAAAGCAGCCCTCCCACCGTGACACCCCACTGATTTCCCCACTGTGGTGGTTCCTGGTGCTCTATCAGAACACTGCAGTGTCCTTTGGAAGCTGCTGTCCCCACCAGGCTGCCAGCAGCTCGCCTCCCCCAGGAGAGGGGACAGCTGGGAACAGGGACAGTCCCTACTGTGACACCACCACGGCCCCATCTGCCCCACAGCAACTCAAACGGGGAGCACTGGGGCTGCCAGACCCCACATGGGCAGTTACCAGTGCTGGTTGTGGTGCCTCGGTTCTCTGCCCCATTAACCTGGGTGGCACTCAGCTTCTGCTTCCTGGCTGTCACCAGTGCAGCCAGCTGTGACTTGCTGTTCCATTTGCCCACGCTCCGCTCCCAGCTTTCAGTCTTCAGCTTCTTGCTCTGGGGCTGAGGGTCCTGCGGGGCGGAGCGGGAGCATTAGGGATGTGTGGTGTTGTGATGGGGAGGCAGAGGGAGAAGGGGCACTGAAAACACAGACACAGCTCTGAGGAGCACCTAAGGAGGCAGGGAGCTGAACAGGGCCATGCAGGTGGTGCCAGGCGTGCCTGCAGGTTGTCCTGCTGCCAAACTGAACTCCCTTGTGCCCACAGAGCAGCACAGGGCTGGGGAACACAGCTCGGATTAACCCCAGCCTGGCTTACAGACACGGCTGCTTTGATTCATCCGAATGGACAGAGGTCCCTGCGGGCACGGATCGACATCAGAGAGCAGCAGTGCAGGGGGCCCTGTTGGTGGGGATAATCCCTCCCTTGCAAGCCAGGCACTGAAAGCTCTTTTGTCCTGCTCGTCTCCAACATGGATGGAGGAAAAGCAAAGGAGAGGCCGTCCCAGGCGGCTGATTCACCGCTGGTAAATCTTTGGAGGGCTGAGATTGTGCTGGAGTGGGGACTGAGGCCCGGGGAAGGCTGAAGGGGAAGGGATGCTGCATCCTGAGCTCCAACCCAGCTGAGGCCACCTCCTTTGTCAGCAGCCACAGACTAAAATCACCGATTGATCCCTCTCTGCTTTCGGCCCAGTGCACAGGATGCACGCTTTCCGAGCTGCTCATGCGTGACGGGCAGCAGGGACAGAAGGAGCAGTGCAGAGCCCAGGGCAGCAGCAGGGAGGAGCAGCAGCAGGAGGACGAGCCTCTGCCCCCTGCTCACCTCCTGCAGGACGTCTGTAGGCTTTGCCTTCACCACAGGTTTGGTTCCTGGTTTTGCTGGCTCTTCGTCAGAGTCGGAATCTGCCAGCAGCCGGCGGTTCTGGGCCTGCTCCAGCATGGCTCTGCGGGGACAGAGGGCACGAGCTGAGGGTGAGAGATGGCTCTGCCCCGCCACCACGAGGAGCAGCACTGTGCCTGTGCTGCCTGCTGCGTGGTGCTCCCCTACTGCTGGAATTCAGCAGCAGGACCCACATTCTCAGGTGTTGGGTTTAAGTCACCTTCAAGCAGTGCCCAAAGGCAGCCTGATGCAGCTGCAGACAACCTCTCTCCCCACGAGGACACTTCCCACAAGCCAGGCTGTGCTGTCAGCCCACACCAACACCACCTCCAGCATTTGTGTTTCTCTCCCCTCCCCTTCACAGCCCTCTGGTTTACACCCCACCCACACAGCCCCTCCAATCTCAGGCCCCTCAGGCACTGCCCTCACTGCACAGCCATCAGGGTGCTGAGCAGATGGCAAGATGTGGTCCTTCCCCACAGGGCTGGTTTCACACACGTGGCAATGCTTCCAGCCTGCTCACTTCATCTCCTGCTCATCCTCCTCCTGCTCCCTGCGCTTCTGCTCCTCCTCGTATTCCTTGTACTGCTGCAGCATGGCCTCAAAGTCAACATTTGCCTGGCGCTGGTTGAGCTCCTTCAACTCCTGTAGGTTCTCCAGAACTTCCATCTCCAGTTTGGAGTCCTTGGTTCTGTTCTCTAGGACCTGGGTGACCAGAAGGAAGCCAGGTTTACACAAGGCAGCAAGGCCTGCCAGTAAGGTCTAGCACAGCCTCCCTGGGTAGGGGAGTAGGAAGCACTTTTCAACACCTTCATTTCTGAGTCAGGCACAATAGGAAAAAACAGCCTGGTGCAAATTCCAGCACAGGAGGAAACCTCCTGAGAGCAAACAGCAATACCTCACAAGTCTGGAGAAGCTATAAGGTCGTGCTGAGCAAGGTACAGCCGGACAGGGGAGGAGAGAGGTT
The DNA here is from genome assembly GCF_987193195.1 of Phasianus colchicus. NCBI lineage: Eukaryota > Metazoa > Chordata > Aves > Galliformes > Phasianidae > Phasianus > Phasianus colchicus. The sequence continues at coordinate 1,913,768 of NC_143463.1, forward strand.
TGCCTTCTGCAGAGAACAGCATTTTCCAGTACCTTCATGGGATTGTTCAGCTCCTCCTCTTCCCTCTCCTTCTGAATCCTTTTCTCCTCTTCCTCCAAGAGCTTCTCAGCTTGGAAGTTACGAGTGGCTCCATGCTCCATGGTGTAGTCTGTGTTCTCAGGATCTGTCTAAGGGAAAAGTAAGGCAGCAAATTCATTGTCCCGGGGCAATCCTACCCCAGTCACACCGTGGCTACGATTCCCCAGTTTCATCCACGCCGCTGGGCAGACAAACAGCTGCACCCTCCTGTTCAGCTCCAGAATGCACTCAGGCTCAGCCTGTGCTGGGACAGCCCTGTTCCCCATCAGACTGAGCCCACGACCACAGAAAGCAAGAGAGCAGAAAGAAAATATTTCACCTTGAAAGTGATCTCAGCCAGGCACCGTGTGCACTTGATGTAGAAGCGGAATATGGGAAGTCCCAGATACACCTCATTCTGAACCGTCTCCTTACGGGCGTTAAACTTCTTCCCCTTATAGATGTATTCCCCACACGTCTTGCAGCTAAAGAGAAGTCACAGAATCACAGAATTGCCAGGGTTGGAAGGGACCTCAAGGATCATGAATCTCCAACCCCCCTGCCACATGCAGGGCCACCAACCATCCCTCCTAATGCTAGACCAGGCTGCTCAGAGCCCCATCCAACCTGGCCTTGAACACCTCCAGGGACGGGGCATCCACAACCTCCCTGGGCAGCTGTTCCAACACCTCACCACTCTCTCTGTAAAGAATTTCCCTCTGACATCCAACCTAAATCTCCCCTCCCTCAGCTTAAAACCATTTCCCCTTGTCCTGCTGTCACTCACCCTTTCAAAGAGTTGATTCCCCTCCTGTTTGTAGGCTCCCTTTAGGTACTGAAAGGCTGCAGTGAGGTCACCCCACAGCCTTCTTTTCTCCAGGCTGAACAAACCCAGCTCCCTCAGCCTGTCCTCATAGGGGAGGTGCTCCAGTCCCCTGATCATCTCTGTGGCTCCTCTCCAACAGTTCCCTGTCTTTCTTGTACTGGGGGCTCCAGACTTGGATGCAAGTCCATAGCACAGCATTAGAAGAAGAGAACAAAAGAGACGCCAGCCCAAATTCACTCCTTTGGAAATCTGGCACCCACAACCCCAAAATCACCTATAGTGTCTCTTCCCTCTCCTTCCTCCCTTTTCTTCCAGCCCGGTTCATCTCTAAGCACTGCAGCCAGCAGCTCCCTGGCAGAGCGAGGAAGCAAAACAACACCCAAACAAACTCCCCTCCCCTACAGCCGCTTCCTTCAGCCCCACGGCGCCTCTTACCGCATGTTGAACGGGGCCATGAGCCGCACCACATACTGACGGTCCTTCGGGAGTTTGAGCTTCGGGATCTTCGCAGGATCGAAGTCCGGCGGGTAATATTTCTGCAGGGGCGGAGCAGAGAAGGGCACGATGTGGGCACAGAGCGGCACAGAGCCGCCAAGCAGCTCCCCAGCACCGCCCGGGGAGCTCCGAGGCCTTTCTTAGCCCGAAGAGCCTCCCGAGCCACCAGGAGCGCCCCGAGGACGAAGCGGAGCGCCCGCAGACCCCCGGCCCACCCAGGAGCCCCCCGAACTCACGTTCAAGACTTTCCGTTCCGACATGGCTGCGCGCCGCCCTCAGCGCCCCGTAAACAGCGGGGTCAGCACCGCCCGCCGCTTCCTGGGAACGGCTCCCGCCCCCCTCCGCCTCTCATTGGTGAAGCGGGATGCTGCCTGAAATGTTCTCCTGTTCTATTGGTTGATTCTGCCGCTCGTCAAAGAGCTCCGCCCACATCCCGGAAGTTCGTGTGCCGCCGCCCAAGGGCCCGCCCTGCGCCGCGACCCGAAGAAAGGTTCCGGGGCGGAGAGGGGCCGGGAGGGGGGACCTGGGGAGCTGAAGCAGGACGAGGCGGGGGGGCCGGGACGGAGGGGGGCGGCGGGGACCGAGGCGGGTCCTGGGGCGGCCTGGGACCCAGTTCGGAACGTGGAGGGAGGCCACAGACGCTGTCTGGGGCTGGGGGCTGTATGTCTGAGGCGTAGAGACCAATAGGTGCCGGGGGGCACAGGGCCCTCCTTAGGGACCGGCTGAGCCATAGGGGCCGGCTGAGGCCGTTAGGGGCCGATTAAAGCACCCCCGGCCCCCAGCTGTCCCCGCGCTGTGCCAGCCCAGCTCAGCACCCCACAGCATTTTCAGCTTTGCAGAGAACACCACAGGTGTGGGGCAGGGGTCAGAGCCCCAGGATGGTTTATTTATGGGCTGCGTGTGACCAGCAGCGTGATCTCTCCTGTACTGCTCTGCAACTCGGTGGTGCCTCAGTTTACCCCCGTTGGGGGGCCAGCAGAGGCTGAGCTGAGACCCAGCAACTCATCGCACTGATGCTTCTGCATCACAAGGCGGGGGGCAAAGTGGAGAAGGAAGAGAAACCCACAGCCGACACGAGCCCCAGGGCTGGACGAAACCCAGCAGCGATGCTGGGCAGCGGGGTTAAACACGGGGGGTCCGTGGGGGCTCTGCCCGCAGCCCCACACCTGGCTCCAACACCCCGGGGTCCCGGCGGGGGCTCCAGGCCGCCTGCGGGCACTGCGGGGCTCTTCGCTGTGATCCACGGCTCCCCCAAGCGGTCTCCCATCTGTCCGAACGGCCACGCTGCGCCCTCCGGCTGCGCTCCGGCAATCCAGGATGAGCGCAGAGCCCCTCCGTGCGCTCCGAGGTGCCCAGGAGGCCCCCCCTGCTTCCCTCCTGGAGGTACCTGTATTACTCTCAGGAACCTGAGAGCATCCCCTGGGCTCTGCAGAGTGCTCTGAGGATCCCGGGCTTCTGCCCTGCGTGCCCCACCTGCCTCTAGGGCACAGTGGGGAGCTCTGGGAGCACAAGAATTGAGTTCTGGGATTCCTCTAGGGCACAATGGGAAGTCTCCAGGTCAACCTAAAGCGCACTGAGAAGCTCTGGGAGCAGTCCTGGGGTCTCCTGGAAGGCCTCTAGGGCACCCCACAGCACCCTGAGGGGCTCTGGGAGCACTCCAGCCCAGGGGTATGCTGTGGGCTCCAGGCCCCCAGGATGCCCCATAGCAGTAAGGACTGCTGTGTGCAATATGAGGCGCTGGGCTGGATGCTGTGATGTGGCAGGGTTGGGGAAAGCTGTTTGAGATGAGGCTGTGGGGAGGGGGAATGACCCCAGGGAGGGGGTCTCACCTCAGCCTTCCCTGCAGACAGAGCTGGGTCTGTGCTCCAATGGAATCCAATTTTAGGAATGGCTTTGCTGGAAACTCTCATCCCAGCAGCAAACTGGCACAGTCCCAGCAGCTGTGCCGGGGGTGCTGGAAGCTTTGTGTGCAGCACTGCTCAAATGCTCCGAGCTGGGAAATACATCTGGACTATAGGAGCAGTGATAAAGCCTAAATTCAGCCCCCCCCCCCTGGGCAGCACCAAAATCCCATTTGGTGCCACAGCAGTGGGGGAAGGGAGCAGCTGTGTGGCTGTTGAGAGCATCTCTGGAGCACCACTTTTTGCTGTGGGTCACTGCACTGAGAGCTGCTGCCTTGGGGAGGGCTGGGAAACACAAGATGTGTTTTTGTGGTGACCTCACAGGCAAACTGCTGACTTTGAGACCCTCTGACATTCGGGGGCCTGGGGGTCACCGCTGCCATCCCCATTGAAACAGAGTGGGTGTTGTGATCCCTGCCGACCTCCAGGCCCTCCTTGTGGGGCACAGCTTGGAGTGATGGACCTCACGGCTCTCCCCATAGCCCTGTGGGCTGCAGGGAATGCTACCCACGCTCTCCTGGGGACGGGTGGGTTCGGTGGAAACCTCTCCATCTGAATACGGTTTTGCTTCTCGTTGCTTCTCATTTCAGTTTCACTGGGAATCCAGCAGGACGGGCAGATTTGAAGATGCTGACGGTGAGCAGGGGGAGCAGTTTTCTTCCTGCGGTGGCTGGCACCACATCTGCCTCCCCATCCCATCCCATCCCATCCCTCGCTGCTTCCCTTGCTCTGAAGGTTGGAAACTCCCCCGGCTGAGCCCGAGAGCCAAATCCGGCCCAGGGAGGCAGTGACTCAGTGCCTTTGATTCAAAGGCAGTGATGTTATCTAAGCCCTGAGAGCCTGCTGCCCCTCCCCAGCAGAGCCCAAGGAGGGAACCTGACAGCTCCAGCACCTCCCTGCATCTGCCGAGGGTTGGGGGCCAATGCTGTGCCTCGTGAGCAGGGTGGGAGAGCTCAGTTTATCCCCATGGCCCCACTTCTCTTCCCCCCAGCAGTGCAGAGCTCGCAGCTGGCTGCCCCCCACCGCCCCTCACAAAGGCAGCAGCCCTCAGCCTGTCCTTGTTTCGCCCCTGCCCGGCGCTCCTGTCCTTGTTTTGAGGCTCTGCCTCCACTCCTCCTTGTGCAGGGGATGGCGGCGGATGGGAGCAGGGTTTGGTTTCCAGGAACAAAGCGGGAGCAGGCTGAGCACAGGAGCTCTGTGTCCTCTCAGCACTGCAGTGTTTGGGTTTGCTGGAGGGATGCAGCACGCAGCCTTTGCTCCTCAGCTTTTCCACACACCCTGAAAGCAGCCCGGCCACGCAGGGCACGCAGCCATCCCAAATCCCATCCACGGGGCTGGGGGCAGCAAACAGCCCCCAAACCACACTTCGGTTCCTCTGCCCTCAGCTCGGGCTGCAGCACCTGGTCTGGAGGTTGGTGACCCTGCACAGAGCAGGGGGCTGAAACCAGGTGATCGTTTTCAACCCAGGCCATTTTATGACTCTGTGATTCCATGCTTCTATGGGTCTTTGATTCTGTGATTCTGTGTTATTCTATGATTCTGTGTTTCTATGATTCCATGGTTCTATGGGTCTATGGTCTATGATTCTGTGATTCTGTGATTCTATGATTCTGTGATTCTATGTTATTCTGTGTTTCTATGATTCTATGGTTATATGGTTCTGTGATTCTATGGTTCTGTGATTCTGTGATTTTATGTTATTCTATGTTTCTATGATTCTGTGATTCTGTGATTCTATGGTTCTGTGATTCTATGATTTTATGATTCTGTGATTCTGTGTTCTTTTATGATTCCATGATTCTATGATTCTATGGTTCTGTGATTCTATGTTATTCTATGTTTCTACATTTCTATGATTCCATGATTCTATGATTCTATGGTTGTATGATTCCATGATTCTGTGATTCTGTAATTTTATGGTTCTATGATTCTGTGATTCTATGATTTTATGATTCTATGATTCTATGATTCTATGTTCTTCTATGTTTCTATGTTTCTATGATTCTATGGTTCTGTGATTCTATGATTCTGTGATTCTATGTTATTCTATGTTTCTACATTTCTATGATTCCATGATTCCATGATTCTATGATTCTATGGTTCTATGATTCTGTGATTCTATGTTCTTCTATGTTTCTATGATTCCATGATTCTATGATTCTATGATTTTGTGATTCTATGATTCTATGGTTCTGTGATTCTATGTTATTCTATGTTTCCACATTTCTATGATTCCATGATTCCATGATTTTATGATTCTATGGTTGTATGATTCTGTGATTCTGTGTTATTCTATGTTTCTATGATTCTATGATTCCATGATTCCATGATTCTATGATTCTATGGTTGTATGATTATGTGATTCTGTGATTCTATGTTATTCTATGTTTCTATGATTCTATGATTTTATGGTTCTGTGATTCCACGATTCTGTGGTCCTGTGATTCTATGTTATTCTATGATTCTATGTTACTATGATTCTATGATTCTATGATTCCATGATTCTATGGTTCTGTGATTTTGTGATTCTGTGATTCTATGTTATTCTATGTTTTTATGATTCCATGATTCTATGGCTCTGTGATTCTATGTTCTCCTATGTTTCTACATTTCTATGATCTGTGATTCTGTGATTCTACGATTCTATGTTTCTATGGCTCTGTGATTCTGTGATTCTATGATTCTGTGATTCTATGTTATTCTATGTTTCTATGTTATTCTATGTTTCTATGTTTCTATGATTCTGTGATTCTATGATTCTATGTTTCTATGATTCTATGATTCTATGGTTCTATGATTCTGTGATTCTATGTTCTTCTATGTTTCTACATTTCTATGATCTGTGATTCTATGATTCTATGATTCTATGTTTCTATGGCTCTGTGATTCTGTGATTCTATGGCTCTGTGTTTCTATGCTCTCCTATGTTTCTACATTTCTACGGTCTGTGATCCCAAGCTCCTACGACCTCCATCCCAGGAAGGCAGCGGTGCTGCACGGCTGCTGCCCTCCCCACCTTTGCAGCATCGCACCTCCCAGCGCCGCAGGCGGTGGATGTGTGCATGCAACCAAACGCAGCCCTGCACCGAAGCAGCCCAGCACGCCCACCGTGCAGCCATGTGACGGCCGGGCCGCCCCTGCTGTCACCGCATCTGCCTCTGTCACCATTTCCTGTCCTCCTGCACGCAGCTCAGCCCTGCAAACCCTCCTTCCTTCTCCCCAACCATCCCAGCCACCAGCGCAGCACCCACAGCACACAGCTCTGCTTCCTGCAGGGCTCTGCCCCCACCCCACGCCTCGCGTCCCCTTTTTGGGAAACGTGGCCGATTCTGCCCTTTTTTTGTTTGTTTTGAATTATTATTGTTGTTGGTTTTATATCAGAAACGCCTCCGGTGGGGTTAAAAACGTCCGTGTGTGATGGACGTGTGCACACAGCCGGGCTGTGGAGGAGCTGCTGTGGGCGTGGGGGGCCTCAGTGCTGGGTGCTCGTGGGGATGGGGGCTGCTGGGGGGCTGGGGGCTGCTTATGGCTTCGTTGGCCCAGCTATGGGTTTGTAGGGCCATGGCTTTGTAGGGCCATGGGTTTGTAGGGCCATGGGTTTGTAGGGCCATGGCTTTGTAGGGTTGGTTATGGGTCTGTGGGGCTGCTCATGGGTTTGTAAGGTTGGTTATGGGTTTGTAGGGTTGGTTATGGGTTTGTAGGGCTGCACATGGGTTTGTAGGTTTGGTCATGGGTTTGTAGGGCCATGGGTTTGTAGGGCTGCTCATGGGTTTGTAGGGTTGGTTATGGGTTTGTAGGGCCATGGGTTTGTAGGGCCATGGCTTTGTAGGGCTGGTTATGGGTTTGTAGGGCCATGGGTTTGTAGGGCTGGTTATGGGTTTGTAGGGCCATGGGTTTGTAGGGCTGGTTATGGGTTTGTAGGGCTGGCCATGGGTTTGTAGGGCTGGTTATGGGTTTGTAGGGCCATGGGTTTGTAGGGCTGGTTATGGGTTTGTAAGGTTGGTTATGGATTTATAGGGTTGGTTATGGGTTTGTAGGGCTGCTCATGGGTTTGTAGGGCTGCTCATGGGTTTGTAGGGCCATGGGTTTGTAGGGTTGGTTATGGGTTTGTAGGGCTGGCCATGGGTTTGTAGGGCTGGCCATGGGTTTGTAGGGCTGGTTATGGGTTTGTAGGGCTGGTTATGGCTTTGTAGGGCTGGTTATGGCTTTGTAGGGCTGACCATGGGTTTGTAAGCTTGGTTATGGATTTATAGGGTTGGTTATGGGTTTGTAGGGCTGGCCATGGGTTTGTAGGGCTGGTTATGGGTTTGTAGGGCTGGTTATGGGTTTGTAGGGCCATGGGTTTGTAGGGCCATGGGTTTGTAGGGCTGGTTATGGGTTTGTAGGGCTTGGTTATGGATTTATAGGGTTGGTTATGGGTTTGTAGGGCTGCACATGGGTTTGTAGGTTTGGTCATGGGTTTGTAGGGCCATGGGTTTGTAGGGTTGGTTATGGGTTTGTAGGGCTGGTTATGGGTTTGTAGGGCTGGTTATGGGTTTGTAGGGCCATGGGTTTGTAGGGCTGGTTATGGGTTTGTAGGGCTGGTTATGGGTCTGTGGGGCTGCTCATGGGTTTGTAGGGCCATCAGTCTGTGGGGCTGGTTATGGGCTTGTAGGCTGGTTGTGAGTTTGTAGGACTGTTCATGGGTGTGTAGGGTTGGTAATGGATTTGTACAGTTGGGTATGGGTTCGTAAGTCTGCTTATGGGTTTGTAGGGTTGGTAGGGCTGGTTAAGGGTCTGTAGGGTTTGTCATAGGTTGGTAGGGCTGGTTATGGGTTTGTAGGGTTGGTCATGGGTTTGTAGGGCCATCAGTCTGTGGGGTTGGTTATGGGCTGGTTGTGAGCTTGTAGGGCTGCTCAAGGATGTGTAGGGCCATGGGTTTGTTGGGCTGTTCATGGGTTTGTAGGGTCATGGATGTGTAGGGTTGGTTATGGGTTTGTAGGGCTGGTTATGAATTTGTAGGGCCATGGGTTTGTAGGGCTGATTATGGGTCTGTGGTGCTGCTCATGGGTCTGTAGGGCTGCTCATTGGGTTTGTAGGGCTGTTCATGGGCTTGTAGAGCCATGGGTTTTTAGGGCTGCTCATGGGTTCACCGGACAAGTTATGCATTTATAGGGCTGCTCAAGGGTTTGTGGGGCTGCTCATGGGTTTGTAGGGCCATGGACTCGTCGGGCTGCTCATGGGGGGCTGGTTACAGGTCTGTGAGCTGGTTATGGGTTTGTAGGGTTGATCGTGGGTTTGCAGGGCTGGTCCTTGTTTTGTAGGGCTGGTTATGGGTTTGTAGGGTTGGTTATGGGTCTGTGGGGCTGCTCATGGGTTTGTAGGGCCATGGGTTTGTAGGGCTGTTCATGGTTTTATTGATCCAGTCATGAGTTTATAGGGTTGATCATGGGTTTATCATCCTGGTTATGGGTTTATAGGTCTGGTTATGGATCTATTGGTCCGCTTATGGGTTTATCAGCCCACTCGTGGATTTATCAGTTTGATCATGGGTTTAATGGTTCACTTATGGGTTTTATGTTCTGATCGTGGGTTTGTAGGTCTGGCTGTGGATCTCTTGGTCCTGTTATGGGTTTATTGGTCCAGATCAGATTTATCCATCTGGTCCTGCATTTATTGACCCAGTTATGGGTTTATCAGTCTATTTAGGGATTTATTGGTCCACTCATGGACTTATAAGCACAGTCGTGGGTTTATGGGTCTGGTCATGGGTTTCTCAGTCGGGTTATGGATTTATCCACCTGGTTATGGATTTTTTGGTCTGGTTTGGGTGTATTGGTCCAGTTATGGATTTATTGGTCCAGTTATGGATTTATTGGTCCAGCCATCGACTATAGGTCCAGTTGTGGATGTATAGGTCTGGTCACGGGTTTATTGGTTTGGTTCTGGATTTATCAGTCCAGTCGTGAGTTTATCAGTTCGGTGATTGATTTATCAATGGATTTATCCATCTGGTCAGGGATTTATCGGTCCCAGCATAGATTTCTAGGTCCAGTCATGGATTTATAGGTCTGGTTATGGATTTATCACTCCGGTTATGGATTTATGGCTCTGAAGGTGGGGAGTTGGATGACACACGGAGCATTAAGGTATATTTGAGGTTTCTGTCGCTTGTTGGGTTTGGGAAGGGAGGAGCCCATCGAGCGTTCAGCTGCCACAATTTAGAAAAAAAAAAAAAAGACAAACCACACAACAACTCGATATTTTCATCATGGAAAAATAATAATCATCATAAATGGCACTTTATATTTGCAGGGTCTTCTGGTTCGTCCCGGTTGGAGTTAACCCCTTGGTGGCTGGGGCAGGGAACCGATCCAACACCGCCCCACTGGGATGGATGTGGGCTGAGGGGAAGGCGATGCCATAAATCCCAGCTCTGCAATGATTGCGGAGCCAGGCTGAGCTCTGCTGGGAGCCCTGGGCTGCTCCAGCCTCAGCAGCACTTCAACCAGCCCCAAATTTGGACGGAGAGCTGAAAAACGATTTCGGATCCTGGAAAATAATTGTATTGAGACCCCGTCTCCCCTCACGGGGTCCCATCCCAGGGGGGCTGTGGGGCTGGAGAAGCGCTACCCCCATGCGTAGGCACGGCCCGTGGCACCACATGCAGGTGGTTTTGGGATGCCCCCGCCCCGGGGAGCTGTGTGGGGTTATTACCCCTGGCACCGCTGTTTTCCGGAGGTGCTGCATGGGGGAAAATGAAAGCAGTGGGTGCTGGTGCGTGGCAGGGCACAGCTGGGGGGGCGGATCCCCCCCTCACCCACGGGTGGGGTTGGGCCCCACAGCCTCCCGGTGCTCACACACGGCGCTGCCTCAGTTTCCCCATCTGCAACACAGGGGTGCTGACCCCCCCCTTCTCATTTAAAGCTCCCACGGACCCCCCAGCCGGGTGTGGGCACGGGGGGGGGGGGGTGGTGAGCACGGAGCTCTCACTGTGCCCCCACCCCCAGCAGAGGAGCAGAGTGGGATTATTGAAGGGAAGAAAAGGGTGCTGCCCTGCAGTGTGTGTGTGTTGGGGGGGGGGGGGGGCTCCATGGGGGGGTCAGCAGCCACTCCTGGCCGTTTCTCCCTTTGGCACACAGCTATTTTTGGGGTACGTAGATAAAGATGACAGCCGTACACGCGACATCGCGATTTTTTTCCCCCTATTTCACGCTCTCCCGTTCAATTTCACCTCCCCAGGTGACACCCCGGGGGGGGGGGCACACGGACAGGTGTTCCAGCGGCCGGGCCCGGCGGGCAGCAGGGAGCTTTAACTCCGCAACCCGGTGGTGGAGCCCCGAAAAACGGGCCGGGGGGCGGGAAGGGGGTTGGGGGGGGGGGGGGGGGTCCCCGCAGGTGCACGTGCGGTCGATCCGCGTTCCCCCCCCCCGCTTCTCTCCCCCCCGCCTCGCGGGTTCCTCCCCTTCCCGCAGGAGGGGAGAGGACGGAGGGGACGCGGGGACGGGACGCGCCGGGGGCAGAACGGCGGCGGCGCGGGGTGACGGGCGGGGGGCGGCCGGCGGGGACACGCGGCCACACGCGCAGAACGGGGCGGGCGGTGAGGGAACGGCCCCCCCCCCACGCGGGGAGGGGAAGAGGGAAGGGGGGGTGTGGGGGGTCCCCGCCCTCAGCGCGGGGGCGGCGCGGGGGGCGGCGGGGCGGGCGCGGCCCCTTTAAGAGCGGGGCGGCCCCGGCCGGAGCAGGAAGGAGCCGCATACGGGGCCTCGGCGAGCAGCTCCCGCGGGGCGGCCACAGCCTGCTCCGCCCGCACGGCTCGGCCCGGCCCGGCCCGGCTCGGCGCAGCCCCCTCCGCTCCTCGGACAGCGCGGCACGGCCCGGTACGGGGGGGTGCGGGGGGGGTGGGATGGGGGTGCGTGGGGAGGAGGGGGGGGGTTGGGGTTAAGGGAGGGGGGGTGGGGAAGGGGCGTAAATTGGGGGTGGGGGGGGGGGAGCTTTGATGCCCCCCCCCCCCCTCCGTTTCCCCCCCGCTCGGCTGCATACGTTGTACTTGGCCCGGCCGTGCTGGGGGGGGGGGGTCGCGGAGGGGGGGGGGAAGGGCCCTGCGGGGTGCGTGTTGGGGAGGGGGTGGGGGTGCGCGGCGCGGGGGCTCCTGGGAGTCGTAGTCTTCGCCGCCCCGCCGGGCCGCAGGTGCGGGGGGCGCTCGGACTACAGCTCCCGGCGTGCGCCCCGCGCGCGGCGAGTGGGAGGCGCGGTGATGGGCGGCGGGTGGAGCCAATCGGGACGCGCTCTCCGCCCCTCGAGCCCCGCCCTACGCCGCCGCCCGGGGCCAATGGCGGGCGCGCGGGGTGCGGGGTGGCGGAGGGCAGCGCGGCGCGGCCCGGGCGGGCGGTGGGGGCTGAGCCGAGCGGGGCCGCGCTTCCTCCTCGCCGCGAACCCCCCCGCGGCGCCCCCCTCAGGCCCGGCCCAGCGGCGGGGCGGGGGCTCGGGGTGAAGCCGGGCCGCGCTCGAAGCCTCTCGGCTCGGAAGAGGCCGCGGGTGGAGGCCGTAGGGCCGGGGCCTCGCCTCGCCGCCCCCCCCTCCCCCCCCCCACCGCCCGCCCTCCTCCCGGCCTCCATTGGCGCGGCGCAGCCCGGGGAAGGGGTGGGGTCGTGGCGCCCGGCCAAGGCTCCCTGTGGGCCCCGCCGGCCGCGGTGGGAGGGAGGCGGAGGGGAGGGACGGGGGGGCGGTGGGGGCCGCAGGGTGGGGTCCCTCGGGGCCGCCGTGCCGCCCGCCTCCCCGCTCGGTTCCCCCGCTCCGATCCCCGCGCACCCCAAGGTCGCCGCGGCCCGCCGGGGGGCTTTGGCCGTTAGGCCGCGCCGGCCGGCTTCGGTTTCCTGGGGTTTTTCCACTCGGGTTCCGTCCCCTCCTTCCGCCCCCCTCCGGCGCCCACCTCCCCCCGTTCCGCCCGCGGTTCGTGCGGGGCTGCGGCGCCGGGCGCTGCCGATGCTCCGAGCCCGGAGCTCCGTCGGCCCGCGTAGGGCTGAGCGTTAAGCGCTGCCTTCTGCGGAAGGAAGGCCGGGGCCGGGGGTGCCGGTGGGGCTGCGTGTGCTTTGGATGGAGGAGCTGCCGGGGAGGGCGGCTGGTGCCGGCCGGGCTGCGCGGATCTCCCATCGCTGCCCTCGTTCACGTGCTCGGCCTGCGGTCACTGATGCGGTGCTGCTTCCCACGGGGCACGGCTCAGCTCCTCGCCGCTCAGCTCTGCTGCTGCCCTCAGTTCGCTGCTCTCTCTGCTTTTCGTCGTCCCGGCTCTCCGGACCAGAACTTGTGATACGAGTGCCTTACAGACAGCTGTGCAGGAGGTCTCGGCCCGGAAGGATTTACGGCAGCTGGGAGGTCGTCCCGGCGTCGCAGAAAGGTTGCTGGTGTCACTTTTGTTGTTACTTCGTTCAAGGAAATGTTGTTGTTTCTCGTGGTCCTGATGGAGAACTGCACTGTCCGGGCAACCGAGGCGCAGGGTTGGCCTGGCCTGAGAATTGTGAGGCTTGCTGGAGACAGCGCCTTTCAACCGACTCTTCCAAAGCAATAAAGTGAGAGAAACGGAGCGCTTCATTAGACAGGAGCCGTTCTCGTTTAATATTCATTGTGGCCCCTGTTCTGGCTTGTCCTGGGAGGGAGGCAGCGAGGAGGAGCCCAGACGTGGCTGAGATGGTGGGATTTTTCCACCAAGCCTTCCATGTGTCAGCAGTTCGGGGGGGGTTTTGTGGGGCGAGGGCTGAACCCGGTGGTGAGTGAAAGTTGCTCTTCGTTGCCCGCCGCTCTGCTGACTCCAATCCCGCCTTTAGTTTAACTGTGTTCTTGTCTTTCTGCTCTCCTCGCTGTGTTCTGGCCCTGGGAACGGTGGTCTGTGGCCGCACAGGGGCCGGGTGCCCGAATTTCCTCGCCTGTGCATGAGACAGAGCCGAAATGCTCGGAGCTGTGGCTTTATCTTGATTAAAACTGACACTCGAGGGCTTTTTCCCAGTCTCGGGATGCTGCGTTTATTGAAAGAGAAGACTTCTGTGACAATTAGACACCTACTTGTTATCTGGCTTAGCCAAAGCAATAAACAGCCGCTCTTCAGCAGCCCTAACCTCAGTGGAAGGGACCGGTTTCAATCTGTAATTAAAACCCTTTTGATGAACTCAATTCAAGGAGAGGTAGCGAGTCTCTGTCTGGGCCGCTCTCCCCCTGCCCCTCTCTGCCTGGGAGCGGGGCGGTTTTATGGCTCCCTTCCATACCTGGGAACGATGGGGACGTGGGGCAGAAGGAAATGGGGTCAGCCGTGCCGCTGCCGGAGCGCACGGGGTGTTTGGCTGCCGCTCCTCCAGCTCTGGAGCCGTATCATCTTCCCTCCGTGCGTCGTTTCAGTTTCCCTGCCTGGCTCTCGGGGCAGAGCCTGCGTGCAGCTCTCATGGCACGGCTGCCGTGGTGCTGGAATCGGCCCCGAGCTGTGGCTCTGTGCTGCACGAGGGGCTCAGGAAGCCTTTGGTGGGCCGTGGGGGGGCAGCTGGCCGTGTGTGGAAGGGACCGGCGCCCTCGCTTAGCGTGACAAGGCGTGAGAAACTGGAACCGGGCGCGAGCTGCCCTGCGCTGCAGGTGGGAGCCAAGGGCACGTTGGTGAGATGCGCCGCAGATCCCTGGGCACGGCGGCTTCGCTTTGAGGCCCTCCCCCTTAAAAACGCACAGAGGGACACAGTGCTGGTGGGTGCAGCCCCCCGCCAGTGGGCTCGTTCAGTGCAGCACCCATAGCAGAACTTCTCCCGCAGCTCCCTGGGGCTCCTGCTGTTGGGATGTTCAGCTGCTGCCCCTCTGCCACCGCCTGCATCCCGCTCCGCCTTCACCCCACAGCCCCAGCGCCGCACTGCACGCATCCCACTGCCAAACTCAAGCTGTGCATTGAGGAGCGCTCTTATTTCCTCCCCCCCTACAGATTTTCCCATTGGTAAACTGCAAAGCGTCTGGTCCATCTCCGGGCTGTTTTGTGCCCTGCTTGGTTTGTTTGCTCAATGCCTCCCCAGCACAGAGCTGGGCTGGTGCCGAGCGTGGGCTTGTAGCTACAGGTTGTGGCTCCAGCAGCCTCGTGCCCCGACAGGCAGCCGTGTGTGCATGGTGTGTGCAAGGTACCAGCACGGCGTTCTGCCTCCGAACACACGCTGCCCTCTCGTGTGCCGAGGGAAGGAGCACAGCGTCGTGGGACGCACTGGAACAGGTTGCCCAGGGAGGCTGTGGATGCCCCAGCCCTGCAGGCATTCGAGGCCAGGCTGGATGTGGCTCTGGGACACTGGGCTGCTGGTTGGTGACCTGCACACAGCAGGGGGTTGGGACTGATGAGCACTGTGGGCCTTTGCAACCCAGGCCATGCTAGGATCCTGTGATGATTCTAAGATTATGGGGCCCTACAGATCCCTGTGGCACCCTATGGGGCCTCTGGGCAGCCTGGGCTGGTGGCTGGTGACCTGCACACAGCAGGGGGTTGGAACTGGATGAGCACTGTGGTCTTTGCAGCCCAGGCCTTTCTGTGATTCTATGGCAGGGAGCTGGGGGCTGTGAGCAGTGCAGCAGTGCAGAGGTGCTCTGTTCCACCCCTTTGCGTGCCTTGTCCGTCAGCAGGGCTTAACACTGGGGGATGTTTCAGTTCTTTTTTCGGGGCTGAAGCACTGCCCATGTGTTCCCCAGCACCCCCAGCTCGGCGGGGCTCCTGAGCTCGCAGAGAAACCTTCCCCTCCCCGTGTTGCCCAGCACTTCCAGGAGCTGCTGCTTCTTTAGGCAGCATTGAAACCGACTCCGCTTTCGTGTTTGGTTTTATTTTTTCCCCTCTTTGAACACCCGATGCTGTCAGGTCCTCCTCGAGGATCTCTCGAAACCCCCCTGTGGTTTTGCAGGGAGCTGACGTGTTGTGGATGGCAGCAGCAGAGCTCTGTGGGAGAAAACCCATCGTGTGGGCACGCTCAGCTTTGGCTTTTTGAGACGGTTGGGCTCGGCAGCACAGCAAGCAGCTTGCATTAATGCGGGCTGCGCGGCCTTCCTGACCCTGTAAGCTGTGCTCTGGTGTTTTCAGGCAATGGAGGGCAGTGTGTGTGGGCTGCTCAGGCAGCAGGGAGGGCTGGGAGCTGTCTGTGTGCCCACGGGGCCGCAGCCTTCGTGGTGGGGCTGGGGGTGGTGGGTGGGTATGGGCTCAGAGCAGGAGACGTGGAAGTGTCCCTTCCTACGTGCATGGAGGTGTTCAAGGCCGGGTTGGATGGGGCCCTGGGCAGCCTGGGCTCACATTAAATGGGGAGGTTGGTGGCCCTGCGTGTGGCAGGGGGTTGGAGATTCCTGATCCTTGAGGTCCCTTCCAACCCGGGCCATTCTGAGATGTGGTTACGTGGGGCTCCAGACCTGCTGTGCTGGATGCTCATCCCGTATCAGCGCAGCAGTGCAGGTGATGGAGGCTTTCAGCGTGGAATCCCAGAAGCACGGTGTGATTTGGGTTGGAAGAAGGGACCTTAAAGCCCACTCAGTCCCAATGCTGGGTGCTGCGACCACCCCTCCAACCCATTCCTACACTGGCTTCAGTGGAGGCGCATTCCTACTGGATTAAATACGGTCTCTGATGACAAAGGAGAAAATTGGCAAGGAGGTCTGGGTGGAGCAACCAGTCGAAGCTAACCTTGCAACATAGGAGAAGCATTAACATGGCCTCGTTGTGGCTGTCAGGGGTGCAAATGGCCGCGTGCTGTGCAAATGGGGCCTGGTGTGGGGCTGGGCTGGAGCCCCATGGGTCTGGTGGGACCCAGCAGCAGGCCCTGCTGTGTCATGGTGCTCTGGGAGGGGGCACCCACTGCTCCCTGTGCAGCGCCAGCACCTCGCTGCCCTCCGAGCAAAGGGTTCCCCAGTGACATCAGCCCCAAATCTCCTCTCGTTTGGGATCCGAAGGGGTGCTGAGAGGTTCCCCCTGCTGAGCACTGCGCTGTGCTGCGCTGCTGTGATTTTCCCCATTCTGGTTCTGCTGCTGTTGCGTTGTGCTGTGGGTTGGGGTGGAGGTGCTGAGTGGGACAACGTGGCCCCATCCTCACAGGCACTCATCCTTCCCACGCTCATGTGACAGAAAAACCCTCCTCTGTCCCATCCCCTTTCCTCTGGGCATCACATGGCGAGCACTTTGATCCTAGAGTTTTGGGGGAGAGCAGGAAGCCTTTTTCTTCCCAATATGCTTCGTGGCAGCATCCCTTACGGCCTCCTGCAGGACTCCCAGCCTGAGACTGGCCTGCACCCATGGCAGCACCCAGCTCCAACCACAGCACATCACATCCATCTCCCACTGCTCCTTCTGGCACCGCTGGTTTGGAGCCCATCCCCGTGCCCTGCTCCGTGCGGGCCGACGTGGGGTTCTGCTGCTCTCCTCCCCGCGGTGAGAGCTGGGAGTGTCGAGGTGTAGAACGATTATACACGGCTCTGTTGGGTTTGCCTGAGGTGCAGGGGTTGCTGAATCACACCCCAAACCTGTCTGTCCGGGAGCGGTGAGGCACTGCGTGTGTCACCTGCACGGCTCAGTGCTGGTGGTCGCACACCCACAGCACCCAAACTGCACCGCCCCGCTGGGATTTCTGCATCCCGAGGGGGAAATGGGGCTGGAGGAGCTGCAGTTAATGCCCCGCCAAAGGTATCAGCCCTCTGAGTGAGCACAGGATGCAGGCTAGGAAATGGCTGATGATGGGGCAGTCGGCCCATGGGGAGCAGCTCCCAGCATTGCACGGGGAGTCCTTCCAACAGGAATGGAAACTCAGCTTCTCTGCTGTTTGTGGCTGGGAAGGTTCTCCTGCTGCTCGCTGAGGCTCTGAGGTCCAGCGCTTTCGCTCAGCACGAGGTCGTGGCTGGGGGATGCTGCTCCGTGCTGGAGGATCCGTGGGGTTTGGGGGCAGTTCCGTGTGCAGGTGTGGAGCAGGGCTGTGCTGGGGCTTCCCCTGCAGGCAGGAGGGAGAGGCAAACCTCCCCGGCAGGTTGGACCTGGCAGCGGTGAGGGCAGTCCTGGCTGCTTTGCCTGCATGGCGCGGGTGTGAGTTTGAGCCGCGTGGAAATGGAGGCGGTGGAAATGGAGCGGGGCACAGCAGTGGCTTGGTTTTGACATCAGGCCGTGGGATGCTGGAGCGGGGTGACCCCAAAGCTCTGCTCTGGGTGGGCCTGCTGGGCTGAGAGCAGGGCTGAGGGGCGGCTGCTTGGCTCTGTGCTGTGCCGGCTCGGTCCCACTGTGTGATTTGGAGCCCGGGGTCCTTTGGGAGCTGATGGAACCCACTGTCACCGTGTTCAGCTCCTGGGATGGTCTGTCCATCCGGCAATTCAAACCGCGGTGATGAGACCTCATGGAGACACAGTGCTGGGGAATGAGGGCAGCCGCCTTCAGAAGGGGCCGGGGGGGCAGGGGGTGCCTGGCAGCAGCACACAGGGGCAGATTGTCTGTGCGGAGCCCTGTGTGGGACACTGCTCTGATCTCTGCACATCAATGGCTGCGTGATCTCGGTCTGTCACGCGTCTCCTCCTGTGCTCTGCCCCAGACGTGCTGCCCGGGTGGGATAGAAGGGATTTCTTGTTGCGTTGCTGAAATAGGGGTATTGAGTCAGGGGGGCAAAAAAAAACCATCAGCACCCTTTTGCATGATAACCACACGTTTGTTCCTGTCCAAGCGCAGGGTCTTCGCCTCAGGAGCACGCATCTGCTTGGCAGGTCCACATAATTTGGATAGTTTGGCTCTAAACCGCCGACAGCGCATTCCTGCTGGGGAGCAGCAGAATTTTAATGGCACCGTGGAGGAGCTGCAGCAGCCTTCACCCCCCCCGGCGGGCACAGCCCTGCTTTGCTGCCCTCCCCCCCCTCCCAGGCTCCGTGCTGGGGGCTGCAGGGTGCTCTGCCTGCAGGTCTGGCCTCGTGGCTGTGAGGAGGAGAGGGCAGCCGGGGTGATGGCTCCCGGAGTGCGCATGGAGAGACAAGGGCTCGCATTGTGCGACCTATAATAGGGGTGAGCTGTTCATAGGGGGGGAAAAATGCTCATTGGTGGGGAGGGAGAGGGTGATATTTGGGCCTTGGGCAGCAAACCGCTGCCTCTTTTTATTTTGTTCTTTAATAGCAACATTATTGTAGTAATCCTCTCCTGGCACACAGCAGCACTTGGAGGACGCTGTGATTTGTGGTGCGGCGTCCTGCCCCACGTGGCTGCGCGGTGGCTGCAGAGCTGTTGTCCTGCCACCGTGTTGGGCTCTGGATGCAGCACAGCCCCATGCTTGGGTCGCATCCCTGCTGGGGAGCTTGGAGGAGAGCTCTGGCATTGCTGCACAGCACCTCTTCCCAGCGGCCGTATTTCAGGCTGGCAGTTCCCCATTGGGTTGCACGGGAGGGCGCAGTGCTGGCAGCCAAAGCGCGGCCGCTTTGGGGTGAAATGTGGCACCAGAGACACACAGTCTGGGACAGCAGTGCTCGGTGTGGGGCGGGGGGGGAGGAAGGAGCTGCCTGGAGATGGAGGGCAGGGGCCGGAGCTCCTCGCCATGGTTCTGTTCTTGCCAGCTTGTTGGGTGCAGTCACCCAACGCTGTTGGACCCTGAGCGCTGCCTCGCTGTGCCTCGTGTCCAACATTGCCTTCAGCTGTGGTGGTTTTAGGTTCTGGAAAGGTGGAAGGTCCCTCATCATGTCACACATCCTCTGGTCAGCATCCCCAGAAGGGAGCAGCAGGGTGGAGTTTATAGTGCTGCCGGGGGGGGGGGCTGGCTGCATTGCCCCCTCCCCATCTCAGCCATCGCATCGCTCCGACCGCAGGCGGGCACACAAAGGCTGTGTTGTGTGAGCAGAATGAGCAGCGACTTCCCCTGCCAGCCCTGGGCGGTCGCGTGACCCCACAGCCGTTCCCACACCGTCCGCCCTCTCCTCCCAACCCCCTGCCCAGCACGGGGGTCACCTCCCCAGCACAGCCCCCTGCCCCGCTCCTGTCGTGTCCCCGGAGCTGGCGGCTGCCACCGCACAGCCCGAATTCTCCATGGAGGTGGAGGGGACCCGTCTGAAGCCTGCGATCTGGATGGGAAGGGGTACAGAAGCACCAGGGGCTCCTCCCATTGCAGCTCAGAGCCCTGGTGGCTGAGGTTTGGGGTTCCACATGACCCCCTATAGCTCTGAGGTCAGGGGTCCTCACCCCAAACTGCCCTCAGCCCCTGGGCGGCTGTTCCCCCTCCAAGCTGACGCCTCTCCTTTTGGGTAACCCACAAATCACAGGCCACGAGTTTGAATCTCGCTCCAGAAGCTCCTTTCTCCTTTGGATCAATAAAGTTCTTTAGAAACCACATTTGTGAGGAGCTGCTCGGAAAGCCTGCAGTGTGTGCGTGTGTGGCTGTGCGTGTTGGGAAGTGGGCTGGGGAGAAGCATTGCACCCATTTTGCAGAGCCAGAAAGTGTGAGACGTTGGGTTGGCAGCATTGGCTCCTGCTGTTGGGCTGCGTTGCGTCTCATGTTGGGGTGATGGAGAGCATCCCTGGGGGAGCTGCTGGGTGTGCTTGGGTTCTTCAGCCGTCGGAGGGGTTGGGTGTTGTATGGTGGACACGGTTTAATGGGGAAGTGGTGGTGGTGGTTGGGCTGAATGAGTGTAGATGAACGACCGTATCGCTGGTGATGCTACGATTCTACAGACGGAGCGGATCTGTTTCTTTGGAGCATCTGGGAGTCATTGCCTTTCTTCTCTCCGCAGCCTTTCGCATCCACGATGGCGGGCGGCGTGGACGGCCCCATAGGGATCCCATTCCCAGATCACAGCAGCGACATCCTCAGCAGTCTGAACGAGCAGAGAAACAACGGGCTGTTGTGTGACGTGGTCATCTTGGTGGAAGGCCAGGAGTTTCCCACCCACCGCTCCGTCCTGGCGGCCTGCAGCCAGTACTTTAAGAAGCTCTTCACCTCAGGGTTAGTGGTGGACCAGCAAAACGTGTATGAGATTGACTTTGTGAGCGCCGACGCCTTGTCGGCTCTGCTGGAGTTCGCCTACACCGCGACCCTTACAGTCAGCACTTCCAACGTCAACGACATCCTCAACGCCGCCAAACTGCTGGAGATCCCGGCGGTGAGGGATGTTTGCACGGATCTCCTGGACAGGAAGATTCTGGCCAAAAATGACCAGATGGATATAGTAGATCAAATTGATCAAAGGAACCATCTCAGAGCAAAAGAGTACCTGGAGTTCTTCCAGAGCAACCCCGTCAACGGCCACCAAGGCAGCTTTCCGTGGACCAACCCGGAGTTGAGAGACCTTCAGAGACTCAACTTCCGAGGCCAAGAGGACGAGGAGGAGCCGGACTGCAACGGCTTGGACTTCTATCCGCAAGCCTCCCTCAACGAAAGACCAAAGGCGAATGACTGTGATCCCGACAGCAACCCGGCCATGTGGCTGGACAGAGAGGAGGAGGAGGCGGCGGCCGCCCCTGGCTCCTTGTTCTCACCTTCTCAGAACGGACATTACAGCGGCCGAAGCCTGGGCACGCCAGGAGAAGAGGAGGTGGCTCCCGGGGCCGCCCTGGACCAGCAGGACGCCGGCGACTCCCCCAGCTTCGTCCCCACCGGAGCGGAGGCGGAGGACGATGCCAGGGATGTGGACGGGTTGGCTGCCAGCGTGCTGCAGCAGGTGATCAGCTCGGTGGGGAGGCAGCAGCTCGGGGACGACGAGCGGAAGGACGACGACGGAGTCGTGGATTATTACTTGAAATACTTTGGCAGTTCGAACGAGAGCGACGTGTATCCGTCCTGGTCCCAAAAGGTGGAGAAGAAGATCAGGGCAAAAGCATTCCAAAAGTGCCCCATCTGTGCTAAAGTGATCCAGGGGGCTGGCAAGCTGCCGCGCCACATCCGCACCCACACCGGCGAGAAGCCCTACGAGTGCAACATCTGCAACGTGCGCTTCACCAGGTAAGGGCTGAGCTGTGTGCTGTGACGTGACGGTTCCATCCCAGCAGGAGGGCGTTCAGAGGCGTCTCCATCTGATGATGGAAACGTCGGTGGCCTCGCCGGGTGCTCAGGGATGGGTTTGTGCCCACCTGGCCCCAGACAAACCCCACAGCTCCTCGGGCATCGCTTCCAGCCAGCAACCAGCCTGCTGTGGGATGGCTGGGTTCGAGGGCTGTGTTGGGGTTCCTCCTGTTAGCCCAGGCCTTCCAGCACGTCCTCCTTCCACTCCTCATGTCCTCCATCGCCCGGCCGAGGGCGGGGGTTCCGTGCCGTGCCAGGAGATGTGTGGGCTGCAGAAGGAGCAGCCAAATGGCCCAGCCTGCTCTGCTGTGCTCTGCTGTGCTCTGCTGTGCTCTGCTTGCTGCTCACCTCCTCAACGCCCGGGCAGGACAGAGCTGCTTCCCAGCAGCGTGGGCCATTCCCAGCCCTGCAGACATCATGGGCTGGAGCGGGTGACTGCAGGACGTGGGGCTGCTCTCTGAGCCTTCCACCTGCCAGCCTCGTCCCCTCTGCACCCTGAGAGCCATGCGGGGCCGCACCCGGGTGGCTGGGGACCCACGTTTGATAGCTGAGGAATGCAGATAATGCCGGGGCGGGATGCCAGCCCTGCAGCACGGCTCACTGCCCTGCCAACCACCACCGCCCTGCCCGCGGCGGGGGGGTCGGGGGCTGCCTGCACTTTGTGTGCCCGCACCCAGGTTCCGGCTGCCACACCTGAGCGGTTCAAGGTCCTCGTGTTCCCCCCCCTCCTCCCCACCCCCCGGGTTGTGGCCTCCTGGAAGCACCACGAGGGCTGGCAGAGCGGGGGCTGTGCCATGGGGCAGGGTGGGGTTTGTTTGGAGGTGGAGGGGTTTGAGGAGCTGATGGCATTGCTGCTGCAATTCTGTCTGCTGCCTTCACCCCGCTGCCTCCCCCTTCTGCCTTCATCCCGCTGCCCTCGCCTCCCTCACCCTTCTACCTTCTCCCTACCACCTTCCCCATCTTGTCTTTACCCTTCCACCGCCCTCCCTGCTGCCCCCCAGCTCACAGGAGGCATTGGCTCATTGCAGGCGGAGATGTGGGTGGAAGCTGTGCCTCACCCCAGCCTGAACGTGGCCATAACGCATCAGGGCCCTGCTGGTTTCGAGCTAAAATACACCCTCCTGCACTGCCCCCAGCTTGTGGGAGGCTGCATTTGGCCACACAGAGCCCCAGTGGGCGCAGTCTGAGGCAACCAAGCCTGAAATCATCCGGATTTCCCTTCCAGTGTTGCTCTTCTCCCCTCTCATCCCCCATTCATCGTTCTCTGTCACGCTGCCTGATGCAAAGCCCCACCTGCCTTCATGGCTCAGGGCTGTGCTGGGAGCACTGAGCCCTGGCGTGGGGCAGAGGTGCAGGGTTGGGGGTGTGGGGGGGCACGGAGCTGTGCTCGCTGGGTGGGGAGGGCTCACTCACAGCTTTGTGCTGATTTTTGCTTGCTTTGCTTCCTGGTTCCTCCGTGCCCGGATGGGGAGGAGCCGCTCTGCTGATCTTTCAGGAAGGGTTTGATCAGAATTCAACTCGGAAAACCGCGTTGTTTGCTCTCAGCCTGGCCCGACTTCCCAGCTCCCTTTGGGAGCCTCGTTAGGACCGGCTGCATCCTCGAGGTTTCCATCCTTCCCTCTGTGCCAGGACGCCTCCCGGCCCTAAGAGCCCTCGGGGCAGGGGGGGCTTCATGCTCACCCCCACTCCGCTCTACCGCTTTCCTCTGGGAAGAAGCAAAGCCCCAGCCCTGTGACGGCGAGGATGAGGACGATGAGGAAGGCCGTCCCCATCCGTCTGACCGCCCCGTGTCCTTTCTCTCCACGCAGGCAGGACAAGCTGAAGGTCCACATGCGGAAACACACGGGGGAGAAGCCCTATTTGTGCCAGCAGTGCGGAGCCGCGTTCGCTCACAACTACGACTTGAAGAACCACATGCGTGTGCACACCGGCCTGCGGCCCTACCAGTGCGACAGCTGCTTCAAGACTTTCGTCCGCTCTGACCACTTGCACAGGCACCTTAAAAAGGATGGCTGCAACGGCATCCCGTCCCGGAGGGGCCGACGGCCGCGGGTGAGAGATGCCGGGGGGCTGCCCACCCCCACGGGAAACCCCGAGGATGGAGGATTTCAAGGAGGTGGGGAGAGTCAGGAATCAGAGGACACCGTGCAGGGGAACGGCCAAGAGCAGCACTTTGAGGATAGTTCTACTACCGAAGCGTCGGGATTGAATGTAGCAGGAGGGTCGGCCGAGGGCAGCGCGCCAGGACTCTCCTAAACCAAAAAAAAACAAAACAAAACCAAACCCAACCAACCGACAAACCACCACAAACGACAACAAGAGAGGTGTCACAAAATCTAGTTAGTACTTTTTCCTCCGATTTTCTCTTTCGAGGTGTTTCTCTCCCCCTTTTCCCCTCCCTTCCCTCCGCTCCCCCCCCCCCCTCTCCGTTCCTCACCCCCCTCCCCATTTTTTTTTTTTGGTTTTTTTTTTTTTTTGGTTTTTTTTTTAAGGAAAAAAGAAGCAAAAATAGGTCTGTCGACGACGTTCCCAATCTCCCCATGGCAGGCAGGGCTCCCCCAGTGCTGGTGGGACGGGCAGGCGGGGCGGGGATGGAGAGCGCATGGAAAGGAGCTTCCATGTAAAACCCAAAGCTTTATTTTGTGTCCGAATACACGTTAAAAAAAAAAAAAAAAAAAAAAAAAGCCAAGAAAGAAAGGAAAAAAAAAAAACCAACAAAACAAAATATATATATATATATTATTTCAGAGAGATATCTATTTAAAAAAAAAAAAAAAAAAAGGAGGAAAAAAAGCAAAAATAGACGTTTTAAAAAAGAAAAAAAAAAAAGATGGAAAAAAAATAATAAAAAAAAAAAGGCCAAGAGTGGAAGGGGGGCTTTTTGTTGGGGGGAGGGGGGGGTGCACGCAGTGCCTCGAGGG
Organism: Phasianus colchicus; assembly: GCF_987193195.1. NCBI lineage: Eukaryota > Metazoa > Chordata > Aves > Galliformes > Phasianidae > Phasianus > Phasianus colchicus. Next base: position 1,937,937 of record NC_143463.1, read on the forward strand.
GCCGGGAAGGAGCGGGCCCACCTTCCCCCCCCCTCCCCCCCTTTTAACCCCCCGCTCTGCCTGCAGAGCTGTAGGGAGGTGTTGGGGTGCAGCGTGGGGTTGGGATGATGCGTTTTGCACGGGGATCTCACGGCGTGCGGCCCCGAAGGCGGCTCTAAGCTCCTTAACCCAAAGTCTGTTCCCCCCACAGCCCTCGTCCCAGCACCCCCAACCACCCCCCCATAGCACCCAGGAACCCTCAGGAATATCGCCCAGCCCGGTGCTGCGGTGCGGCCGGGCTGGGGCTGCCCCTGCCCCATATTTTTAGGCACTCGTTCGGAGCTGCAGTGTTCCCGCACGCCCAGAAAGCACCTAAAAATGGCAGATTCCTTTGAAAAAAGGTTATTTGAGGTCTCCCTTAAAGGGGAAGGAGGGTTTTGGCAGGAGGAGATGGGAGGGGCGAAGGCTGCGGCCGCGGCGGCTTTAAGGCTGTGCAGAGCGGCTCTGCGTCACCCTATGGCCGCCGTTCTGCACGGCTCTGCGGCCCTTTTGGGGGCACCTTTCTCAGGGATGCAGGCCTGTCCCCAAAGGGACAAAGCCCTGTCCCCTAAGGGTACACAGCTCTGTTTGCAAAGGAGCACGGCTCTGTCCTCGAATGGACAAAGCCCTGTCCCCGAAGGGACGCAGCTCTGTCCTCCAAAAGATGCAGCCCCATTCCCAAAGGGATGCAGCCCTGTTCCAAAAGGGACACAGCTCTGTCCCCAAAGGGATACGACCCTGTCCCCAACGCGATGCAGCCCCGTCCCCAAGGGGACACAGCTCTGTTTGAAAGGGGGCGCAGCCCTGTCCCCAGAAAGGCACAGCTCTGTCTGCAGTGGGGTGCAGCTCTGTCCCCAAAGGGACGCGGTGCTGTCCCCAAAGGGATGCAGCTCCGTCCCCAAAGAGATGACGCCCTGTCCCCAAAAGGACACAGCTCTGTCCTCCAAAAGATTCAGCCCCTCCCCAAAGGGACACAGCCCTGTCCCCAGAAAGGCACAGCTCTGCCTGAAGAGAGGCACGGCTCTGCCCCCAGCGGGACAAAGCCCTGTCCCCCAAGGGACACAGATCTGTCTGAAAAGGGACACGGCTCTGTCCTTCAAAAGATGCAGCCCCATTCCCAAAAGGACAAAGCCCTGTTCCCAAAAAGACGCAGCTCTGTGTCCAATGGGACGCGGCCCTGTCCCCAAAAAGATGCAGCCCCATCCCCAAAGGGACTCAGCCCTGCCCCCAGAAAGACACAGCTCTGCCTGGAAAGGGACACAGCTCTGTCCCCAAAGAGATGCAGCCCTGTCCCCAAAGGGACACAATGCTGTCCCCAAAGGGACGCTGATGGACGTGGGTGCGCCGTGCGTGCCCCCCCCGTGCAGAGGGCGATAGGAAGGCACCTTTCAGCCATTCACCTGTTTTCTAAATGCACATTTTGAGATGAAAGAAAAAAAAAAAAAAAAAAAAGAGATTTTAGTCCTTTTATTTTGAAAAGCACTTTTTAAGATTCTTTTTTTTTTTTTTTTGCCTTTTTCTGGTTTTTTTTTTTTTGGTTTCTTTTTTTTGTTTTGTTTTTTTTCCCTTTTGGTGTTTGTTTTTACTCTCAAAGCCAGAGCAGGTCGGGCCGAATGTATTTTGGAGAGGGAGTGAGAGGGGAGTGTGTGCTGGGGGAGGGCTGAGTGGTGGGGGGGGTTGGGGAGAGACGGATGTTTATTTAATGCAGAAAAAAAAAAAGCAATAAAAATATATTAAAAAAAAAACCATTATTAAAAAAAAAATAATAATAATAATAAAAAAAAAAACAAAGAAGTCTTAGCACTTTGCGATGGAACGGGTACTTTGAGATCACTTTATCTTAATTTAAACAAACAAACAAAAAAAAAAAAGCAAAAGATGTTTACAAGTCGAAACCAACTTCTACGGAAAAAAAAAAAAAAAAGATATTATTAAAAAAAAAAAAATCCTAAATTTATTTTTGTAAGAAAAAAAAATGTGTGTATATATATATATATATATATATATTTAAAAGGAGAAAAAAAAAAAAAAAACAAACAAAACCAACGTAGGCAGAATCCGAGTTCTATTTCGTGGAGTAATAAAGGCTGAAAGGTGTCCAGTGAGAGGAACGATGCTAATTAGGTTCTGTGACAGCCCTGAAAAGCCGACCCTTGGGAGTCGTTGCACTTCACCAAACGGAAGCTTGAATTTTAGGCAGGAATCGTGGGTTTTGTTTCATTTTTGTCTATCGTTCATTTCTGCCCCCCTTCCCCCCCCCGCCCCCCCCCCTCAACCACCCCCCTTCTTTTTTCTTTTTTTCTTTTTTTTAATTATTATTATTATTATTATTATCCTCTTTTTTTTTTCTTTTTTTTTTTTCTGTTGTTGCTTCTTCTTCAATGTTCCATAGCCAGTGCTGGGCCAGACGTGCATCCCCCACTGCCCCCCTTGTTGTGCTGTGGGGCCGGAACCGGAGGCCTGGTGTCACTGGGACCAGTGCTGTGGGCCTGGCACCATTGGGCCCGGTGCTTTGGGTCCAGAACCACCAACCCAATGCCACCAGGCCCGGTATTTTGGGCCTCGTGCCATTGGGCCCAGCTCTTAGGCCCAGCACTTGGGCCTGGTGCCACTGGGCCTGGTGCCATTGGGCCTGGTGCCATGAACCTCTGGGCCCGGTGCTGTCAGCCCAGTGTCACCAGAGCAGTGCTGTGGGCCCGGTGCCGTAGGCCCAGTATTTCAGGCCTCTGGGTGCCGCTGGGCCCGGTTCTGTTGGGCCTGGCCCTGTAGGCCCGGTGCTGTAGGCCTCTGGGCCTGGTCCTGTGGGCCCAGCGCTGTTGGATCCGGTGCTGTAGGCCCAACGCTGCTGAGCCCAGCACTGTGGGTCTGATCTGGGCCCAGTGCTGTTGTGTTCGGAACCGTTGGCCCGGTACCAGCAGGACCAGCACTGCGGAGCTGGCTCTGTTGGGCCCGGTGCTGCAGGCTCAGTGCTGTTGGGCCTGCGGTGCCATTGGCCTCTGGGCCTGGTCCTATGGGCCCGGTGCTGTTGGGCCTGGCACCACTGGGCCTGGTACCATTGACCTGGTTCCATTGGGCCTGGTTCCATTGGGCCTGGTTCCATTGGGCCTGGTTCCACTGGGCCTGGTTCCTCTGGACCTGGCACCATTGGCCTGGTTCCATTGGGCCTGGTTCTTCTGGATCTGGCACCGTTGGTCTGGTTCCGTTGGGCCTGGCACCATTGGCCTGGCACCACTGGGCCTGGTTCTACTGGGCCTGGTTCCATGGGCCTGGTTCCATTGGGCCTGGTTCCATTGGGCCTGGTTCCACTGGGCCTGGTTCCATGGGCCTGGCACCACTGGACCTGGCACCATTGGCCTGGTTCCATTGGGCCTGGTTCCATTGGGCCTGGTTCCATTGGGCCTGGTTCCATTGGGCCTGGCACCACTGGCCCGGTACCACTGGCCCGGTGCCGTCTGCATGCTGCAGCCTTTGGCCCATTGCTGCCCCAGGCCCAGCAGCACGCAGGCCATGGCGGGGGCTGCCAGCCCTATCTCTGCCCGAGGGCCACGTCTGGTGCAGCAGATAACGCCACCCCCCTCCCCCCAACAAACCCAGCGCCCTGCATGGCGCGGGGTCCCCCCCCCTTCACCCCCCCCCGTCCCCACGATGGCAGCGAGTGCCTTGGCTGGACGTCCCCGCAAAGGGACGGGGACGCAGGGCCGACCCTCTGCTCAGTGCTGGCATATGCAAAAACTCGCGCGGACGTGTAAATAGAGTTACTTGAGGTTCTTGTAATCGAGTCGTGGTATCTCTTTTCTAGTTTGTGTCACTGCTCCTCTTTGTCCCCCACCTCTCCTCGGCCCCAAAGGAACGTTGCGACGAAACAAAGCCCCCAACGCCCTCCTCCCCCCCACCCCAAAGGCAAAAAAAGGAGGAAAACAAAACAAAACAAAAAGGAGAAAACGATAAAAAGCGAAAGGAGCAGAGAGAGGTCGCGTGTATCTGTGTGTGTGTGAGTGTGTGAGTGTGTGAGTGTGAGTGTGTGTGTGTGTGTGTGTTAGACTCAGGATGCCCCACGGATGGACTGACGGACACTACGCCGACCGCGCCGCCGGACGGACGCACCGTTTGCTGGCAACACTTTAGCACAAGTTGGAAGTTTGCACTAAAATAATAATAATAAAAAAAAAAACAGCGGGGCAAATAAAGGAAAAAGGAAGAAAAAAAAAAGGAGAAAAATGGAGAAACGGGGAGAAAAATAAAGAAATGGGGAGAGGAGGGGGAGAAAAACGGGAAGGAGGAATGAGGAGATGAGATGGAAAAAGAGGTGAGGGGATGGGTGAGAAATGAGAAAAAAAGGAAATCAAGGGTTAGGGGAAAATGAGTGGAAAATAAATAAGCGAAAGGAAAGCAAAAATTGGGGAAAAAAAAGGAAGGAAAATGAGTGATAATCAGAGAAAAAAAAACAAACGGGCGTGAGATTAAAAAAATTAGGGAAAAATAAGGAAAAAAATTGGAAAAAGAAATAGAAAAAAAAAAAAGGGTTTAAAATAAGGAGAACAAAAAAAAAGGAAAATGAGAAAAGGCAAAAAGGTGCAGAGGACGGAGGCAGAGCCGCGTCCCGCCGAGCTGCGCCGTGGTAAAGTGTTGCCAAAGAGACGGAAATTAACGAGAGATTAATTGAGAGGAGGGGGGGGGGGGATGGGGAGGGGGGGGGGGCTGTTAAAAAAATAAAACACAGCAGAAAACGGGAGGAAAAAATGGATTTCTGCCCGTTTTGGTACAAAGAGGGGAAAAACGGCGACCCCAAATGTCCCCATGGTGGTGGTTGGGGGGGGGGGGGCTTTTAGGGCTCATTTCCCCCCCATCCCCCCCCCTTCTCTCCTTCCCCCCCCCCCTCCCCAGCCCGCCCCAAAGCTCCTATTTAAAATAAAAGAAAGAAAACACATCTATATATATATATATATATATATAATCTATTTATATTTTCGATTTATGATGGAAAAAAAAGAAAAAAAAAGACAAAGTTTTATTTAAGAGAGAAACTCTTTGTAAAAAGGGGGGGGTTGGGGGCGGGGGGGGGGGTGAGACCCCAACCCCCCCCCCTCCTCCTCCTCCCCCCGAAATAAAGGAACCCATTATAGATATATACACACACAGAGCAAAGAAATGGATTTATTTTGGGTTTGTGGTGATGGGGGGGGGGGGGGGAGGTGAAATTTTGGGGGGGGGTCTTTGGGGGTTGGTTTTTTCCGGCGCCTTTCTGGATCTCTCTCTGATCTCGGAGCGAAGGAAGAGTTTTGTGGGCGGTTTTTAATGTTATATATATATATATTAAAACAAAAAAAAAAAAGAAAAAAAAAAGGAAATAATTAAAGAAATGAATTTTTGTGGAAATGGGGGCGGCGGGGGGGGGGGGGGGGCAAGAAAAGCACAGCAAAGACATTCCATAGATTGTACCTTTGATAGCTCTTTATAAAAGGGGGGAGAAAAGGATTAAATAAAAGATGAAATCATTAACAAACGAGTTTGGTTCTCCTTGGGGGGGGGGGGGTCACCCCGAATCAGCGCTGAATTGGGGTCGCTCTGCAGAACCCCGCTGCAAAACAATGGGAAAAAGCCATTGTAAAGCAATGGAGCAAAACCCCACGTGAAGGAAGACCCCAAATGGGGGCAGAACTGCGAACCCATGGCAGAGCACAGCCTGTTAGAAAGCAATGGCCAACCCCGCTGCAAGGCAGTGGTGGAACACATGGAGCAAAACCCCACATAGGGCAAAACCCCATAAAGGGCAACACCCATATAGGGTAAAACCCCACATAGGGCAAAACCCCATATAGGGCAAAACCCCATATAGGGCAACACCCATATAGGGCAAAACCCCACATAGGGCAAAACCCCACATAGACAAAACCCCACATAGGGCAACACCCATATAGGGCAAAACCCCATATAGAGCAAAACCCCACACAGACAAAACCCCATATAGGGCAAAACCCCACATAGACAAAACCCCATATAGGGCAAAACCCCATATAGACAAAACCCCACATAGACAAAACCCCACAAAGAGCAAAACCCCACATAGGGCAACACCCATATAGGGCAAAACCCCATATAGAGCAAAACCCCACATAGGGTAAAACCCCACACAGACAAAACCCCATATAGAGCAAAACCCCACATAGCGCAACACCCATATAGGGCAAAACCCCATATAGGGCAAAACCCCACATAGACAAAACCCCACATAGACAAAACCCCATATAGGGCAACACCCATATAGGGCAAAACCCCATATAGAGCAAAACCCCACATAGACAAAACCCCACATAGACAAAACCCCATATAAAGCAAAACCCCATATAGGGCAAAGCCCCACATAGGGCAAAACCCCAGTGCAAACCAATGACAATTCCCCATAGAAAGCAAAACCCCAAAAGAAGAAAAAGCCCCATATGGAGCAAAACCCCACTGCAAACCAATGGCCAAACCCCACTGTGAACCGATGGTGAAACCCCATATAGGGCAAAACCCCATATAGAGCAAAACCCCATAGAGGCAAAACCCCACATAGAGCAAAACCCCATTGTGAACCAATGGTGAACCCCCACATGGAGCAAAACCCCATACAGAGCAAAACCCCATACAAACCAGCAGCCAAACCCCACAAGGCCCCGCTGTGGCTCTGCCTGCCCTCCCACCACCCCACAGCAAAGTGTTACTGGGGTCTCCCCCCCCCCAGACCCTCCTCGCCCCCCAGGACCCCTTGGCCGCCTTCGTGCCGCTTTGGCGGCTCGACCCCACTAATCCCACAGCCGAGGTGCAGCGTGGGGCCATAATCCCATTTTTTGGCCCAGATTCGGGGCCAACCCCACAGATGGCCGCGTTAAGGACCCCCGGCTGTGGGGCTGGGGGCTGCGGGACCACCGAAGGGCCGCGATGGGGGGGAAAATGAGGGGGGGGGGCGGGAAACGATTGGGATCGGGGTCGAACCACACACCGTATGGCGGCCGACCCCAAACTCCCACCTCATCCCAGCCCTATGGGGTCGCCCCGCAGCCCCCCACCCCACACGCCAACGTGAAGAGCTTAATTTGTGTCATAAGCTTCCTAGTGCTCGGGGCCGCGATGAGCTTTGGGGTTTTATCTCCCGGGATTAAGCGGGCAAGTCGTCTTTCTTAGCGAGACGCCCTAATGCCACTTAACACCTGGGATCCCCGATTTTCATTAGGGGCGTCAGGGACAATTAACGGAGAAAAACTAATAAATAGGGCAGGGTCCTCCTGAAGCTTAATCAGCAAATGCGGCCGCCGTGGGGTTTTAAGTCCCATATGTGCTGGGGATGGATGGTCCCATAGGGGGCTGCTGTGGGGCACCGTGTCCACCCCCCCAGCAACCATGGGTGTGGGGTGGGGGGGTTCTGTCCTGCTGTAGGGTTGGACACTCGGGGGGGGGGGACAACCCTGGAGGTGTAGGGACATGGGGATGTGGGGTGGGGGGATATGGGGGCATGTGGGTGTGGGGATGGATATAGGGACATGGGGATGTGGGTGTGGGTGGGGGGATATAGGGATGTGTGGATGTGGGGTGGGGGGATAATAGGGATGTGTAGGTGTGGGGATGGATATAGGGAGGTGTGGGTGTGGGGTGGGGGGATATGGGGACGTGTGGGTGTGGGGTGGGGGGATGTAGGGATGTGTGGGTGTGGGGTGGGGGGATAATAGGGGTGTGTAGGTGTGGGGATGGATATAGGGAGGTGTGGGTGTGGGGTGATAATAGGGATGTGTGGGTGTGGGGATATGGGGACGTGTGGGTGTGGGGTGGGGGGATATGGGGACGTGTGGGTGTGGGGACATAGGGATGTGGGGACGGGGGAATACGGATGGGACATGGGGATGTGGGGATGTAGGGATGTGGAAGTGTAGGGGTATGGGAGCTTGGGAATGTGGGGATGCGGGGTTGTGGGGATGTGGGTGGGAACACGGGAATATAGAGATATGGGGTCAGTGCTGCAGAGGGACGCCCTCCCCAGGCTCTGGCACATCGGGTTTTGCTGGCAGTGGGGTCCATGGGGACGGAGCCTCTCACTGAGCCACCCCTCCGCTGTGGGGTCCGCATCCAGGACCCAAGAATGGGGCTACAGGAACGGGGGCCGGGGAGCGGGGAAGAGGGGACCAAGGATTCGGGGACCCGGCGGCCGCCCCCAACCCCATCGCCCACGGTGGGGGCCGGGGGGCAGCGCGAGCGGGGGCGGCAGCGGGGGGCACAGAGGGGGTCCGGTGGGCGCCGGGGGGCAGCAGGGGCAGCAGCAGCCGAGGCCGTAGAGGGCGTAGGGGTGGCAGTAGCCGATGTTCACCGCCATCCTGGGGGGGAAGCAGAGCACAGGGTCAGCTCTCAGCCCTCGGCCCCCAAATGATACCCTGCACGCCCCCAGCCCCCCGCTCACCTGCGGATGCGCCTCCGAGCCCGGCGGCGGTGGTAATCCCCTTTGGAGAAGTCCTCCAGGTTGGCGGGGTGGATGGCCCAGAAGTGGCCTTTGCCGTTGTCGCTGCGGCCGGCTTTAACGAAGCATTCGTTAAGGGACAGGTTGTGGCGGACGCTGTTCCGCCAGCTCTTCTCCTGCGTTGGGGATGCGGTGTCAGAGCCCCCCCAGAGGCCCCCAGAGCCGGCACCGAACCGTGGTATCGTGTGGGACGGGAAGGAGCAGAGCCACCAGTTGGGTGGGACCAGAGCAAATGGAGCCGGCAGCTGGGACTGGGGGGCGTCCATCAGTTGGGATGGGAATGAATGGATCCACCAGTTGGGATGGGAATGAATGGATCCACCAGTTGGGATCGGAATGGATCCACCGGTTGGGAGCAGAAAGGACAGATCCACCAGTTGGGAGCAGAATGAATGGATCCACCGGTTGGGATCGGAATGAATGGATCCACTAGTTGGGATGGGAATGGATGGATCCACCAGTTGGGATCAGAATGAATCCACCGGTTGGGAGCAGAAAGGACAGATCCACCAGTTGGGATGGGAATGCATGGATCCACCAGTTGGGAGCAGAATGAATGGATTCACCGTTTGGGATGGGAATGGATCCACCAGTTGGGAGCAGAATGAATCCACCGGTTGGGAGCAGAGCACAGCCCTGAGCCGTGCCCACATCTCCATCAGTTGGACCCAGCAGACACACAGTGAGTCCATCCCAGCCCCACCGCGGCACTCGGACCCCAAATTCCCCCCCAGCCCCCCCCCCGCCCACCTTGTTCTTGAAGTAGGGGTACTTATCCATGATCCACTGGTAGATATCAGAGAGCAGCAGCTTCTTCTCCGGGGACGAAAGGATGGCGGTGGAGATGAGCGCGATGTAGGACTGCGCTGGTTTGTCCCCAGGCTGCGCTGTGGGGCCGGGGGGGGACGTGGGGGTGCTGCTGGGGGGCGGGGGGGACCCCGCTCTGCCCCGTGCTGCCAGGAGGTACTCGATGGTGAAGGGGGTCCGTGCTGCGGGCGCTGCGTCCCCCATATCCCCCATATCCCCCGTATCCCCCGTATCCCCCATCGCCCCGCAGCGCGGCGCCGGGTGAGGGCTCCGACCCGATAATTAGTGCAGATTACAGGGTTTGCTAATTGTGTTTTCACAAACGGGCTGCCTTTGCAAAGCGGGCTGTTTATCTGGCAAAGCCCCGGGTTTAGCGGGATTTGGGCCTTTAAGCCTCATAAATAAAATGATTAATCCGCTGGAGGTGGAGGAATTTGGAGTGGCACCGGGGATGGGGGGGTGGGGGGGGGTCCCGGGGGGGGGCTGTGGCACAACACCCCCATCCCACCCCAGCAACGCCATGGGAGAAGAGGAAACCCGAGGAGAGGTTAAATGTAAATCTTTCTTTTTATTTTAACAAACACTATAATTTCCAACTTTGAAGAAGGTGTTACTGAGGGAAAGAAAAATAATTTTCCTTTTTTTTTTTTTTTTTTCTCCTTTTTTTTTTTTTCCTCTCTTTTCTCTTTACAAAAGAAAAAAAAAAAAAAAAACCAAAAAAAAAAAAAAGAACAGAACAGGATATAAAGAAAACAAAACATATGTACAGGAGGAGCTGCCAACGCAAACACAACAGCAGTAACAGAGCGCGACGCTTCCAACCAGCGGCTCTGAGCCTGGAAGATTTAAAAGCAATTAAATTAGGATACAAACATCAGAAAGAAGGGGGGAATCTGCGGCGCCGCCCAGCCGCCCTCCTGCCATCCATCCCCTCCTGCCAACCCCTCCGAGCCGGGGGGTGTCGTGTCCCCCCCCAACCTCCTCCCCACGGATGCTGTGGGGTGAAGGGCTGGGGGTGAGGAGCGGCCGTCGGGTTGCGGATGGGGTTGGAGGTGGGGAGGGGGGGGGGGTTTGAAAGAAACCTGAATTGGTAACCGAGGTAGAGTTGGTGAGAACTGAGATTCCCCACCTGGCATTTCTGGAAGGGCCCCGCCGCCCCCCCGCCCCCACTGCGCCTTGTCTCAACGGAAGGGGACGCGCAGCCCTTTGAGTCTTCAAAAACACCAAGTTATTGCACTTCAAAAAGACAACAGGTTTGTGGTGCCAGCCCCCCCCCCCCAACCCCCCCCCAACCATCCCATCCCCCCCCACCCCACCCCCGATGGCTTCTGCTCAACTAAAGGGGTCACTACGCACGATGCCTACGTTACCTGGGGTCGGGATGAAGGATGCAGGACGTGTCCTTGGACACGAGGTGCAGAGCTGCTCCAGCTCCTATCTAGAACAGTGCGCTTCCACCCAAACCTCTCCCCCTTCACCCCCCACCCCTACCAAACCCCTCTATGCTGGGTGATACAAACCCCCCCCCCCTTCCCCCCCCAACCCTCTCTCCTCCTTCCCTCCCCCCACCCCCTCTCCCTCCCCACGTGTCCGGCAGAACTCGAGATACTCAAGGAATGGTTAATTAACGAGACGATCAAGATGCACACAGCTTTGGAGATGCGTGGGGCCGTGCTGGGGGGCAGCAGGGCGGGAGCTGCAGCCCCAGCCGTGGGTTAAGACACTTTCCTTGCTTCAGAGTCCGGTTCGGGGTCGGGCCTGGAGTTGGGCTGGTTTTCCAACCAAGAAGCAGCTCAGTGGTTGCGGGGTTTTTGTTTGTTTGTTTTTCTCTTGTTTTAATGGTTAATTCGGAATAGGAAAGTCAGAGATGGGGGAGGATGGGAGATGAGGTGGGAGACGATGCTCTCCCCCCCCCTCCAGTTTCAGCACCAGAGTATTCAAGTCTGTCCGTTCTGAGATTCAGAGCTGCTTCCACAGTCAGCAGGCAGAAACCAAACCCTTCTCATAAGAGCAGCGCCGTTTTGGTTGGGGTCCCTCATCGTCGTCGTCTTCCTCCTCATCCTCCTCCTCCTCCTCCTCCGATGATGAGCTGTCCAGTGTTAAATCCACCACATCAGCAGCAGCTTTGCCGTTCTCACCGTTAGCGTTCGGAGGGGGCAGCAGCCCGTTCACATCCGAAGAACCTGAAGGCGATCAGGGAAGAGAGGACTAATTAAGGCCTCCGCTAATTAACGCGTGGCTCAGGGGATGGCAGGAGGGTGTGTGAAAGCCTCTGCAGCACGGGGTACTCACCCAGCACCAGGATGGGGCACTGCGGGCTGCAGCTGCGCTCCTTCTCGGCTCGGATGGGGCACCACGAGCCATCCACCAGGTACTCGATCTCATCCGCATCCTCACACTCAGTCAGGATCTTGGACAGCAGCCTGGGTGGGAGGAAGGGCCCCGTGGGTCTGGGTTGGCCAGCAAGGAGTCAATGCTCTGCACTGCATCGCCTCAGAGCTCACAGCAGCGCCCTGCCCTGCGCTGACAGCATCGCCACTCACAGCTATGAACCAGCAGGTGCAATGAGATGAGCATCTCACCTCTGAAGAGGCTCCCAGGCAGGCACCCCAGACCCCACTGAGGCCAAATGTGGGCTGGCAGCTCCCCGAGGAACCACACACCCTCACACTGCCCCACTGATCCCACGCACAGCACTCTGCTCCTATTTTCACTCCCCGCAGCCACTGCAGCAGCCACCCACCTCCACAATGGCATTCTGCAGCACGAGGAGCAGCTCAGCCCCACAGGACCCCCAGTGCCAGCACACACAGCCCTGTGGGCAGCCCCACTGCTCAGCACAGCCACCTACACCACAGTTACCAACACGGAGCCCCAACCACGGGATGAGAGCAGCCCTTACAGACACAGCAGGGCTCAGAGCACTGCCAGCACAGCCATGGGAACAGCCCTGGGCCGACCCACTGCTCAGCTCCACACACCACGTGCCATCCCCAGCACTGCAGCGATGCCACACTAAAGGTCAATTACACAGCTGCGTGATCCCAGCCCACAGATCAGCAGAGAGCTGTGCCCACCGCGCTGCTCCACAGCCTTCCTTCACTCCCAGATGGGAGCCAGGCCTCCACGCAGCTCCGCTCTGCTCTCTGCAGGTGGCTCTGTCACCAGGAGGGGGAGAACTGCTGCTGCAGAGCAGCGCTGGGCACACGCGGCAGCCTGGCTGCAGCACTGAGCACCTCCAGGCACTGCTGCTGTGCCCACAGGAGCACCCAGCTCACCTCACCTCGGGAGAACCAAAGCTTTCATCGGTAGAAAGCAAGCAGACAACTCTGGTGCAGAGATACAGGGAGCAGCACTCCCACACAGACTGAGATGAGGGTTGTGTGGCAGGGCTGGAGCTGCCCCTGCCAAACTCACAGCCACAGAACTGACAGGGTTCAGCACAGGCGTTTCTTGCCTCGCTCTTATCCAAACATGCTTTGCAATCTGCTGCTCCAATTCCCTGCAACGCTTCCACAGCACCACACAGAAGAGAGAGATAACGTTCCTGATGTAAACACTGCACCTGCACTTCTGCCTCAGGGACTGCATGTTGGGAGGTGTTTGCTTTAGAAGCTGGCAGAGATCCCCCCAGCCAAGCTCCCAGCGTGGCAAGCGCTGCCTGCTCACACCAGCAAGAGAAAAGGAAGATGGTTCCTATCAAAAATCACCTTATCGTGTGCTTATAAAGTGGGTTTATTCCATGCAGCGTGACATCTGTCAGCCAGGGCAGCCAATTGTGCAGGTTCATCAGAGTGAGGCAGTAAACGCTCGATGCTCGTAAGGCTTTATGGTAATCCTAAAATCAAGAAGGGCAGACCAACAAACCTTGCTCCAGCACACCAACACAAGCAGTCAGGGCATAATGCATGAGCAAGATACGCTTCCAGCTTCGCTCCGATGCAGGCTCCAGAAGGGCAGACCACAAAACAAGATGCTTCACCCAGCAGAGAAACACCAGGGCCGAGGACAGCAGCAAACACACTCACCCATCAATTATCAGCTGGTCGTAGGGCGCGGGTTTGTCACACACAGGACACATCCACGTGGGCTTCTTCTCGTTCATCTGAAGGTAGAAGACTGCATCGAAGCACTGCAGGTGTGCACAGGTCTCAGCCCGGCACGGCACAGACAGCCGCATCTTCACCAGCTGTGGGAGCAGGGCAGAGGTGAGCAGCAGGGCTGAGCTCACAGCCAGCACTGCGCCCCTTCCAGCACAGCAGCTCTGCTGCACACGGCTGGATTGGGTTTCTGGATGAAAGCACACTTAGGAGGTTCTGCAGAGACTCACCGGGCAGATGAGAGACACGCGAACGCCCGTGGTGGCGATTTCACTGTCTGGGTCCAAGCGTAGCTTCTCTTTTACTGCAGGAACAGCAAAGGGCAACAAAATTAACAGAAGCAAACTTCAACATGGAGACAACCCGCAGTGCAGGGTGAGGAGCTCTCAGAGGCAGAGAGAATGGCACAGCACTGCAGCAGCCACGCACGGCTCAGCACTGCAGCACGCAGGCTGCAGGCCAGCTGGAGCATCCATTCACCTGGCAGGAAAGCTTTTTCCTGCAGCCCACAGCCTCAGGGGCCACCCCCCTTTCCCACAGCCCTGCCTTCCCAGCTGGCAGCAGCCTACTGTCACCATCCCTGTGCTGGTGGGGAGCAAAAAGATGGAGAGAAAGAGGCACACCACCTAGAAAGAAGCTCATTAATCCATTGATTTATCTGGTCGTTAGCACGAGCAGGATGAACTCCATTCCCTTCCAGGATGGGTGGCAACAGGATGGGATGCACTGCATCCCTCTGACCCCTGAAATTCTGAGGAAGATCCCACAAATGCAGCCCAAGCGTCAGAGAGCCACCCAACTTCATTTCTCCATCGGTCACATCTCAGCATTCCTGGGTGCTGCTCCTCAGTTCAAGCACTGAGCAGCTCAGGAAGGGCAGCAGATGTGCATGAACCACATGGGAAAATCTGCCTCAAGGTGCAGAACCAACCTGAGATTAAACCACACGACTCCTGAAGAACAGCAGCTGCTGGCAGCACTGAATGCCAAGGGCATTTCCACCAGCCAACTTCTCTGCAGCACATCCCCCCTTTACCCTGACCTCCCAGATCACAACAGGAGCTCTCCAGACCATGAGGCTCTCTAATCAGAGCACGACTTCTCAATGCAGCACTCCCAGGAGACAAGAAGACTGGGTGCTGCTTTGGTGTCAGGTGATCCATCCAAGATCAACTGGCACAGAGCTGCAGCATTTTTGGTTTTTTGGTTGTTTTTTTCTTTTTGGTAAGAGCTTTCTTTGTGACTGCAACCTCCAAGCTATCTTCACAGTGATGCTTCCTGCAGCTGCTAAGAGCTGTCCATGCTCTGAATAGCACAATTTAAAGTCTGCTGTGATCCAGCGTTGCTTCTCTTACACAGAACTGAACACTAACAGCAGTCCATCCAGTGACAACAAGCAACTTGGAATCCTCCAGGCTCTCAGATGCTGCAAATCAGATTCTGCCTTGAAAAGGTGATTTCCCTTCACATTTTTTCCACGCTGCTCTCCGTGTGCCTCATACCAGCATTTACCTGAGCAGCCCAGGACAAGCATCTGTTGGGATCATCTCTTCTCTGAAGCTCTCAGCACATGTGAAAGGTATGGTGCTGAAACCAGGAACCCTGGGGCGGGCAGAATTATGTTTCCACCAGGATCCCTCTCTCCAGAAGTCTCCTTTGGGCTCAATGTGGGTCAGGGCTGAGGTGCTGCAGTGACATCCCTCAGCTCAAGGCAATCAGAGGAAGGCACGAAGCTGCTCAGAATGATGCTGACCCCCAGCAGTGCTCACAACATAACCTAAAGACAAACCCTAAACACCACTGTGTGACTCAGAGCCTCTGCACGAGGATTTGGGGGCAATTTCCCATGATTAACAAACATCTTCGTGAGCCTGTTCAAATAAGAAGTGTTTTATATGACCGGAGGGAAGAAATGGTACAAAACTCAGCTCTCACACACGTTTCTAGCAGCCTGGCTGCCGGAAATGCCCACCAGGTAGGCACACATTGAGCCCCCCCCACCCAGAAATACTCACCCAGTGCTTTGCAGAGCTCTGGATGTTTGATCCCAATGGTTTTCAACCTCTGCAGCAGCTCCGCTGAGGTCATCTGCCGCACTAAGTACAGCCCCACGGAATAGCTCTGAGGATAGGAGGAAGGGAAGGGCTGAGCAGGGGGCTCTCCTGCACCCCCCATGCAGCCCTGTGTGCCTCCCCATGGCACCTACCTTCCCGTAGTTCCCCCAGGTGACGGTGATACGATTGGTGGCTGCAGACAAATACATGAGATGGGTGAGGTTGATGGGACGGCAGGGCCTCTTGGGTTCCACCCCGGGTTTGTTTGATGGGTAGTAGCCCTAAAGTGGAAAGATTTGTGTTGTTTAAATGCTGCAGATGCTGCTGGGGAGGAACATCCACACATGAGCCTCACTGCCTTCTAACCCAGCCATGGTTTTCAAGGAAGAGGGAAAAGGGAGCTGAGCGGTGCGACCCAGCACAAAGCGAAAAGGAGACTTTGCAGGAGCACTTTATTAACAGTAACCCATCTGAAAGTTAAATTGGTAACTTCTGTACTCTGGCTTCTTGTCTGCACTCAGCAGGAGTAACACTTGCACGAGTCCTGGTGCCTCCCAGCCCAGCTGGCTTACCGGCACAGAGCAGTAACTGTGGTTCACTTTCACGGCGATGTTGGGGGGGTACTGATCCTCCTGGGGAGAACTGGTGTCTGTGTAACAGATCCTGCAAAAAAACCCAAACACACAGCTCCTAAAATGCCTGTCCTGGTTCACTGTTCAAAGATCTACACACCAACCAGCAGCCAACCATCATCTGCCAACCCACATTCCCTCCTCTGCCCACACCGAAGGCCAAACCAAGGGCAGGACCTCTGCAATTCGGGTCCTGGATAGTGATAGGACAAGGGGGAATGGTCTTAAACTGAGACAGGGGAGGTTTAGGTTGGATATGAGGAGGAAGTTTTTCACACAGAGGGTGGTGAGGCACTGGAACAGGTTGCCCAAGGAGGCTGTGGATGCCCCATCCCTGCAGGCATTCCAGGCCAGGCTGGATGTGGCTCTGGGCAGCCTGGGCTGCTGGTTGGTGACCCTGCACACAGCAGGGGGTTGGAACTGGATGAGCACTGTGGGCCTTTGCAACCCAGGCCTTTCTGTGATTCTATGGAAATGGGATGCACTGCTGTTTGCTGTTGACTCAGGTGGCATAGCAGGAAGCTGTCAGAAAGCTGAAGATGCTTGCATGAGGTGTGCCAGCAGCCAGCTTGCTCTAACTCCTCTTTCCAGCTATGAATATCACCACCCTGCAACTCATTGCACCCAGTGATGTGTTCCCCACCTCCCCCTGCAGCACCTCATCTTAAATCCACACTCAGACATACCTGAGCACCACCTGAACTGATTTCACACCGGGCTGCAACTCCCTGGGAAAGCA
Organism: Phasianus colchicus; assembly: GCF_987193195.1. Classification (NCBI taxonomy): domain Eukaryota; kingdom Metazoa; phylum Chordata; class Aves; order Galliformes; family Phasianidae; genus Phasianus; species Phasianus colchicus. Next base: position 1,954,772 of record NC_143463.1, read on the forward strand.
AGGAAGAAGAACTTACATAAAGAAAAGCCCAAACCAGCTGTCCCATTTACCAGACATAAAGGTTAGAGAATCAATCTTTAAACCAATCTAAAAATCAGTCTTTAAATAATTACGTCCCAGAGTTTTATATAAATTGCTCAGCTCACTCTGCAGCCATCTATCTGTCCTGTGTGCTTTTGTTTTGTGATCTGGCACCCTGCAGCCTCACAGTGAGTTTTCAAAGCTGTACAAACATTGCAGGAAGGACACTGGTTCTCCTGGCATTTTTTTCTGCTGTGTGTCAGCATTTAGAGGACCCAGGTCTCAGGTAGGGTCTGACTGCGCTCCTCCAAGATTCTGCTTACTTCTTCAACTAAATATTCTTGTTGTAGGGGTGGAGGGGATGGCAGCTGAGCTCATGTGGTGGTTCTGGATCCACGTGGGTACAAGTGGGGCACTGCCACAGCAGTGCAAGAGACGGGCTGATCCTCACAGACACCCCCTGAAGCCACTGCTGCAAAACTACTGTGCTTATGTATGACTGATGGTGAAAATTCTCTTCATCTATTTGGATTTGTGAGCAAAGGGCAGTAAGGATCAGCTTCGTGCAGGGGGGAGAGGCGGCACAGAGGAAGCACTGGGCTGCAATCTCTCCAGATAAGAGCACCCAGGGAGGAGCACCTGGAGTTCCGGATCAGCTCCACTTGTCTCGGCGTCAACGCGAAAATGCACGGGCTTTCCTGGAGCTTCTCATTGTTCTGTGGAACTGAAAAGGAGAAAAGAAACACGTCAGTCTGACGGCAGCTCCTCTGACACTGCTGGCTGATCTGAGCCGTGTTGTTGTCTGAGTCTTCTCGGCCTCCATCTGCCACCAACAAATGAACTCGGAACGAAAAGCAGCAGCACAGGAGCAGCTCTCAGAGGCAGTGCTGTAGGCAGGATGACCCAGCAGGAACGCTCAGCCCGGGAGCCAGCATTAACTGCCCTCCTCTCTAACCCTCATTTTAAGATGAAATGCCTTCAGTCTGCTAAAAATTAAGCCTGAGATGTGGGAACTCAAGGCTTATTACCTCAGGTTAAATGCCAACGTGCTACAGTTTGCTGTCACAGGTAACACGCAGAGCAGGAAGCAACACAACTGCCTGCTTCCCCTTTCCTCATGTGCCTTCCCTAACCACCTCAGTCACTGCTGGTTTATTCAAAGGCAAAACACCTGGATTTGAGATGTGGGAAAAGGTGCCTTTCTGCCCAGTAGTAAAAATGAGATGAAGGAAGGAGAAAAGCCCAGCAGCTCTCAGATCCTGACAGATGTGGATTTGCTGCTTCCATCTGCTGCCCTTCTATAATTCAGCTTTAGAAACACAAAAAGGACATTCAGAATAAATAATGTTAAGATATCCTTATAGACTTAGGGAATCATGGTCTGTCATCTAAACACCTCCAGACCAGTGAGCAAAGCCCTTCCAACGCACTGCAACACCCAACGCTTCCCAACAAAGGCAAACAGGTTGATTCAATATCATAAATCTGTCCCTTATGGACCCTCCTCTCTGGGAGAGCTGAGGGCACTTCTGCACTCACAGCAACCTGCTGCAGCTTCACCTGGAGGGAACACAGCCACCCCAAAGACAGCTGCTGCCTGCTGGCACCTCTCTGCCACAGCAAAGCACTGCAGGGATAAAGCAGGAAGGAAGGTCCCCAGCAGAGCAGGAGGAGAACTGCCCCAAGGCAGAGCTGGGCAGTGATCCCACGTCCTTTCCAAGCCCCAACCCTGGAGCTGAGCTCCCACTGCAGCAGCTGTGCTTTTCAGGGCACCTCAGCTGCTGTTCTATCTTCACTGAGCAGCCGGGGGAAAAAAGCACGGGCTTTTAAGGCTGCAGATCTCCAGGTGACTGAGTTCCATCCTTTCTCTGGAACAGATGCTGCTGCATTGCAACTCTGCGCCTGGGCTTGTATGGCTGCTGCTGCCATCAGTTCATTACAACAGCAGGAAATCGATTTTTAAGACAGAGCTCAACCAGCAACCTTCAGAAGGAGCCCAGACATAAAGCTGCTGAAGCCCAGAAGGACTCTGCAAACTGTCCTTGGGAGCTGAGCCCACAGACAACACTGAAATCGACTGAAACTGCGTGTGGTTACGGTGAGGAAGGAGCTGTTTGCAATGGACCTCACTTGTTTGCTGTGGGCTGAAGCCTGCAGGTGTGAGAGTGATGTGACCCCTCCTCAGGGAAGGCCCTCACCCACAAACCAAGCTCAGCATCAGCCTCGAGGCGATCATCTCCAAGGGGCAAACGAGCTTTTAATTAACAAATATGCTTCCAACCCACATCAGGAATGTACAAATTAGGCTTCCTTCACTCCCACTGTGGCTACAAAGCCTCCTGCAGCCCAGGGAAGGGTGCTGCTCCCACAGCAGCTGGGTGTTTTCCTACAGAGAAAGCTCCTCCATGCACTCAGTCCCAGGCCACAGGCTGGGGCTGACCCACAGCCCATGCTGAGTGCAGAGCTGGGATGCTGAGGGCTGAACCCAACCACTCAGCTCCCAGCCCCAAAGGTTGTTCAGGAAATGCTCTCATCAAAGGGAAATTTGTCACAGCCACCCTAGGGAGTGCACCAACCTGAGGGAGGCATCAGCTAACATGCAGGTGTGTTACTGCATGTCATGAGACTTCACTTCTCACTCAGCAAAGCAAATCTGATGTCAACTTTTAATAAGAATTTATTCATCACAGTAAGCATATCCCTGCTCCTCTCCTATCTCTAGATGGCTCCACTTCTTTATGATTACTTCTCTTCAAAATCTTGCATTCCTGACTAATACATGCCATCCCACACTCAGGGCTGAATTAAACCATCCCCTGAGCAGCACTGAGAGCAACACTTCAGCTTCCCAGTCATCAGCTCACTATCAAAGTCACAGCATGAACACAATACCTCCCCAAAAAAGGTGAAAATCACATCAAGCCTGATGAATTTGTATTTAAAGAAGGAAAAAACCCACCAACGTGAGTGGTTAAATAGGCTGCAGGCCTGCTTACCAGTAACAGAACCAGGGTGAACAGGTGGAGGCAGGCAGCACTACATGCAAAAGGTAATGAACATCTGGTGTGAGTTATGAGGGGAGACAACGATGAAGGGTGTGTGGGAGGGACACCCAAACCAGCTAATGAGGCAGAAAATGGAAAAGTCTGATTAAAACAAAAAAAAAAAAGCAGAAAGATGCAATTCAGAAGTGATGGAAGACACACAGGCACATCTCACACCCCTGCATTTCCAGCACAGCCCAACACCACGCCACCACTGTGATGTCACTGTGATCTCAGATCAGCTCCCTGAGCTCTGGGCTCACCCAGCAGTGAGGCCTGAACAGCTTCACTCTCTTTAGGAGACACTGAGGCTAAGCAAAGCACAACAACAGTGTAATCCCTGCAGATCAACCTCCCCAGACCCCAGGACAGTGCTCAGGATCTGAATGAAAGTCAAACAAAGCAGATTCCCACCCCACAGTGGGAAAAAAAGCTCCCCACAGCTCCCCAGCTTCCCTGGCTGCTCCTCCAGACACAGCAGCACACGCAAGGCAAAATGAAGAGGTCAGAAATGGCACCAGATGTGCTCATTCAGCCATGGGGGGCTCCAGGTTGGCTGTGCTCAGCACTGACAAATAACACCAGTGTGGAGCATGGCACAAATAGACTTGCTCAGCTCGGGTGCAACACCAACACAGAGTTTCATGGACAGACTGACACATTATAGGGAGAGAAAACAGATGGTGGTCCATAATGCAGCATTAGGAAGGGTAGAAAGCTACAGCCAATGGGACAGGCTTGCAAGTTATATCTCCATGCAAGTGTGCTCTTGTTCTAAGGGAAGGGAGGGAAATAATGACTGGTTACAAGGGTAGATAGTGATAGGACAAGGGGGAATGGCTTTAAACTGAGACAGGGGAGGTTCAGGTTGGATATTAGGAGGAAGTTTTTCCACACAGAGGGAGGTGATGCATTGAAACGGGTTGCCCAAGGAGGCTGTGGATGCCCCAGCCCTGCAGGCATTCAAGGCCAGGCTGGATGTGGCTCTGGGCAGCCTGGGCTGCTGGTTGGTGACCTGCACACAGCAGGGGGTTGGAACTGGGTGAGCATTGTGGTTCTTTTCAACCAAGGCCATTCTAGGATTCTATGCTGATTCCATGGCACCCTGTGGGTTCTCTGGGCAGCCTGGTCTGGTGGCTGGTGACCCTGCACATAGCAGAGGGTTGAAAACATTTGATCATTGTGGTCCTTTCCAACGCAGGCCATTCTATGGTTCTATATTCTACACACTTCAAGTACCAGGGAGGAAACAAAAGCAGGGAAAGCTGACATCCACCACTGTGTGCACAGCCTGTTCTTCACAGAGCCTTGAAAAAGCCCATTTTCAACCCCTTGACAAACCAATCTTTTGGACACTCGCACTTATTTCACTCCTCTCTGCCAGCCCAAACCCAGCAGACACACAGAAAACTCACCGAGCTCCGTGGGCTTCAGCAGCTCATCCAGGGTGGTGTAGAAGGGGAGCTTCACCAAGCGGACTTCAGGCTTCACAGCTTTGGGGGGCAACCTGCCCAGTCCGTTCAGGTACTTCCCATAGAGCGTGGGATAGTCAATGTTGGGGGTGGAGAGAGAAGTCCGAGCCACGGCGCTCCCGCGGTCGTATGAAGAATGAATGGGGAGAGCCTCGGGGGAGCGGGGCGGCTGCGGGGCCTCGGAGCTTTTCTTGGCATAACGGGTCTCGTAGAGCTCCTTGATCTTCTTGAAAACCTCAGGGCTGCAGTCAAATTGGACCAGCTGCAGTGCTCTGGTGACTAGTTCGTGTTTAAGTCCGCTTTTACTCCTGCCAACAAAACCCAGCAACATCTGAAGATCTGAGACTCGGAAACTCATCACCATGTTCTAGGGGATAAAAAAATTAAAGATGTTCTTACAGTGAAAGGAAGGCAAAGTGACAGTTCTTACTGTTCTCTATGAGTCAGAACCCACCGCCCCACCCAGACCAGAGAATACCTCCACAAAGTGATAAACACCAAACCATCATTCTGATAGGAGCAACGGTGAGCACACGGGAGAAAGCTCAAACATATCAGTGCAGCCCACTGCATCAACACCATGCAGGAGCTCAAAGCTTCTGAGCTTCCCTGCATCTCTGGGTAACATGAAGGGTTTAAAGAGCCAAAAAAAAAGAAAAAGGGGAAAAACACCAGCTGGAAAGCAGACATCACTGAAGTGGGGCTGCCAGTCCTTCAGTGCACCTATCTGCTGTTTTACAGACAAAACAAACTCTCTAGAACTCTTCTTATACGTGCAGAACTTTAAGAAAACAAGAAGTATGTATATTTTCAGCTATGGGAAGAGAAGACTGAAGGGAGCAATGCGTTCCCATGAGAACAATGCCTGCAGGCTGCAGGCGGGGGCTTTGCCAAGCACTCCCCCACGCTCACAGCCAGCACCAGGGCTGCTGCTGGGGATGTCAGCACTTTGATAAGCAGTGAAAACCAGCCCTACCTTCACAAATGTATTCTGCTGCTGCTGTGGGAGCTCAGGAGGCCTGGAACCATCAGCAGGTTCAAAGAAAGTTCAATGCTATATCAGAATAGGAGCTAGAAGTGGGCTCTGCTGAAAGCAGTGATACAGTCAGATGGATGTCATGCTTCTCTTGCATGGCAAAGGGCCATCAAGCCTATAAAGCAGGTTTTTGTGAAGATTCAAGCTGCCCTGAGAGTGTACTTGATAGGCACCCACCTCAGCATCCTTCCTAGTTAGTGGAAAACAAGAACTCAGCCATCCCACAGCAAAGAGCAGCAGCAGTGATAGGACAGGTCTCCGCTCTCCCAAAAGGAGGGGGAAGGAAGGCAGACAAGAGGAGAGAAGGATGCTTAATTGCTATAACGACACAAGAGATGTGGATTCACACTGCTGCTTTGCCAGGCACCACCTGCGTGACCCTGGAGGGATTTAGTTTGTGTCTCAGAATGGTACAAAACAGAGTGTGTGTTGTCTTCACTGGGGCACATCAAGGATAAACACATATCTGCAAAGATAAACACAGCCACAGCAGTGCTCCTACACTCACTGCTCCCACAGCACCACTCACTTGGCACTTTTGGTGCAGAACCAACAGCCTTCGGGATTGGAACCCAGGATCCGTGCTGCTGCAGAGCAAGTCTCATTAAAAAACAACAACGTGTCATTGAGGGATCTGTACGAAGTGCTGAGATCCCTGAGCTCAGCTCCTCCCTGGGTCTGAGCACCAGCTGTGCTCCAGTGGTAAGCAGGCAGCAAACCTCCTGCAGAGGGGTCCTGAGCCCACAGCAATGAAGAGGGGCCGAATCACTGACAGATGGGGACCAGAGGGGTTGTTAAAACATATCCCTGCTCGTTAGCAGGTGTGAAGCACTTCCAATCCACAGGAGCTGCTGGGCTGCACTGACACACAGCTGTGCAAATCCACACCCACAGGGATCACACAGAACGGAGCCCCCCAATACAAACTGCTGCACCCACAGAGCCCAGAGTGCCACACAAACCCCCTATGGGTGCCACAATCACAGCTCAACGCTGGGGGGAGTTCAGGAGCTCCACAGGCCCCCTCCCCAATGCACTGAAGGGACACAGGTTGGGGGGGCTCACATGGGCCGCTCCCCTCCCCCATCGCTGGGAGATCCCCCCCCCAGCACCCCACAAACCAACACCTGCCCCTTGACACCCACAGGAACCCCACAGAACGGAGAGAACGGAGCCCCCCACTACAAACTGCTGCACCCACAGAGCCCAGAGTGCCACACAAATCCCCTATGGGTGCCACAATCACAGCTCAACGCTGGGGGGTGGGTTCAGGAGCCCCCCCAGTTCCCCAATACACTGAAGGGACACAGGTTGGGGGGGGCTCATATGGGCCCCTTCCCCATCGCTGGGAGATCCCCCCCCCAGCACCCCACAGACCAACACCTGCCCCTTGACACCCACAGGAACCCCACAGAACAGAGCCCCCCCACTACAAACTGCTGCACCCAGAGCCCAGAGTGCCACACAAACCCCCAATGGGCGCCACAATCACAGCTCAATGCTGGGGAGGGGGGTTCAGGAGCCCCCCCAGTACGCTGAAGGGACACAGGTTGGGAGGGGCTCACATGAGGGGCTCACACGGGCCGCTCCCCTCCCCCATCGCTGGGAGATCCCCCCCCCAGCACCTCCAGCGCCCCACAGACCAACACCAGTCCCTTGGGGGGGGGTGTGAGGGCCGCACAGCCGCTCCCTGTGACAGCAGATGGAGAATGGAGGAAAGCCCCGAGCGCCGACGAACGGCTGCGAACAGCTCCGGGAGCGGTGAGGGCCGCGGCGAGGCCTGAAGGCCCGCACGGGGTGGGGCGGCCCTGAGGTGAAGCGGGAGAACGAGCCGGGGGGGCGGAGAGGAGAGGTGGCGGTGGGGGGGGCGGTCCCGGGGTGCCGCCCCCCGGCTCTCACCCGCAGAACCGCACCGCCCGCCGCCGGCTCCGAGCCGCGGAGGAGCCGCCGCTCAGCCCTCGGCCAGCTCCCGCCTCGCCCGGCCTCGCCGTGCCGCCGGCGCCGCCGCCGCCACTCACTCACTTTCGCCTCCACCAGCTCCGCCGCCATCTTGGCCTCCAGCGTCCACCGCGCCGGGAGCCGCCGCCGGGTCACGTGACGCCTGGCGGCGAGGGGAGGGGCGCGCGGGAGACACGCGCCGTCCAATCCGCGTTCGCGCTTCTCTCCTCGGAGGCCGCCGCCGCATCGCGCAGGCGCGATAGCGCCGCCCCGCCCCCGCCTTCCGGGGGCCTTAAAGGGACCGCGCCCGAAAAACGGGAGGAGAGGCGGCTGTGAGGATGGAGGCCTGCGGGGCCGGGAATGCAGCGAGCAAATGGCAGCGCGGTGCGGGGCGGACCAGGCCCGCCTAGGGGTCGCGGCCAGTGCCCCTAAAACGGCCCCGGGCCTGCATTAGTGGGCCCCGGCCTACCCTTATTGCTGGGCTTGGGTCTAAGGCCTGGTGGGGGGGGCAGGGAAGGGATGCTCCTTGGTTCTGCTCCTGACGGGCTTCGCTGGGGTCTGCGGCCTTTGGAGCTTATTCGGGGTGCTAGGAGCCTTGGAAGCAGTGCTGTGCTGCCCGGTGAGGAAATAAGGCTTTCAGTACGTTTTCCTTTTCATTGGAAAGGCCTGAGGTGGAGGAGCAGCGGATCTGATCGCGTGGGTTTTGCTGGGAGGCGCTTTTGGGGAGCTGAGAGCTGAAGGACGGAGGGTAAAAGCAAAACGTCCGTCCTTCAGACGTGTGCCAGGCACGCGGCGGTGCCCAGCCCTGGGCTGAGGGCTGCAGGGAGAGCTACAAGGACAGGACGTGAGTGGTTGGGGTGAAGCTGGATGCAGTGGAGCTGCTCGTCCTGCAGGTGAAGCACGCCGGGGATGTGACAGCTCCTCGTGTATCGATGGCAGCGGTGTTACACAACCGGGGCAGCCCTGAGGGTGGTCTCTCGGAGAACACGGAGCTTCTCCCAGCGCTTTCTCTCTCCTCGATGTCAGCCCCGTAAGCTAATTAAGCAAAAAGATAATTAGCCAGTTTTCCAGGCAGGACAGCGTGTCAGTCACACTGCTCAGTGTGCTCTCTGGGAAAAGCCAGCATCAGTGCTAGAAACTCAAATGGCTGCTGTAGCAACGCCAGCAGCTGATAACTCGTGCTGTCACGGGGAAGGGGCAGACACAGCCCCCCCGAGGCCGGGCAGTCCCTGCTGCACCCACTGCTGTCCCCATGGATGGGGCAGGGAAACAGCATGCTGCAGGCTTGGGAGAGCTCTGTTTCACTGCAGATGGAAACGGAGCCGCGGCGTCCTGCGGGGCTGATGAGGAGGAAGAAACGGCAGCGAAGGACTCGCGGTGTGGAGATGGAGAGCGATGTTCCGCCGCAGCCCTGCTTGGATCCTCTCTTTGCTGGTCCACGACGGAGCGCCCCGGGCTGCGCGCTGTGCCGCGCCTGACCTCGGGCGCCGCGCTCCTCCCCGCCCGCAGGGGGCGCTGGTGAGCCCCGTGCACTCCCCGGTGCCGGCCGGCGCATGCGCAACTGGGCCGGGGACGCCGAGAGGGGCGGGGCTCGCCCACACCCCGGCACGGTCCCACTGCGGCCAGGGCCGCGCCCCGCGGTGCCCGGCACAGCGCTGCTGACAGAGGCGGAGGCACGCTCGTGGCCTTGGGGAGCGCCCCGAGTACATTCTCCGGCTCGTTCCCGCGGTGGCCGCGTCGTTTTTGCTGCGGGTTCTGAGCGGGGACTGCGTGGAGCCCGGCTGCGGCCCTTGGAGGACCTCACCGCCCGACCATAGAGCTGCCGGCAGCAGGGTGCTAGAGAGGCACGTCTGCGCACGCGCACGCGCAGGCTCCTCCCCCCGGCCGGCGCTGCCCTATAAAAGGGGGGCGGTTGACGTCAGCGTTCTCTTCCGCCCGCTCTGCGCTCGCCAGCGAGACAGGGCCGCCGCCGCCGCCGCCGCCGCCATTGCTGTACCCCCCCGCCCCGGAGAATCCACCTCCATCCGCCACCATGGTGAGGCCCCGCGTCCCGCCGCCGTTCGAGGGGAGCTGAGCGGGTCCTGCGCGGGCCGCGCGGGCGGGGATGTCCGCTCCGGGAGGGCTGCGGGGCTTCCGCTGCGGGGCGAGGCCTGGCGCTGCGGCCCGGGCCGCTGTGAGGGGAGAGGGGTGGGGCCGGGGCCGGGGCCTGGTGCGGCCGTGGGGCGTCGGTAACCCGGAGCTCCGCGGCGGCCGGCGGTGCGGCGTTGCGGTGCGGCTGCCGGAGCGCTTACGTAACGCTGCAGCTCCGCGGTGCGGGGCTCCCCTGAGCGGGGGGTGAGGATGGAGGGCGGCCCGCTGCACGCGCGGCGCTGTCAGTGCGGCGCGGCCTTGAGGACGCGTTGCTGGCTGCCGTGCCGCAGGCCCGGCCCTCTCTGCGGTGCCCTCGCCGCTTTTGCAGCTTGCTGTTTTGTGAGGTTAAACCTGACAGTGCCACGTATGAAGAAATGGAGCTGGTCTGTTACGTAGCGCGTCTTCCTTTCCTCCCTCCTTCTTTTTTTTCCAAGGTGAACTTCACAGTAGATCAGATACGGGCCATCATGGACAAAAAGGCCAACATCAGGAACATGTCGGTGATCGCCCACGTTGATCACGGCAAGTCCACCCTGACTGATTCTCTGGTATGCAAAGCTGGAATCATCGCCTCTGCCCGCGCGGGGGAGACCCGTTTCACTGACACCAGGAAGGACGAGCAGGAACGGTGCATCACCATCAAATCTACGTGAGTGCTGCTCCTAAGGGCGCCCTCGTGTTCCCAATGACCTCGGGAGTGCTTTGAATCCTACCCTGGTTTCACCTTGAGATGAAGATGATCACATCAGCCTTTCTCTTGTCTTGTTGTTCAAAAGCTTAGTGTTTTTTTCCCTTGTGTGGATTGCTTGCATGAAGGAGCACGTATTGATTGCCCTGTGGTGAGTCACTGAGCGTTACCTTGATGGCTGCTGGGACGTTGACGTGCTCCTGCAGTGTGACTTTTGGCCTCTTGTTTTGGCACCAGCTGTGTGTGATGGAGCTGGTGGCTGTGAGTCCCGCAGTGTGGAGGCTGCCTGGTGAGCAGCTGTCCTCCTTGGGAGCATCGCTGCCTGTGGGTCTGACTGCTGGAGGACACCTGAGGAGGAGGGATCAGAAGGGGTTTGGGCCGGTGGGAAAAGCAGAAATATGAAGCTGAGAGGAGGTGTGCCCTTTTTAGCACTTCATGTTGTCGGAAGAGGTTATGATTTCAGAGAAGCATGAGAAGCAGAAGATTTTGTGGACGCTCCTGAGCATCTTCCCCACCCGCCTCTCAGGATCATGTTCCTTGATAGGGGAGGTTTAGGTTGGATATTAGGAGGAAGTTTTTCACCCAGAGGGTGGTGAGGCACTGGAACTGGTTGCTCAAGTAGGTTGTGGATGCCCCATCCCTGCAGGCATTCAAGGCCAGGCTGGATGTGGCTCTGGACAGCCTGGTCTGCTGGTTGGTGACCTGCACACAGCAGGGGGTTGGAACTGATGAGCACTGTGGGCCTTTTCAGGACCACAGGAAATCTTGAAGGCTGGATGCAGCTGTCTAGAAATAAATAATAAAGGATAAAAGGATGTTTCCAACTGTATTTGCTCTAGAGTGCTGTGAAGGGGTAAACGAGTGGGTGATACTAACAGCTCTTCTTCCATTTCAGAGCTATTTCTCTGTTCTACGAGCTCTCTGAAAACGATCTGGCGTTCATCAAGCAGAGCAAGGATGGTTCTGGTTTCTTGATCAACCTGATCGACTCCCCTGGGCACGTGGATTTCTCTTCAGAGGTCACTGCTGCTCTGCGGGTCACTGATGGTGCCCTGGTTGTTGTCGACTGCGTCTCTGGTGAGATTTTTGCAGCCATGTGTAACTGCAGCCTGCCTCAGGCTGATCTGAAGGGGAGGAGAACTAATTTTCCTGTGTTGGCCAGGTGTGTGTGTGCAGACAGAAACTGTGCTGCGTCAGGCCATTGCCGAGAGGATCAAACCTGTCCTGATGATGAACAAGATGGACCGGGCGCTGCTGGAGCTGCAGCTGGATCCTGAGGAGCTGTACCAGACCTTCCAGCGGATCGTGGAGAACGTCAACGTCATCATCTCCACCTATGGGGAAGGAGAAAGCGGCCCTATGGGAAATATCATGGTAGGTGAATGGCTGCGAGTGCTGCTTTCAGGATGAACCCCTTCAGCGGGAGGGAGCAGCTATGTTTGGTAGCAGTGCTTTCTTCCTTCCGAGGGAGGAGTGAGGCTGGGGTAGTGGAGGCACTCACCCAATGAAGAATATGAGCACAAGTGTGTTTTCTGTCTGGTGAGGGTGTCCTCTTGGCAGGACTTTCCTTGCTCACCTGACACAGGGTGCAGTTCCAGGGCTGCCTTCTGAGGCTGGAGGGCACTTGGTGATGTTGATCCCTTCGCTCCCTGCTGGACTCTGAGCTGTGTGCAGGGCTGTTCAGCTGCAGGTTCTGAGGAAGCCTTTGTGTTTTGTTCCTGTTGAGGAACAAACAAATTGTACATTTTTTGACTGATATTCCCTTAAGGATCACAGTCTGACTTGCAGACAGATCTAAGCAGATACTGAGCTGGATGAAGTGAAGAAAAAGGATCCAGTTTTGGGTTACGGAGCTAAAATGGGGTGTGTGGACCAGGCAGTCTCTCTGGCACGTGCTGTCACAGAAATGCTCAGTGCATCTGTAGCTCTGAAGCCCCACCTTCAGGCTCTTGGTGGAGGCCTGCAGTGTGTTTGGTTTGCCTGGGCTGAGTGCTGTAGCCTTCCACAGCTGATCCTCTGTAACCCACTGTCCTCTTCCCTTACAGATCGATCCTGTGCTTGGTACAGTTGGCTTTGGTTCTGGCCTGCATGGCTGGGCTTTCACTTTGAAACAGTTTGCTGAAATGTACGTTGCAAAGTTTGCTGCTAAGGGTGATGCCCAGATGAATCCATCTGAGCGTGCCAAGAAAGTGGAAGACATGATGAAGAAGCTGTGGGGAGACAGGTGAGTAACTGTGGCTGTTGGTTCCAATCCCACACCAGCTCTGTGTGCCCCTCGCCTGGCAGTGCAGACATTCAGGCTCAGTGAGTCGGTCCTTGTGCTGAGCTAATCAAGATATAAAAAAGCCACCACACTTTTACCCCTGAGCTGAATGTTGATATTTGTTTGGCTTATTTTTTCTGCAGATACTTTGATCCTGCTACTGGCAAGTTCAGCAAATCTGCTACTGGCCCTGATGGAAAGAAACTGCCTAGGACCTTCTGCCAGCTCATCCTTGATCCCATCTTCAAGGTGTGTTCCTTGCTGATGCCCTAAGCTCAGTTTGTTCTGCTGCAGTGCATGATGATGGAAAATTTCTTCACTTTGACCTGACTTGTTTGATTGAAGAAATTTGAGTATCTGACATGAGCTGAGCTCGTTGTGTGCAGCAGGGGGGCTGGTGGTAGCTGTGGGAAGGCAGGTCTGTGCCCGGGAGTCCATGTGGATTCAGCACAGGTTCTCCTTAGAGATGCTGCTGCTCTCAGACTGGGTCCTGAAAGGCATTCCTAACTGCTGCTGCTCTCGCAGGTGTTTGATGCAATCATGACCTTCAAGAAAGAGGAGGCAGCTAAACTGATTGAGAAACTTGACATCAAGCTTGACAGTGAAGATAAGGACAAGGAGGGCAAACCCCTGCTGAAGGTGAGATTGGTCTGAATCCTCCATGAGAAGGGATGAGGAGTTGGGCTGATCCAACTGTATGAATTTGCTCTGCAGCTGCAAACCCTGCTTGGGTAGGAAGGTGCTGCTGGTCACTTAGAGGGGAGCGAGGAAGGCAGGGCTGACTGCTGGGCTCTGAGCTGCCTGCCTGCTCTCACCCTCTGCTCTCTGCTCAGGCTGTGATGAGGCGGTGGCTGCCTGCCGGAGATGCCCTGCTCCAGATGATCACCATTCACCTGCCTTCTCCTGTCACAGCCCAGAAGTACCGCTGTGAGCTGCTCTATGAGGGGCCCCCTGATGATGAGGCTGCCATAGGTATGCGAGGCTGCTGCTTTGCTGCCAGGGATCTCTTTGCAGAAGTGTTCAGTGGTCTAAAATACCTGGAACTATCTTGTTCTCCAAAGCCCACAGCTTAGTAGCTTTTGTAATTCTTGAGCCTGTAGCTTTTCTAGTGTGGATCAAACAGGCTTACCAGCGAGCGCTTGACTCGGGAGTGCTGAGCTTGCTAAGTAACTGGAGAGCAGCCAGGGCGTGTGGTGGCGGCTCAGGCTGAGCCTGTATTCATTTAAAAGATCTCTGGGCAATCTGATCTTCCTCTCTGTTGGGCTGGCCAGCTGTCAGAGCGGAGGGGGGCACTGCTGGGCACAGGTCTGGTAATGAGGGGATGGGAGAAGCAGGCAGGTCTGCTGAGTACCAGAGGTATTCCTCAATGAAATCTGTTTCCTTCTTCTCAGGTATTAAGAACTGTGATCCCAAGGGCCCCCTGATGATGTACATTTCTAAAATGGTGCCAACCTCCGACAAGGGCCGTTTCTATGCTTTTGGTCGTGTTTTCTCTGGTCTCGTATCAACTGGCTTGAAGGTCAGAATCATGGGGCCCAACTACACGCCTGGCAAGAAGGAGGATCTGTACCTGAAGCCAATCCAAAGGTTGGTCCTGGCTGGATGCAGTACGAGGGCAGCTGTCATTTCTGTCTGTGTCTCTCGGGTCCGTCCTTATCTCTGAGGCCATGAAACAGCCTTCTCTTCCTGCAGGACCATCCTCATGATGGGCCGCTACGTTGAACCCATTGAGGACGTGCCTTGTGGAAACATTGTGGGTCTGGTTGGCGTTGATCAGTTCCTGGTGAAGACTGGAACCATCACCACCTTCGAGCACGCCCACAACATGCGGGTGATGAAGTTCAGTGTCAGCCCTGTGGTGCGAGTGGCCGTGGAAGCCAAGAACCCTGCAGACCTGCCCAAGCTGGTGGAGGGGCTGAAACGCCTTGCCAAGTCTGACCCTATGGTGCAGGTGAGCATGTAGGAAATCCCAGTCCTGCTCACACTGTCACACGCTGTGGGGCTTTTAGTTGTGATTGCATCAGGAGAGCTGGCAGAAGTGGCTTGAGTTGATTATTAATTCCAGCCCTCCCAGAATGGGAAGGAATAGAGCATTCCTCCTCGAGGCTGACTCATCCCCAGAACAGCAGAAAGACTTTCTAAAACAGTTCTATGAGTCAAGGCAGAAAATCAGACACCATCAGGCAAACGCTGGTGTTTCACATGCAGGAGCTTTCATTGCATTTCAGCCAGAAGTCCCACCTGCTGTATTAATGTGGTTTTTTTTCCTTTTTTTTTTTTTCCCAGTGCATCATTGAGGAGTCTGGAGAGCACATCATTGCTGGTGCAGGGGAGCTGCACTTGGAAATCTGCCTGAAGGACCTGGAGGAGGACCACGCTTGCATTCCTATCAAGGTACAGCTGCTGTGTGCAGGCTGAGGGGCTGTGAAGCAGTGTGGTTTGGCACCAACACACAGCTTGAGCAGCAGGGGCTGCTGTTGAACCTGCAGCAGTAACAGCTCTGTGCTGGCAGCCTTTCTGCTGCTGGGGAGCTGCAGGTTGGTGGCTCACAGCTCTTCCCTGCTGCGCTGTTTGTCGCTGCAGAAATCAGATCCCGTCGTGTCTTACCGTGAGACGGTCAGCGAGGAATCCAATGTGATGTGCCTTTCCAAGTCCCCCAACAAACACAACAGGCTGTACATGAAGGCCCGGCCCTTCCCAGACGGTTTGGCTGAAGACATCGACAAGGGCGAGGTCTCTGCTCGCCAGGAGCTGAAGCAGAGAGCTCGTTACCTGGCTGAGAAGTACGAGTGGGACGTCACCGAAGCCAGGAAGATCTGGTGCTTTGGTCCTGACGGCACCGGGCCCAACATCCTGACTGACATCACCAAGGGAGTGCAGTACCTGAATGAGATCAAGGACAGCGTGGTGGCTGGCTTCCAGTGGGCCACTAAGGAGGTAGGGGTGGTGTGTGTGAGCCGGGCTGTCAGGGAGCAGCGTGGTGCCTTTGGCGTGAGCTTGGGGAGCTGGTGTTGAGACTGGTGGGCAGTTCCAGTGCTGCCTGCAGCCTTGACTCAGAGGGGGGAGGAGCAGAATTACCATCTGGCCCCAGTGCTGCCTCACAGCCTGCCTTTGCTTACCCAGGGCGTCCTGTGTGAGGAGAACATGCGCGGCGTCCGCTTTGATGTGCACGATGTGACCCTGCACGCTGATGCCATCCACCGTGGGGGTGGGCAGATCATCCCCACTGCCAGGAGGTGCCTGTATGCCTGCGTGCTCACCGCCCAGCCCAGGCTTATGGAGCCCATCTACCTTGTGGAAATCCAGGTAAGGAAAACCCTCTCTCTCCACCTGAGGAGAATGGAGGTGGGCAGTTTGCAGTTCCTCACTCCTCTGTCCCACAGTGCCCAGAGCAGGTGGTTGGTGGCATCTACAGTGTGCTGAACAGGAAGCGTGGCCACGTCTTTGAGGAGTCCCAGGTTGCTGGCACCCCCATGTTCGTGGTCAAGGCCTACCTGCCTGTCAACGAGTCCTTTGGTAAGTGTGTGCTGCAGCTCATCCTGCTCGGGATGGACTCCATTCATGTCCTGTGGTTTAAGGTCTGGAGGCGCAGTGGGACGTGGGCTGTTGATGGGGGTGGAGGGAAGGGCTGTAGGTTCATGGGAAGGCTGCTGGAGCTGAGCTGACCCCACATCTATTGGGCTGCAGCTGTGATTCCCCTTCCAACTCAACTCTCCTCTCTTCCCCTCCAGGTTTCACAGCTGACCTGAGGTCCAACACAGGCGGCCAGGCTTTCCCCCAGTGCGTGTTTGACCACTGGCAGATCCTGCCTGGGGATCCCTTCGACAGCACCAGCCGCCCCTTCCAGGTGGTGGCTGAGACCCGCAAACGTAAGGGGCTGAAGGAGGGCATCCCAGCCCTGGACAACTTCCTGGACAAATTGTAAAGGCTGCACCCCCAACATCACTGTCACTGGTGTGGGACTCAGACAAACTAACTAGCATAACAGCGGGCAAATGGTAGACTGCAGTGACCATCTCTTTGCATTGTACTTAATCAGTTTCATAGCGATTGGAGACTTTCAACAAAAAAACAAAACAAAACAAAAAGGAAACAAAAAAAAGCATTGATATTCAGCCTTATAGGTTTCTGTGTTGCACATGACTCATCTGGGGCCCTACTCGGTGCCATTGTAATGAAGCATTTCCACTCGATGCAACTAGAGTTGCCTGATTCCATATTTATTTGACTTGAGCTGAGGAGCATCTCTGCTTTGTTTTGCTGACGGGGGGGAGAGGAGAGGCTGAGGGGTGCAGGGGCTGCTCCCCCCTTTCTTGGGGAGGGGCTGATGGTGCCCAGCGTTGGGGAGGGGGGGCTGTTCTGGTTGGGCAGAAACTCGAAGGCAGGGAGATCTTGTGCAGTGTGATTGTCATCATGAGCATCAACCAATGTATTAGTGCCACTGGAAATAATAAATTTGATATGGTGATGAAGATCTGGCCGTGCTCCTCCTCGCTTTGCTGCGCCATGCGTGGGGCTGAGCCTGAGGTGTACATTGTGGCTGCCGCCGGGCCCTTGCGTCATCCCCGGCCTCCAGCAGCGGGGTGGAGGGCTGCGGGAGCTCAAAGCTGCGGGAGCTCAAAGCTGCGGGGTTCAGAGCGGACGGAAGAGACCCGCGGTGCGGGGCCGCCAGGAGGCGCCGCCGGGATTCGAACCCGCGTCCCGCAGCTCCGGGGCGAGGCCGGGCAGCAGGGCGGGGTCACCCCGCGCGGCCTCATCCGCGCATTCCAGCATGACGTCACTACGAGGAGCCAATGACGGCGCGCGGGGGGCGGGACGTCGGCGGCACAGCGGCCAATAGCGGCGGCGGAGGGGCGGGGCCGGCAGCAGTGCTGGAATGCGGCGGCGGCGGTGCGGGCGGGGGCGGCTCAGGTGCGGCGGCGCGGGGCGATGCGGGGCGGGGGGCGGCGCGGGGCTCGGCGCGGGGCTCAGCCGCGAATCCCGCTCCGCAGGGGCTGAACCGAGCCGAGGGGAAGCCGCGGGGCCGCGGCCATGTCCACCTTCCGGCAGGAGAGCGTGGAGGACTTCTACGAGATGGGGGAAGAGCTGGGCAGGTGAGCGGGGCGCGGCGGGCCGGGGGCGAAGCTCCGGCGGGAGGAGAGCGGGCGGAAAGCGGCGCCGGTGGCGCTGAATCGCCGTCCTCCGGTGCCCCCAGCCGGGCCCGCGGTCGTGGGGCGCGTCCCGCTCCGCTTTGGGGTTTTGCGGTGCCGCTCCGCTGCGGTTTGGGGACGGCGCGGCGCTGCGGTCCTTATATGGCTCCGCATGGGACAGAGGGACGGACGGACGGACGGACGTCAGCGGGGAGGGGCCGGGAGGGGCGGCGGTGCGGGGCTGCGGAGCTGCGTCCTCCTCCGCGGTGCTGCGGGGCTTCGGGAGCAGCGGGGATGAGCGGCCCCGACCCCACGGCAGAGAAATGGGGACGGGAGGGACGGACAGCCCCAGCCGTTGGGATGGGTTGGTCCCGGCCCTATGCACAGAGGTTGGGCTCACAGACGAGCAGGGCTGTGGGGTTGTGCGGTGGGACAGCTGAGCACTGGGAGGAACGGATTCCCGTCCCACGTCCCGTTCTGCAGGGTTGGGACGCACGCCGAGCTCGTGGGGCAGCCCTGTGGGCTCTGCTATAGGGGCTGCTCTGCCCCATCCCCACGCTGGGGGGATGTTGGCTGCATCCGAGAGAACCCCGCTTCCCACCGGGTGTTGGGATCTGTGCCTTCTTCTCCCATTGCCCCAGCGATGCTGGAGGCTCTCAGGTTCTTTCCTCCCACAGCGGCCAATTTGCCATCGTGAGGAAGTGCCGGGAGAGGAAAACAGGCCTGGAATACGCAGCCAAATTCATCAAAAAGCGACGGCTGTCATCGAGCCGCCGGGGGGTGAGCAGGGAGGAGATCGAGAGGGAGGTGGACATCCTGAGGGAGATCCAGCACCCCAACATCATCACCCTGCACGACATCTTCGAGAACAAGACGGACGTGGTGCTGATCCTGGAGCTGGTGTCGGGCGGGGAGCTCTTCGACTTCCTGGCGGAGAAGGAATCGCTGACGGAGGAGGAGGCCACGCAGTTCCTCAAGCAGATCCTGGACGGGGTGCATTACCTGCACTCCAAGCGCATCGCACACTTTGACTTGAAGGTGGGGGTCTGGGGTGGGGGTGGGAGCTGTAGGGGTCGGGTGGGGTCGTTGGGTGGTCAGCTGTTGGTTAACCATTGGTCTTTTTGGCCACTGGGACGCTCTGCAGGCTTGTGGGTGTCCATTGGTCATCTCTTGGTCAACCGTTGGTCATTTGGGACACTGCTGGCCTTCGTGGTTGCTGGGATGCCCCGCTGGCTTGTGGTCGACCTGTGGCCAACTGTTGGTCAACCATTGGTCAACCGTTGGCCTTTGTGGCTGCTGGGGCACACATCTTGGTTTGTGGTCAACCATTGGCCAACTGTTGGTCAACCATTGGTCAACCGTTGGGCTTCGTGGCTGCTGAGGCACACATGTTGTCTCGTGGTCAACCATTGGCCAACTGTTGGTCAACCACTGGTCAACTGGGACAGCACTGGGTTTCATGGCTGCTGGGGCACAGATCTTGGTTTGTGGTCAAGCTTTTGCCAACTGTTGGTCAACCATTGGTCAACCGTTGGCCTTCGTGGCTGCTGGGGCACAGATCTTGGTTTGTGGTCAACCATTGGTCAACTGTTGGTCAACCACTGGTCAACTGGGACAGCACTGGCCTTTGTGGCCTCTGGGGCACACTGACTCCTGGTCAACCTGTGGCCAGCCAATGGTCATCCAAGACACCGTTGGCCTTTTTGGCCACAGGAGGACACTGCTGACTTGTGGTCAACCATTGGTCTTTGTGGCCACTGTGGCACACTGCTGGCTTGTGGAACACCTCATGTTCAGCGTTGGGTGAAGCACTGATCATCCCTCCCCCCTCCTCCACAGCCGGAGAACATCATGCTGCTGGACAAGAACGTGCCCAACCCTCGCATCAAACTCATCGACTTCGGGATCGCCCACAAGATCGAAGCTGGGAATGAGTTCAAGAACATTTTTGGGACCCCGGAGTTTGTGGGTGAGACACAGTTTTGGGGGGTGGGTGGTTCTCTGGGCTCAGAAATGTTGGCCTCATCCTGCAGAGTTGCCCCTGGGTGGGTGATCTCCCTGTGGGGCTGTGGGGCAGAGCCGGGTGCCCCACGTGTCCATACAGTGGGGATGGGTGCCTTCATGGGGACAGATAATTTTATTTTTCCCCCCAAAATGAGTCTGTTTTCTCCCTTCTTCCTTCCTAAAGCACCAGAAATTGTGAACTATGAGCCACTGGGGCTGGAGGCTGACATGTGGTGAGTGAGCCCCAGTGGGGGGTGAGGACTTTTCCCTATGTGCCATGTTGGGGGGATGCTGTGAGGCTCTGACCTCCTCTCTTCCCTTCCAGGAGCATTGGGGTCATCACTTACATCCTGTGAGTAGCGGGGCTGGGGGTGGGGGAAGCTGCAGGGGATGGGAATGTGGGGCTGAGCATCCCCCCATTGCTGCAGGCTGAGCGGGGCCTCCCCCTTCCTGGGGGAAACGAAGCAGGAGACCCTCACCAACATCTCCGCCGTCAACTATGACTTTGATGAGGAATACTTCAGCAGCACCAGCGAGCTGGCCAAGGACTTCATCCGCCGCCTGCTGGTCAAGGACCCCAAGTGAGGGTTGGGGTGTGGGTGGCAGGGGCTGACGTGGGACTGGCTGTGCCCCACATGGGTGTGGGGTGGGTTTCTGTGGGGTCGCTGCAGCGGATGGAAGGGAGGGAATGGGGTTGTGAGGAAGTGGTGGATTGAGGGCTGACCCTGCATGGCCCCCCTGATTTTGTGCCCCTCTGATCCCATCCCCTGATCCTGTCCCCTCTCCTCCTGTTCCCCCCCCAACCCCCAACCCCATCCCCCACCGTCCCACCCCACTGCTGTTGCAGGAAGCGGATGACCATAGCTCAGAGCCTGGAGCACCCCTGGATCAAGGTATGGGGTTTCCAGGTGATGGTGTGGGGCCTGTGGGACAAATGGGGGCTTGGGGGAGTGGGGTGGGCTGTGGCCCCACAGCCGTGTGGGTTTGTTGTGGCACTGGAACAGCACTCAGATCTGTGGTTTGAGTCTCATGATGTCCCGTGGTCAGCAGTGGGGCTCAGCGATGCGGTGGGGTCGGGCTGTCCCACCCCACAGCGCTGCCCCATCCCTGGAGGCAGTGGGGGTGGCTGGGTACTCTGGGTGCTCTGATGTACCAAGGGGCACCCAGCTGTGGTGAGGGTTGGAATGGGGAGATCTTCGGAGTCCCTCCAACCCAACTGAACCCAACCCAATCCACCTCAACCCAACGCAACTCAACCCAAACAACTCAACCCAACCCACCTCATCTCAACCCAACCCAACTCAACCCAACTCAACCCAACCCACCTCAATGCACCTCAATTGAACCCAAACCAACTCAATTCAATCCAACCGAACCCAACTCAACCCACCTCAATCCAACCCAACCCAACTCAACCCACCTCAATTCAATCCAACCCAACTCAACCCACCTCAATTCAATCCAACCCAACTCAACCCAACCCAACTCAATGCACCTCAACTGAACCCAAACCAACTCAATTCAACCCAACCCAACTCAACCCACCTCAACCCAATCCACCTCCATGCACCTCAACTGAACCCAACCCAACTCAACTCAACCCACCTCAACTGAACCCAATCCAACTCAACCCACTTCAACTCAACCCATTTCAACCCAACCCAACTCAGTGCACCTCAACTGAACCCAAACCAACTCAACTCAACCCAACCCAACTCAACCCAACCCACCTTAATGCACCTCAACTGAACCCAAACCAACTCAATTCAACTCAACCCAACTCAACCCACCTCAACCCAACCCAACTCAACCTACCTCAACCCAATCCACCTCTATGCACCTCAACTCAACCCAAACCAACTCAGTTCAACCCACCTCAACCCAACCCAACCCATTCTGTGCTCCTGTCCCTGTGAGTCCCTCCTGGTGCCTTCGGTGCTCCTCCCACCCCATAGGGTCAATCCGGCCCCACTGCGCTGCCCCGTCCCACGTCCCACCTCCTCCCCACAGGTGATCAAGAGGAGGAACGTCCGCAATGAGGACAGTGGGAAGAAGGCAGAGCAGCGACGGCGGCTGAAGACGACGCGGCTGAAGGAATACACCATCAAGTCTCACTCCAGCATGCCGCCCAACAACACCTACATCAACTTCGAACGCTTCTCCAAAGTGATGGAGGAGGTGGCGGCGGCGGAGGAGACCCTCCGTGAGATCCAGAGGAACAAGAAATCCTTCCGGGAGGACATCGAGGCTCTGCTGTCCATCTACGAGGAAAAGGAATCGTGGTACAAAGAGGAGAATGAAAGCATCGGCCGCGACCTGCGGCAGATCCGGCAGGAGCTGCTCCGAGCTGAGTCCGCCCGGCAGCGGGCGCAGGAGGAGAGCAGGAATGTGATGCAGGCGGCCGGGGGGCTGCGCCGGCGCTACCGGAGGTTGGAGAAGCGTTACGGAGCCCTGGCTGAGCAGGTGGCATCCGAGGTTCGCTTCGTGCAGGAGCTGCTCTGGTCCATCGAGAGGGAGAAGCTGCAGAGCGGCGGGGAGGATGGCAGCATCCGCTGAGGTGGTGGGGATGGGGGGAGGAGGGGGGATGTGGGGTGGGGGCTGTGGGGATGGGGAGCGTGGGGCTGTGGGGTGGGGCTGTGGGTGGCAGTGGGGTTGGGGAATGTGGGGCGACGGGGCAGGGCAGCAGCCCTATGGTAAGCAGTGGGATTGGGGAACGTGTGGGGCTGTGGGGCAGGACAGCGGCCCTATGGTTTGCAGTGGGGATGGGAAACATGGTTTATGGGGCAGGACAACAGCCCTTTGGTTAGCACTGGGACTGGGGAACGTGTGGGGCTGTGGGGCAGGACAGCAGCCCCATGGCTGGCTGTGGAGTCAAGGGGCCACACTGTGGGGCAGGTGGGGGTCCTGTGGTTGGGTAGGGGGGTTGGGGGGACATGGGGCTGTGGAGCTGTGGGTGGCAGTGGGGTTGGGGAATGTGGGGCTGTGGGGCTGTGGGGCAGGACAGCGCCCCTATGGTTAGCAGTGGGGATGGGAAACATGTGGAGCTTGGGGCAGGACAACAGCCCCATGGCTGGCTGTGGGGTCAAGGGACCACACTGGGGCAGGATGGGGGTCCTATGGTTGGATAAAGGGGTTGGGGGGACATGGGGCTGTGGGGCTGTGGGTGGCAGTGGGGTTGGGGAATGTGGGGCTGTGGGGCAGGACAGCGGCCCTATGATTAGCAGTGGGATTTGGGAACGTGTGGGGCTGTGGGGCAGGGCAGCAGCACTATGGCTAAGCTATGGGGTCAAGGGGCCACACTGGGGAAGGATGGGGGTCCTATGGTTGGATAAAGGGGTTGGGGGGACATGTGGGGCTATGGGGTGGGACAGTGGGGCTGTGGGTGGCAGTGGGGTTGGGGAATGTGGGGCTATGGGGCAGGGCAGCAGCACTATGGCTAGGCTACAGGGTCAAGGGGCCACACTGTGGGGCAGGATGGGGGTCCTGTGGTTGGGTAGGGGGGTTGGGGGGATATGTGGGGCTGTGGGGATGGGGAGCGTGGGGCTATGGGGTAGGACAGTGGGGCTGTGGGTGGCAATGGGGTTGGGGAATGTGGGACTATGGGGCATGAGAGCTGCCCTATGGTTAGCAGTGGGGATGGGGAACGTGTGGGGCTGTGGGGCAGGACAGCAGCCCCATGGCTGGCTGTGGGGTCAAGGGGCCACACTGGGGCAAGATGGGGGTCCTATGGTTGGGTAAAGGGGTTGGGGGAACACATGGGGTGGTGGGGTGGGAGCAGTGGCCTCAGGGAACATATGGGGCTGTGGGTTGGGATTGGCAACCCTATTGTTAGGCCTTGGGGTCAGGGGGGCACGCTGTGGGGTGGGAGCAGCCCCATGGTTTGGCAGTGGGGTCGGGGACCACGTGGGGTTGGACAGCGGCCCTATGGCTCAGCTTTGTGTGCCCTCAGTGTCGGTGTGGGGCCAGAGCTCAGTGTGCTGTTGTCCCCAATAGAGCCCCTGGTTGTCCCCAGTGTCTGTGGGGTTTTCCCCCTGACTCCACGGCCGCACACCCCTTTCCTTGGGCTCCTCTGGGGGTCCTGTGCCATCTGTGGGGCTCCACTCCCTCAGTGGGGCAGACATCTCACATCCCTCAGGGTCGCACCCCTATGGAGGAGGAATGGGACCAAAGCACTGTTCCTACATGGCCCCAAACCCCAGCCTGACCCCAGAGTGGCCGTGCTTGGGGGGAGGCTTGGAAGTGCCCCCCAAGGCCGCCCCACACGTCCCATCTGCCCCACGGTGCTTCCTCCCAGCTGGGTGCAGCTCTGAGTCCCTTTTAATAAAATAAAGCTTTCTGTCCTCATAACCCCTCTGTGTGGGGATGGGGGATGTGGGGGGGTCACAGCTGTGCCCCCCCCGAGGTGGGTTTGGGGTGCAAGGGAGTGGGGGGGGAGAGGGATTTGGGCATTCTTATGGCTGGGAGTGAGCGCCCTGCGGGGGTCTGGGGGTTTGGAGGAGGTCATGGGAATGGGACGGGGTTTGGGGGGGGTCTTTGGGGGGAGATTGTGGGAATGGGGAGGTCTGTAGGGTTTGGGGGTGGTCTGTGGGGGGAGATGATGGGAATGGGAGGCGTCTGTGGGAGGTCTTGGGAATGGAGAGGTCTGATGGATCGGGGAGAGGTCATGGGAACGGGGTGGGGGATCTGGGGGAGGTTTTGGGGTCCAAATCTGGGCCCATTTGGCCACATATAAACCTCAACCATGGGACTTGGTGTGGGGAGTGAGGAGGATGCGACCGTGCCATGGGGTTGAGTTATGGGGCTGTGCCATAGGTCATTCATTCCATAGGGCCATTCCATGGGGCTGTGCCATAGGCCATTCCATAGGGCCGTTCCATGGGGCCGTGCCCTAAGTCATTCTGTAGGGCCGTTCCATGGGGCCGTGCCACGTGCCCATTGACGTGCTGTGGGGTGTCAGGTTCATCCCAACCTGTGGGGCACGTGGCTGGGTGATAATTTTAGGGCTGGGGGGGGGAGGTGGCAACGTGACTGCTGTGCTGGCAGTGTCCCCATAGCGGGGCAATGTGGGATGATCCCTTCCCACCCCCCTCGCAGGGGTCCATGGGGGGCAGAGGGCTGACCCCATTTGCTCCCATCGTTTTGGGGCTGAAACCCAGAGGTTGCTGAGCCAGGGGCTCCATCTGCTCCCACATGGAGGTGGGGGGAGAGGGGGGGGAATCCTACAGTGACAGCTGATCCCAAAAGCACAAAGTTCACCGAGTGCTGAGGCTGCGCTGGTGCTGTGGGTTTGGGTTTCAGGAGCCCCATGGGATCACAGCCAGCAAAACCCCAACCTGCACAGGGAGCTCCCCTGTGCTGGACTTGAGGCTATGGGCACTATAGGGGCTCCTGAGTGCTGTACAGGGGATCCTAAGTGCTACAGGGGCTCCTGGGTGCCATAGGGATCCCTAAATGCTCCAGGGACTCTTAAATGCTATGCAGGGACTCCCGAGTCCTGTAGGGATTCCTAAATGCTGTACAGGGACTCCCAAGTGCTATAGGGGCTTCTAAATGCTATATAGGGACTTCTGAGTCCTATATAGCACTTCCTAAATGCTATAGGGAACTTCTGAAGTCCATATGGGAACTCCTGAGTGCAACAGGGATTCCTAAATGCTGCACAGGGAATCCTAAGCACCATATAGGAACTCTTAAATGCTATATAGGGACTCCTGAGTGCTATATGGGGACTGAGTGCTGGAGGGATTTCTAAATGCTATACAGACTCCTGAATTCTACGTCAGGACCCTTAAATGCTATAGGTGCTCCTGAACACCATATAGGGACTTCTGAGTGCAATAGGAATTCCTAAACACTATATAGGGACTCTTGAATGCTATAGGGGCTCCTGAGAGCTATACAGGGACTCCTAAACAATGTAGGAATTCCTAAATGCTATACAGGACTCCTGAGTGCTATATAGGGGCTTCTGGGTGCTATAGGGATTCCCCCACACAGGGAAACCCATAGAGAGCTCCTCCCCATCCCAAATCCCATTGGGTTTTCCCATCAGCATCAGACACAATCCCCGTGGTCACATTGTCTGAATGGGGCCCAGTTCCCACCCGACCCCAAAGAGGGCAGTGTGGGGTTATGGGGCTGCAGGTACCCCCCACCCCATTACAACGTCAGCTCAAGAAAAAGAGATTTGAACTGGTTTTACTCAATGGGAACGATGACGTTGCAGAGCGGCCGGGTCCCAAAGGCGGCCTCTGTTCTTTCCATCAGGAAAAGGAGTTCCCAACTTCTGGTGAAAGTGGTGGAATATAAAAAAATAAAATAAAATAACAAATCCTGCCCGGCACGGTTGCAAATAAATTATCTTCAGTTCTCGATTATATACAAAAGACGTTTCCCAAATCAACCCTCCTTCCGACGTCGGCGTTAAGTAGTATTTACATCTGTACATGGGGTCCCTCAGCTCTTCTGGGGCCCTGTGAAGGAGAAGGGGAGCTGTGAGACCCCCCCAGCACACAGGGCTGTCCCCCCATCCCCCAGCTGTGGGGTTACCTGGGGGGCGGTTCAGCAGGCTGTTCCTGATGTCCTCCAGGACTTCGTTGTAGAGCTCCTCCCTGCTCTTCAGCCCATCTAAATAGACTGAGGGAGAGGAGGTGTCACAGGATGGGGGCTGGGGGGAAACCTGTGGGGTCTCTGACCTGGGGGGGGGACCATAGTTAATAGGAGATGGGATGCTCAGGGCAACATTTGCATTCATTTGTTCCCAAATGTGGCATGGATTGACACAGCGTTGGCTTTGTTGGCCCCAACGTTGGCTTTGTTGGCCAAAACGTTGGCCCAACATTGGCTTTGTTGGCTCAAATGTTGACCCCACCATTTGTTTGTTGGCCTAAATGTTGGCCCCAACATTGGCTTTGTTGGCCTAAATGTTGCCTTCGTTGGCCAAAACGTTTCCCCAACATTGGCTTCGTTGGCTCAAACGTTGACCCCACCATTTGTTTGTTGGCCTAAATGTTGGCTTTGTTGGCCCCAATGTTGGCTTCGTTGGCCAAAACATTGCCCCAACATTTGTTTGTTGGCCTAAATGTTGGCTTTGTTGGCCCCAACATCGGCTTTGTTGGCTTGTTTCCCTAAAACAGAACCCATCCGAAAAACCCCTTCCCCCAGCAGAAAGTTGACTTTTCCCCCTTAATTTTCCCCTCTATATTTCCCCATTGGCCATCACCAACCAGAACAGCCCTACATTTCCATGTGGGTACAGCGTGAGCCTCAGGCTCAGTGACCTCAGAATTCTCCCCCATCCTTAATGGTGACTCTTTATGACATGGACCAGAACGAGGGCAGCACCACCACCACCACCAAACCATCACTGTGGGGGACTCAGCGACCTCAGAACCCAAAAGGACAGGGAATGGGGACACGCACCGACATCGACCCCGCTGTCCTCCATCTCCTTGCGGTGTTTCAGGTACATGGGCCACACGTGGCCATCGAAGAGGCCGGGGGGATCAGGGACAGTGTAGCTGCGTGTACTGCAAATAGGGAACAGCAGGGATGGTCATCACTTCCCAGCAATAGTTACCCAAATTTTGGGGCAGGTTTTCTTCCCGCGCCCCCTGATGGGGTCCGTGGTGGCTGTGGGTTGTGGGGGATGCGTGCCATGTCCCTGTTGGTGGGTGGGATGTTGGTAAAACCCACTCCAAAGGGACAGTCAGAGCCAAGACTGACTGCCCCATATCTCCCTGCATCCACCCCACGGCCCCCTATAGCCTCATATCCCCTATAATCCCCTTATAGCTCACTCACTGCCCTCTATATTCATATCCCCCTATGGCATGAGGTCACTTATTCTAATTAAACTCATTAACTGTAATTCCAGTTTGCACACGATGCTCCTACACACCAATAACGGCAGTGTAGGGAACCCCAAAGCTCATCACCCTCACTGGGGTTGGGAGGGGGATTGGGGTCAGCAGTGTGAGATGGGAGGAAGGCTTAGGGTTGGGCAGAGCTGAGTGGGGTGAGGATTTAGGGCGAGCAGAATTGGCTGGGATGAGGGCTTAGAGTGAGCAGTGCTGGGTGGGATGCAGGTTTAGGATCAGCAGTGCTGGGTGGGGTGGGGATTTATGGTTGGGGTGAGGGCTTAGAGTGAGTGGTGTTGGTTGGGATGAGGATTAAGGGTTGGCCAGTGCTGGTTGGGATAAAGGTTTAGGGTTGGCAGTGCTGGCTGGGATGAACATTTAGGGTCAGCAGTGTTAGTTGAGATGAGGATTTAGGTTTGGGCAGTGCTGGTTGGGATGAAGGCTTAGGGTGAGCAGTGCTGGCTGGGATGAAGGCTTAGGGTGAGCAGTGCTGGCTGGGATGAGGATTTAGGGTTGGCTGGGAGGGCTTAGGGTGGAGCCCAGCACCACTCACCTCCTCCTCCGTTTGCACTCATCGTACGGCACTGCCAGGAAGTAGCGGAGGTCGAAGAGCTCCACCAGGGGTCTGCAGAAAGAAACCCCCACTCATTATTTCCTGGTTTTACCTTACCCCAAAAAAACCCCCACAATCAACCTTTCTATTTCCTGTGTTGCTGACCAGCGTTGTCATTAAGGCACACTGTCATGTAGGCACACTCCATCAACCCCAAAGCTCCCCTGGGCCCATATTCCATTGCCCCCAGTGCTCCATAATCCCATACTCTGTTACCCCAGTGCTCCCCTGTCCCCAAATTCCACTGCTCCCAATGCTCCATTACCCCAGGGCTCGTTAGCAGCCATCAGCGTGTCAGATGGTTGACCCCCACCCCAATATCTGCTATGGGGACTCCGTGGGGCACACAGATGCCAGGGAATGGGTTTCAATTCCACGGGTTCCCCTCCCCCCCTTGACCTCACCTGTAGTTGTAAAGCAGGAAGCCTTCGATGAGCAGAATGTGGGGCTCTTTGGAGGGAGGCTCTGTAGGGTCGGGCGTGACGTTCACCCCATGGGAACGGGCAAACTTGACCGGGTTCTCCATCCAGGCACGCACCGTGCTCACCATGGCCTCCATATCCAGCGAGTCCAGCACTGAGGGGTGGGTGGGAGAGAGGGTCCCCATCAAACGCCACCACCCGCACGGGTTCGAAAGGTTAACGGACTATTACAGCGTTAAGAATTAAAAGGAAATGCTTAGGGAAAAACAAACAAAAAACCCAACGAAAGAAGATACAGCACTGCATCCTACAGCCAACACCGCTCTTACCGTCCCACTGCTTAAAGCCGTCCTCCCCGACTTCTATTTGATCCTGGGGCTGAAATACAGCGAGAAAACATTGCTGCAAAGCCAGTGGGATCGATTCCCCAAACCCAGCAGCCTTTAATCACAGCCTTTCCCATCTCCCCCCGACCCCAAAAACCCCTGCAGTGCTCTGGGCTCATTGGGGCCATTGGTGATAGAGGGCTGAGTTGGCCGTGCTGCACCATCAGCCACCCCAGCATTTGGGGTTATGAGTAGACATATAGGGCAGCACGCAAACTGGCCCCAGGGCTCCACCAGCCCATCAACCCCACTGGCCCTATATTCCACTGACTCCAATGTTTCCCCATCTTCCATTGGCCTTCAGTGAACCGTGGTTCATAATAACTCCAAAGCTCCCCTGCTCTCAGTGCTGCCCTGACCCCAATACTTAATGCACCCCAATGCTCCACTGAGTGATACTCCAACACCCCAATACTCTGCTGGCCTCAGTGCTCCCCTGACCCTAATATTATAGCCAACCCCAATGCTCCCCTAGCCCCTATGCTCCATTAATCCCAGTGCTCCATTGCCCCTGTATCCTATTGACCCCAATGTTCCATTGACCCCAATGCTCCCCTGATCCCATCTTCCATTGCTCCCAATGCTCCGTTGCCCCATACCCTATTAACCCCAGTCCTCCATTATCCCCAACGCTCCCCTGGCCCCATATTCCATTGATCCCAGTGCTCCACTGGTCCCATCTTCTATTGGCCCCCAGCACTCCACTGGCCTCAGTGCTCCATCAACCCCAGTGTTCCACTGGCCCTATATTCAATTGATCCCAATGCTCCATCAATCCCAGTGCTCCCCTGACCCCAAATTCCATTGGCCCATGTTCTATTAACACCAGCACTCTGCTGGCCTAAGAGCTTCATCAACCCAATGCTCCCCTGGCCCCATATTCCATTGCTCCTAAAGCTCCATTGCCCCAGTGCTCCATAGTCCCATACTCCACTACCCAGTGCTCCCCTGACTCCAGTGCTCCACTGGCCCAAATTCCATTGGCCCATGCTCTATTATCCTCAATACTCCACTGGCCTCAGTGCTCCATCAACCCCAATACTCTCCTGGCCCCATATTCCACTACTCACAGTGCTCCGCTGGCCCTATATCCCATTGTCCCAATGTTCCACTGGCCCCAGTGCTCCTCTGGCCTCAATGCTTTCCTGGCACCTATGCCCCATTGCTCCCAGTTGTCCACTGGCCCCAGTGCTCCATCAACCCTAATGCTCCCCTGGGCCCATATTCCATTGCCCCCAATGCTCCATAGTCCCATACTCCATTACCCCAGTGCTCCATTGACCCCGCACTCCATCTACCCCAATGCTCCACTGGCACATGCTCTATTAACCCCAGCACTCCATTGGCCTCAGAACTCCATCAACCCCAAAGCTCCCCTGGGCCCATATTCCATTGCCCCCAGTGCTGCATAGTGCCATACTCCATTACCCCAGTGCTCCCCTGGCCCCAAATTCCATTGTTCCCAATGCTCCATTACCCCAGTGCTCCATTGACCCCAGTGCTCTCCCAGCCCCATATTCCATCGCCCCCATGCTCCATAATCCCATATTCCATTACCCCAGTGCTCCCTTGACCCCAATTTCCATTGGCCCCAGTGCTCCATTGTTCCATGCTCTATTAACCCCAGCGCTCCACTGGCCTCAGTGCCCCATTAACCCAACACCCCTCTGACCCCAATGCTCCATTGGCCCCATTGGTCCCCTGGCCCCAAATTCCATTGGCCCCAATGCTCCACTGGCTCCATGAATCCCATTCTCTCCCAGCCCCAATGCTCCATTACCCCAGTGCTCTCCCAGCCCCATATCCCATTGCCCCCAGTGCCCCATTCACCCCAAATTCCATTGGCCCCAATGCCCCACTGGCCTCAGTGCTCCTCAACCCCAGTGCTCCCCTGACCCCAAACCCAACCGATCCCATTGGCCCCATTGACCCCATTGGCCCCATTGATCCCATTGACCCCATTGGCCCCATTGATCCCATTGGCCCCATTGATCCCATTGACCCCATTGGCCCCATTGATCCCATTGGCCCCATTGATCCCATTGGCCCCATTGATCCCATTGACCCCATTGGCCCCATTGATCCCATTGGCCCCATTGACCCCATTGGCCCCCATCGCTCAGACCAGCAGCACGTGGGACGCCCTCACCTTGAAGAAGTCATCCTGGTGGACGACGCAGCAGTTGGGCAGCGCCTTGACGATCCTGTTGGTCAGCGTGGTTTTGCCCCCATTGGTGACGCTGGAACGGAAAGAAATAAAATAAAATAAACCCCAAAAAGCCCCAAACCGGGCGGAACCCAAAGCGGCAGCGGGAAGCGCGCGCTACACGTTTGAATTTCGCGCCGCGGCGGCGCGCGCTGAGAGCTGATTGGCTGTCGCCGCCAGCGCGGCCCGCCTCCCATCCCGGAAGTGTAACCTTCCAAACGTCCGGCGCTTCCCGCGCGCGGGAGGGCGCTGCGGCGCTGAGGGGAGCGGGGCCGCCGCCATGTTGGGCGGGATGGAGGTGGGGGGGCTGCGCCATGGCGGCTCCGGTCACCCCGGGGCAGTGTCCGTGTTCGCCCCGTACTGTGTGATCAGCCCCGGAGCCCGTCCGACCCGGTGTGTAACCCCACCATCCTGTATCAGCTCCTATGGAACCTCGGGACCGCGTTCCATCCCCTATATAACCCCATCCCCTATGTAACCCCACAGTCCTGTACCATCCCCTATACAGCCCCCATCCTAACCTCTGTATGACCTGAGAACCTCTTCCCATCTCCTATGCAACCCCCAGAATCCCATCCTGTCCCCTATATACCCTATAATCCCCTATATAGCCGTATAATCCCCTATATAGCCCCAGAACCCCATCCCATTCCCTATACGACCCTCAGAACCCTGTCCTATCCCCTATAGAGCCCCCAGAACCCCATCCTATCCCCTATATAACCCAGGAGCCCCATCCTATCCCCTACACAAGCCCCAGAACCCCATCCCTTCTATCACCCCATAACCCCCTCCTATTCCCTATATAACTTCCAGAACCCTACACAACCGTCCTATCCCCTATAGAACCCCTAGAACCTTGTTTTATCCCCTATATAACTGCAGAACCCCCTCCCATCCCTTATATATAACCCATGAACCCCTTGTCAGCCCTTAAACAACCCCATAATGCCATGCTACCCCCTATATAACCCAGGAACACCAGCCTATCCCCTAAATAACGCCAGAACTCCCTCTTATCCCTCATACAACCCCTAGAACCCCATCCCCTATATCACCCTTGAACCCTCTCCCTCCCCCTATACACTCCCTAACCCTGTCCCATCTCCTATATAACAGCAAAACCCCCTCCTATCCCCTATACAACCCAGGAATCCCCTCCTATCCCCTATATAACCCCCAGAACCCAGGAATCCCCTATAATACCAAAACCCCCTCCTATCCCCTATACAATCCCCAGAACTCTGTCCTATCCCCTATACAAGCGTATAGAACCCATCCCCTATATAACAGCAAAACCCCCTCCTATCCCCTATACAACCCCCAGAACTCTGTCCTATCCCCTGTACCTCCAGGAACCCCCTCCCATCCCCTATATCACCCCATAACCCCCTCCCACCCCCTATATCACCCCCTAACCCCCTCCCATCCCCATACACCCCCTAACCCCATCCCATTCTACCCACACTCACCCTCCGATCCCTATGATGTACTCCATGGCGGAGCTGTGCGGTGTGGGGAGGAGGAGGAGGTGGAGAACCCCACAGTTTGTGGGGTTTTGCACAGAGGGGCCCTTTCCCCTGCTGGCTGCGCTGCGTTCCTGCTGGGCTCAGCCCTGCTCCGCTGTTCCATTGAATCAGAGGCTCTTTGCTGCGGGTTTATAGCACCCGGCGGCCGTTTCCCCGCCCCATAGTTGACACCGATCTGCCCCCAATGCCATATTTTGGGGCCACACAGCCCAACCCCCCCCCCCCAGATCCTCCTCCTCCCCCCTCCCGGCTCTGATCGTGGGGTCACGCGCGCACCTGTCGCTCTGCCGGCTATAATTAGCACTCGGGCGGCGATCCCTTTGCCTTAATTAGGAATGGGGCAGGTGGAAATGTCAACCCCTCCGTGGGGCTGAGCGAGGAAATCATTCTCCTTTTGCTTTCCCCTCTGCGGATCGCAGCTGCACCCGGAGCACAGCACGGAGGAGCACTTCGTTCCCAAAGCCCCGACACGGACAGCGCGGAACGAGAGCAGCCTCCCGCTTCCTCTTTGCATTCCCGTATGTATAACTCCGTCCAAACCCAAAAAACCCATCGTCCCATCCCCTGTTTACACCCTTAGGGAACCACTCTCAGCCTGCCGCTCGCTCTGCCCCACAGACACAGCGCCCAGTGCGGCACTGATGGTCCCTCCCTGCGTTCCCCCCCCACACATCCGTCAGATCCGGATGCTGCTGCTCAAATGAAGGACTGCCTCTGCAGTGCAGGCCCTTTGATTTTAATTACTGTGATCATTTCAGATCCCGGATCACGGGGACGCGCTGTGTGGGGTCGGCAGCGTTCTGACGGACGCAGTGATGGGAATTTGGAGCATCATTTCAAAGCAGCAGCCGATAGAGCTCCAGTCACCAAAGCATGGCGCGTTTCCTTCCTTCTGCTTATCAGCACAGCGCCTGACAGTGCTAGCAGCATTCCTGGCCATAAAGGGGGCTGTAATGTAATTGACGACATAACGATGCAGCTGGTAAGTGCACCAACACACGTTGTGTCTCCCTTTCCCTACAGCCCTGTGCTGCAGCACCGATCCCCGCTCCCGTCCCAGTGTGGATGCCTGTTGTGTCTCCCATCCCGTTGCACCCCCAGCACGTGGCACACACCAGCGATGCCTTTTTCTCCAGGCAGGTGATGATGTGCCCTCAGTTTGTGTTCAGGGCTGCTTTGTGCAGAAAGCTTTGTGCCCTAAATAATCTCATTTGCACCTCAGATCTGGGCTGTGCCCCCCAGCTGTGATCCAACCAAGCGTGGTCCTTCTCCCCGCAGACCCTGCAGGCTGCACTGTGCTCATCAGCCATGAGGTCAAGGTCTGGTGCTCCGTTAAAACAAGCCGACCACAAATTAACACAGGTTGCCAATTAGCAGAAGAACGTTAACTAGATTCCAGAACCTTGCAATGAAAGTGTTGGAGGCAACAGATGAGGTTGTTTCAATGGAGACAGTCTATAGCAGATCTATGAACGGGTCTGCACAACGTGACCCACAGCGCTGCATTGCTCTGTGTGTTGAGCACCCAGACCTCTGCATGTTCCCACTCCAGTTCTTACTGCCAGCATTAGCTCTGTGCTGACGTGCTTCTGGGGGCTCTCATTGCCATTTTCCCAAGGCAAAAACATGATGGGATTGCTGCAGAGATGTGTGGAGCTGCAGTTCCTGAGGATGAATGGGACATGAGTGTTGGGAAATGGGATTTCCAGTGGCTGCAGTGGGGTCACCCAACTGGTGCCCAGCACAGTGATTACAGTGGGTCACCCAACCCATTGCCACTGTGCACTGAAAAGGAGTAGCAACAGTTGATCCCATCTTACAATCCAACCTCAGCTGAGCTCTGTGCAAACAGAAGTACTTTTTTCTTCCCCTTCACTGTGTCCATCTCCTGCCCACGAGCTGGGGAGGTGTCTGGTTAATGAACAGACTTTGTGTGGTGTTTATTAGTGTCGATTTCACCGTGTTTGACCTTAACATGGTCATAAAAACCTGCGGGTTTTTGCAGGTGGAGGAACACTGGGGTCAGCCACCTTCGGTCACTGTGAAAGCAAATATATTTGGAACATGCCATCTTCTGTGCAGCTGAGAACTGCCTCCCACCCCAATACCCCAAACGGACACTAATGAGAACAGCCGTCCTTTCTGGAAGCAGGGAGCCCTCCTGACCCATCGCGTGGCCGTGCCATCGCTGCGTGCTCACGAGTTCTTTTTTTGAGCAGCACTATGGCTGCGTGTCGGGTGAGTCACATGTCACTCATTGAGACTTCCTTCTTCCGTGCTCATTTCTGCACAGAGCCGTTAGTGGTGACACTTCGCCAACACAAACATGGGGTGGCAGCTGTGACCGCAGGCAGACAGCGATGCTCTCTGCTGTTAGAATGTGCCTGCTACTGCCAGCTTGAGATTGAAGCTAGGAGAGGTTTGGCAAAGGGGACATAAACATTCCTGGGGAGTGCCTCTGCGACAGCCACGGAGCTCTGCTGCAGGATGCGTCAGTTATCCTAAAGCTTCAGTTCAGATTTCAAGTTGTGAGGTGTTGCTTATGGGGTCAAGGTTAGGATCAGGGTCAGGGTTAAGGTTAGAGTGAGAGTTACGGTTAGGATGTGAGCACTGTTATGCCAGGATTTCTTGATGCCTTCCTTGGAGGTAGTGTTTGGATGAGGCAGCACTGCAGCTAATAAAGAACCAAGGGATGGCAGTGGTTTCCACCTGTAGATTTTTATCTTCTAGGTTGGTTTGCTCTGGGCTGTGCTGCGGAGCATTTCTCCAAAGGTTGGGTGGTACTCACATCTCAACAATGCAAAACTCTTTGTACCCATTTGGAAGAATCAAAGAACCTTGGAAAATTCTGAGCTGGAAGGGACCATCGTGACATTTGTGTCCAATTTCTACCTCCATACAGGGCCGCCCTGAAAGAAGATAAGGAGCTCTATCAGCTGGTGGCAAAACCATGGGCTGGCAGAGTACCAAGCTTCTGTAGGATAACATTTGCTGGCACCTTGTCACAGAGCTGCCAACAGTGACATGCTCTGTGTCACTGCAGCTGATCCCACTGCTGTGGGAGGGCTGTGTCAGCTGGGAGTGGGGACCAGTGAGAGGAAATGGGGACCTCTGGGTGTGCTGTGAGGTGTGGGGGGAGGCAGAATTGTAGGGGGAAGGGAAAGCGATGGAAACAGAAGGAATGGACTAAAGGTTGGTGTGAGAGGAACAGGGTGAGGCAATGTGTAGATGTCAGACAAGGATTATCATAGTGGTCTTTTCTGACATTATTGATTCTTTAGGGCTGGCAGGGGAAGGAAAGCTGGAGCCTGAAGGCAGGCAGCTTGTTTTTGCAGACCCCAATTAGGGATGTAGAAAATAATTCCCAAAGTGTTGGGATCTGCAGCTGTTCTGCTCCCACACCCCATGACCTTACTCTGAGTGAAGCACACATCGATCCCGATGCTGCAGGAAAGGGACCTCTTTGGGGTTCAGTGCTCTGTGGGAGGAACCTGCTCCATGGGGTTAGTGGGAATGGCCATGAAAAGGAGTGGGGAATGGTTCTTCTTTGTATCCGTGTGGTGCCAGGTAATAACAGCAGGAATTCCACCTGCAGGAGCTGACAGAGCAGCTCTGTCCCCATTGGAACCTCACGTATTTCAGCCAGGTGTGTAACTCTACGATGGCCAAAGCTGGAGGAGAGGGATCTGAATTCAGTTCTGTTGGTGGATCTGGATCTTGTTTTTCTGAGACTATTTTTGTTGTTGCAGGTGAACACACAAAAAGGAAGAACTGTCCTTCAATGGCAGTGCTGGAAAACAGTGGAAACCAGTGCCACACACGGAGCAGTGATCCTCATGGGATGGTCAAATCACAAAGGTGGGAAAAGATTTCCAAGATCATCAGGTGCAACCCCAACCCATCCTTCAGCCGTGTCACACAGCCCAATGGGATCAAGATCACTTGATCCCTCAGCTGTATCACAACCCAACAGAATCAGGGTCATTGGGGCTCCTTCAGCCATGTCACAGCCCACTGGGTTCAGGATCATTGAGGTTCATTCAGCTGTGTCATATTCTTTTCCTGAATATTTCACAGTATGAGCACAGTGATAATTCTATAGGATTAAGCTTGCACCCATCCATACTTCCAATTCCTCAGCTGAAATATCCCCAAATCCCATTTATAAAGCACTCAGATCAACATCTCAGATACCTCACTGTACATCCTTGTATTTCTGTACATAAGTATGACTCTATATAGGTGAGATTAAGTTAAACTTGAGGTGCATACCTTCTGTACCCATTGTTACAGACTGCAGCTCTATCCTAAGGCACAACACAGGGATCCCTTTGGAAGGGCCATGTGCCATATGGACAGGACAGAGGTCATTTTGGTGAAAACACTCAGCTTCCAGTGCCATCACCCCTAGAGGAGGACTTCAACTTTATTCAAGTCCACTGAGTTTTGTGTATGGGGCTGAAGTCTCCAGAGTTACAGACAAAAAGAGGGACGTGGGTTTTTTCTTGAGGATTAGTCTTGTTTTTAATTGGGTATCCACAGATTCTGATGGGATAATACAAAGCCAAAAAAGAGCGATACATACTGAGCAGCAATCTACCCTTCTAGCACAGCCCGTCCGATTACAAACACTTTAGAAAAAGGACATGTTTTTACATGTGGGTTTGTGTGAAAAGGGCCACTGCAAAGGAAAGAAAAACCCGGCGATCGATCCGCTCGTATCGCCACGGTGCCTTAAAAACTCCCTTCCCCAGGGGCTGCAGAGGAACTGGGGTAGGTGCAGCAGTTCCACTGCTGTTGGGTCAATGTGAGCTCATTGCTGCCACTGCTTCATCGGCTCCTTCCTTTTTCAGTGCCTGGATATGTTCAGGAGGAGATGTGTTGCTCTTCAAACCTGTGCTGCTTTGCTTTCCTTGTCCACACGTCCCTGCGTCTCTCAGCAAAAGGGTCTTTGGAAAAAAAGAGTTGGGAACAGTGGAGTTGAGGGGTGCTCTCTCTGCTCACGTTTGTGCAGTACAGTGTGGTGTGAGTGCTCCTAATGGAGCAGCATCTCAGCTTCATTCCCTGGGTCATTGCTGTGAATCAAAGAGCATCACTGGGTGGTCCTGAATGGGGGTAGTTCCTAAATTGGCCCAAACAAAGCAGTTCAACTGTGTAAATCCTCTGCCTGATGGAGAGCAGCACATTTAGAAGTCCAATATCATCCTTAGAGATGTTTCTATGGGGCAGAAATGGGGCCTGGTCTGTATTGGGAACATCATCCTGGGGAACAATGGGGTGAAAAAGGATGGAGCTGATTCTGTTTCCTTTGGTAGGTATGTCTACGTGCTGGCAAAAGGCTGAATGGAAATGCGCTTGCACTACCACATTTATTTCACCTCTTTATTTTCTTCTGGTAGAGCAGATTTGCTCTGAGGATCTCCTACAATCTGCACTCCGGTGGAAACATCAGCACCAGACCTTCCATACTTTGATTCTGATCACAGCGCTCCATGAAACAGCAAAAAAATGTGTCTGCAATCACAATCACTTTGGATTCCTCTTGGCCCGTTGTCATCTGCTTTACGGTCGGTGAGTCCCATCATCAGGGCTGGCAGCTCCACATCACCAGTGCTCCATCACCTGTCCCCAGTTTTTGTCTGCTGTCCTCCGGAGTTACCATCAACCTCTCACCTCTGTGACATCAGGACGTGAATTTCTAACAGCATTTTCAGACAAATGCAGCTCCTTTTGCATCCATTTGCCCCTCTGCTCATCCCTTGGCCACCCCATGGCAATGTATTGAAGCCTGTCTACCAGCCCTAAAGCCATCAGCATTGCAGCGTAGTTAATTATGGGACATTGCCAACCCCATTGCTGTGTGCTCAGCAAAGAGTTTCACTTAGCATCTGAATCGCTCTCTGGAACAATAAGTTAATGATATATTTTTCATTGCTATCAAAATGCACTTTTTACATTTAGTTTTACCTATATCCCTTATGGGTTTGACTGTACCCATATCCATTGTGGATATAGGGGTACCCATACCCGTGGTGGGTTTAGCTGTGCCCATACCCATTGGGCTGTGCCCGTACCCGTTATGGGTTGAACGTTCTCTTCCGTGCTGAAAAGCTACACAGGCATCCATCCAGGAACAGAACATTGATGCAATCCAAACATTTTGTGAAAAATTAAAATATGGTGCATCCTACGTGGAGTGCTCCATCACAAAGTGCCCTTTTGGAAAAAGAAGTTGTAAATGGACTCGTGTTCACACCACTTCTTATGCATCTCACAGTGAAGTCTGTGCATCCTCACAGGGAACTCTTGGCCCAAAGAAATCTCTTGGGGACACTTGGAAACCTGGGACACGTCGTCTTCAGGCCTGCAGCTTTTCTGAAGTTGTAGACCTTTTCTAGTTGTAGACCTAGTTGTCTGTTCTTTGGAAAAGAATTGAAAAAGGAAAAAAAAAACCCAGACCAACAAACAAAACCCCAAGCCATATTCTTAGGGTACCACTCGGGGTCGTGAAGTGTTGCATTTCATGGACTGTGGGATTTCAGGACTGTGAAATGGTCCCAACACCACACGTCCTCTACATTCCTTACTGCCCCGTGCTCTGTAGCAGCACTATTTCCCACTGTGTTTCAAACACTCTTCACTGAAGTTTTTAATAACTACAGATGTCAAAAGGGTTTTTAGAGCTGAGCTTTGACGCTACCCAACATCCCACCCATTTGGTTGCTAACTCCACTCCCAACATCCAATTGCGCTCTTTTGTGAAAGCAGAGCAGGTTTTTGTTTTTTTTCTTCTTTTTTTGTCTAAATGCATTAAAATGGTCCAAAAACACAGAAGGACAACCTCAGTGTTATCGACAGGAGATGGCAAATTCCCACCCTACTACAGGGAGATCCCCAGTGCTTATGGAATGAGCTGAAGCCCACAGGATCTGGAGGGGCTGCCTCGATGTTGCAGTGCTGTTCAGTCCTTCTCTGCTGTGCAGAATTCCTGTTGCCAGTGGGGCCCGTAATGATGCTTGCAGAAATCCACAGTTAATTTTGGATTGCTGTGGGTTGGGGTCTCTGGGTGTGGGACCCACAGGTCTCCATCCACCTTATTGGCACAAGGCTCTGCCTGGTGCGCTGCGTGTCAGCTCGCTCCGACGAGAGCAGGATCTTTAAGTGCCTTCACCAGGTCCTCATTTCCAACATGCTCTCCCCTCTTCTGCTCCCACAGCCCTTCTGAGCCCCAGCACCAGGCAGCACAGTCCCACATCACATCCCTACTTTCTCCTCCATCCCTGTAGGTAGATCTGCCCCGGGTCCGTCTGTACCGAGGGGTCTGTGCTCCCCAGGACACACAGCGCGTTCCTGACCCTCAGCAGTGGGAATCCACCAAGGGAATGTTCATAGAGGATTGTCTGAGGGCATGAAGCCAACACAGGAGCATGGGAAGCACTCCTGTCTGCAGGGCTCCTTCTGACCACTGTGTGTGACATGAGGAGACACTCACAGGGAGGCTCTGTGGGACCCTTCCCAAAGCTACCGGGGCCGTACAGAGGCAGAATGAATATGGTAAAAAGACAGCATCTACCCACAGCAACAGCTCACTATGAGTTAATAAGAACTGGCAGCAGATGAACGGAGGTCAAGGCTGGGAGGAGCGGTGGGCACTTGGCATTTACAGGGGGGAAATAAATGGATAGGAAGGGGGAAAATGAACTCTTTTCATTTCTTGCATTAGTGATCCCCTGGGGCAGCAGTGTGTCGCAGTGAGCTGGGACTGAAAAGAAGAATAGATCTGTCTGTGGGCTGGTGGCAAATGGACTGCGGGATGCTCTTTGCTCACTGCGAGGAGATGCAGTCTCTGTTTGCTCCGAGCTCTCTGCAGACCATTGTTGGACATGATGGAACCCATCCTGAAAAAAAGAAGTGCTATCCTTGGAGATATTTCTTCTTCTTGTTGTTGTTGAAAGTCAAATGTTTTCCAGAAGTTTGGAGGACGTTGTGTTGTGCAGACAGGGGAAGCCCCGTGACCTTACAGAGCTCAGAGCTGGGTGGTGGAAAGGTCTTCTACCCAAAGGTCATTTCCAGGGGGGAGTGCTGGGCTGCGTTGCTCTCTGCTCCCTTTGTCCCACGCTGCCTCGATTCATGGCATGCTGGGAAGGAACAGACAATGCGGGTTTGAGATGGCAAGTTGTGGTGTTTTGTTCTCCTTGCTATATCTGACAGTATGGTTATGTCTGGGGGGAATCCTCCACTAAATACCAGTGGGTGGATGTGAGGGACACGGTCAGTGGGTGGGAGGTGAGCTGGGGGACCTGAGAGGTTTTTTCCAGCCTTAATGGTTCTGTGGTTCTGTGATCAGACTGAAGAGACGGCCATGCACAGCTTAATGGGAATGGGTCTCCTCTAAGGACTTTCCTGAGGAAATGAAGAGCTCGCTGTGGGCTAACAGTGGCAGTCTCAGTGCATCCCATGGACACCCATGGGTGCCCCATCCCCAGAGCAGCCCAGGGCCACTGGGCAAGTGGGGGGCACCCATGGAGTGGGTGGAACTGTGGCATCTCCAAGGTCCCCTCCAACCAAAGTTATGGTTCTGGGATGACACACGTGTTGGAGCTGTTCACACTGCAAACTACAAATGCAACAAAACCCCATAGCAGAGGGGAGGCAGAAGGCGGTCCAACCTGGTTTCTTGATCCTCTGCAGGGGGCACAGGCCTGCTGGGAAGAGAACCACAGACACAATCAGTGAACTTGCCCTTTGGCCCTGAGGTCCTTTGTGTTCCCATTGCTCAAATGGGTCCTGGCACATCTGACCCACAGCTCTGGGGAGGGAGGGATGAGCTGCTCCCTTTC
Organism: Phasianus colchicus; assembly: GCF_987193195.1. Taxonomy (NCBI): domain Eukaryota; kingdom Metazoa; phylum Chordata; class Aves; order Galliformes; family Phasianidae; genus Phasianus; species Phasianus colchicus. The sequence goes on from NC_143463.1 coordinate 1,996,352, forward strand.
AGGAGCTGCTGAGAACAAAGCAGAGAGGCCAAAGCAGAGCTAACACCAGGCCAAGCGATCCTGGCTTTGGCTTTGGACACTGTCTTCCAAACCTCCCTAGAGTTTTCCTTCCCATCTAATGTTACAGCCTTTGGGGACACTCAAATGTGCCAGATATCAGCACTTGGCCCTCTGCACTTTCCCACTGTGCAGAAGCTGAAACTGAACGTTCCCAGTGCTGCTGGCTGTGCTCCGTGACCAAGCGGCTCTGCTAGCTTATGGAGGTGACAAACAGGGCTGGGGATCCACGCACACAAATGAAGGTCAGCAGCAAAGCTGCAACAAAAGTAGGGCTTGCTGTGACCCCATTCTCATGCCAAGAATGCCTCAGGTATTTTCTAAGTGAGGGATAAATAGGAAGGAATCATTACCTTTCCCTTTCAGCCATGTCTTGTTTCTCTTCTGCCCTGTAAGCAAGAAGTGCATTTGAAATCTATCACGTTTTGGGAGAACAGAGAGTTTAAGGTCTTCCTGGGGAGGGCTGAGGACACTGCTCTGCTGTGTAGGAGTGGGATGGGGAAAGCTGGAGCTGAACGGGGTGGGAGATGCAGGGAGCAATGAGAGGTTCTGCATTAGCAGGAGATGGGGGCAGAGCCGTGCACAAAGAAAAAGGGCAGCAATTTCCTGAGTGAAGGAACCACCCCTCCTCCCCGAGAGCAGTTCTACCTTTCTCTCCTGGCCTTGATCCTCTCTTCTTCATATCTGCAACAAACAGGAAACACTTCTTCAGCATCACCCCTCTGACACCACCTGCTTTTAGCAAAATTTCAGTGTTTGCTCTCCATGCTTTGGCTCCGGGATGGCAGGGAGCTGTCTGCACACCTTTGCTTGGCACACACAGCGAGAAGCCAACGTCCACCCCAGGCTCTGTGCTCCCAGCATGCAGCTTCGGACCCAACATAATGTCCTTTGGACCCAACATAATGTCTTTTGGACCCAACATAATGTCCTTTGGACCCAACATAATGTCTTTTGGACCCAACATAATGTCCTTTGGACCCAATATAATGTCCTTTGGACCCGACACAACGTCCCCCTCCATCAGCATTTGTGTCCCATGGTACTCACTGCGAGACACAGTCCGGGATCTGGACGTGCTCCATGGGGATGAGCTGCTCCAGTTCCTCCAGGCTGTGAACGTATTGGATCTTATTGATGAACTTCACGCTGGCAGAGGAAGAGAAGGAGTGTGAGGCCTTGGTTTGCTTTTCTCTCTGCAGAAATTCTGGTGTTTCTGATGGGAGTGTGGAGCTCTGCTCCTCTGTGCCCATCTCCTCCTCCCCTCCTCTCTGTGCGTGGTCTCACTTTGGGCACCGTTACCCAAAGCTGAGCAGAAGATTAAAACCATTCAATTCCCATTCTGAAACCATTCACATTTACCTGATGAAGGGCCTGGAAATAGCCAGCACCGTCCGGATGAACCACGAGGGATGCACAATGATCAGGGCTTTGAGGTTCTTCCGCAGCCTGGAGGGAAACCAAGGGATGGAACGTCAAACTTGAGACAGATCTCACTGTGATCTGTCAGTGCTTGGAAGGCTCCATAGTGCCAAGGAGCTGCACGTGGGGGTCTCCAACCCAAAGCCCATGGGTGCACTGTGGGAGCACTGAGATGGCAGCTTGTAGGATGGCTGCCTACACGTGTAGGATAGTCCCTACACAGGTCTGAGTTGGAGAAGGAGGGAGATGAGGGGATGAAGTCAACAAGATGTGACAGAGGAGATTACAGAATCTGGAACTTGGCTGAGGCCAATGGGATGAGGTCCAACGAGACCAAGCACTGGTCATATCCAGAGAGGGACAGAGGATTTGAGAAGGGTCTGGAACATAATGGGGACTTAGAGAGTGGTTTAGGGAACGGAATGGGTCAGTATGGAGAAGAGGAGGCTCAGGGGAGACCTCATCACTCCCTACAGCTCCTGAAAGGAGGTTGTGGAGAAGGGGGGTCAGCCTCTGCTTCCAGGTAACAGCAATAGGATGGGGGGGATGGCCTCACGTTGCACCAGGGGAGGGTCAGGCTGGGTATTAAGAAGAATTGAAACAGTGGTGAGGTGCTGGCACAGCTGTGCAGGGGATGGGGGGTCACCACTCCTGGAGGGGTTCAGAGTTGTGGAGATGTGGAACTGAAGGATGTGGGCAGTGGGCAGTGTTAGTGGGATGGGTTGGGGCTGGGGGTTGTGGAGGTCTCTTCCAACCTGAATGATTCTATGAAAGCAATGAGAGATGTGGGAGGAGGGCAGCGGGGGATCTCACCGTCTGTCTATCATCTGGTAGCACTTCTTCAGCCACCCCAGCCCTGGCATCCTCCTCCTTGGTGTTGCTCCATTCAGGTACACGATCATGTAGTCCTCAGCCACCAGCAGCTCCAGGCTGCTGATCACGTAGCTGCAGGATGGTCAGAAGCAACAGGGATGTGAGGCTCAGAGAAGGCACTGCAAGCTCCCTCCATCATCCCAAAGGGACTCCAGGTCCCTCCTCTGCACACCAAATTCCCCCGGCACCACATTTCATAGAATCACAGAATGGCCTGGGTTGAAAAGGCCCACAGTGCTCATCAGTTCCAACCCCCTGCTTTGTACAGGGTCACCAACCAGCAGCCCAGGCTGCCCAGAGCCACATCCAGCCTGGCCTTGAATGCCTGCAGGGATGGGGCATCCACAACCTCCTTGGGTAATATTTCCCAGGAGTTACCCATGCTTGTTGGCACAGTGCACACATCAGTAGATGTCTCTGCACTGTTTTGCTGCCCAGAGCAGCAGCTACAAGCTGTTCAGTGCTCTATGGCTGTGCCCGAGTCCATCGCCAGCATAATTAACACTGAATGTCTGAACATTCTGACTTTGTGAGCACTGAGGACATCTCAACGCAGTGACGTTCCCCCCAGCTGCATGCTGCAGACTTTTGGCCCCAATTCAAGCTCCTTCCAGCTGAGGTTTCAGATGCAATGAGCAAACAGCAGTCCTGGAGCCCAGGCTGCCTTCTCTCCGTCCTCTGCCATCCACTTACAGGAAGAGATTCTCCATGATATAGTGGTAATCAGCCAGGTTGCTGTCTGGCAGGTAGCAGGCAGCGAAGACGATGATGGCATTGAGTCCTTCTCCGTAGTACCCTGGAAAAGAGGCACAGGCACCATCAGCTGCTCCTTCCAGCAAAGATCTGTTGGTAAGTCTGGGTCTGTGCTGCTTTCTGGGGCTCTGCTCAGCTCAAGGGAAGCATTTGTCCCTGTGATGGACCTTTGCCACAGCTGAGTTAATCTCCGAGCTGGGTTTTGGCTGTGACATGCACATGGGGTTCAGGGAAGGAGGAAAAAAGCACAGAGCAGAGAGTTCTGCCCCAGGTTTTTGCGTGGCCACGCTCAGATGTTGGAAATGGTCCCTACCTATGGGTACCTTCACCTCTGGCTGTGCCCCAGAGAAATCCAGAGGGGTTTGGCACCTTCAGTCACTGCAGCATTGGGAATTGGTGGGAAGGCTCAGGAAGGTTCACGCTGCCTCAGAGCCACACTTAGCACTGCTTGTGTTTATTGCAGCTCCCTGCTTCTGCCACGAGCAGCACAAAGCCCCCCGACTCAAAGGGGACAGCCCTTCCAGCTGACAGAGCCATGATGGCAGCCAGCCTCCAAGGCATCCCCTCACCTCCGTGCGTCACCACCCTCATGTAGGGTTTGATCATCTGCAGGTCGATGCGGTGCTCCTGCTCCCCAATGATGACCGTCCTCCAGAGCCGCCCGTTGGTTGCGCTCCCATCCTCTGTCCCACCGTCCCCAAACAGATCCGCGCTGTCCCCAGGCATATTCTTGGCCGTGGCCACAGGAGTGTCATCTGGCAAAGGGACAAACCCTACACATTACCCCAGGCTGTGGTCAGGCTGTGAGCCCTGAAAGCACCGTTTCTAGCAGCGAGCGGTGCCAGAAGCGATGGAAGTGAGGCCACCCTCACCACTTCAGAGCCATCCTCGTACCTTCCCATTCCAGCTCGTTGCCATTCCCCAGGAATTCGAGGGAATCCGTCTCGTCGGGTGTTTCGATGTCATCCACGTTGATATCCAGATCATCCGGCGTGTCCAAGAAGTCATCGGACAGAATGGAGCCTTCACTCTGGTCCAGGGAAATGTTGATTTCAGGTGCGACAAGCGTCTTCCGCTTACGGTGCGCCCCGTTAAAGTTTAAGGTATGTGGGGGAGCTGGAGTCAAAAGGAAAACAAGGGACAGGTTGTCCTGGCCCTGCATCCTCACTGCTGAGTTCCTTCATTTCAGGTGATGCTTTATGGCTATGGTTGGATGGAAGCACCGATGCGTTGAGATCCCAATTTCCTCCCCCCAGGTTTGTGCCAAAGATCCCCAAATTGAGATCTGGTTCCTCTCCTGAATGGGTGTTTTGGTGGAGGCTCCATGGAACTGCCTTGTGCCCATCTGTGCTCTGTCAGCCCATTGGGTTTGTGCTCCCCTAGGACCCTGGCAAGGTGGGCTGGTACTTACAGGATGTGTGCTCGTCCTCTGTAGGGCTGCCCAGCGACTCCATGCCAGTTTCTTCTGGGAGAGGTCTGCAGGCAAGCAGAAAAGTTGGGAAATAAGGGATTTTTAGGGGAAAGTCACCCCCATGGAGAGAACTGGGGACATCATGGAACAACACACAGCCCTGCCTGGGCTCTTCCCTTTGGGAGCATCAGCCTGGTGATGACTTCGGGTGCTCTGCCCAACAACTGCACCATCCCAAGTAACTTCCAACCTGTCCCTCCAACACTGCTCTCATCCAACTGTCCCACAGACAGAATGGGAAATCTGAGCAGAAAATCAAAATGGAAAATCGGAATGGAAGATCTGTATGGAAAATCTATCCAGAAACACCAGAATGAGTTCTGTCCCTGGAAATGCTGGTACCATCCTCCTATCCCAAAGTCTGACTTTGCTCCATCAGTGGCTCTGTTGGTGGTCAAGGTGAGGTTTAAACCTTAGCTGTGACCACAGTGCTGTTTTTGGCCTCTGCAGCCAGCAGTGGTGCCTGGACCCCGTGTTGAAAGCAGATCAGTTTGGAGTGGAGATCTGGGCACCAGAACCCAAACCTGATCTGGGAGGTGCAGGCTGACCACAGCTCTGCTCCCTGGGCTCCTGCAGCCCCGTGGTGAAAATGCTGGAAATGCCCATGGTTTGGCTTCCCTTTCCCAGTGCCAAGGCCAGGTCTCATCATGTGGCTGTTGTCCTTTGGAAGTAGGTGGAGATGCTCCCAGCCCATAGAGGGGACAGATTCTGTGCAGCTGGTGGCACTGAGAAGCACTGCCCACCCTGAGCTGGACACTTTCTGGACACTTTTCCCTTTAGTTTGGACTGGAAATCGTGCCTTTCCCAGATGTTAGCTGGGGGAGCCGTTTTGCAACCTTTTTATTGCATCATGGCCAAATCCCACTGACCCCATGGCACCTTCATGACATCAGTGGGTTCCCAAATCTCACCAACCCCATGGCACACTGGTGGCATCAATGGGTTCCCAAATCCCACTGACTCCATGGCACATTCATAGTGTAAATTGGTTTCCAAATCCCACTGACCCCATGGAAAATTGATAATGTAATGGGTTCCCAAATTCCACCGACTCCATGGTTCCTTCATGGTGCCAATGGGTTTCCAAATCCCACTGTCCCCACAGCACATTCATAATGTCAGTGGGTTCCCAAATCTCACAGACCCCATGGCACGTGCATAATGTCAGTAATTTGCAAATCCCACTGACCCTGTAGCACGTTCATGGTGTCAATGGATTCCCAAATCCCACTGGCCCCATGGCACATTCCTAGTGTCAAATTGTTCCCAAATCCCACTGACCCCATGACAAATTGATAATGTCAACGGGTTCCCAAATTCCAGTAACCCCATGGCACACCCATAGTGTCAGTGGGTTCCCCAATCCCACTGACCCCAAAGCACATTTATAATGTCAATGGGTTCCCAAATCTCACTGACCCCAGAGCACCTTCATGATGTCAATGGATTCCCAAACCCCACTGACCCCATAGCACGTTCATGGTGTCAATGGGTTCCCAAACCCCACTGACCCCATAGCACATTCATAATGTCAGTGGGTTCCCAAACCCCACTGACCCCATGGTGTCAAAGGGCTGTTTGAAGAGGGTCCTTCTGAGCCCTCCTTGTTTCCCCACTCCTTGCTGGGAGCTCCCAGCAGCAGGGGATGAGCGTGGGGCCTGCAAGCTTAAATCCTGCATGCTGGGATGTCCCCAGGGAGAAACATGGGGGAAAAAACCAAACATTTTTAATGCAGTGCTGTGAGAATGGGGATAGGACAGGGACAGATCCCACAGGGACGACTGCCGCCGTGTCAGCTGCAGGATGCTGCCCCAAATTAAACCATAACATCTTCGGAGGGAGGGCTAATCCTCCCCGAGCTGCTGTTGTTTATTCATGAGAGCTGATCAAAGCTCTTGGTCCCCCACAGGCGATGAGCAAAGGCCCGACAGCCCCCTGCCCACCCCCAGCCCTCCCACCCCCCCTCCTGCTGTTGTCTCCATGGCTGTTTATCCAACAAACGCGGTGTAATGCACGGTTTGGCCCCACGGCACCAAAAGGAGAGGAAAAGGACAGCGCCATTTCCCAAGGAGCGGCAATCCCGGTGTCAGATGCAAAGAGAAAAGGTCTCTTACCTTCCCGAGGGGGATGGGATCACTGCCCCCCAGCTCTGCCTCCCCCCACACCGCGATTCCCGCAGCGGAACGGCTCTAAGGCTCCGGGAGGAGCACCAGATTGCTCAGCACTGCCCACCACCCGCAGCTCTGCATGGGATGCGATGGGTGCACGGCGAGCACAGCGAGCACAGCGAGCATGCTCCGACCCCACGGCATCACAGCATCACAGCATCACTGCATCACAGCATCACTGCATCACAGCATCATGGAATCATGGCATCACAGCAGCACATCATCATGGAATCATGGCAACATGGCATCATAGCATCATGGAATCATGGAATCATGGCATCACGGCATCATGGAATCGTGGAATCATGGCATCACAGCATCATGGAATCGTGGAATCGTGGCATCATGGCATCATGGAATCATGGAATCATGGCATCACAGCATCATGGAATCGTGGAATCATGGCATAACAGCATCACAGCATCACAGTGTCATGGAATCATAGCATCACAGCATCATGGAATTATGGAATCATGGCATCACAGCATCACAACATCATAGCACAATGGATTCATGACATCACAACATCATGGCATCACAGCATTATGGAATCATGGCATAACAGCATAACAGCATCTCAGCGTCATGGAATCATGGCATCACAGCATCATGGCATCATAGCACCATGGAATCATGGCATCACAGCATCACAGCATCATAGCATCATTGAATCATGGCATAACAGCATCATGGAATCATGGCATCACAGCATCACAGCATCATAGCATCATTGAATCATGGCATCACAGCATCATGGAATCATGGCATAACAGCATAACAGCATCTCAGCATCATGGAATCATGGCATCACAACATCATGGCATCATATCATCATGGAATCATGGAATCATGCCATCACAGCATCATGGAATCATGGCATCACAGCATCACAGCATCATAACATCATTGAATCATGGCATCACAGCATCACAGCATCATAGCATCATTGAATCATGGCATCACAACATCATGGAATCATAGAATTATGGCATCACAGCATCATGGAATCATGGAATCATGGCATCACAGCACCATAGCATCATAGCATCATGGAATCATGGAATCACGGCATCACAACATCATGGAATCATGGAATCATGGAATTATGGAATCATGGCATAACAGCATCACAGTGTCATGGAATCATGGCATCACAGCATCATGGAATCATGGAATCATGGCATCATAGTATCATGGCATCACAGCATTGTGGAATCATGGAATCTTGGAATCATGTCATCACAGCATCATGGAATCATGGAATCATGGCATAACAGCATAACAGCATCACAGCATCATGGCATCATGGAATCATGGCATCACAGCATCATAGCATCACAGCACAACAGCATCATGGCACCACAGCATCATGGAATCACAGTGATTCCATGATGCTGTTGGCTGTACTATTGTGCTATTGGCGTCACAACATCACAGCATCATGGCATCACAGCATCACAGAATCATGGCATCATGGCATCATGGAATCATGGCATCAGAGCATCACAGCATTCATGGCATCACAGCATCATGGAATCATGGCACCATGGAATCATGGCATCACAGCATCATGGAATCACGGCACCACGGAATCATGGAATCATGGCATAACAGCATCACAGCATCACAGCACCGTGGCAGCCACCATGCAGCCCGCGGGGAGGACCCTCTCCTCTCCATGTTCCACTCTATCAGCTGCAGCTCAACACATTGGCATCACACCTTGCACAGTGCCTGCATGGGGAGGGCTGGGAACAGCTCTCAGGAAGAAGCTGTGTTCAGTGCCCAGCTTGGAGCTTGCTAAAGGATGGAGGCATCTCTCCATTGCAGAAATCAGCTCCTGATTTCATTCCTCTGTGGCAGATCCTGCACTTGGGGTCCCACATTGCTGCCACCCTCATCCCTCGTCCCTTGTACCACATCCCTGGGCCTCTCCCCAGTTTGCATCCAAGAGCTGCATTGCTGGGAATTATACTGCGAGGTGCAGTGCATCCTTCCTCCATCCATGGGTTTTTATGGGGAGCATTGGGTGGCACACCATCCTGCTGCCCCACACTGCCCAGGTGACCCGATTGCCAGCAGAGGTCTGCACGGCCCTCAGCAGGAAGAGAAACCTCCCCTAGAAACACAGGACCTGGCTGTGCCCCCACTCCCCTCTCTTTTTGGCACAGAGATGCTCCCACCAACACCGCAGCTGCGCTCGGGGCGAACAGAGCGACGCTCATCCGCTGGCCCTGAAGGACACAAGGAGGGCTTTCAGGGCTGCACGTGCCATCCCACAGCACACACTGCGCCTCTGTGCCACCGACACTGCCACCCTGTGGGTTCAGCTGCAGCTGGGAGGGGGCACAGCCTCCCCCAGAGCCGCCGGTCCATGCTGCTGGGAAGTGCGGGTGGAGGGGGGGATGTCACCTTAATGCCTCTGTCTGCTGGAGTGGAGGGATGTGGGATCCCATAGGTGGCACCAGGTGGCATGGGGTACCCAGTGTCCCAGTGGGGTGGGTGCTATAGGGTCCCATGGATGGCACCGGGTGACATGGGGTACCCAGCAGTCAAGGGAGAAATGTCATAAGGTCCCAAAGGTGGCACCAGATAACATAGGGTGCCAAGGGGATGGGTGCTGTAGGGTCCCGTGCATGGCACCAGGTGACGTGGGGTACCCAACATGTCAAGGGGGGTGAGTGTCAGAATGTCCCTACGTGCCATAGGTTGCCAATTGTGCCAAGGGGACCGGTGCTATAAGGTCACATAGGCATCACCAGGTGACATGGTGTACTCATGAGATGGGTGCTGTAGGGTCCCATGGTGACACCAGGTGCCATAGGGGACAGGTGACAGAGGTCCAGTGCATAGGTGGCACCAGGTGACATGGGGTCCTCACTGTGCCAAGGGGACAGGTGACACGGTGTCCCATGGGTGGCACCAGGTGACACGTGGTACCCAACATGTCAAGGGGAGGGGTGTCACCAGGTCCCATAGGTGGCACCAGGTGCCATAGGGTGCCTGCTGTGCAAAGGGAATGGGTGCTATAGGGTCTCCTGAGTGGCACTGGATGCCATGGGGTGCCCACTGTGCCCAGGGGATGCGTGCCATGGGGTCCCATGGGATGCCAAGGGGACAGCTACTATAAGGAGCCATAGGTGGCACCAGGTGCCCACAGTGCCAAGCAGAAAGGTGACACGGGGCCAGATTCTGCCACTCAATCTTTGTGTCCCAATGGCTTTGGTTCCACTTTGCTCCATTTGGGAAGATGCTGCTCGATCCATAGAGCAGCACGCAGAGCCCACCCCTCCAACCCTTAGACACCCATCCACATCCATCCCTGCTGCTTCCCTACCTGGGGAAGTCCTCGTCCTGCCACTCCTCCTTCACATCCACATTCTCCATCCGCAGGGTGGCTTCTGTGGTTCCCATCACGCTCAGGAGATGCTTCCCACAAGGAAGGGCTCAGTCTGGAAGGTGGAAGGGGGAGAGGTGAGTTCAGCCCTACGGGCAGTGGGTTCAGGGCAGGGACACTGACCCCACACCCACAGAGAAGCTGAGGGGGTTGTGGGGTTTTCAGGACCACGGGGTGCTGTGGGGCTTTGTAGGATGAGAGAAAACAGCATTAAATTGCACCAGGAGAGGCAGAGGGTGGAAATTGGGAATGATTTCTTTGATGGAGTGGTCAAACATTGGCACAGGGAGTGCTGCCACCGACCCCAGGGGGTTCAGAACCACAATGATGTGGGGACGTGGTCAATGACACAGAAGGATGGGTTGGGTTGGGGGTCTGTGGGGTCCTTTCTGAGCAGACCCCACGATTCTGTGGCCTCCTGAGATGCTTTGGATCAGAACAGAGGAGGTGAGCTCAGCCCCGGATCTACGCAGCAGCTGTATTATCTCCACGCTGCAGTGCCCTGAGCTCTCCCTGCCAACTGATAACCACCCCTTCCCCCTTTGCCTTTTCTTCCAAAACCAATCTCAACCTTCACAACTGCTTCTGCCAGCGGTGGGTCACACATCCCCTGCTGGCAATGTTGGGTTGCTCGGGCAGCAGCGCCGTTCTGCTGACCTGGATGGATGCTGATGGCTGTGCTTTGGCAAAGAAAGCCCTGAGCAGCCCTGCCTGCCCCATTCCCCATCCCCACACGTGTCCCTGTGCCTGGAGAGGAGCAGGAGAGGGTGAGGAGCTCCCAGGGCCGTGTGGTTCCCCAAAGGGGTCACTCCCAGCATCACTCTTGGATAAACCACAGTCGAAAAACAGGAGCAGCTCAGATGGAGGTGTGTGGGATCGAGCCGTACAGATCCACACCCAGGGCCTTGTTCTCATGGATGCCAACCCTGACAGCGCCTTCAGACTGTATATAAATATATCTGCCACCCTTAGAAGGTTCCAGCAGGAGCTGAGCCTCCTCTCCTATTTCCCACCAGCCCATCCGTGCTGTGTGTGACCCCCACGAGGCCCGGCCCCACACTCAGCCCCACTCAGGGCAGACCCACAGCCCCCATCCCGGGGCTGCTGGGTGCTCAGGGCACCCCACGCTGCATGGAACGGGGGGGAACGGCGGGCGCAGCACCGACTCCTCTCTGCAGCTCTCCCTGATCGCAGCCCCGGTGCCGTCGGTGCTCCCGGCTGTGGGCAGCGCCCCATAGATGTTATTACACCGTATCTGCGGGGCGGGAGGCCGGCGCTGATTTCCCAGCCCGCCGCCCTTGAGGGCTGATTTCCTCTCGCCCGCAGGCTGCGCACGAAGGATCGGGGGGGAGGACGTCTGTGTGCGCACATCTGCTCCGAAGGAATGAAGCGGCGAAGGGACCGAGCGGGGCGCATCCCTGCCCGCACCTCTCCCTCTCCTCTCACCGCATCCCGTCCATTCACGGCCCCATTTTGGCTCTCTCCGCTCCTACGGACCCCAGATCGCATCCGCCCCCCCCCAGCTGTGCCCGCAGCCCCCAAAGCCCCCCGGAGGTGCCGTTCTCACTCACCGCCGCTGCGGTTAACGGGGATCGACGCTTCGCATTCCCCCCGGGATCGCCGCTCGGGGGATGCGGGGATGTGCGGGTGCATCCAGGTGGGTCCCCGCTGCAGGAGCCGCACTGGGGGTGTCACTGGGGGGGAGCGGAGGGCTGTGCTTTGTATCCTTCCATGGCGGTTCCTTCTCCGCCTCCGGAGGTGTTTCGCTGTTTTCTTCGGCTCTCTGAATTCAGCTCATTGCAGTGCTTTGTGTGCGGGGAGGATGGCGGTGGTGACAGAGAGGGGGTGTCGTAGGAGATGGGTGGAGAAAGGGAGCCCAAAGCAACCCCCCCTCAACCCCCCCCCCCCCCCCCCTCAATGGCACCGCTCCTCCCATTGGCTGCGAGGCACCGAATCTCTCCCAGCTCTTCCCCGGGGCGGCTGATGCTGCCGTGCCCATCGCCCATCGGATGCGGCCCCACGGGAGGTGTGGGGCTGGGTGACCCGGCCCTATGGGAGGTGTGGGGCTGGGGAGTCGGGGGGATGGGGGGGAAGGGGTGGGGAGGGGTGTGCGTCTCAATGCGGTGATAAGGAGAAACGTGGCTCCAGCAAGCGAGAGCTTTGCTGCGTCAGACGCGTCCTGCCTTGAGCTGATCTGCGCTCACACCGCGCGGTCTGACTTCTGGTGCTGAGCAAACACAGCCAGCAGAGCCCTCCCCGCAGCTCCCGTCGCTTCCAGGATGTCAGCAGCACCGTCGCCCCGAGGCCTTCGCGGATTCCTTTGCAAGAAGAGGCAGAGATTTCTGTCTGCTGCGGATTTGGGCTCAGATTGGCACCGTCTGCTCCCCGGGCTGCTGCACGGCGCTCCCTCCGGCTCCGAGCAGAGCATCAGCCCTGGATCCCACGCAGCGCGATCCTTGCAGTCTGCTGCACTCCCAGTGCAGGAAGCACGCTGACTTTTCCTTCGGAGTCTTTGCAGAAACAATCTGCACTGCTTTTATTCCACGGACAGGCAGATTTCCCATCACTGCCGATGGCAGGTTGGTTTTTTTGGGCAGCTGTTCCTTTGGCATCGCTGTGATGCGGATCAGACCTGGGAGGAATGCTGGGTGCTCCTTGCTTTACAGCACCCAGGATCCTTAGCCTTGTATATATCCCCTTCTATTTATTCCCTTAAGGCAGACAGACAGACCCACAGTGACTGAGGGAGGTGCCAGGAGGTCCATAAAACCCACCAGCTCCGATGTTACTCACCAACCCCAGCACTCTACAGTTAGCATTTGCCTCACACCTTCATTTTCACATAATAAACACCACTCTTACATCCCCAGGGCAGCTGTGACAGCATGCAGCTGTGTGCAGCAGTGTACAGATGCCATCTACAGGCTGGGATGTGGGGCAGGGGTACCCTGTGGGGCAGAGATGCACTGCCTGCATTGCCCCAGCTCTCCTTGCCAGGCCAAATATTTGCATTTTTAGGAGTCTATTTTCTGTTGGTTACACTGTGACGTGAGGAGCAGGCACTGCACTGAGGAATTCTGCTCCTCTGAGAGCTGAGTGCCACTCCTGCAGTCCTGGGATGGGCGACAGACAGGCAATGGGATGCACTGTGTGGGACGAGAGCCTGGCTGCATTCTGAAGCAGCTCTTTTCACACAGAGCCATGGAATTGTGAGGGCTGGAAAAGACCTCTCACATCCTTAAGCCCAACCCCAATCCATCCCACTGTGCCCACTGGCCACCTCCCTCAGTGCCACATCTCTGCAATTCTCAGCACCTCCAGGCACGGTGACCCCACTGCTCCTCGGCCAGCTGTGCCAACACATCTCCACTCTTTGAGAAGTTGTTCCTCATACCCAACCCGACCCTCCTCTGGTGCAGTGCGAGGCCATCGCCCCTCATCCTGTCGCTGCTACCTGGGAAATGAGGCCAACAAAAGGATGGTTCCCCCTTTGGGCTTTGGGGTGGTGCCCACTTTAGGTTTGGGCCACTCCAGTCTCTCTATGCTCCCCTTGCCTGCAATGGCACATTCACACGTTGCTTTTTCAGTCTCAGAGCCCCATGCACCGGGGAAGGGAAGGACGGTGTGTCCCTTTTGGGAAGAGCATCTCCCTTCCATTTCCCTGACTGCGATGTCCATGCTGGGCAGCAATGGGCACTTTGCAGTGCTGCAGAGTCTCCAGTTGATTTTCTCACACGTGTGAGCCAGCCTTGCTCAGAAACGCTGATGTTATTACAGCAAATCCAGATGTTGGGCGCAGGCACACGATGATTTCGGCGTTATGGGGCTGGAAGGCTGCTTTGGCTGCAGGAGATGCACAGAATGGGCTGCAGAGGGCCCTCGGCGCCAGGAGATGTGCAGCTCATGGATTGCTCGTGTCTGGGAATGTGTGTGAACACAGCCATGCAGCTTCCAGCAGTCTGGGAGTGTTTAGGGCATTGAAAACGTCTGTCTTTATGGGCAGGGAGCTGAAAGATTTGGGGCTGGCAGAGCATCCCAGAGAGCTCAGCACTCAGGGATGGAGAGCTCGGAGGTTCCACACTCAGAGATCTCTCTCCATTCACTCTCCTGTTCCCCGACACCAACAGGTGGAGACCACAGAACCATGGAACGGTTGGAAGGGACCTCCAAGGTCCTCCAGTTCCAACCTCTAGACCACAGACGCTGCCCCAAAGCCCAGATGTGAACCATCCATAACACACTTCCTCCTCTTTCCACCTCTTTTTGACCAACACATCCATTGCGGGATGCTCAGGGCGAGAGCCCGTTGGGTTTTGGTGATCTCCAAGGATGGACAGCCCACATCCTCTCTGTGCAACCAATTCCAGTCTGACTGCTCTTCCAGTTAAGAGAAATAATAATTTTCCCACTCTGCTTAAAGGGAATTAATTTCAGCTCATGGCCCACTGCCTCTCATCCATTCGCTGGGCACCACCAGGAATCTGTCTCCAATCACACAGAGCCGGCCTGCCCGAAAATGAGACGAAACATTTGTTTATAAGGAAAAATAAAAGGTTATTTTGGTCCCTTTGAAATTATTTACAACTTCGGTTTGCGTTTAAAATGAAAAAGAAAAAAAATAAAGAGTATTTTGAGGATGAAAAACTGCAGGCTTTGCTTGGATACGCTTGAAATTAAACTCCTTAAGTTTTATTGCGCTGTGACATTCTCCATTTGCAATTTGCCTGCCTTTAATTAACGAGGAGGGGACCGAAATGCCTCAAATTATACATCTGAAAACAGAGAGATGTATCTGTGGGACAACCAACTGTTTCCATTGCCTCTGCATAAAGAAAGAACGTTTTGCTGTGACAGATGGAAAGGTTTCGCTTTGGGTGGACCGACGGGGTGCTCTTTCTCCTTCATCCATTTGATCTTTAAGGGAAAGACTGATGGTTTGTACACGTATGGGCTTCACCTGGAGGGCCCAAGGGAGGGGATGGGGGAGGAATTCCAGGTTTGGAGGGTCAGTGCTGTTGGGGGTTTGGTGATCCAAGCTGCTGAAGCAGCACAGTCCTGCGCTCCTCCTCTTTGCTGCTTCCTTCTCACTCTGTATTTTGCAGGACTTTGGTGCTGCTCTTGCAAAACTGCTGCCTGTGGGTATGGATTGATGAATGAGAGTGGATCCTGAAAGGTGGGGTGTGGGAGGAACCACTCATTCTGGTGGACAACATCCCATGGCATGCAGACCCCAAGGGAAAGGGAAAACGAGCACCCAAATGTTCCTGGAAACCAGGAGCAGCACCATTCCCAACCGAGACTGTGATGGCAGCAGCTTTTCCTGTGGGGCAGAATTTGATGTCATAAGATCATTCTGGTCAGAAAGGATCTCCAGGATCCCCAACCCAAACCCATCCCACCATGCCCACTGACCACATCCCCGTGGTTCTCAAACCCCTCCATGGATGCTGACCCCCCCACCATCTCTCAGCAGCCTGTGCCAATGCCTAACCACTCTTTTGGAGAAGTTTTTCCCAAGATCCAAACACAGCATTGCGTGGCCCAACCTGCGCTGCTTGGTGTGTTTTACATCTCCAAAACTGCACCATTTCACCCATGCTCTCCTGCCTCCTCACCTGCTGGGCTGGGCGGGATGTTCTTCATGTGAGTGCAAGCAGGATGCAGGTTTGGGAAGTTCCTTGTGGTTTTATCCCCTGCATGATGAGCCCAGCCCTTGTGGTCTTTTCTCCTCTGGTTTGAAATAACGAGGCTGGTTTTTATCTTTTCCTTTGGTGTGTTTTCTATGCTTAGTCCTGCAATCAGAACTGCTCAGCAGCAAAGGGACGTCACGGGTCAGCGGCAGAGAAAACGGGTCTCCTCTCTCGTGCCCTTTGCGGAGGACAGAAGGTGATTCCAGCGGTTCGATTGGAGGGATTCATGCAGAGGGATTTAATCTGCTTAGAATTATCCTCCCCACCCCGAGGGAGACGCCGGTGATGGATTTGCAGGGTGAGCCCCGTGACACATTGTGTGCTGAGACAGCTCTGCACCTGCCCGGCTCTCGGATCCGTCTCCACTTCAAAGCAGGCGAGCTCTCCATCACCAGACGTCTCACAGGGATGGCGGAACGGGGCAGAGGTTGTCTTTCTTTTCATCTTGATGTATTCATCAGTGCCAGCTACATCCACACCTGCATTTTGTATGGGCTGGTGCTGAGGTGCAGAGATACGTTCTTGTGCCAATGTTTGGCCTCAGCTTTGTCCCCTCCTAGAAAGGAACCGATGGGAATGAAGACATTAGGATTGGGGAACCTGGGAATGCAATCTGGTGATGGGGCATGGCCTCACTGCACCCCGACCTTTCCAGTCACTGCTCTGTCTTTTGGAGATTCAAGCTTGAGGCAGCGGGGCTTAGTTGTACCATGGGAGGAGAATCAACCAACGCACTGGGGGAGATCTGGAAGGCTCTCTGTGATGTCTGTGCTGGATTCCTTCTGAAGACTTTGGATTTGGGACCTCGTTGGGAAGCTGTTACTGATGCGGGCTCCTTGGAACCCCCTGGAGCAACGCAAAAGCTTTCCCTTTGAGCTCCTTGAACTCCTATGGAATTTGGAGCTGGCGCAGATGGCTCTCATGTTTTATTACCTAGCAATAAACGTTTATGATCACTGCTACTCACGAAGGAGCGCATCACTGCAGCAGGTCTTCAGGTGGTGACAGCACTGGGATGGATTTTGCCATCCGTTTGATGGGGAACATTTCATGCGCGTGGATTCCCAGCCTGCTGACAGCTGACATCCAGATAAGGGCTGCCCCCATCAAACACCCCGTGACCTTGACATCCACGTGTGCAGGGTTAATGAGGGCTTTGCTTCGCCTCCACCTTCACGCCCGCTGATTAATTCCAGCCAGGTGTCAACAGTCCTGGTCTTAAAACAACCTTCGGGGAAGCGTCTGGGAACATTTAGTTTGGCTTCACTCTGCAATTCCAAGTATGGGTAAATATTTGCACCTCTGCGGCTGTGAGACACCTTTGAGATATGAAGGCAATTATGGTAGGAGCTCCCTCTGAGCCAAGAAGGTGGATTTCGTGGGGAGCAGCAGCGGCTCAGGGGCTGATGGAGCGCTGTGGATCCGTCTGGGTGGTCCTGGGGAGGTCATGGGGTGGGGGCTGTGGGCTCTGGGGGGGCCGTGGTTGGGATTCAGACGTGCTTCCACCCCTTCCACCCCCCACTGATTTTCAGCTCGGTGTTTTCCGGGCTGCAGTTCCCCTCATGTGGTCCATTTTACATGGGAGAGCGAGGAGCAGAAATGCAGACGCAGAGCCACGTGCGTTGCCCTGGGGTGCACGGCACGCCGAGCTGTGTGGCTCAGCCATCCCAGCAGACACGCTTCGTTTTGGGCCATTTCCTCTTTCCAGCTGGGTTAGCACAAGAGCTGCCTCTTCCCATTGGAGAAACCAGTGGTTTCAGCTGTGTGTCCTGCACGGATTCCGCCCTGCCACTTCATTCCTGGCATTCAGCAGCACGGATAAGAGAAGAGATAAAGATGGGCTGCAGGAGAGGCGTGGTTTGGCTGAGGGAATGGGTTTGCAAGGGAATGGGTTTGCAAGGGAATGGGTTTGCAAGGGAATGGGTTTGCAAGGGAATGGGTTTGCAAGGGAGCTGTTCTCTCCATCACCATGCAGAGATCCCTGTGCTGTGCTACGGGATCTGCAGTGCATTACTGTAACCACTCCAATGGCATTTCCACCTTCAAGTGATCACAATAACGCTCATAAAGCGCTGCCCAGCGTGAAGTGTTTATGAATTATTCTACTGAAGGTGGAAAAAAAAAGGGGGGGGAAGGGGGAAAAAAAAATAATAATAATAAGAAAAGACCTGGGCTGAATTAATAGCTCTGTAAGAGCAATAAATTTAGAGGAACCATATTGCAGAGGGCTCCTTGGTGGGTGCAATAAATGGAACATTTATGGCTTTGGTGTGTACATTTGCTCCGAATGTTTTTGAAGTGGAGGACCTTTGAAATAAGTTATAACTTTTTTTTTTTTTCTTTTATTTTTTTTCCCCCCCCTTTCATTTTCAGGTCTCCAGCAGACGTTGGCAGAGGGATTGCACTGATGGAGGTGTGAGAGCAGAGCCACGTTTTGGCACGGCCGCGGGATGCCGTGATGCAGATCCTGCAGCATCCTGCCCTGCTCCTTCCCCAGCTGCCGGGAACGGCTGATTCAAGCAGCAGGAATGCAGACACCATCCCCGTGTGGTTGTTTTGGTTTTTCTTTTTTTTTTTTTTTTTGCTCCTTTGCTACGTACCATCAGCGACCTGAAGCAAAGCCCCGGCTCATAAATCCTCACTGCTGCCAGGACCTGGAGGGTTTTCTTCCCTCTGTCAAACTCAGTCATCAAATCCCCTCAAACACATCTTTAATTGGGTAACTGGGGGCTGTGATATTCCCTCTGGGCCATGCGCCGTGTGCTGTGCAGGCAGCAGGGAGATGCTGGCTCCCATCCCCTGGTGCGAGTGACGCCAAGCAGCAGCTCCTCCTGGAAGCATTTAATGCTGCTGGGTCGGGGCACCCAGATGGGAGCGATTTGGGGCGATGCCTGCAGCTCCAGCTGTGCTCCCCTGGGGTTGAGCTGGTGGGGTTGGGGGGGGATGGGAGGCTGTCTGTCTGTCAGACATTGAAGCGAGGAAGGACGGAGCAGTTGTGAGGCTGTGCTGGAAATCGCGGCGCTGGGAACGGCGATGGGCGCGGGGGCAATTTGTCTCCTTGCTGTGAACTCACGAGTTGAGTGAAGGGAAAGGAGCACAGTGTGGACGTTCCCTCCTGACCCATCCTGGTTCCTCACAGCTCCTTGGGGTCCTTCCATCAGGGGAGGATGGAAGCCACACATCGTGTGCTCGGAGAGGAGGAGGTGCCTCCAGCAGATGGATACTGCCAGAAATCCTGCTGCGCTCGGTTTCCCTCTGGTTACCTGCAGGCACTGCAGCCACACCTGAAGTACGCAGAAATGCTCCGTCCCGTTTTGGAGCAAGCTCCATCCTTGGCTTCTCCACCACCTCCTTTCTGGATTCAGAGCAGTGCTGGACCCGTGGGTGCTCACGGAGAGGTGCAGAACCCAGAGGATGCTCAGCCCCTCATCGAGGCAGCCTGTGCCTTGCTGTGCAAGGGAAAGCTCCCTTCTCGCAGCCCTGTGAATTGGAGCAGCTCAGGAGGTGCCTGGGGTCTAATCCAAAACAGTAGGATGGTGTGAAATAGGCTCCTGGAGGGCCCTCCTGCGGCGCTGGATGCAGATCTGAGGCGCTCAGCGCAGGGTTTGCCTGCAGGTCGGGGCTCACATGGAGATGGAATCTCTTCTGTCACTGCCACGCGGGACATGGGGCACCTGGGTGAGATTTTGGGAGGGCTGGTGTAGGAGAGCATAGTTTGCTCCCTGTGGTTATCATTGGGTCCCTTTGATCCGCTTCCTCTGGATCCTTGAGCGAGAAAGGTGCCAGATCAGCTGAGGCCATCCTGAGTGTCACTGCAAAACCCATCAGCTCACTGTCAGCACGGAAATACCTTTCTCTATCCCCTCCAGGCTGGATTAATGGGTCTTTTCTATCAGTCCTTGTAGGAAAATGCTCTTTTCTCTGCCTTTGCTTCAGAGCTGTGTTCAGCCACATTCCCTGCGACAGCGCTGTGTGGGAATGCTGGGTTCCTTATAAACACCACGATGGAGAAGGAGCCAGGAAATGGCAGAGTTGCTCGTGGTGGTACACGAGGACACTGCTTCCTGAGGGCTGCAGAGAGCACTCAGAGCAATGAGGGTAAAACAGGGCAACCTCACACCAGGGAGCTCCAGCTGTGGGCTGGTTCCTGCTCAGCGTGGCTGGTTTTGAGCCTCACTCATGGGCTGAGCCCTGCCTCACCTCCACTGTTGCTCCTGGGGTCTCAGGGGGAGTCCCAGCCAAGATTCCCAACCTTGGTTTTGAGTGGTTTGAGGCAAGCACTGCATTCCAGGGGGGTGGGGTCCGCGTGGGGACGGGGCACATCTCTGGGTAGGTGGGTATTGATGAAATCTCTCCCAACTGTGCCGCCGTCCATTCTCTTACTGATGTGTTTATTGTCGATCTCATGGATCAATGGGATCCCAGAGGCCTTTGCACGTCAGGTTGAAGAGGACTTTGTGGTGTGTGGCCATTGGCCGATGGCTTTCGGTGGCATCAGTGTGTGCCCTCAGCTGAACCGCGCCCTCGGTCGCTGCTGATGGATGAGGCTGAGCTTGGAGGGCTTTTAAACCTTAAAACAGACATCTTCAGGTCTGGGCTAAATTATGCCTCCAGAGCTTGTCATTATATCATAAAAAGAGCAGGTTCGTTTAAAATATTTGAACAATTGCCCAGATGGAGTTCGCTAAAGAAGAAACCTCTGTGAGCGTTCGTGGATGAGGAGAGGAAAGCAGGGCTGGAATGCTTTGATTTACGAGCGGGGCTGGGGATGCCCAGAAATGAGCACAGCCTTGGATGGCCCATCCAGGAGGATTAGAAGAGCCGCTGAAATGCTTTGTGGTCAGAGGATTTTGCTGTGGGACCGATGATCAGAAAATAGCAGAAATTCCTTCCCGATGACACGCGACGACTGGAGAAGCCAGCTGATGGGTTGAGGGAGCAGAGGAAGGTCCTTTGGTTGTGGCTTTTTTTGGGGGGGTACGGTTGTGCTCCTTCCATTGCTGATGTGACTCGGAGAGCTTCCCGCAGCTAAAACCCGAATCCTTGAGGGCCTGAGCCTGCACAGCCCTCACCCAGCAACAGGAGGAGAATTTTGGCTGCGTTTGGGGAGAGCAGAGAGGAGCTGGGAGCGGGCGGTGGGACGCGGCACTGCTGACGTCAGGCGGAGTTTGCTGGAGAGGAGCTCAGAACACCCTGAGTGGTGTGAATTTGGATACAGCACAGCCCGGGGGGTGGAGGGAGAATTCATTAAAACACCAGCACATGTGGAGTGAGGTTATAATTGATTTTAAGCGAGCGCAGCTGGCAATCTGGAAACACATCTTCCCCTCCAAAGAGCTTTTTCATTCTCTCGGTTCCATCTCCCCGTAGATCTGCACACCGAGGCGATGCTGTGAGCCGTGCTGGTGGGGATGCAGAGCAGAGCGAGGTGCTCTCATGTGGAGGTGGCTCTGAGGATCGATGCTCTCCCATCGCTGCTCTCCATGCGCCATTCCCACGTGCTGGGAGCTGCGCGTTGCGCTCCGGCTTTGGCACGAGCCATTTCTTTCCATTGGAGCTGCTTTGCCATCCCAGCAAAGCATCAAACTGGGATGGCAGTGTCCGATTCGCCACCTGGGGATCCTTTGGGTGCTGCCCTACAGGACAGCCCAGCAGCAGCGTGCCTGAAACCGCTGCGCTCTGCCGATCCCACCTCCCCAGCCGCCCTATGAGGAGGAACCGCAGCGCTCAGCTCCTTTGCCTTCTTCCTTTTTCCTTTTCCTTTTCCTTTTCCTTTTTCCTTTTCCTTTTCCTTTTTTTTTTTTCTTTACTTTTTTCTCCTTTCCTTTTATTTCTCTTTTCCTTTTTCCCTTTTCCTTTTTTCCTTCCCCCCCATTTTTTCCTTTATCTCTTTTTCCTTTTTCCTCCCTTTTCCTTTTTTCCTTTTCCCCCTTTTTTCCTTTATCCCTTTTTCGTTTCCCCCTTTTTTTTCCTTTTTCCTTTTTTCCTTTTCCTTTTTTCCTTTTCCTTTTTTCCTTTTCCTTTTTTTCCTTTTCTTTTTTTTCCTTTTTCTTTTTTTCCTTTTTCCTTTCCTTCCTTTCCCTTTGTTTCCCCTTTTCCTTTCTTTTCCTTTCTTTTTCTTTTTCCTTTTTTCTCCTTTTCTTTTTTCTCCCTTCTTCTTTTTCTCTTCCCCCCCTTCCCCTTCTCCCCCCTTTTCCTAAATACTCCCACTGAAACCCCCCTATGGTGCACAAAATCCAACCCAACACCAACACATCCACCCCACCAATATCCCCCTCATCAGCCTCCTTGGCCCTGGAGGAGGTTTTCCTTTCAGGCTGTGCTCCCCTCATTGTGCTTGAGGGCCCACAGCTATGAGCTGAGCGTGGTGCATAACCCATGCTCTCATTATTATTCTCCAAAACAGCTCCTTATTACTGCTTAATCCCTTTCCAAACAGCTACGCTTAAACCAGTTTGGTTTTATGCCAGTCCATGCAAGAAGCTGTCCTGAATCATATCTGCGGGCAGATGACACTTGTGAGGTTTGCAAAATGCTGAGCACCTTCCTGGCAGAGCCTCAATGAATCAAAGTGAAGAAAACACTGCTGCACGTGTTTCCCACTGGTTGAGATGCCCAGTGCCTGCACGCACCGATGTCCCCTGGCTGCAGGAGAGCGTGTTTACCCAGGGATCACAGGCAGATTGGGGAAGATAAACACCCATATGACCAACGCTGCCTGCGTGAGCAGAGAACTGCAGTGCTGGGTCTGCCAGGGTGGCTCCTCACCATAGTGGAGCATCACGAAGGGGTCACAGCCCCACGTGAGGAGCTCGCCAGCATGGGGTTAAACCTTCACTGCTGCCTTGGTGGGGTTTTATGGTGTAAAAACTCCCACTTGCAGATGTTCCCCGACCACCTCCGGCGCTGCAGGAAGGCTGTGTTTGCCTGGCAAACGTTTGACACCATGCAGAGGGGATGCTGGTGGATCCAGGATGTTCCAGAACTCAGACCCAATGCAGACACCGAAAATAAGATAAGACCAAAATAATTTCAAATAAAGCTCGCCTCTTAAAAGCAATAAATAACCTTCAGCAGATGCTGGCTCGCTCTTAATCCAATTATCTATCAACAGGCCCACGCAGCACCGAGAGCAGAAACACCAACTGCATCTCGTTGGGAAATGGGGCTTCAGCTCCAGCCAGCTTTCGGGTTCCAGCTGTGCCCCAAACCCAGCAGAGCTCTCCAAAAACACAACGTCTGCGTGTATCAGCACTGTGGGTGAGCTCCCTGAACGAAGGCATCCTGCTTGCCTCGGTCAGAGCACTCAGATGGTGATATTTTGCTCTGAAATATGAGGTCTTGAGCCTCTTTGGCCCAAAGCTACCGCAGTGATGTCTTCTAGAGCTCCGTGGTGCAGGCTCTTGGGGAAAACCCTTTGACAACACAGCACGCTTGTTTTACATCCACTTTCCCTGCAGGGCTGCGCATCCTGGTCAGGATGTGGCT
Source organism: Phasianus colchicus (assembly GCF_987193195.1). Classification (NCBI taxonomy): domain Eukaryota; kingdom Metazoa; phylum Chordata; class Aves; order Galliformes; family Phasianidae; genus Phasianus; species Phasianus colchicus. The sequence goes on from NC_143463.1 coordinate 2,019,671, forward strand.
TATGGGAACCACAGCCTTTGGGATACCCCAAGGGCAGAGCCTTCCACCTGCCCGCCCCAATGTGCCTGGAGAGAAACCTCTTGGCAGGGTGGTTGAGCAGAGCAGGATTTGGTGTCCTTGCAGCATCTCGAGGTGATTTGGTCCCTTGGCCAAGCTGGGCTGTATGGCAACTCCCCCCCTGCAATCAGTGGCCACCGTTGGGTCTCAGCAGCCCTTCTGGGACCAGCAGTGAGAGCTGCTGGGAACCCCGTCCACCCACTGCGATGGCAGTTAAGGCATTTCTGGATGACTGCCCTTGCCAGAGTAAATTGTTGGCAACCATGCGCTAATTCCCCTTTTATAAACAGAGCAAAGGAGATAAAAGCAGCAGTCTCAGCTGCCTCCGCTCTTCCCCTCCGGCTCAGTGCCTCGTGCCCTCGCACACCCAGCCCTGCATCTGGAGCTCATTGGGGGCAGCTGCGGGGAGGAGGCGGATGGGAAGCAGCTGAGCCGAGCTGCACGCTGCCTCCAGGTCTGGGGTACGGCCCTGCAGAGGGAAGGGGTGAGCAGGGCCCCACTCGGGCTGGGAGCCTCGGGTCACATCGGTGGTGGCAGCTGAAATACAGGAGAACAGGGTGGATTGGTCGGCCTGTAAGCGGATGCACTGCCTGCAGGCTGGTTGCGATGGCCAAACAGCCACAGGTTTGCTCTAGGGCCATTCTTGCCCCCCTCAACCAGCAGTGGCCAAATGCTGGTGAAGCATCCTGCTTGGGGGATCTTCTTGCACACGCCCTGGGTTTTGTCCTGTCCCCGACACAAAGCTGAGATGTGCAGTAGGAGCAGGATGCTCCTCAGGCTCTGCAAAGATGTGCTCAGCTTGGGATGGGGACCTTAATTTTCAGCTTTGGGAATCTGTGGTTAGAAAGGTTGGTTTGAACCCTATTCTGCAGCCAGGGGTCATTGCAGATGGATTTCTCCACGCGGGAAGATTTTAGTGGGAAAGAAACCACCGTGTGACCACAACGGAAATGTTTGCATTTTCCATTTGCAAGAGGAGCATTTTCCATTTGAGAACGGGAAGTAACTTCTGTTTAGAAACTCAAAGACAGTAAAGCAGGACCGGGAAATAAACAGCAGGGCAGCCCGACTCCAAACTCCACAGCCCAAAAAGAGGCATCTTGAAAGAAATGACTCCCCCAGCTGCTACAAAAATGAGTTCTTTGGAAGTGGGGCTCCACCAAAGCCTTCCCAGGGCATCTCCCAGTCGAACCTACTGCTGGTTGGGGGCAGAATTTGGGAGGCTGAGCCCACAGCCTGTGGTGCTCACTTGAACTTGACCTGAACTTGTCAGCCCTGTAGGAAAAAATGGTATTTTAACCAAATCTGGATGTGGCAGCTGGCCTGTCCTGGTGCAGGAGTGTGTCTGCCCATCCCCAGCTCCCCTAATGGCTCCTGTCTCATCAGGGTCAGCTCACTGCTTTGCTGTTAAGGTCAGGATGGGGTGCTGGTTTTCATTAGCTGGGGAGGGCGGTTTGCTGCCTCATTACCTCCTCCAGGTCTGCCCCATCCTCAGGCTGAGCTCGTGGTGATGAGTTGAGCACAGTGTGAGTATTCCTCTCTGCAGGAGTCAGATTATAGAGCTGTGTGTCCCGGATTACTCTTTGCAATCTGAGACTGCAGTACTTCAGCTGCACCTTTACTTGTTTATCAAGATTTCCTCTGAAACCAGAGATGTGCTGCCAGCATGGTCTCCATTATAATTTAATTAGTTACATTTCCAGTCACTTGCCTCTTTCATTTTCTCCTTCCAGCCCCTCCCTTGGCCTTTTCTTGGGAAAAAAAACACGAATGGGGGTCATTGCCCAACTCTGCTTTCTTCTGGCAAGGAAAGTGTGCAGCTGCAGAGCTGGGTTCTGCTTCCAGTGTGCAGACATGGGAGTGCAGTTCGGCCATTCCAAAGGATGCTTTGCAGGGGTCCAGTGTCTGGTGAGACCCAATCCTCCTCTTCTCCATTTTGGGATGCTATCAGACACGTGGGACATCGGGACTTGTTGTGGCAGCCCCTCAGGTCCTAATGCTGAGCCATGGGGTGAAGCAGCTTGGGAGCCAGCAGGATCTGCATGTGCTGCAGTGGAAGGGATGGTGAGCTCTGATGGTGAGCTCTGATGGTGAGCTCTGATGGTGAGCTCTGATGGTGAGCTCTCTTGGCACCACTCTGAACTTCACCCAACCACAGACCAACCATGCATCCACCCATCAGCCCCACGCCAGGAACCTGGACCCACATCCATACCTCCACTACATCAAAACCAAAGGGAACAACCTCGTTTTTGTCTCCTCCCTGCACACTAAATGATTTTCAGCTCTTTCTTTTCCCCCTTTCCCCTAGAGAATCGCAGCAGACAAATGACAAATCACCCCTAATCCACCTGAACTGCTAAATCTCTCAGTAATCCCTCCTCAGCACAGCTCTGGTGCTGCAACAGCCTTCCTTGGTACCATTAATCAGCGAGTTTGGCTCCTGGGTGCCTCTTGGTACGTGCCTACACGAGGAGATCCTCTCATTTATAAAACTTGGGGACCTCCCACAGCTCCCCATTCCCCACGACCTCGTCCAGGGGGTCAGCGCGCAGAGTAAACCGGCTGAGAGGGAAGGTCCTAATATTTATATGGGAAGCCATTAGCAGGCGATCTCTTATCTGCCTCCTGTTTCGAAGCGGGGGCTGAGGGTGATGGCAGGGCTATGGGCAGTGCTGGAGCCGCCTTGGAAATGCCCTGACGTGCTGCCATCCAGCCTTGGGGATGGGTTACAGCAGTCGTGGGGAGAGAGTGTTGTGTGCAGAACAAATCAGAGAATCACAGAATGGCCTGGGTTGAAAAGGACCACAATGATCAGCTCCTTCCAACCCCCTGCTGTGTGCAGGGTCTCCAACCAGCAGACCAGGCTGCCCAGAGCCACATTCAGCCTGGCCTTGAATGCCTGCAGGGATGGGGCATCCACAGCCTCCTTGGGCAACCTGTTCCAGTGCCTCACCACCCTCTGGGTGAAAAACTTCCTCTTAAAATGCAGAGAGGGAATAAATAAAGAGCTCAGTTCCCCGCCTGTTGGGTTTGAAAGCCACACAGAAATTCCCAAATCTACCCTGATACCTCCTCACACAGTGTGATGCTGTACAACAGCACCCAGCTGGAGGATGGAGTGGTCTTTTGGGGTCTTAAAACACCTTAACCTACAGAATAACCATTGTCTTGTGGGTTCCCCTGAGCCTTCCCCAGCTACTGAGTGTAGCTTTGAACACAGAGTTGGGCAAATCTTCTCTCCAATGGAAAAGATCCTGGTAGGTCTTTGCACTGGGTATATGGAAAGGTCGCAAAGAGGAAAATGAAGATGGAGTAGGGATGCAGCAGTGGTGAGGTTTTCCTGCAGGACTTTTCATGAGAGAAGAGGTGGTGACACGCAGGGGACTGGGAGGCATGCAGGTGCTGGGCAGCTGGGCTGCAGCACAGCTCTGTCACACACTGCATTTCCTTAGGAAATATGGCAAAAAGGCAAACCAGAACCAAAAGCAGAGAATGAGGCAGCGGGGTTTCAATTTCCCTGATACTGTACTCATTAAATGCTCATCAAAAAAAGAACCCTCTGCTCCTGGGCTGCTGTGCAGCTGTGGATATAACTTCATAACGTCCCTTTTTTCAAGTCTGTATCCCTCATACGATGCTGGGAGTCCAGGTGGGGCTGGGAATGGGAACAGAAGCTCAGACATAATGAAACTCGTTGGGAGCAGCAGTTGGCTGGCAGTGTGTTACCTTCAGCATCCAGCAGTTCGGGGTGTTCTGTAGTTGTTGGGTATGGAATGGAGAGAAGTGGGGGCAGAGGAAGCTGCTGCAGCTCCTTAAGCCCTAACAAAGCTCACTGTGCTCGTCCTTGAGGTCAAAAGGGGACGTCCAGGCATAGGCTGGAAAAGTCTGAGAAAGGGAAAAACCTGAGCTGCACATCCAGGTCACCACCCTGAGCTAAGAGAACTCCCAGAGCCAGGAATGTGGCTGCTCCCAGTCCTCTCTCCAAGCCCAGCATAGGGTGGTTCCATACGGAACAGAAGAAACACATTTACTAAACCAGAAAGCTGCCCCTTAGCAGCATTCACATGCGTGTACATATAAGGCTGGTCCTCTTGCACCCGTGAGAGATGTTTCTATGATCCAGCTTCCTTTTCTGCTTAAGTATTCAGGTCTGTCTGTTTGGATTCCTTGCACCAAAATGGATTTCTGAGGTGTCCCTGTTTGCAGTCGCTGAAATTCTACACTGACACCATCGTGTGCTGATTTCTAAATGCTGAGAAATGTAGGATCTTGGCTTTTGACCTGGGAAAGACACTTGATGACTGCAAGGAACAGGCTGGCTGGGGACAGTTGTGGGCAGCTCACCACGTGTTTGGCTGCTCCTGGACCAGGGGAGCTGGTGTGAACTGTCAGAAGGAACGCAGCTTTTTGCTTCATATACAGATTCCCATTTGCTGGTGGGCCAAGTTGAATGCCAGCTCACGGCTGTGATTAACCAGGGCTCCCTGCCACTTTCTGTGGGGCTGCATGGCCCAAGGAGTCAGCCCCACGCCAAAGGTGTTGCTCTCCAGGAGGAGTTGTGGTGCCAGGGAGTGCACAGAACTGGTGGTCTAATAAAGACAGAGGGAAAACGTGGGGCAGGCTGAGGGGAGACAGTGGTAATGTGGTTTGGTGTACCCAGGGAGGGAGGATGCGAATGGGTGCAGGATTTGGTGCTGCCAACCTCATCTGACTCTGCCGTGAAAATGCTTGGGATCAGGCATAGCTAAATCCATTCCCAGTGCCACATCTTTCCAATCTGTTGTTACCAGGCTGTGCCATGAGGTTGGTCTCACCTAGAGGGTCAGAAACCCATTGCTGGATGCCAACCAGAGCGTGGGATTATGTGGTGAGGCACAAACAACCCGACCAGCATCACAGGACCTATTTTACCTTTGGGGTTAAGTCCCTCCCTGATTCTCCTCCCTTACATCGGAAACTCACACGAGAAATTAGCAAGGTGATTGCATCTAGTGGTGCTTCTTTATGTCTGCTCAGGCAAAAAAGCTGAGGGTATTGGAGGACAGCAGCAAATCATCGTGTTTGAACAGGGCCTATCCATGCTACCTGCTGAGGCTCAGCCGTGTGTTTGGGATTACCAAGCCGGTATTTACCTCTCTCATATCCTGTAACATCTTTGTTCCTGGAAAACCTTGATCATCTCTCTGCAGGAGATGATCAGGGAGTGGCCAGGAACTGCAGCTGTGAGTGCCCCAGGCTGAGTTCCCCGGTGAGATTTCGTGACAGAGCTCTGCATTCCTCCAGCTGCTTTGCTCTGCTCTTACAATTCACAGTTGTTCCACGGAGGACGCAGCAAGGAAATGCAGTGTTGTTCCCTGGTAGAATCTGCAGAAGCTTTCCAATGGAACTGGAAGTGCACAGAGACCTTTCCACGGTTACTTTTAATATGGACGTTAAATGCCTTGTCTTACATACCTTGGTTCTAGGAGATGCATGTGGCCAATGGGGCTGTGGGACACACGCACTGTTCTCTTGGAGCCTCTGTCTTGGGACAGGTATCTGGTTAGAGAGATACCTCCAAGATCTCACGTCTCCACTGTAGCCCTGGGCTAAGGGCTTGCCCTCACATGCTATGTATGCAATGAGGATATTGCTGCATTGGCACAAAGGGTTCACAGAACCACAGAATCACACAGAATGGCCAGGGTTGGAAGGGACCTCAAGGATCACGAAGCTCCAACCCCCTGCTACATGCAGGGCCACCAACCTCCACATTTCACACCAGCCCAGGCTGCCCAGGGCCCCATCCAACCTGGCCTTGAACACCTCCAGGGATGGACGGGGCATCCACAGCCTCTCTGGGCAGCTGTTCCAGCACCTCACCACTCTCTCTGTAAAGAACTTCCCCCTGATATCCAACCTCAATCTCCCCTCCCTCAACTTAAAACCATTTCCCCTCGTCCTGCTGTTATCTCCCCTTTCCAAGAGTTGATTCCCCTCCTGTTTGTAGGCTCCCTTTAGGTACTGAAATGCTGCAATGATTCACCCCGCAGCCTTCTTTTTCCAGGCTGAACAAGCCCAGCTCCCTCAGCCTGTCCTCATAGGGGAGGTGCTGCAGCCCCTGCTCATCTTTGTGGCTCCTCTGGACCCTCTCCAACAGCTCCCTGTCTTTTTTGTCCTGGGGGCTCCACACTTGGATTCCAGATGGGGCCCCACAGGAGCAGAGCAGAGGGGGACAATCACCTCCCTGTCCCTGCTGGCCAGATGAGAGGGTTCAGCCCTCTCATCTTCCTGTGCTCATCAAGGTGAATGAATGCTCAGCCCTTGAAGCTCTGCAATCACTTTCTTTGTCAGCAAAGGCAGCAACCAGTAAGCTTCTCCAGATCTCAGCCTTTTTTTTTTTTTTTTTTTTTTTATCTTAAGATGCTGGGATTGCTAAACCTATTCATCATATAGAATAAATGCTCATGTTTGGTCCTGCTAAGCCTGTTACCTGAACGGCTTCTTTGTTCAATCCATGTCACAGCTCACATCACTTTCTGAGTGAGTGATCTCTCACATCACGTCACCTGTGCCACTCAGAACAATTCTCAAGTCACAGCTTCATGATTTGTTTTCTGTGCCTTCCCTGCGTGTGCTCATTTGTCTAATTTACATCAACCACCCCTGCCAGCTAATGTTCCTCATGGCCCTGGTTTTCAGGGGTGCAAAAGTCTTGAATTTTCTACCTGCCTGAAGCCTGGTGCTCCAGGATCCTTCGACTCAGAGCTCCCTGCAGTGCTTGGAAACTCGAATCTTTCTTCTCCACAGCCTTGAAGAAAACGACATCTGGGGACATCATGCAGGAGTTTCATTTGTGCTTTTGGCTGCAGTGCTCGGATACCCTCAGCAAGAAACAATATTTAAGCCCTATAATAACACATAATGGCTGTGGGTTTTTTTGTCCCAGCCAAGTGCAGCCAAGCTCAATGCGAGATCAATTCACTCTGGCCGTGGCAAACAAACAGCCTCCGTGTGTCCACAGACCATGTTGTACAATGCCTATTCTCTGGGGCTGGAGACACTCCAAAGCCAGGTCTGCGGTGCTGGGTGGAAGGATCCCCTAACAGTCCTGGTCAAGTGCTTGTCTACTCTGAAGCTCCAGGTGATCCCTGAAATCACCGGTCCCACGATGCTGGAGATCCTGGAAAGGTGATTAGAAGAGGAATCCTGACATGGGGATGGAGGCAGCTGTGCCACGAACCCTGCTGTGTGCCAGGGGGCTGGGAGACCTGGTGCTTCCACCTCCACTCCCTGCTAATGTGCCCCACCCTTCTCAAACAAAGATGTTCTTCTGCATGACATAACGTGGAGGAGAAAGCACATCACATGCAAATCCTGCGGGCCAGAATGGTAAAGGAAGTAAGCTATTGCATGTATAGAGGTGCTTTCAAAAATGAGGTGTGCTGTAATCGGTCAATAAAAGAGGTGCTTTGTTTAACCTTTGCTCACAAATTTGTCAGAGGAGTCTGCCCTTGTTTCCTTATGGCCCTCATTACTGGGTGAGGGTTCTGGTGGCTGCCATTTGGCACACACCATTCAAGATGCCTGGAACACATCACTGATCCCACCCCACGTCTGTGTTTTCTTTTGTTCTCCTCTTTTCCTGGTTGTGCCCTTCACTTCACTTCTCCCCTGCGCTGTGCAGTTTCACACCAGGGCCATGCCTGCAGGTGAGTTGCCACAGTTCTTTCTTTTTCTTAGGGGCATCAGGGAGGAGGTCTGTGGAAATCTGTTTTTGCTTCTGTTTGCAGGGAGGTATTTTTTCCCTCTGTGCTCCCACATCAGTATAACTGATAGTGTCAGTATAACTGATAGACAAGAAGTGACTGGTGCCAGTCCCACCAGCTTCTGCCAGAAATCCTGTTGCTGGAAATCTCACAGCTACCTGTAAGACACTGTGCGGTGTGGGTTGGTGCTGTTTGTGCTCCCTTGTCCTGCAAATAAGAGGTAGAAAACTAAGCATGCAATGAAGTCCGTCCCGTTAGACTGTCCTGAGGGCTGCAAAAGAGGCAGAACCCAGGTTTTGGGGCTGCAGCCCTATGATCTTAGAGACCACAGCAACTGCAGAAAAGAGCATGGGGATCAATGAGAGCACTGGGGATGCTGCAGAGCTGAAAGATCTGGTATAGAGAAGGTGCACCTAGCAGGATGCTGCTGTTTAAAGGGTGGAGGATGGTGCTCTGATAGAGGCTGCTGGTACTGAGACTTTGACCTCCAGACTAGCCGAACAGAAAAAAATATATATATTAAAGACTGCTAATTGGGAAAGCTAAATGCAGTTTGTAGCTCAGCAACAAGAATCTTATTGGCATGGGGTTATGGAGGCCCTGAGAACCCTTAACTGCAGGTTGCTGTAAGGTTTAACTTGCAGGTCTGGCTGTTGTTGGCCAGAACTGGGATGTGCATGCATATATAGATGCATATTTATGTGTATCTATAGTAGATAAAACAGGTATTTGTACATTCCTCCATGAGCTCCTACATCTGGTATGAATTTAATATATTTTTCCTGATGTGACGTCCAGCTAAATGGCAGCCACCAAGCAGCAGAACCTGGTCCTAAGATGGCGTCAAAATCAAGATGGCATCAAAATCAAGATGGCTGCCACCATGTGTGTGTGTGGGGAAACGCCTTCCCGCTCAGAGGGAAAGGAGGCGTGGCCTGTCCCACCAGCCAATCACAACGTGTTGTGACCGGAAGGGGGCGGGGCCTGTGGAGGAAATGTGTCTGGTGGGCGGGGCAGCACCTCAGGGCTGCGTCCCTCAGCGCCGGGCGGTGTTATGGCGTGGGGCTGAGCAGCCGGGTGCCGCCTGCTCGTGGCGTCCCTGTGTGAAACGAGGGGTGGCAGATGAGAACAGGCCGTGGGATGGAGGAAAAGCTGGGCGCTGGAGGGGCGGCTGTGCCCTGTGGGTGTGCGTGGATGTGAGCAGGCTGTGCGTGGTGCTCCCACAGCAGCCGTTCTGTCCGACGGGAGGAAGCTGAAGGTGAATGGGCCTCAATGCTGTGCCCGGCCCCACTGCCCTCCCGCACACCTCCCTGCCGTGCTGTGCACACAGAGCCACGGCCCTGCTGGCATCGGCATGCAGCCACCGCTCAGCGCTCCGTCTGTGGTGTTTGCAGATCCATTCACGGAGCTCTTGGAAGGGAAGATCTCTTGGAAGAAACTCCTCACCTTCCTCCTCTTCAGCTTCATCTTCAGCTTCTGCCTCTTCGCTTCTCTTCGTCAGATCAGGACTCCCGAGCCAGAGGATAACAATTCTTATCTTCCCACTGAAAGATCCCAAACTGGAAGTACCTGCACCCCGCCGAAGAGCGAGCGCAGGCTGACCATCCTGCTGTGGACGTGGCCCTTCGGACAGCGCTTCACTTTTAGCGACTGCTCAGAGCTCTTTGACACCCCGAACTGCCACTTCACCGCCAACCGCAGCTGGTCCCAAAAGGCAGATGCTGTGATTATGCATCACAGGGATGTGTGTGGGGACGGAGCGAGGCTGGCCCGGCTCCCCAGACTCCCATCCCAGCGCTGGATCTGGTTCAACATGGAGTCCCCGAGTCACTCTCCAAACTTAGGTGCCATGAACCACCTCTTCAACCTGACTATGTCATACCGGAGAGACTCGGACATCTTCACCCCCTATGGGGAGCTGCAGCTGCTCAGCCAGCCCCAGCCCTTCAGCATCCCACCCAAGACCAAGATGGTGGCCTGGGTGGTCAGCAATTGGAGACCAAGCTCCCACCGGGTGAAGTACTACGAAGAGCTGAAGAAACACATCCCCGTGGATGTGTACGGGCGGCATCACTTGCCCCTGCCCATGGACATGCTCCACCAAACTGTGTCCCAGTACAACTTCTACTTGGCCTTTGAGAACTCACAGCACGAAGACTACATCACGGAGAAGCTCTGGAGGAATGCCCTGTTCTCTGGCACCATCCCTGTTGTTCTGGGGCCGCCTCGAGAAAACTACGAGCACTTCTTGCCCCCTGACTCCTTCATCCATGTCGACGACTTTGCCAGCGCCGGTGAACTGGCTCAGTACCTGCAGGAACTGAGCAGGGACACCGAGAGGTACCAGCGCTACTTCCAGTGGCGCAAGTGGCTGAAACCCGTGCTGGGGGTCAGCTGGGCCATGCAAGTCTGCAGAGCCTGTCGCTTCCTGCAGAGGACAGAGGCCAGCTACCACGTCGTGCCCAATCTGTCCAAGTGGTTTGTGTAACAGCTGTTTGCTCAGCTCTCTGCTGCGTTGTGATCTTTTTGTCCTCGCTGGATGGTTGCAGTTTTGAAGGCTGATTGAATGTGGTGGAGCCAGAAGGACGAGAGGAGCTATGAAACAAGCAGTAATGGGGAAGCGTTTTGGTGTTGGGTGTGCCTTTGTCTTACTAGAGAATAGACTGCCAGGTAGAGTAGGACATTGTATTTTGCCAATGCATTAGGTACCTGAATGTTACGCTGGCTGCAGCTCAGTCTTTGCAGAAGCTCAGAGCAAAATGCTCTTTTTTTTTTTTTTTTTTTAACTTCCAGTCTCTGAAAACAGTTCTGGATGGACTCCACTGATTGTAAGGCAGAAGCAAGGGGTAGAGAGGGGAAGGTGGAGAATCAATTTATACAGTCGTAAATCTGCTTCAAGGACTTTGTACTGTGCAAAGCTGCAGCTGGAAGGGGTGGCCGTGCTGTGCAGCTCCTCCCTCCTGACCTCTCTTTGCCTCAGGCTCTGCCTTTAGGGTGCTGCATCAGGATGCTCAGCAGGCAGGAGGCTGCTGTCCTTATTTTACAAGTCTGTTTTTTGGACAGCTTAGTGAGACAGCGTGAATGTGGGGAAGGATCTGACAGGGGCACACTGGTGTGGGTAAAGTGACACGGATGGCTCTGAAAGCGCAGTGAAGTTTTCACACGTGCAGCACCCTATGGCAAGGAAATGCTGAGCACAGCTGTGTCACGGGCTGCCTCCTCCTGTGTGCCCAAACATCCCAACTTCTGCCATCAGCTGATGGCCGTGCTCCAGGCCACGCATTACAAACACCTTTTTGTGTTTGACCTTTATTGAACTTCCTGCTGCTTTCCAGGTCATGCTACTGGAAAGTTTACTTTCCAACTGGGGAGCCCCACTGCATGGAGATAAGCTGCATGGAGACAGCCCAAGCTCCCTGCTGCCACCTCCGGACATCCAGCTTGTCTTCCTGACTGCTGCTGAGCCCTGAGCAGAGGTTTCCAAAGGTCTGTTGTAGCCCCAGGATGTTTCCACGAGGAAAGTCAGCTCCAAGTCCAGCGATGCATATAGAGACACAATTGTTTTCTCCATCAGCACCATTTAGTAAAGATTTTCCTCTGCATTTCCTTGCACAGTCATTCTGTGGCTGATGACCCACCAGCAAGACCTTGTCTTTAGCACTGTCGCCTGTTTATTTTCTCTCTCTGCTTTGCAGATTGGTTGAATATACTGAGCATCACAAGCCTAAGAATAAATCCTTCACTCTGAAATCTGAACTTTAATCCCTCCTCTATTTCCCATCTTTCTGATGGTACCCATCTAGATGGGGCCTCACCAACGCTGCTTCGTTTCTTGAAGAGCCTTTGCTGGATCTTAGCAAAGAAATTCACACAGAGAAACATGCCACATCTTCCTTGGCCGTGTGCTTGCTGACTGCTTCAAAGAAGAGCAAAATATTTGTGAAGCAACCTTCTCTATTGCCAAATATTTGTCCATGCTTCTGCTCCTGCCTTGCCTGCCTGCAGACACACACCTTTCCTTTATCTCCTAGATGCACTGACCGACGTGGTGTTTTCCCATCTCTAAGCCCTTCAGGTCCTGAGCAGCTGGAGAAATGTAAGATGTTAATGCTGTTGACTGAGCTGAGATAGATGTGATTAGAAAGAACTAATATTCTGCAGGTGAGCGGCTTCTTCCTGCCAAGGAAAGGCTGGCAGGGACATGGGAACGTCAGGACAAAATCCAGCATGAAACTTCCCCTCCTCAGTGACATGGAGGCACACACAGGCTGAGTTCCTTATGGGATGAGAAAGCTGACACCACAGTTGGGAAACTCTGGAAGGGGCGACTTAATCGAAGGAAACATCTGGATGGCTGCGCCGCGGGGCCTGGGACTGGTTTTTCCCATCTGCACCCACTTGGGAAAATGCCATACGTCAGTGTGAGGGGCTCCTTCAGTCCCTGCTCCCCCCAAATCCTCCCCTGCCTTCACCCAAAGGTGATAGGAGCCGGGCTGAAATGTTCTCAGCTGATGCTTTTGGGTAGAGATGGTCTGAAAAACAAAGGGGAGAGGTTTGCTTCCCGAAAAGGAGAGCAAGAGGCTGATCCTCATGGGGAAGTGGAGAAAGAATAACGTAAAAAAGTTGAGTTTTTGGAGCAGGATCTAAGCAGACGGTTGCAATCTAAGGCAGGAGGTGGTCAGCCTTCCTCGGTACCAGCTGGCATGGCATGGTGTGGGCTTCTGTCCCTCCTCTGGGACATCCCTGTCCCCTCATGGCCTGGAAGAATGCAGTGTCCCCTGACTCCAAGTATTTTCAGCATCCTAGAAAATATCCCCATGGCTCCGCTGAGCTTCCTACCCATGGAACCTTTGCTCTGTAGGGCTACCAGGAGTGGAGAGGAAAGGCAGAGCGTGAGAGAAAAAGAAATCCCCATGTAGTGCAGCATTGCAGGTAGGGATGGGAAGAGAAATGGCTGAAACAAACCAAAACTCTGAAAACACAGGAGATGGAGCCCTCCGAGCTTCATCCCTGCCAGTTTTGTCCTGAGTGCACGAAGGAACCTGAACCAACCCCAACCCCAAACCTCTGCTTTCCAGCTTTCCTGAGCCTATGGGCAGACACCCGTCCCATTTCTCAGCTGTTTCCTTTTCTACTTAAAAACATGTCGGGGCTTTACAGCTGGCACCAGCCAGTGAAAATCCCCCACATCCAAGCAAGCAACACACTCCTCAACCCCAAGAAATGGCACTCAAAATCCCTTCAGCCCAACCCAGGAGCATGACCTGTCTGTACTTTGTCACCTGCAAACATTATTTTCTTTCTGGATGAGTCAGAGTTTCCAAGCAGCCCTCTCCAATTTGATCATTAAAACTTCACTTTGTCTTTGGTTTTTGGTGTTTTTTTTTCCTTTCTCTTCTATTTTTTTCGGGCAGGCCAGCAGCAGGATCACAGTTTTTGGAGCACACACCCCCCCCAACACTCCCGCGCACGCGGGCGCAGATGGAGATTTATGAGCCTCAAAAGATGCTTCGTAAAATATTTACAGAGCAGAGCTTCAGGGGCGAGTGGTTGAGTCGGCCACGAGATGTCAGATCTCTGGGTGGCACGACGGGGGGAAGATAAACAGACCTTTTTTTCCATTCCTGAAAAACTGCTATAAACTTTTTTGGGTTCAACGGCGTTTTCGCCTGTTCCCTTCTGCCCATGGAAAGAGGCAGACACCTGGGGCCAATGGGTGGTAAAGATGGAACGAACAAGTGCTGCTTGGATGAGTGGTTGAGGGCTGAACTTGGCTGGGATTCCATATTGCAACGTTTCTCCCAAGGCAAAATATTAACCACCATCGTCATCGTCTTAATACGAGGAGCAACAAAACCACAGCCAACGCTGCTGCTGACGGCGAGTTGTTTTCCCTATAAAACTTTTCTAACCTCAGCTCTGCTTCCGGATGAGCAAATGAAACACGTTTCTGGCTGACCTTATCAAAACCTCGCATTCTCTTTCTCCCCGTCTTTCCTTTAAAAAAAAATTTTTTTTTTTTTTGGACCTGATTTTGCCAGAATTGGTGCATCCCTACGGGACACGTCAGCTTTGAGCCAACCCAAGTGGAAGAGCCTTCATGCGGAGGCGATGAGGACAATTATTTCTGTGGCCAAACCAGTACAGACTCATACAGACAACAACCCAGCCCTGGTAATGTTTTAAATCAGTGATTCCACATCAGTGTATCTTTGTGATGATGGAATGATACAAACAGGGGCTGTTGGCGGATGCACATGGAGGTTTCTGCAGGAAATGGGAAAATAAAGTCGAGCTCCATCCGCCCCTTTAGCCTGCAGAGAGCCACATGGACCCTCTCTGCTCTTTCAAGAGAAAACCCACATTTCCCATGCTCGTCCCCATCCCCACGTTGGGGACTTAATGCCACACCTCAATGACTCGCTCGGAGGCAGCAGTAAGTTGAAAACCCCACGGAAATCGACACAACCACAGAGAAATCAATATAATTCTCCTTTTATTTTCACTTTATCGTGAGTATGTAACAGCATCACACCCGAGTTTATGTTTGTTTAAAAAAAATAATATCATACTGCATTTTTTTTTTTTTCCCCCAACGTTTAGAATAAATGGTAAAAATGTAATAAATGTAAACTGCACTTGGCACCATTTGGATCAATAAATAAAATCTTAAAAAAAAAAAAAACAAAAAAAAAAACCACAGAGAGAGAGAAAGAACGCGTTACATAGATGGCACACTATGGTATCTAAATAAATAACATAAGTTACTTCGAATAAATAGGGAGTATCTAAAATATAGATGCATTGCATCAACTTCTGCAGATGGTCGGACAGAGCCGACAATACCAGAGGGGAAATGGGGTTGCACCAATGGCATTGAGTGGTGACATGGGGACGTGGGGTTATGGGGATGTGGGGATGTGGGGATGTGGGGATATGGGGATGCTGGGGACATGGGGATGTGGGGATGGGGCTGCCTCCTCCCGCGCTCACCCTTCTCCTGCCCATGGCTGCCAAATCTCTCCTTTTTTTTTCCTTTTTCTTCCCTTCTTTTCTTCCTCTTGGGCCTCAACTCGGAGGTTCTGCCTTGTTTAACCAAGAACAAAACCATGTGGTGGCCCTATTTATGAAGAGATGGTGGCTGAGGTCTCGAATACCGCCGAAAAACCATTTGTCTTGATAAACTGGGAGAAATGATTTCTTCCCAGCACATTTCTGAACCTGTTTAAATAAAGGACTCAACGTTTGCCAGTGCTTTCACCGAGTGGAAACAATGATGTTAGGCCCATTCCCCCTCACCGATACCAAATCGGGAGTGCGCCCATGTTGGCAAATGGGATCCCGACTGATGCAAGTGACAGGCGGAGCCGAACCAGAGCCAGAGCCGGAGTTACCCAAACACTGCACAGCCATATGGGGATGTGTATAGTAAAACACAATGAAACGTCCCATAACTCATTATCAGAGAGTCGGGATAACATAACACTCATATTTTGCGCTGTCACAACCACTGGAATAGTTCTAAACATCTTGTCGTCGTTTCCAGCCCTCGTCTCCTGCCTTGGGTGATGGGCAAGCTGCAGGGTTGAAGATGCCCCAAAAATCCCAAAAACACCACCCAACAGATGTTGCACACCGTTATTAGCAATCAGTAACGCATGGGGTGATGAGGAAGAGAGCCAGATGAGATTGCGCCGTAGCTTTGAGCGGGGAATTTTCCATCCTTTTGCCTTTTCTGCATTGTAGACATTCTTCCAGACAGCTCCAGCTCCTATTACAGCGGAGAGGGCTGTAGAAATGGAAAGCATTAAGGGAAAGAGCGGCGGTTCTATTGGAACCACATTTCCTTGCTCAGGCATTGCGGGACAGGACGATGCTCCCGGAGCTGGAGGACACACGTGTCCCCAAGAGGACAACCCTGAGTGACACGCACAAAAGCGACACGCAAGCAAAAGCCACGGTTGGGTGATGGCCGCGTTGGCCCTGCTCGTCCCCCGGGTGTTGTGTGGCTGCACAGTGCAGCTGCAGCCCAGATGCACTCCTCGAACCATCACACGCTGCCAACGTCAGCCACTTCCCCCGCACCTCTGCATGGGGTGAAAAAGGAAAGGGGGGGAAAAAAAGGAAGAGGCGTTGCAGCTATCCGCGTTGCTTTGCAACACGCTTCGCACTGGGGGTTTCCCAATGCTTTGGGGTGCTTTTGGGGTTGCAAAGTGCACCAGTTCAGCAGCATGAGGGTGCAAAGCTGCTGCTGACCTCAGCCCTGCAAGCCCCGAAAGCAGTGGGTATCTCCAACACATCTCCAAAACCTGACACCAGGAGCAACACAGCAGCTGCAAAACCTCAGCATCACCTTTGCGCTCCTGGTGACACGGGGAGCTCGGTGCTCACCCTGCTGCTCTGCTCTGAGCACCTTCCTGTGCTGCAGTGCCTTTGGGTTTTGTTTGTTTGTTTGTTGGTTGGTTGGTTTTTCTTTCTTTCTTTTTTTTTTTTTTTTTTTTTGCTTGTTTAACTGGAGGCTTCTGCAACACAACTAATTTTAGTTTTATAGTAGTGAGAACTGGAACGCGCCCAAGCCCTTCAGAGCGCAGTTATTATTATTAGATTTGGGTGCGTTGTGTTGCTTTATTTGAGGGCAGGAGCAAGCTGTGGGCACAGCGTGGGTCACAAGCACAGATCCTCCTGCATTTGCTTCTTTTGGGGTAACCTCTGTCACCACCACCCTAAAATCCTGCCCATGTCCCCAGTGGCCATGGTCCCAATATGGCACAGAGGTCCCCCAGTGGAGCGCTGCCATCGGAGCGTTCTTCCTCCATGCCCAGGACACGACACCAATATTCTCCTTCTGTTTATGATTTGCTTTTTCTGGGAAGAGGGCCAAGGGGAGAAAACCCATCAATCCCAGGCAACAAATTTAGCCTGCCCGGAGAATGCAAAAGTCTGCGGTCTCATTTATTTCTCCGCAGAGTAAACAAGAGTGACACTGCTGTAAATGCGAAGCGGAGCCAAAGCCCAGGCCTGAGCCCTGTCCTGCATGTGCTCCGAGCTGTGCTGCCCTGGGCCAGCTTTGGGGGATCCTCACCTGCTGCAGCCCAGCCGTGCTGGTGGCCCCATGGCTCTGTGTCACCTCCATGGCAGTGGCACGTCTCCAGCCCGGCTGCAGGCGGAGGGGCCGTGGGCTTAATCCAGTTACTGCAGATTATCCTACAAAGCAGCAGCTGCAGGGAGTAAGGGGATGGGGTGTGGGGAATGGAGATGGAGCTTTTCCATGGTGTGCATGCAGCTCTGCACCCAACGTGGGGCTTTGAGGCACAGCACGGGGACCCCAGCACGGACACAGTGAAAACAGGGGATGTCAGCCATACCTGGGGCACCCGTAGCCATCCAACACCCCCTGTGCCATGCGAGCGTCACAGTCTCTCCTCCTCCCACTGGACATGTGGGGGTCCATGGGGCATCTCTCCTCCTCCCTCATGGACATGGAGGGTCCATGGGGCACCTCTTCTTCTCCTCCATGGACAAAAAGGGTCCCAGTGGACATGCAGGGTCCGTGGAGCATCACTCCTCCTCCCATCGGACGTGGAGGATCCATGGGGCATCTCTCCTCCTCCCAATGGACATGGATGGTCTGTGGGGCATCTCTCTTCCTCCCCCACAGACCTGGAGGGTCCCAGTGGACATGGGGGGTCTGTGGGGCATTTCTCCTCCTCCCAACGGACACGGAAGGTCCATGGGGCATCTTTCCTCTTCCCAATGGACATGGTAGGTCCACGGGTCGTCTCTCCTCCTCCAACTGGACATGGGAGGTCCATGGGGCGGGCGGCGGTGTGGGGTCCATCCCCATCCCCACCGTAACCTTCGCCCCCATTGGGCCACCCCCCAACCCGGCCCTTCACACACAGCCGCACTCTTTGGCCGACAGCTCGTTGACGGTGTAGTAACGGTTGTAGGCATCCAAGAAGGACACATCATCATCGTAGGAGAGCGGCCTGCAGCAGGGCCGTGCGCGCACCTTCTCCTTCCTGATCTTCTTCCTGCTGCGCACGCTCTTCAGCGAGAGGTCGTAGTTCCTGATGGCTGCATCGCAGGTGCCGCTGCAGTAGCGGAACAACACGGTCTCATCTGACTCGTAGCCCAGGCCCAACTCGCTGACGCTCACCTCCAGCTCCTTCAGGGCGCAGGGTTTGTGGCGGGCGCGTGCCCGCTTCATGCGGTTGCCCGTTTTGGGGAAGAGGGGCAACTCGTGGCCACCCGAGTTCATGGCCTGGCTGTAGCGTTCCACCAGCGCCGAGATGAGCTGCCGGATCTCCCCTTCCGTGTAGCTCTCCAGCAGGCTGCTGTCTGCAAGAGAAGGGGCGGAAAGGGCAGCGTTCAGTGCCACAAAGCCAACCGTGCCACAAAGCGGCCGTGCATCAGAGGTGCGCAGGATCACAGAAGGTGGAGGGACAGACCCCCCTGCACGGGTAGATAGTGGTAGGATGAGGGGAAATAGCATTAAACTAACAGAGGGGAGATGATATAGGTTAGATTTGAGGAAGAAATCTTTTATCCAGAGGGTGGTGAGGTCCCAGCGCTGCTGCCCAGAGCTGTGGGTGCCCCATCTCTGGAGGTGCCACGGATGGGCACTGGGCAGCCTGAGCTGGTGAGGAGCACCCAGAGCAGAGGGGTACAACTGGATGATCCTTAAGGTCCAACCCAACGCTCCAACTCAACCGTTCCATGGTTCTGTGATCTTTAAGGCTCCTTCCAGTCAGCTCGTTCTGTGGCTCTATAAACCTTGAGGCCCCGTCCAACCCATCCTGTGACATTAAGCATGGGACTGAGACCCCAAGATGGGTTCCCCATTGTGCAAAAATGAAGACCCCACAAATAACCCCACCTTCCTCCTCTTCCCTCCTCCTCCTTTCTGTTTTCTACCCTGCCCAAAGCCATACCCTTCCCGGCACATTAAGTGCATGATTAGAAGTGGAGGGGAAAAGAAAGCATAATGAATATCTGCTGTGCTCATGGTTTCCAGCTGGCCGATGGCAGCAGTGCTGAGGGTGGGGATTGGGCAGCATGATGTGGGGTGCACACAGCAGTGGGGACACAGGGGCACCAGGCAGCACATGGGAACCAAAATTCCATGGTGGCATTGCCCCAACTTGCCAATGTGCAAAAAATTTTCCTGATCCCCGCTAAGAGATGATACTACAGAAAAGCCACCACGGAGTGGTGAAAAACTCCAGCAAATGTAATATTTGGGATGTTTTCCCATTGCTTGGTGGAAGGACTGCTCACCAGAACTGCATGCTGCACACACACAGCGTCCAACCGCAGCTGGCAGCATCCTTGTCCCCATGTCCTAACCCTGAGCCCAGGCTTTGTCCAACACAGCACTGGGGGAGGCACAGAGGAAAGCATAATTTGACAGCTTGTCATTGATTTCCAAATTTCAAACCAAAAAGAAGTTCCTCTGGTTTGGAATAAAAGCAAACACGCCTGGGATTTCCAGCAGCTGCGAAGGCGAAGGGGCGAGCGGCGCTCCGGGGGAAGTTGCTGCAGGATGGAGCTGCTTCCCTTTGCTCTCAGCTCCTGTTTGACATTTTGCGTTTTTAAAAATAGCGTGGCAATTAACAACAACAAAAAAAAGGCCCTTTGGAGAAAAAAGGAAAAAAAAAAAAAAAAAAAAAGCAGCTCTTAGCATGAAGATGAGCGTGAAGGTTTGCTGCCTTTTCCACGCGTGGTTTTCCTGGGATGCTCCCAACCCCGTGCTTTGCTAAACGCCCCCGACCCGCAGTGCAGGAGGAAGGGAGGGATGAGGTGGGGGCTGAGACAAAAGCAGCCCCTGTTGGTGTTGTGGGGCTGTGGGTGCTTACACTGGGAGAGCAGAGAGCTGTGGCGTGGCAGGGCCCGGGGGGGTCTCCGCGGAGCCACCGGCAGCGAGGAAGAGGAAGAGGAGGAGGAGGATGCCCGTGAGGCCAGCGAGGAAGGCAAGGGGCTGTATGTCCGGCTTCCGTTGAACATGTCTCTACAAACTAAAATGGATAACATGGAACTGAGGAGCATCGATGCAATGGCTGCAAACTTCCATACCTTCATCTTAGAGCAAGTCAGAACATTGAAACTCTGCAAAACAGGCAAAACAAATATCCTTATTACACTGCCTTTGCCCGGGGCCACCCCTCCCACCCCTGTCCCCACGGCTCAGGTTGGCCAACAGCCCCCTGCTGGGCTCCAGCCCATCCCCCTCTCTGCCCCCAGCAGGGGTCTGGATAGGACTGCAATGGGGAAACTGAGGCATGGGGTGTGGGCTGAGCAGGAGAAAGGTGCAGGTGGTTCATGGATGGGCTGTCCCCAGTGGTGACAATGGGGACAAGGGGATATTCTCGCCCCATGCAGCCCCAGCAGCAGGTGGCACGCGGGGTTTAAGCCTCCCTCTTGGTGGCTGGGTCTCTGCCTTGTCCTTGCATTGGGGCTGAGACTCTGGTAGGTGGCTGTGAGTGAAGGATGGGGAAACCCACAGGGAGGGGATCCCACACTGAGCCCCTCTGCTCTGCCTCCACCAGTGATGTGCACAGAGCCCAGATTGCAATGGGGAACGGGGTTGTGGTGCTTAACCTCCACCCAGATCCCTGCCCCAACAGCGCACCAACACGGCCACCCCCAAGCCCCAAAAACCAGCAAAACCACAAGAACTACCCTGCTCCATCCCAGCAGCGCTGGGGACTGAAATTCAGAGCTGCAGCACCTGAAGATCTCACATCACCCCAAAACCCTGGGGCAGCCAGGATGCCCTTACCTGACAGTGCTGGGATCTGTCCATCCAGAGCAGGTTGGACCTGGTGGGAGCTGATGGGTGCAGCCATTAAACCCCCATCACCGCCAGCCTTCGGAGAGCGGCGCTGACTCGCAGTCACCTCCCATCCCCTTTTTCTCATCTCAGCTCCTTGCAAACTCCAAACATTTCTCCTTTCTAAATAAATTTTCCACGGGGTGTCAGAGTTTGGGAGGAGGGTTTTGGGGGTGGGGGAAGAGAGAAGGGAAAGAAAAAAAAAAAAAAACACAACAAAACATAACCCGGTTTAGCAATATTTGCCAAATAGAATATACTGGGGGAAAAAAAAATGTTTATTTTAAAATGGAATTTGAGAGATTCACTTTTACCGTTACTGCAGAAAACAACCCTGAGAGCTGTGCAACTGCTGCCTCATTGCCAGCAACACTTTATTTTACAGGATGCAGCTAATTATGCGTTAACTAGCAGTAATTATACGCCCCGTAGGTTACGAGATAATTGTAGAACCCAGCCAGAGCCTAAATATTTTCAACTAGGCTATAAACAATGCCAAGATAGAAAAAGAATAGTTTGGCCATATAAGGAGGTAAGATCATGAAATCCCTCCGTGGTACCGGGAGGCAGCGCCGGAGCGACACGCACAACGCGCCGCGGTGCCGCGTTGGGCTGAGCACTTGTAGGGTGGATGGTGCCCCATGGGCTGTGCTGGGGAGGGTCATGGGAAGGCATCGAGTGGGTTTGCCCCATGGTTAATTGCGGTGTTTGGGGGATTTCAGGCTGAGAGCAATGAGGAGAGAAAGGGGAATGCATGCTGGAAACGCTCGTGGGCATCAAATAGGTGCGGTGAAGCAATGGGGGATGGCGTTGAGGCTTTGGATGCGGCGCTGTAGGGTTGGAGCTGGGCAGGACACAGCGTGGCCAAACCCAGGGAAGGGCTTCTGGCTCGTTCTGAGCCCGTAACATTTCAGCAGGGCGGGTTCAGCCTCGCACAGCCCGCACAAACACTCCTCTTTGGGCAGCCAGCAATTGTGGCCCCCACCCGCTTGCTGGTGACCTTTCCAAAAGCTGGATGGAACTCTGGCTCCAACGTACAAAACAATCAGAAACAAAAATGATTCATACAATCATAGAATCATAGAACGGCCTGGGTTGAAAAGGACCACAGTGATCATCTAATTACAACCCCCTGCTACTTGCAGGGTCACCAGCCACCAGACCAGGCTGCCCAGAGCCACATCCAGCCTGGCCTTGAATGCCTGCAGGGATGGGGCATCCACAGCCTCCTTGGGTAATTTTCAGTGTGATTCCAAGCTTTGCCTTTGGTTTCTCTCACTCTAAGCCCCAGACCTGTGGGGAAAGCAGAAATGCAAGGGGGAGAAAAGGAAAATCACACACACACACAGCTCACGGCCACGATTCTCCCACAGCTGATTCTGAACTGTGCCCTCTGATCCCTCTGGTTTCCACCTATCCTAAACCCAACCCCAATGATAACATTTTGCTGTGGCTGGATGACCCCACGCTGCCATGTGCTGGTGCCCAGCTACTCCCATAGGCATCATGGCTCTGCCACCCTGCACTGCCCCTTCCCCATCCCTACCCTTGAAGCTTCCATCCTCCCCCAGCAAAAGTCAGTGCTCCCTGAGCTGCCCATGGGCTCAGCATCTGCTGGGTTGGGTACCACGACGCTCTTCCCAGCCTGCCATGAGGTCCCATCTTGGTTACGCTGCTGCTGCTCCTCCTGGGCTCAACAAAAGGCCAAAGGCTGCACTTGGATTTTCTTCTGGAGAACAGCCCGAAAGCACTGCGCTCTCCCGAATTCTCCCGATAATCCATCAGTGCAGTGGTCCAGATCCAGCCGCACTGCGCCTGCTGCCAAGTGGGAAACTCGATCCTGCAGGAGGAAACCCTTCCCAGCAGCCCCACTCTGCAGGAGCCGAGCATCAAACTGAGCCCATGCTTCTCTGCATCCTCCCCAGAAAGCTCCACATCCCGAAGAACTGGAAACCTCACAAAAAATGATGGCCAGCAGCACAGCCGAGGCTCACTGCTTGCCTGAAAAGAAGCAGCCGATGATTTTGGCTCCCCTCTGCCCGGCGCTGGGGTGAGCTCCCTGCCCAGCTCCCATCTCAGCCCAAAGCATTGAGCCCTCGGTTCTGTGTGCTTCTCCAGTTCATCACCTCCCCCATTGCTCAGCAAAATGTAGAACCTATGGAGCTTGGCTTCTAGCTGGAGGTTTCTTCGCTCCGTCTCCCAAGCGCTGGAATTTCTCACGCCTGTCCCTGCTCAATGGGAGTGCAGCACTCCCATCCCATGGACTCGCCAACGCCCGCGGGCTGCATTGCATTCGGGACCGCGTGGGCTTCATCCACTCCTCACTCTCTCAGGTTCTCTCCTCCACGACCATTTCCAGCTGTTAAGCCAACTCACGTCGTCCTTCAGACTCCTCAGTGCTGAGGCGAGGGGAGAAGCCGAGCTTCATTTTTTACCCTAAATCCTTCTTTATGGCGGAGAGAGGGGGAAGAGGAGACGTGCGAACGTTCCGTCCTCGGGCTTTGAAGCCTAGAAGCCAGGGCGCCCAAAAGACATTATATTGTAAGTATGTCATAAATTTTCAGTCGATTCATGCTTCCGGGCATTGATTCATTATTTTCAAGCTCTCGGCCTCGGCCACAGCGCGAGAATGGATGAGGCCACGGAGTGGCCGAGGTTTTTGGCAACACGAAACACTTGGAAAGATCAAGGCCTTGACGGGACATCAGAGAGAGCTTCCACCTGCCACACTGTTTATTTTAGTGCCTTACATGGGAGCCAAGCTGCTTTGAAATCCCGGCTCCTCATGACTCACCCCGCAAGAATTAAACAATTTCCATCCCGGCTCCGTGCTGTGGCGGAGCAGCTGTGGTTCTTCCAGGCTCCTGGAGAAGCCAATGGATTGAGCAGCTCCCAGGGGTCCCAGCACCACCGGTGAGGATGGGGACAGTGTGGTGTTCAGACAGAATGTTCCTCAAATGGCCCCGAGTTGGTGAGATCCCCTCTGGAAGCGCAGCCCCTAAATGGCATCGCTGTGCCTGAGTGCTGTAGGTTGAGTGAGAAGGGCTGCAGTGGGGATGCCGGTGCTGCAGGGCCAGAACAGCCCCAAAGTGGCAAAACGCCCAAAATGGAGAGCATCAGAAGGATACATGCCCCAAACCCTGCTCTGAGCTTAATTAATTAGCATTAAGCGGATGCAGAGGAGAGAAAGAAAGAAGAGGTCCCGAATTCCGGCTCTATCTCAGGGTTGCTCTGTGCCAGCAGCCCCGTGGCAGACGGCAGCACCGTGCACAACGCACACGTGGGTTTGGGGCATCTCAGTGCCCACAGAGCCGTGCTGTCACCAATGCTCCCTTTCCCCTCGCTCCTCCCCAGCTCTCCCCATGCACTCTAAGTAAAACCAGAGCCCTGCGCTCCACATGGATCTGCTTTCCCAAAGTGAAAAGCAGCCCAAGGCGAGGAGCTGCAGAGCTCTCCACTTTCCCTCATTCCTCCCACGGGGCTGAGGACAGCCCCACAGCTCTGTGTGCCCAATCCATGGGGCAGCAGGGAGAGAGCCAGGAGGGTCAGGGTGGTGCAGCTGCATCCCTTGTCCCTACTACCACCTCTCCCAAGGGGCAGTTCCTTTTATGACCTTTATCCACTGATTCAATGGGTTTAACCAGCAGCAGAAGCCACCTTTTGTGCTAAGAGGTGGGAACGGAGAGGTAAAACTACGGGGAAATGTTTTGTGATTGCATTGCTCAGCATCAGCCGGAGCAGAGAGCGCGAATGCAGAATCACTCCTTTGAGGTGGGGGTAAACCAAGGATGTGAAACACAACGTGGTAGCAAAAGCACCGCACAGAAACGGCCCTTTGATGGTGGGCAGGAAAAGAAAACAGAGCATGGAAGCACTCCTGTCAACACCGGAGGATTCTCCCCAGAATCTTTACGTCCAACCTCAACAGGGAACACGCAGGCAAAGAGGAAATCAGTGCTAACGTGAGCCAAAAAACCACAAGTATGACAGCCCAGGCACCATAGGTGCTGGCAAATGGCGCTTCTCCAGCCCCAAATTTCCCACTCCTGCCAAAACCTGCTCTGAATGACAGCCCTTTTGGAGCGACGAACCAACCCTTCCAACGCTAAATAACCGCACGATGCCAGAAAGAGGTGGTTTGCTGAAGGAAACTAATTGCTGTGGCTTGTTTGAACAACCCCAGTGCCTGGGGAAATAGGGTTAAAAGCTTACATTTTGGCAGCGGGGCTGAGCTCGGGCCCCAGATGTGCTTTTCTCTGGGCCAATTTCGACACCACTGGTATCCACAGAACCTCCTCCTGCACTGAGGAAGTCACTATGGGACCCAGCGGGACCGGTGACACGGGAGAACACTGAGGAATGTGGTCCTAAAAGCAAGCAATGCCACCTCCAGCCCAGCACTGAGGCATCCCTCCGTCTGGCTGTCCCTTTTCCCCAAAATCTGCTGTTTTTGCACAGAAGGAGCTGGTTTGTCAAGGCGCCCGCCAGGGATTACAGTGCTTTGCTGAGGGCAGGGAGACCCGATAGAGGTTTGCAAATCCAATTTGCACTAAACCCTTCCAGTGGGTTTTGGACGGTGCACGGGATAACATCACATTAGCATTTAGCATCCGACTCCAGCAGCAGCTGCCGACATATTGAAGCACTTAGAGCTGCTCTGCAGCGACCGAACGAGGAATTCCTCCTGAGACGGCGACGGCGGAGTGCTGGGAAATGGAGATTTCGTGGAATCACAGAACATCCCAAGTTGGAAGGGATCATCAAGTCCACATTCTGCCTCCGCACGTGGTCACCAAAAATTCACACCGTATTTCTGAGTGCTTCCCGAACTTTGCTCCCCTTGCAAAGGAGGTGCATGCTGCCACGAGGAGCTGTAGGGCATAAGGGAGCTGTAGGTCCACCACGAGGAGATTTAAGGCCACCATGAGGAGCTGTAGGGCATAAGGGAGCTGTAGGTCCCCACCACGAGGAGCTGTAAGGCCAACATGAGGAGCTGGAGGGCCACCATGATGGAGCTGGAGGCCATAAAGAAGTTGTACAGTCACCAAGAGGAGCTAGAGGGCTGCCATGAGGAGCTGTAGGGCATAAGGGATCTGTAGGGCCACCATGATGGAGCCGTAGAGCAGCCATGAGGAGCTGTAGGGCGTAAGGGATCTGTAGGGCCACCACGAGGAGCTGTAGGGCTATCAGGATGGAGTTGTAGGGCCACCATGATGGAGCTGTCGGGACACCATGATGGAGCTGTAGGGCCACTGTGAGAAGCTGGAGGCCAAAAGGAACCTGTATGGCCATCAGGAAGGAGATGTAAGGCCACCATGGGGAGCTGCAGGCTGCCATGAGGAACCTGTAGGCCATAAGGGGGCTATAGGGCTGCCACGAAGAGGCTGCAGGCCACCATGAGTACTCCCTGTTTGCTCTTCTCTAAGCCAGACAAACTGAGGATCTCAGCCACTCCTCATGCTCTCTGAACCCTTTGCCATCTTGTTGCCCTCCTTTGGACACTCTCTAAAAGTTTTGAGTCCTTCCTGCCCACTGGCACACGTTCCCCTCCAGCTCCATTTCAGCAGCCCCAAAAGGTTGGTTTGGAGAAGGTTCAAAGCTGGGAGATGATGAGGGCTGCAGACAATGGGGAAAATCGGGGCAGGTGTGTGAAGCACAGTGGGTCAGGACTGCCTGGTCCTTTGTGTGCACGGACACCATCGTGGCAGCACCATGGCACTGTGCTCCTGTCTCCATGGGCAAACGGCCTGTGGGGTCAGGGTTTTCTATAGGAGGAGCTGAGCAGCTTCCATAAGTGCAGAGCTTTGCCCTCAAAGCCTCACCACCAGTGGTTCCAGGGTGGTGGCACTCATGTCTGTGCTGCCCAGAGCCACTTGGGATCAGATATGGCCTGGGCAAGACGAGGCAGACAGCAGCCATCTGTCCTTCCCCACCAGTGTCACTCTCCACAGCCACCCACCTGCCTCACACCAATGATCCCAACCCCAATGTCACGGGCTGCACCCCATACCTGCCTCATCCCCATGTCCCCAAGGGCTTCAAGCAGGGGCGCAGCACAGCCAGCATCCTGCAGGACCCCATCCACCACTGCCCCAGGAAGCTTGTGAGATGCTTGGAAGGCTCGTGCTGCCTTGCTGCTGGCTCCTTGCAGCCCTCTAAGCTGCTGTGGATGAGGGTGGACACCCAATGGGGGCATGGCTCTCATAGGGGCACAGGGCTGTGGCACTCGGCGCAGGCAATGACTGCCTCTTGCCTCCTCCTGCTGCTCCACTGCTGGCACCATCCTTCCCAGATGGCTCCACAGAGCTGCTAAGCCTCAAAAATGCAGTCTTAATAAGCCTGCACCACTTAACGAAGACAGCAGCTGGCCTGTAAAACCGCAGGCGAGCCGTTCTATAAGGGACAGCCCAGAGGGACAGGGCACAGTGCCTGCCCCAAGGGGTGTGGGTGAATTGGTTTGTCCCCCTGTCACCTGCTTTGATCCCCTGCCCTATGCGTGGGCATGACACCCATCTGTTCTGCCAAGGCAAGGCAACAGAGAGGGAAAAACCCAGGGGACTACGAAATGTCTCTGCTGGGAGCATCCCATGGCTGCTCCTCCCCGTGCTGCTGCTACTTGGGAACCACAGTGCCACCGTGTCATTGGATGCAGGGCCCACAACCCCAAATAGGAGTGGGGGCTTTGCCCCATCAGGGGGTCCCTAAGCCCATCAGCTCTTTAGAGGAGAGGATCAGAGAGCAACAACCACTGCAATTAATACACTGTGTGCTCCCTGCCCAGCCACAGCCAACAACAACATCATTGACAGCAGAAAGAAACCACCGAAAGCTGCACAGAAGCTGCTGCTGGTCACAATCTGAGCACTCGGTGCTTTTGCAGCTTTGCTGCTGGAGGAAGGCATGGAGGTGGGTGAGAGCAGCTCTCAGCCACGGGATGTGACCACGGAGCTGCTCCCAGCCCTGCAGTGGAGCTGCTTGCTCAGTCCATCCCCAAATCTCAGGGACTGTTTGCTTGCTTTGAGAGCTGCCATTTGCTCAGGGATGCATTTTTCCAGGAGATGAGCTTGCGGACCTCTTCACCCAACTAACATTGCCTGGAAAAACAGCCAAGGTGAAATAAAGGGCTCTCCAAAGCCCCACTATGGCAAATTCTGCTCCGGGGCAACTCAGTGCCAGGCATCACCCAGGAGAGCTCACAGTTTTGGTCTCAGCACTGCACGTCCCCACAGCCCAGACCCTGCAAGCTCAGCCTGGCCAATGTTCAAAGGAAACCTTTCCTGCTTGGAAAAAGATGTGGTTCCATCCAAATCAAAACACTTCACGAAAAGCAGCATTGATGGCACCAGCATTCCTTGTCAGGGGGCTGACAGGCTGGCGACGCGGCCTTTGAACAGCTGCAGGAGGAAATGCTTTTTTGTCATCGCTTGAGAACAACACGGTGGCAAACGACTGTTTCAGTTTAGCTCTTTGGAGTTACAGTGAGACCGTTTGGGGTTTCGTGACAAAGAAGTGAACAGAGCAAAACTGCTCGTGGCATTTCCTTTCCTGGGGCAGCGGCGGAAGGGCTGGCTCCTTCCCATGCTGGGGATGCTCCTTCACATGAGAGCATCCCTGTGGCACCGGCAGCAGCCAGCTTGTGTTTCTTTTCCCTTCTGCCACCTTCAGTGGGGAAAGACTGCTCCAAATCACTGAAAGAGATGCGCTGGAGGGGATTCCTTTGGTCTGATCTGCAAAGGATGGGGCTGGAGTAGAATGCTCGCCCAGATAAGGACATCAGCCGGCCCCAGAGCTGCATCCCTGCAGCATCTTTTGGGGATGCCAGTGGCATGGCAGAGAGCACGCAGCATCCTGATCCTGACCCCCCCACCAGAGCTGTCCCTGCGCTTAGTGAGAGCTCGGCTCCTGGCAGCAGGGCTGTGCACACGTGCTTTAGCTTGGAGCAGCATGGAAAGTGCCTGCGGCACCAGGGGAAAAAACACAGCAGTGAAACACAGTAACCCTGAGCCACGTGCCTGGCCCATCCATCCACCCCGCAGCATCCCCCGTCAGCCACCTCTCGGCCCCACTGGGTACCACAGGATGCTCCAGGGGAGGATGCTGCCATCACCAGGCAGCCCCAAACACAGCCCTGTGTTTGTGGGATTGCCACAGGATGGGCCTCCCTGGACAGAAAGCTGCGTGCCTAATGCCACCACGTCAGGCATGGGGACAGCCAAGGTGACACTGCTCTGATTACACTGCTGCATGGGCCAGGCTTGGGACCACAGGAGAGGCATTGCGCATCTCAGACCATCCCTTGCATTCATTCCGCTGTAGGTAGAAGCTGACCCACAAAGCACACCCCAGAGATGTGAGGTTGGCCCAGCAGCTCTGCCAGGGGATCCCACCGGGAGAGCAGGGAGCTGCTGAGCACCGAGCTGTGATTCACGGCTGCACCATGGGAGGGCACCCAGTGCAACCACCACCAGCCCCGCTCTGCACCCACCGAGCCCTCCCCCTGGAACCCAGGGGTGCTCCCAACCCAGGGACCCCCAGTTCCAGTGCCTGTATGTCCCTGGCTACGTCCCAATAAGCTGGGCCAGCTCCTGCATCCAACTCAGGGTGCTGCAAGGTGCTGGGTGCTCTCACCCACCCAAAATTTGCAGCCATGCGACATGAGAGCAGCCCGGTGCTGCAGGTGCCTCTGATCCGGTGCTGTTAAAAACAAACAAACCAAACACCATAAGATGTAGAAATGAAACAAAAAGAGTTGTTTTCCCCCAGCAGTGCTCCGGTGGGGACATGGGACAGCTGGCAGCCCTCCCTGTGCAGCAGGCAGGTGCCCGGCGATGTCCCTAAGGATGCTCACACCACAGCAGTGCCACATCCCAGTGTGGCATCGCCAGCTCCGCTTTGTCACCTGGATTTGGTGCTGCTTTGGGGCACACCTGGGCCCCAGATAAAGCCAGCAGCTTTAAAAATCAACGGGCAAACGAGTGTTTAAAACCTCTGAAAACGTCCCTTCAGGGCCCTCCCGTCCCCACCTGATTCCTCCGCCCCGCATCACGCCGCGTCTCCGCGCTTCTGCTGTTCGACCCGGCGGCGCACAGCAACGCAGGATCGGGGATTCGGGATCCACAGGTGAGCCCGCTGACAGAACCGGGACTTCAGCACGGGGCCGGGACTCACCCGGAGCTCCCGACCGCCCCTCCCGCCGCAACGCCCCGGCGCCGAGCTGCGGGTCGGCTCCCCGAGCAGCGATCGGATTTAAATCAGTGCCGGCCACGAGCTACCATATATGTGCAATAAAGACATCTGAGGTCTACGTTGTTTTGTTAAAGCCTTCGTACGGAGAGTGGGAAATTCCCTCCCTCGACGCCGCGCTGCCGTTGGCCTCCGATCCCCGCGGAGCTCCGGATGCCGAGGATCGGAGGGACCCGAGGAGGGCAGAGCCGGTTGGAGGTGACGGTGCGGCGGATCCTTTCCGTTTCTTAAGCTAATATTTAGACAGGACGCGTTTTCTCCCCTAACCCGAAAGCGCCGCACCACGAGCCGTCCGAGCCGCGTTTGCCTTTCTGCGCTGCGGGACGCCCTCCAACTATGAAGCAAACTCCTCCGGCAGCCCCAACGGCACCGGACGGGCGGGGGGCAGCGGGGGGCAGCCCGGTTCTGGAAGCACCGCTTCGTGGGGCGGCTCCGCTTGTTGGGCTCCGCTTGTTGGGTTCCAGGGGTGCGAGGGGACGGCGGCAGAGCCGGGACCGGGCTCGGGGGTGCGGGAAGGATCCGTGCGGGATCCGTGCAGGTGCTCCCGGTTCCACGGGGGGGTTTTCTTACCTGCAGGCCGGGCCGGTGCGCAGCGCTCAGCGGCGGCTCCGTGCTTGGACCGGGACGCGCGTGGGACCGGGAGCCGCCATCGGCGAGAAGCGGTGCGGTTCGGTTCGGTTCGCTGGTGCTGAGCCCGGCACGGCTCGGTTCGGCTGTGGCACGGCTGCAGCACGGCTCGGCTCAGCACGGAGCGGGGGGGGCTCGGCCACCGCCTCCTCCCCGCGGCGGGGGGCGGGTTTGGAGCGGGTCGGCTCCCGAGCCCCGCCCGGTCCCGCCTCCCTCCCCCCGGTCCCGAGCTGAGCTCCGGGCCGAGCTCCGGGGCCGCTCCCGGTGCCGCTCCGCACCCCGCGCATCGTTTGATCTAATCCGTAATTTCTTTTCTTTTACCGCTTCTCCGTTTGCCAAAGGGAACAAGAAATAGTTCGGAGAGATGGGGGTCCTCCATCCCCCGCGGAGCTCGGGGACGAGGAGCCGTGTGACAACCTCTGAGCCGTCAGCCCCCGGCCAGGCTGCAGCGATGCTCTAATATGGCGATTGGGGAGAAGTTATTTCTAATCGTAAAGAAATCCAGGTCAGCCAGACAAAGAGAGATGTCAAGGAATTGAAATCCTACCAGAAACACATCGAGTTTTAGGCAGACAGAGGCTCAAAGTGCTGCAGTTCCAAGGCCAGAGGGGACACCGGGCCCTGGCAGCTGATGGGACACGGGGTGACCTTGGGATGCTCCAGAAGAGCCAAGGACGTCCCCTCCCTTTATCTCAGCTGTCTCCTAATGGGACAAGCACTCCTCCAGCCAAATCCATGCCCATGTACTCACTGCAGCACTGCAGGACGGGTGGAAGCATCCCTGCTGCTCCCCTGTGACCGCAGAAAGCCAATTTAGCCAACAGAAAGAAGCAGAAAGTGATGTTTCTTTCAGGTTTGGTGACAAATAGCTGCTCCTGCTGCTCTCTGCCCTGCCATCATTACGCTCCAGAGTTAACACCCTCACCAGCAGCCCCCGCTTTGCTGCGCCCTCATGGCAGCCCCTCTTCACAGCCCCCAGCACCGGAGAACCCCCCCCTTCCCAATGTGGGAAAGCAGCAAGATGTGCAAACAGGCACTGCAGCAGCTTAATGACTTCTTTTTTTTTTTTCCCCCCCATTGTCCAGTCCTCCAGCCCCCCCAAAATGTTTGCTTTTGGAAGAAATGCGATCTGAGCGCCGGGTTGGCCGTTGTGCAACAAGGAGGGCGCAGGCTGGGGCAGGCTGGGATCAGGCTGTGTGCCCACCTGGGGCACCTGGCTGAGGGTTGGGGGGGTCCTGGCAGCCACCTGCACTTCCCTGAGCAAACAAACAAACAGAGACCCAGCGTTCACAGCACGGAGGAGGAGGGTGAAACTGAAATCCTGTTTGCTGGGATCGCTGAGGGGAAAGCAGCAGGAGGTAAAGAAAGCAAAGCTAATTGGCTTGGCGGTTAGGTGAGTTGGCAGCCAGCGGGATGCTTGCTTTTAGGGACAGATTAAAGCCAAGCTAAGTGTCACCCTTTGCACCTGGAGGTGTCCCCTCTGCTGTTTCCCAGGTTCCAGCTCAGCCTGGTTCCAGTGCAGCGTTATCAGGGGTTGGGGGTGAAGGATGCCTGAGCCCTGTGCTGCTCAGTGCTGGGGGTGAGCAGGGCACGTGCCTGGCATCCTCCTCTTAGCAGGAAGGAACACTGCACCGACATTCTGACTAACTTGCTGGGCTCGGGATCTGTCTGAAATAAATGGAGAAATGCTAAGAAGCAGCAGTGAGAATCCCCAAGCACCAGCTGCACGTGGAGCAGCACCTCCATCGCTCCTCTCCGCACTCTCCCATCCAAGCTGAGCACTGCCTGCTGGATACTGCAGCGTTGCATTGCAGTGTGAGCTCTGGAGACCAAAAAAGAGAGAAATCTGGTTGGGAAGGAACACAGGTGTCCTTCGAAAGCTAACCATGCTGGGCACCACCAAAGGGGCTGCTCTTGTGGGGGGTTCTCAGGAGGAAATGGCCATTGGTAATGGAGGGATTGGAGGTCTAGAAACTCAGCACTCCTCTATGGCATGCTGCTTCCTTCTCCTGCCTTCCTCCTGTTTGTTTTTGCAAGTATGAATACACTGGGACTGCTTTCTTTAACGCACACCGTGTTTTGCCAGGGGTCTGGGTGACCTTCCCAGAGGGGTCTGCAGAGCCCACGGTCACTGTGGTCCCCATTTCTCACGATGGTGATGGAACCCCCAGCCCCAGTGCACCAGCAACACCGCATGCGGCCAAATGGGAGCCCGATGGGTTTGGCCCCAGGTGCTGCTTTTCCCCCCCAACATAACAATGCTCCACTTTGA
The DNA here is from genome assembly GCF_987193195.1 of Phasianus colchicus. Lineage (NCBI taxonomy): Eukaryota > Metazoa > Chordata > Aves > Galliformes > Phasianidae > Phasianus > Phasianus colchicus. The sequence goes on from NC_143463.1 coordinate 2,052,453, forward strand.
CATGTCCAGCAGCATCCCACGATCCCTTCGTGCTCTGCAAGCAGAAGGCAGCAGCAGTCCTGCCAAAGCCCCAGTAGCTGCTGAGCAAACAGCCTAATGTGAACCAGCCCTGACGGAACGGGAGGGAACGTGCCCGAAAAAGCATCGAAGGCGTTTGGGAGCCGTAACAAAAGCACATGATGTCACAGAGGCATTGAGGAGTGATCAGGAAGCACAGCCTGGGACCATTTGCATCTTTCCTTTTAACTAACATTTTCCTAATGACGTGTGCAGCGTGCTGGGTGATATGCAGTTTCCATTGGCCTTGGGGGGGGGGTTCGCTGGAGAGCCCAAATGCCATCTTGCCTGGCCCCACACCTCACCCCTTCTAAAAGCAAAAGAGCAAATGAAGTGCAGCGAGCAACCGAGGGGCTCCCATTGAGGTCTGGGAGTCACTGTTGTTTGCCTTGGCTGCCTCCCATTGACCAGCCAAGCTGCCCTTGATCCGCGTGGGTTTATCCGGCCCCACGCTGATGCCTTGTAGGATAACAGCAGAGCCTGGAGAGTTCTTCTGCTCCTCTGGGAATTCCTGCTTGCAGCTGCACAAGCAGTCTGGAGAAGCAGCACGGTGGGGTCTGATGTGTAATACTGCATGGTGGGGTCTGTTGGGCATGTTGGCCCCATGGAGGTGTTTGCACGGGTGGTAAGAGTGGTGGTAAACCCAGGAATGAGCAGTCTGGGGATGCACCCTGGCTGTGCGTGGCCTCTGGAGTGGCACATTCAGCTGCTGTGCTTCCAAACACCTCCCCGGTGCAGCCCAGCCCATCCAATGTGAGAAGCTGTTGAGGAAATAGAATCGTAGAATCATGGCGTGGTTGGAAAAAAGTTCAAAGCCCCCCCAGTTCCAACCCCCTGCCATGGGCTGGCTGCCTGAGAGGCTGCTCAGGGCCCACCATGGCCTTGGGCACCTCCAAGGATGGGACACCCACTATTTGGAGAGCTCCTGTGCTCTCAGACAGGCATTCTCAAAGATGTCCATCCAGCTCCATTCCATTCCTTTGTTCCTAAGGCCAGCTTCCCATGGGATCCCACCCAACAATTCCTTCAGTAGGGATGACACCACGCAACAGAGCCCAGTGCAAACCCAATGCCATCAGCTGCAGTCCCAGCTGCAACGAAGTCTTGGACATCTTCCCATCTCTACATCACCCCAAAAAGCTCTGGCTTCCCACCTGAGGTTAGCACTGCCCCGGGCTCCTGCTCGCAGCCTGACCCGTTGGATTCCTGGAGAGGAACCACTGGAATGGGGTGAAAAATTGGCAACAGGCAGAAAGTACATGGTACGGAATGTCACGCTCCAAATCCACCATGAACAAGTGTCCGTAAACACCGGGGGGGGGAAACCTAAGCAATTAAGTCATTTTCAATGTCAAATAGCCCACGGACCCCACATTCGGACATGACAGATGAACAAAAACATAGGCATTAAAAATTCCTGAAAACTAACAAAGGAACAATGATTAATTTCTCTCTGTTCCAGGGCAATCGCATTATATACACACAAAGGAGTCATAAAAATTCCAGGATGACGGAACAAAATCCTTACAGAGCTCCACGGATAAAATACAACCGCGTTGGAAGGAGTTGGAACGGTCCACGGAGGGAGCACAGTGGCTGCAGCTCATCATATGGAGAAATCCCTTCATCCTCCAGTCAATGATCCCATGGGGTCCCAAGAAGGGGAGAGTCCATGGTGACAAACCGTGGTGCTGCCAACGTCCCCAAGGAGCCTTGGGAAGGGAGAAAATCAAAAGCACTTCCATCCGAGAGAGGGTTTTGCTCTTCAGTTATGGGGAAGATATTCCAAACCCAAACCACAAAGCAAATATCATTAAGGGAGGCCGTGGTTTCGCTCGTTGGCTTTTTAGGGGATGTTTTTCATCAGAAACGGCTGCTTAGTCTGCAAAGGGACTCACGGAGGGTGCTGAGCAGTGCCCCTGTGCTCTGCCCTGTGCATAGCAGTGAGGTGGCTGGGCGCTGGGGGCCAGCACTGTGCCCACAGCAGATGTCTCTGTTGGCAGCAAGCCCAGCTCAGGGTCCCCTTGTCCCTCTGTCCACACTGCAGGGCAGCGCTCAGCCAGCAGGGATCCCGTATCCTATTGGGATATGGGAAAGTGTGAAACTTCGGGATGGGATAAGACATGGGGGGAAAAAAAACAAAAAACAACACATGGCAACGCATGGAATGGCTCCAGAAATGGCTCCAGAAATGGCGTAACACATCGCGGCGCTGGAGCAAGAGTGGGATGGAGTGGGAGCCCTGGTGGTGGCTGTGGGGTGGCTGTGTCCCCACATCCCCACCCATCGCTGGCAGCAGCCCTGGCCCCAGACTCCTGTCCCGGGGAGGTGTGCCGGGCGAGAGCCATGGCAACTCTTACACAAAGTGTCAACAAAATCAGCCAAAGAATGACTTTCTCATGAAGTCTCCGGGGAGGCAAGAGGAACTCAGGCCAGACCTGCCTGCCATAAAACAGGCTTTAAATTTTTTGCAGCGGAGGCTGAAGCAGAGCTGAGCTGAGGGTTTGCTTCAGCTCCGTTGCGTCCAATGGAAGGGAATGGCTTGGGTCAATGGGAAGGGTCAGTGCTTGGGGATGGGTCTTGGAGGGGGATGAGAGGGACACTTTGCATTAACTCTGCTTGTTGTTCGGTGTACAACTTGAAAAACAAGTTTCCTTTAAAACCGAATTAAAAAAAAAAAAAAAAAAAAGGTAATGATAATTATTTCTTTAATGGAAAAATGCAGCCAGAAGGCAGCTTTTTCAGATCCACGTGCATCACTCCTCAGCATGGGCCGTCCAGGACAGGTCTGCAGCTCCCGCAGCCCCTCCCGACTCAGTCACACATCTGAAGCCGACCCCAAAACACAGCCCAGAAGGGTCTGACACAAAGTTGGGAACCCGCCAAGAAATTCCTCGTGGCAAGCAGTCGGCGAAGCGTCGATCAGTGGGGTCCCTGCCTGGCGAACCCCTGTCGGTAACGGTGAATTACGAGCAAGCTCTGGGTTGAAATGAGGCAGAATAAATCTAATCATATTTTTATGAACCCCTTTTCCTCCCGTGGGCCGAGCTCTGAGCGCACGCTGTGCAGTGGGAAGGCTCTGCCTTCCTCCCCATCCATCCCCTTCGCAGGGTCGGATCGTTGCCAGATGGAGCTGTGATGGATGGGGTCCCCGGAGCGGGGCTGTGCCCATAGGGCACCCTGCCTGCAGCACGGCCGTCTCCAAAGGGCTCCTTCACTCCTACTTGGGTGTGAAGGTCACAGAGCAGATCTTGCCTGGTGCATTATAAACTGCATTTCAGCCCTGCATTCAAATCTCCCCTTCGTTTTTCCCAGGGAGGGGAGATTTGTTCCTTGGAGGTGTGCAGCTGGGAGCCAAGGATGGATGGTGCCTGAGGAGTGATGCTCTGATCATGGGGATGCACAGCATCCCAGTGAAATGACCCTGCATGATTCCACTGCCCAACTCAGCCCCTTTGCAACCATGGGGTTTGTTCAACCCTGCCCACTGGAACTAGATGATCTTTGAGGTCTTCTCCAACCTAAAACATTGTATGATTCTATGGGTTTGGAGCTGCTGCCTCGAAGCAGAGTTTGGTCTGCAATGGGATTGGCACTGGTGGAACCATTGGGATAATGTCCTGAAACCAGTGTGAGGAGGGTGGGAGACACAGCGAGTGCTCTCAACACCATAAAGCACCCCGTGACCTTCGGGAAGAGCAGCTCCATGGGAAACGTGGCACAGAGCAGCCCAGAGCCCAACCCTCCCCATGGGTCCTTCGGGTCCTGTTCTACCCTGCAGCAGCCCACATCCCGCTTGGGCAGCACTGCCCCACAGCCCAGACGAACCCACGGAGGAGGAACCCAGCTGCCAGAAGTGCTGCTAGTGCTGCTGGTTCCTCCTCTCCTTGCAGAGGAATCGAACCACCCAGCTGCTGCTTTGCACTGGGTAATGAACCCACACTTTTGCTGAGCGTTGTAGCAAGTGAGTGCTGCCAGACCACAATTTCTCATGGATGCAGCACCCCTGGGCTCGTGGCAAAGCACTGCGAGGAATTTGGGGAGCTCAGGTTGAGGACTGCAGCAATTCTGCAAATAAATCACCCAAACCAATTCGCCAGCTCTGTCGTCTGCTTGATCGGGTTGTTTTTTTTTTAGGTGACACGTGAAAATGGCAGCTCGGAGCAGAGCTTTGCACTGAGCTGAGCTGAGCCACAGCCCAGTCAGGACGTGGGGAGCAGCAGTGGGGTTTGGAGCAGCCCCAAGAGTGGGAGATGGGAACACAACACTGGGTTCTGCTGCATCCCTGAGGTGACTGACTGTGTTGGAAAACCCATTTGTCCATTGGAAAAAAGATGAGCCCAGCAAGGCGAGTGTGCTGGGCTCTGCTCGTCTGCACAACGCACACACGGAAAAGAGAAATTAATTAAAAAGAAAAGAAGTGAAAAATAAAATGCATGCTGAACCAGCCTGTCTGAGCCCCTTGGGCTGCCTTGAGATGCATGATGCTTGCCCTCCGTACCCACTCCACAGCCAATAAATCCTCCTCTTCGTTAAACACTGCAGGTCTCAATTAATTAAATGAGCACAACAACCACAGCCCCCCTCGGCAATTAGAGAAGTGGCTGGGTAATTAGATGGAATGTTAATTTAATTTCCAGGAGGGAGAAGGAAAGGAAAAAAAAAAAGAAAGGGAAAGAAGGGAAGCAGGAAGGGGCAAATGGGATTACGTTTGATGAGAGGGGAATTAAAAGTCACTCAGTCATAGAGCAATTAAAGAAAAGTCCTCAAATTGCTCCTCTAGAAGGATGGGACCACCGGGTGGTGTTGTGAGTGATGCTCACCCCGATCCCTCCGGGACCTCGTGGGGACCTCAGGGACAAAGGATGGGGATGGGGACACAGCTCTGAGCTGAGCCGAGTGTGCAGCGCCGCTCAGCGCATCCCTTCCCCATCGCTCAGAGCTGAAGGGCTGAACCCTCCTGCAGACCCCCATAGGATGAGGGCAGGAGCATTGCAGAGGGTAAAGCAGAGAGTCTGTGACCCGACACAGCTTTGGGATGCGGCACACTGCTCGCCAGCACTGCCAGTCTGATTTTATTAGCTAAAGCCACATGAGACAAAGCAGAGACCCACACGTCGGGCTGCCAACGCCAGCTCTAATTCGAGCACCTACAACTCACCAGCTTGTAATTATGATGCGGAGCATTCACAGCAGTCCGGCAGGAAGAAATATTTTCCACCAGACAGACGGCTGCGTCTGGGCATTCAGTCCAAGGCTGGGAGGAGGGAGGTGAATGGAGGCAGAGCGGCGGCTCGGTGGTGGCATGGGACAGCCCAGTGTCCCCAGAGCTGCTGGCATGTGATGGTGACACGGGGCTGGGACACAGTCCTGTGAGCTGGGTGGGGGAGGATGGAGAGCCAGCATCCCCAGCATCTATGGGTGCTCACGCTGCTCTCCAGCCCCGAGGACTCTGTCTCTTCAGTGCCCCACAGCTCTGCTTGGTCCCACATCTTCATCCCTGGTCCCACAACACCATCACTGATCCCACATCCCCATCCCTGGTGCCTTATTGCCATCCCTGGTCCCATGGCCCCACCTTTGGTCTAATGGTTCTAATGGGTCTAAAGGGTTCCATCCCTGGTCCCATATTCCCATCCTTGTTCCCACATCCCCATCCTTGTTCCCACATCCCCATCCCTGGTACCACATCCCCATCCCTGGTCCTATATTGCCATCCCTGGTCCCATGTCCCCACCCCTGGTCCCATATCCCCATCCTTGTTCTCATGTCTCCATCTCTGCTCGCACGTTGCCATCCCTGGTCCCACATCCCCGTCACTGATCCCACATCCCCATCACTGATCCCACATCCCCACCCTTGTTCCCATGTCCCTATCCCTGGTCCCATGTCAAAGAATCATAGAATGGTTTGGGTTGGAAGAGACCTTTAAGATCATCTAGATCCTCCCCCCTTGCTACAGGCAGGAACACCTCCCTCTAGACCAGGTTGCCCACAGCCTCATCCAGCCTGGCTCTGTATGCTTCCAAGGAGAGGGCATTCGTATGCCCCCATCTCCAGTCCCAGGTCCCCATCCCTGGGCTCAACCCCAGATTTCTTGGAGCCCCAAAAGCCTCATGGAGATCACTGGGAGGGGAAAACCATTCCGTGTACCTGGAATTCAGCATTTGCTTCAGCTCCATCCCTCCCACCAACAGCCCCTGAGCAATGCACTCTATCACCTGTGGGGTTTTGCAGGAGCTCCATGTGCCCTCAGGATGCTGCTGCCCTTTGGTGTTTATTTGCTGAGCGGTAATTAGAGTGGTGTAATTATAATCAGTGCTGGTTTACAGAAGAATCACTTTGCTCTGTGCTGGGCCCCCCCTGCTCTTCCAGCCACGTGCCAAAACAAACCGACCCGTGGGAGCCCAACCAGAACCCAGAGCTTCTGCACCAAAAGGGATGCAAAGAGGGGATGGGAAATGGGGTGAAGTAGGGGGCTGGGGACCCCTACCCCTTTTGGGATGGCTGTTGGAAGAAAGGCTGTGGGGGGAGCGTGGGGCTGAGCTGGGAAATGGAGCCCAGAGCTTCGTGTTGAGTGCAGCTGTGAGGGAAAAAAACCTCCTCAGCCCCAAAACCTGCGGATGAAAATATTTACATTTTCTTCCTGTGCTTTCAAGGCTGGCTGGAAATAATAATAATAATAATAAAAGAAGAAGCGTTTTCATTTGGGGAAGCAGTTCCCTGATTTTTTTTTTTATTATTATTATTTTTTTAATGGGTCTCTTCCAAAGCTCAACGGGTGAAGCTAGAGCTAAAAATGCACCTTTTCAAATCAGGTGCTTTGGGAGAACTGCTGTTGAAATGCAGCTCTATGAGGAGGATTTGGACTGCTGCTACACATCGCCTCCACCAACTGCTGCTCTCACCTCTGCAGATAAAGCACTAATCCCTGGGTTTTGGGAGACCTCTGGAAGCTTGGACGTGTTGCTGCAGGAAGCCCAAAGGGAGCAGCTGCAGCTCTGGGGTGAGGTGAGGAGAAGGGGCTGTGGGGCTGCCACTGTGCCTACATCTGTGAAGTGTTCCCCAATTCCAATTGCAAGTTGCATGTGTCACCTGGAGGATCATTGTCCTCCCAGTGCCACCTCTGCATTGGAGGGCCAGGCAGCAGTGCTGTCCTCATCACCATCCCCACTGCCATCCTTTCTCCATCATCATCATCATCACCAGCGCCATCATCATCACCATCACCATCACCATCCTCATCCTAATCCCCATTACCATCCCCATCCCCATCCCAGTCCCCATTGCCATTCCCATCCCCATTGCCATCCTCATCCCCACCCTAGTCCCCATCCCTATCTTATCCCCATCCCAGTCTCCATTCCCATCTCATCTCCATCCCAATCCCCATCCCCAACCCCACTGCCATCCCATTCCCCATCGCCCTCCCCATTCCATCCCATCCCCTCCTGCATGGAACCCAATGAGGCAGCTGAGGAGGACACTTCCCTCATGCCCCCTTTCCCATTGCTCTCTGCCTTGTCCTACAGCAGACACCAGTGCTGGGAGGGGGTATTACTTTTCCCCAGGGCTTTGAGGGGATTTAAATAGGATTGGGAAGGAAGGAACCACTCTGCTGCTCCCAGCAGCGCTTTGGTGGCCTTGAGCCTAGCAAAGAGCTGCTCTGAACTGCTGCTGGTGGAGCTCAGCCAGAGATGGACACTATTTCCTGAGCTGTTTACATTGCTGAGATGTTACACCTCATTCCTGGCGCGGGCTGAGGTGCCCGTTTGGATGCACCCGCGCAGGGCGAGCGCCTCCGAGGTTCTGCTGTCATTGATTTTGTGTTGGGAAACAAAACAACGGAGCTCAGTGCTGCTGCAAGGTCAGACCGTAGGGAGTGCATGATTTGCAAAGGGGTTGGGGCAGAGCGGGGCTGGGGATCAGGATGTGGCATACAAGCTTGGACTCGTGTCCATATTTCTCAGACATGGAGAGGTTTCAGTGCCCCATGTGCCACCAGGCAGATGTTTCCCCTCTGCAACTTTGATGCTCCTATATTTCTAAGCCAAAACCAGGCAGGGTTCATGAGTTACAGTGATTTCCTCCTGACTCACACCAGTCTCATCCCAAGGCACGCTCAGCCCCAGGGCTGCAGCAGGACAGCTCTGCTCGCACGGCGGGCGCGCAGCCAGCCCCAACCTCGCCTCCGGAGGATGCGTTTGTAGACAGTTTACAGATCTGCCTTCCTGCTCTTAAATATTTGGGGTCCTTTTGTTTCCCCTCACCTGGAAAGGAGGTGTGAGAAAAGTCCCTGTCCCCAAGTGACACCGCAATGTCACCGCGTTCCTCCTGCACATCCCTCGTTTTGCAGCCAGCAGAGCGGGACGTGGCAGCACAAAGGGGCTCTGTGCTGGCAAGGTTGGCACCAGGCACACTGCGGGGGTTCAGCAGCCCCAGGGCAGCAACCTGAGCACGGAGCTCAGGGGAGTGCAGAGGTGACGCTGTTCTTCTGCTCATTCCTTTCTTTGGGGCTTGCAACAAGTGGTTTCCCCGCGGGCAATGTGACATGGAATGGTGTTTGTTGAAGCAGGAAAATGGCATTTTTCTTGTACTGCAACCCCATGAAATGCTTTGGAAATCTCTATGCATTCTTTTTTTAGGGGCACCCCACCTGCCCCAGCACGGGGTGCCCACCCCCATAGGAGCCCCCAGCCCCAGGTGGGGTGAGCACAGCCCCGATCGCTGGGCTGCATCCTGCCCTTTTGTTCTCCAGTCAGAGCATTTGGCCATTGGGTGCCAGCCACAAGAGCTGCTGCCTGCTTCCTCCCTTGGCACGCAGCAGTGCTGGGTGCCTCTGGCCAATTCCTGCTTGCGTAAACAGCGCAGCTAACGAAGATAAATGAGGCTGCATGACAGGGCATGGCGGATGCCAGCCCTCCCTCCCCAGGGAACCAGGGCATGCTGCAGGGCCACGCGCTGCCTGGGGACCACAGCATCCCCGGAGGGGTTTTACAAGTTGCCTTCAAGGCACAGCAACTCCAGCCAGGCAGGGGGTTCTCTTGCCCATTGGGTTTCACTGGGATGATGTCCTCCCTGTGCCACCACTGCATTGGAGGAAGGAGACCATAGGCAGCAGCATTATCTCCATTCCAAACCCCATCCTCATTTCCATCCCCTTCACATCCCCATTTCCATCCCAATCTCTAACCCAATCCCCATCCTCAACCCCATCACATCTCCATCTCAATCCCCATCCCCCATCCCAATCTGCATCCTCAACCCCATGACATCTCCATCTCCATCTCCATCTCCATCATCTCCATCTCCATCCCCATCTCCATCCCCATCTCCACCCCAATTCCCACCCCCATCCCTTGGGATGAGGTTGAGTTTCTGCATGGCTCAGCCCAAGGAAATCACTGCCACCATCGCTGCCCATTGATGTCCCCCCTCTCTGGTGTGGCACTGCGCTCTGAGCCACATCTGCTCAGGGCTACAAGAGGTTAATATTAAAAAAAAAAAAAAAAAAAAAAAAGAACAACAACGTCTTGAGGCGAGCTAATGCAGCAGCAGAACACAGCACCCTGCCAAGAAGCTTATCTGAGGCTCTTTGTGAACAAAGTGAACCCGGGAAGGTGGCGAGGCTCCGTGGCGGGGAGCAGGGATGCGCGCCAAGACCACTGCTGTTGGCCAGGGGAGAAATTTCCATCTTAGCGAGGAGCCACCCTGCTCTGATAACCAGGCTGTGCCCAACGCATGGCAGCAGGATGGGGCCCTGTTCCCCTGGATCTGGCTCTGATGGGCTCTCTGTGCCCCAAACGTGAATTGGGCCATTCTCTTCCAAAGTTGGTCTGTTGGAATGGGAAAACTCAACCAAACGGTGAATACTGGGGCAATGTCCCATAGTATGGCACGAGGCAGGCATCTTCCCTCCTCTCCCTCCACCCCAGCACACCCTTCAGCCCTACACTGGGATAGAAAATGGGAGCTGGGGGAGAAGGCAGGCACTGCACAGTGAGCCGCTCAGCCCTACAACCTCTGCAAGCAGACGTGAATGAGCCGCACGTCTGATGGGAAAATCCGGGAGCAGCCAGAATTTCACAGCAGCCCCGACCCAAACTTTCTGCTTCCCAAATCCTCCCGGGGTCAGGAATGGAAAAAGAGCAGCTCCAGCCCAGCGCCTGGCCGGGGTCAATAAAAATCAGCTGTGACCGAGCGCAGCCCGCCCCTAATTGTGTTTATTTTTAATTGGGTGGATTGGTGGCTCAGCACCGAGCCGGGCTCTGCCAATTCCTGGAAACTGAATCCCCGGATCACTTCTCCACAGCTACTGTGCACGGGTGAGAGCAGAGCCCAGGCGGCTCTACGGGTCCTCAGTGCTCCCCAAAGGAGACACACAGCCAGCCAAGGGGAAACGCAATGGGAATTTGGGGATTTTGGCTGCTTGAGCACTTGGGAATTTCTCCTTCTTCTCGTTGTCCCTCTTGGTGGGCAGCATGGAGCCACGGGGATGGGACAGTGCTGAGGGGCCCCTACAAGCCCAGCCCAGTAGGGACCCCAGTAGGGCTCAGCAGCTCGCACTGCACTGGGGTTGGTGCTTGGGGTGCCACACAGGGCAGGAAATGCTCACAGCTCAGCTCTTGCACGAGCACTTGGCTTTCTCAAAGGATTCTCCATTAGGGTTTGGTTTATCTTGTCTTTCTCTTTCCTTCCTTTTGCAAAAACCCTGTTTGGACAACGAACGGCAACATCCTCACTCCACACAGACAGGGATTAAAGTGAGCAGACGCCTGTTTGCTCACCCCAGCCAGGGAACAGGACCTGAGCCATCCAACAGGAGTTTGTCTTGTCCCAGCTGGAGGTTCCTGCTGTGGTTGGATGCCTGCAGCTGCAGCTCGCCTGCTCAGAACAGCCACTTCCCAAGGAGTGGAAGTGAAGGAGTTGGTCCTGGCATGCTCAAGAGCTGCTGCTGCTGCAGGAGATCCCCAAAATTCTCCAATCCCACCCATCCCATCTGCACAGAGCTCTTCCACCTTCTGCGTCCCTGCACTGCACGGGGCACTTGAAAAGGAAGGAGGATGGGTAAATAGGTTGTGTTAAAGGGTGGGCTCTCGTTTAGATGCTCAGAGCTGCCTGCTGCTCTGGGATTACCCCGTCATTCCCTCTCCTCAGCCAAAAGGAGAGGATCAAGGGAGCTGAGCACCTCGCTGCAGCCTCTCAAGGTGATATCAGATTATTGACTTTCTTGGTTCTCAGCAGCTCCGGCTGCAAGGATGGATGGAGCCGCAGACCTGCGCCAACCAGCACAGCTTCACGTGGGCACAGGGAGCCTAAGCACTGCCCCTGGTGCCAAGCAGAGCCCTGAGCAGAGCGAGAACCCCAGGAGCACCCATAGGCAAAGGGAAGTGGGCACATGCATCAGTTGCCAGCGAGCAATGCTACTGGGCAGGAGTGGGGCTGGGGGTGGCAATGGGGCAAGCCCTGGCACTGCAGAGCCACGGCCGAGCCTGGCTCGCAGGCAGCACTGCCAGATAACAGAGAGCTCATTAAGCAAATTGCTCCCTGCCCGCTCTGTTTTCCTAGAGCCCCAGCCAGACCCCACGACTATTTATCTTGGCTTTGAAGTCTCCGCCCCTCGCTGCGCTGCATGAGCGCGCGTAACCGCAGAGCTCTGCTAATAGGAACCAAAGCAGAAACTGCTGCTGAGCTCTGCAGGAAAGGAGCTCCAAGCAGCTCAGACAGCGGGCGTTCCTATTCCCATTGGGAAACCCTAAAGCCACATCCACACCTGGGATTCTACGCTGTCCCTTGTCATCATGTTGGCCCTCTGCGCTCATCCCAAACTGAGCCCTCCAGTGCCAGTGGCCACGCAGAGGTTCTGATTCTGCCACATCTCAGCCATCCATTAAGGCTAAAGGGATACATCAGTGGTCCCTACAGCACCCAGACCTCAGCCCAGCTGCATTGGAGCTCCTTTTGGGGCAGATTCTCTGATTCACCCACCATTTCCCTGGTGGCAGAAGCGGGGCTGGAAAGCCAACCCAGAGAGATAAATCTTTCCTCACATCTTACTGCATCCCGAAGACTCATGCCTGGACAAGGAAAAATGGAGTGTGCTACACTTCAAGCAATGCAGAAGCATGTCGGGGAGTGGAGGGCTGGAAGCAGACAAGATGCTGCAATGTTGGCCAGACCCAACCCACTGCTCGGGGGAACGCCTGTGAGCTGGCCAGACCCACAGCTCTCACCTCCCGTTGGCTCCGTGACACTTTGGATTCCTTCTGGGAATCCCAACACTTGGGAAATTCCCAATAGGAACCTTTTCTCATTGGCCTTCCCAGCCAACCCAGCTGCAGCTCCTCTCCATCAGCATCCACACATCCCCCTGTGCATTCCTGCTGCCCAGCAGCGCCGGAGCTGCTTTCCTTCACCCCGCAATTCTCACCAATGAGGTCATTTTTATTTCCTGAGACAGTGGCCAAAGCCCCCCAGCAGCTCACCAACACCAACGTAATGAAAATTCTTCTTTGTTTCAAATATGATTCACAGCTAATATCTGGCATGAAATACTCCAAAGAGAATGTGCAGATCCCGGCCCCAAGCAAGAGAATAGGGGCTGATTCCCTTTTAGTCTATACACACACGTGCATATATACATAGCATATAAATATATATGTGTGTGTTCATATACACAGAGAGCTTTTACAAACCTGCCACGCTCCAAAGATGTACAAAAATCACTGCCCTCGATGCAAAATTTCCCTTCTCAGAACTGGGAATCGAAAAGGGCTGAGCCCGGTGTTTGCAGGGAGGCTCCATCCATCTTCCTTCCCCTTAGCACTGCAGAGAATGCCCCCAGCCTCCTTGGGTGGCTTGGTGTTCTGCTTTGGCCATTTTGCTCCTAACGACTCCAGGAGGAGGATTGATATGCAGGCGGCTCATTCTGAGGAATCAGGCTGAGTTTTATTGGGGCCAGGAGTAGGCTTCTATTTTTCCAAGCCCAGGGAAAGTGTGCTCAGGCTGATAAATATCTGTCAGCAAAGCTATTAGCTGATTGTGTGAACCACAGAAGGCAAGGAAGCCTTTTGGCGTTCCCAGCAGAGCTGCTCAACAGTCTGTTCCTCCATGCAAGATTTCCACTGCATTTCTTAGAGTGTTTTCTGCAGCCCTGCACATGCACTGGTCTACTACCAGCAGCTGCATGGAACGACAACCATCGTTCACCCAAAAATCTCTACTGACTGGCAGCAAAGCATCACTTCTCCTCTTGGTTCTCCCACTGAGGATGGATTCGCCTCTGCTGCAAACTCAGCACCTGCAGGGTGAGCCCCTGGATGCTACAGCAAGGACCCATAGGGGAACCTCGCAGGGAGGGACGGTGCTTCTGTGCCTCAGTTTCCCATCCATAAAATAAAAACCACAGCCATTCAGTCCCAAGTCACCCACGGAGAGCTCCCTGCAGGTGATTCCCACTGCTGTGCAGTGCCAAACCCCGAGCTCCCATTCCCAGAGTGACCCCACACCTCTCTGTGATGTTCCTACATCACAGAACCACAGTGGTCAGAACAGACGTGGATCTGGAGATCACCCATTCCAACCCCCCCAAAGCACATTCCCTACAGTAGATTGCTTAGGGTCCTGAAGAGAACCCCAAAATTCCCCCCCAGAAGCCCAAGCTCTGAGCAGCAGTGAAAGAGGACGCTTGCTATTTCCTCCCTCACCTGCCTGGTGCTTAACACCAGCAGTGCTTTACAGCAGAGCAGGGAGAGGCAGTGATTTATCGTGCTGAAATAATTGGGGTCAGCAGAGCTGCCACGCTCCTCGGGGAGCCCCGCTCAGCACTGCCTCTCCTTTTGGCAGAGCTGGCAGCAGCAAAAACGGTGATTTACTGCAGCAGCAGAGATTTACATCTAATCCTCTTCTGTAATCTCTTCCTCCAGGAAATTTCGGGATGCTGTGGGTGGGAAGTTGTGCCTGCAAGGACTGCAGCATAGGACAGGTGCTGCAGGACCCATCCCTCTGCAGCACATCGTGGTGGGGTGGGCGTGGAGAACCTCCTGCCCCACCGCCTCCCTCCAGCTGGGACGTGGCCACAGAACTTGTGCTCTTGCTGAGAAAAGCCAGACGTGTCATAAAGCAGAGAACTAATTGCCCCCAGGGGTTCTATTAAGGCCGGCAGGATATCCTGTGGGGCCAGGAGAGCACGGCTGGAAGCACCACGAGGTCGTGGTGTAACCACTGCAGGCAGCACAGGGGCACAGAGAGGGGCAGCGAGGCAGACTGGCTTCCCAGTGGGCACAGAAGCAGCTCGAGTCACCCTCCAGCAGGAATTGTAGCATGGTTTGGGTTGGAGGAGACCTCAACGATCACCTCATCCAATCCCTGCTGTAGACCATCCATCCCATCCCTCGTCCACCAAGCTGCCCATCCATCAGATCCATCTCTCTCTAAGTCAGAGACAGGAACGCCATGTAGGACCGTCTCAAAGACCTCATCCACTTATTTTTAGGATGCTCACAGATCTCTGTAAACCACCCCCCTCACTTCTGCACTGCTGAAAGCAGCTCTGAAGCCAGACATCCCTACTGCCCCATGACGCTTGGTACATTTAACCACCATCTAACAAGCCCTGCTAACGAGGGGCAGCCGTGATGAGGTCACAGGACACTCTGGTGGCCAAGGGGACACTGCTCTGTCTGCTGCTCATCCTGCAGCAGCAGGGAGATAAGGAGCTCTGGGTCTGGTGGGAACTCTGACAAGGAGGCTATTTCAGGCTGGCTCCCATCCCAACAGGCTTAGGACAAGCCTGACCTCACATCTTGGGGGTCTGCAGCCCACATTGCTGCTCACTGCTGGTCCCAGTTCCCCTCCACCCCCAGCACGCAGATCACAGACATGCACAGAACAGAGGATTCCCACATCCTTCACCCAGCTCATTCTGGGTGATTTCTGGGCACAACGGGAAGGAAAGGATGGATAGAGGGAGGCAAAGTCATCTGCCAGCTGCAAAGAAAGCAGTTTGCATGGGATGAGAAATAAAAGCAGTTGGCAAGAGGGCTGTGGGACCAGGGGCTGCCACCCATCCTGGGCGCTCGGGAAGAAGGGAAAGGGCACAAGGAGCACGGTGTTCAAATAGGGAGATAAGGAGAAGAATTAAGCAATGGGCTTTGCAGTATAAACACTGTGATGGAGGGGCTCTGTATTCCAAATAAGCAAAGGCAAATTAAAGGAGAGAAGCGGGGGAAGGGAAAGGAGAGGGGGGGAGGAGAAAGAGGCTGAGCAGAGAGCTGTGCCAGGTGGAGAGAAAGCAGTTCTCCTGTTCCTGGGAAGGTGTTTGGGGAAGAGAAGGCTGGAAAAAAAAAGAGGGGTCCCAGTGCCTCCAAGCAGAAGAGCTGCTGTGGGGAAAGATGTGGACAGAGTCTCAGAAGCAGGAGCCAAGCTGTCACACAGCCACAGTGGGTGCTGATGGGCAGCCCTGAGCTGGGGGCTGTGTCCCTGCCTCTGTCTGAGCAGGGAGATGACAGAGCTGCAGCTGGAGCACACACACATCACCCTTCAGTCCATGAGGATAAAAGAATGGGGGATGCACATGGAGGCACGGAGGTGAAGGTCACTCCCAGTGTTGCTCCAACTGCAGAGAAACCTTCTCCCACCAGACTTGTTTTCCACTCCCTTGGCACTCTCAGGATGGTTTGGAGAGGTTCCCAAGCTCTGCCCACCCCAGCTGGGGAATGTGGCCCATTGTCTCCCCTTCCTGCAGCTCAGGGGTTGCTGTCCCACCTCTGGGGACAGCACAGAGAACAGAAGCAGCTCCTTTAGACACCAGCAGCTCTTTGCAGTGCTGCAAAGCCTGGGAAAGTTCCACCCAGTTCATCAGCACGGCTGCAAACTGCCGACTCAGGGAAACAGAAGCACAGCATCGATTTGCAGGAAGCCAAGGGCCGGGTGCCTCAACACGAGCTTCACTTTCACTCATCCCAACAGGTTTCTGAGTGCTGTGACACATCTCTATGGGGTCCCCAGGCTCCTGTGACATCCTCAGTCCCCTCAATTCTCCAGCCCTGCAGCTCACTGCAGCTTCATGGTGGACCTGCATCGATCTGCTCCAGCTCTCAGGTTCCTATCTCCGTTTATCAGGCCTTCACGTTCTCCTAATCCCATCTTAGCCCTCCCCAAAGTGCTGAGATAAGAGGCAGGCTGGGAAGGCTGATAAAAGGGAACTGAGCAAATCCATTAATGCTGTTTCTGTGCCAGGAATTACAAACCTTGGCCCATGCTAATTACACTTGCCAGCCAGAGTCCAAGGCAGCAAAGCCAGGGAGGAAAGTCAGTCTCACTCATAATGCGTCCTGAGGAAAAAACCTCAATACTTGGAGGACCAGGACTCCTTGGTTCCAATTGCACATGGTTCAAACTCAACTGATTTGCTGAGTTTGGGCAAGCAGGGTGCTCCCACCCGAGCAGCTGCAGCACTGATCCCTGCTGCAAACACCTTCCTTTGGCTTCTGTGCCAAGAATTTCACTGCAGGAGGGTAAATCCTGCAGAGCCCACAGGGAGCTGCTCCACAGCACTGAGCCTCCATGCATCCAGAGGTGCAGGGATACCATTCTCACCCTTCAAGATGTCTCACGATCTCTAATTAAGAAAATAAACCAACTCGCAGTGCCCCAAATCACAGGAAAAGTCAAATTTGGAGCATTTTGTTGAAGCACTAAATCAAGAGAGCGAGTGGGGCAACACACCAGGTCAACTGGAACGTGTTTTAATTGCAACCTTTGGAAGAAAAGTCCTTGTATAAATGGAGATTAATGGGTGTTTCAAGAGACAAAGTTGCTTTAGTCTAACCCTTCCCCTCCCCATTTTCCTTGGTACGTGGCCTAATGGATGTGTCAACAATGTCAAACCCAACAAAAACTATTAAAATACACTCATCCGACCAACACCCTCTCTGGAACAGCTTCAGATTTTAATTGATTTCTTCTAAAAACCAAATCCTTTCTGGGGGGAAAAAATAAACCGCAGCCACTCCAAGGAAAAACAAACACGATAAGATCTGCCCACGAAGCCTCTGTTCATGGGAGGCAGGAGCTGCACTCCCTGAGCAGGACCTCAGCATTGGCACACAGAGCACTGACTCCATCACAACCCCAGCAGGTTTCGCTCTGTCTTCCTCCCAGCTCCCACTTAGGCAGTCCAAGGGCTCGTTAGGAAATACAACTAATTATGCTGGATGGCTGGCAACTGGGGGCTATTACTCATCCCTGTGCAGACACCGTAAAGTGCTGTGCAGAAGAATTCAGCTGCAATGAGGTGAAACATCGTGAGAGGTAACGTAGGATCTGGAGCAGCAGTGAATTAAATAAATGCATGGGCAAAGGGACACAGAAGCTGCAGCAAAGAGGAGAGAAAAACCAGGATGACATCCAGCAGCCCAGGCTCCTGCTCAAGGATTTTACTCTAAGTGTGATTACAAAATCTGCAACACAGTGGAAGAAAGCAGAGGAGCTTCGAATAAAACCCAAACCTCTCAACCCCAGTGCAGTATCCAAGCTGCAACCAACCAACTCCTCTAAGCTCTTTTGTACCTATATCCATCTGAACAGCTTGGAGATTACCTGGCAGGAGGAATTAGGGCTTTATACTACAGCAGAGAAAGGAGACACAGCACAGCAGGACAGGATTATTTCACACTCGTGCTGTTTCAGTTCTACGTCGCAGGCAGCTCAGCTCAGACTACAGCCTGCTCAAGAAACACCTGCTAAGAAAATGCTCCTGCCCAGGGAAAAGGAGAAAAACACAAATAGGATCTGCCAGGTCAGATCCCTGCAATCACACCAACAGTTGCATCAGGACAGAAAATTAGCAAGAGGTTGTGAGGCAGCTCGTGGGAAAATGCGTGGAAGGAGAGCAATGTTTAACCAGACCAGAGGAGGAGGGAGGTGTGCAAACTGCCCAGATCACAATCAGGAAAATCTCCTTCTGCTTCAGCTCTCCCACACTGGGTTATCTGGGAGCAGGACCCCGAGGGCAAGCAAGGACAGTGCTCCTCCTCACAGGTGCCACTGCTCCTGCTAAGCACCACCCAGCAGCACTTATCTGCCCATGTGGCATCTTAATCCGCCCTCATCCCATCCTTCACAGCAATGAAGCTGCAGGACTGAGATAAAGATGCTCCGTGCAGCAGCAGAAGCATGCAGCCCACCGTGCCCCAAACCCAGGCAGGAAAAGCATTTATAGCCCCAGACCCCACGGTGGGTTCCAGATGAGCATCAGTGGGGCAGTGTTGGGACAAGGAGGCAGCCATGGGGTGTTGAGATCTGCAACCCCACACAGGGGGATGTGATCCTACCCTTAAACATCCCCCCTGTTCCTTAAACTAAAGCTCTGGGAAAATCTTCACCTGCTCTTGAAACAGGTTGCCTCTTTGGGACAGCTGTTCTGCTGCTGGCATTAAGTGCCTGTGTTAGCAATCTGCCTTGTAGGTCACAAACGTTCCAGCAGGCTCCATCTGCCTGTCCCTGCCTCCCTTTAGGGTGGCTTTCAGGGATTTACTTAAAGCAAGGTTATATTCTTAGTGCTTTCCTAAGCTGCTTGCACGTTTGGACATGGAACCTGTCCTCTGCTGCTCTGCTGAGCAGGGGCTGCATGGGGAGAAGCCCTTATGGACTGGTGAGGTATAGCCCCCTCCAACCCCTCTACGCCCCACATCACCCCACACCTTCTCCCTGGACGTGAGCACTGCAGTCACACTGTAAGTGGGTGCCCACTGATGGGGGGGAGACCCTCTGGAAAGGGGCAAATCCAGGTCCCACACCACCCAGCCACCTTCAGGGACCCCGCAGGAACTCAGTACTTGTGAGATATCTCCCATCTGCCAAACAGTGCTGTGAGCAGCCAAGGGATCTGACTGCTGATGGGACAGGGGGAGTGCACGCTCTGAGCCTGCACAGAGAGCACGTGGCTCATCCTGCTGGAGGGGGTGGAGGTGGCAGGGAAGCAGCTTGCCAGGGTGGGAAGGGGATGTCAGAGCTCAGCGCACAGCCTGCAGCCTCCCCATGCCCCACCAGTACAGCCAGTTCTGGTAGCTCCGCTCACGTTTCGGCTCTGAGAGAGCAGCCAAAACCCATTTGCTTTCTGCTGGACTTGTCACATCCTGTGGCTTGCCAAGGTCGACGTGGAAGAAGCTGGAGGCTGCTCTCAGTGCCACTGCTCCTTCACCCTCCAACCATGCAGGCGGTGCTGCCAGCAGCTGCTCCAGCTGCAGCAGAGAGCCAGGAGGGGTGGTTTGATCTGGGTAAGCACCCTGAAGTTCCTCTATGAGATTCATTAGGGCTGCTCGACCCAAAGCTGGCTCCCTTGCACTGTGGGAAGGAAGGGGGACATCCTTGCCCCCAAAGCTTTTTCTGCAGAGAAAGCTACCTGCTCCTTGCTTCTCTCCCCACACACCTGCATGGACCATAGGCTCTTCTATTTTCTCAGGAGGGCTGAGCCAGCCTTTAAATTACACGACACCAGCCAAGGGCATGCTCTGCACTGAGCTGCAGGCAAGCAGATGGCACAGCATGGCTGCAGTCAGTGCACGGGCATGGACAGCCCTAAGAAAACGCAAAGTCTAGAAGGGCACAGAAATGAAACAGATCCCCTACAACGGAGAGGTGCCACCTCTTGTTTAGGAGGAGGAAGAAAAAATATGCATGGAGTATGCAGAGAGTCAAAAGCTGGGAGGGACTTTGGGTAAAGTGAGATGCACAGCCCCTCCTGGGCTGGCAGTGCACAAGCAGAGGGACAGGGCTGTGCTTCCTCACTGCTGTTCCCAGAGCAACATCTGTCCCTGAGCAGGGCACTTCCCAGGGACATTGCCAGGGGTTGAGGCACAGTGGAAGCTCGGGAACATCCTCCCTGACAACGAGCAGAGCTTGTGCAGAGTGCTTCAGTACCTACTGCTGGGAGCAGTCACAGGACACACTATTGTGATTAACAAGCTAAACAAAACCATCTGCGACCCTAAACATCAACACGTGTTGTTCCCCTCTGACTCGTACAAAACTTGTGGGGACAAACAGGCAACACAAGACCTCAGACTGCCCACAGGTTCTCCAGGAGATTTGGGAGTGGAAAGCTGCTCGTAGGTTTGGAGGAGAAAACATCTCTCACCTGGGATATGGCAGAAACGCTGCGCCAGGAGGAGCTCTGCATGGATGAGCCCAGGTTGGCCCATAGAACCTATGGCCCTCCTGAAGACCCTGCATCAGCACTTCACCAGCACTTCCCCCACAGCTGAGAAGGGCGCAGATGAGGATGAGGATCCTTCCTTGAGATGCAGAAGAACCAACGCTCCTGTGGGTGCACACATCCAGTGCAGGAAAGCAGCAGTGAGGCCGAGCAGCCACACACCCTGAGCAAAACCCAGCTGCAAATCTGGAATGAAGAGCACAGAGGGGTGAATGGGAACTCGGCGGGGCAGAGATTGAGCTATTATTCATCAATGA
Organism: Phasianus colchicus; assembly: GCF_987193195.1. Taxonomy (NCBI): domain Eukaryota; kingdom Metazoa; phylum Chordata; class Aves; order Galliformes; family Phasianidae; genus Phasianus; species Phasianus colchicus. The sequence goes on from NC_143463.1 coordinate 2,072,985, forward strand.
CGGGAAAAGTCACCAAAATAGAAGATGTGGAAGCTTCCAGAGCTATTCGTGAAGCGGGGCCAAATTGGACTCATAGTTTCAGCCAAAATGGGGGAAATAATTAGAAAAACATTGAAATGCATCATTTTTAGTTTTTGTTTTTAAATTCCCACCTCCTAAGCCCCCCCACCCCACCCCCCCAGTGAAACATTTCACTTCGGAAATGATGAAACATTGCAGTCGCAGCAGGATCTTGGAGCCTTTGTCCCAAAAAACAGGAATTTTTATTCGGTTTGTCACTCACTGACTGAGTTAAATGTCAGGAAGAAAGCTCAGTGTTGCTTTTTCAAGCAAAAATATATATCTTTAAAAGTGTAAAAATGTTTTACCTGGTGGTAGAGGGCATTGGAAGAAGCCAACGAAAGGACTGAAGGCACGCACCTCTCCTGCCCCAACCCTCACCTCCCTGAACCCCACAGCAGAGCACGGAGCCCTTTGGGGTGAGCTGACCTGCACAGATAGAGGACAGGAGCCTTGCCTCCACCCAACCCAAGGAGCTGCCCCACAGCAGCCCTGGGGAGAACATGGTGAGCACTGCTGTGCTCACCACATCCTGCCTCCTCCTGCCAAGCACTCAGCCTATTCTCAGGTTTGATAGAAGATCTGGGGTCTCCTCCAAGCTTTACCAAGGAAGGGTTGAGTGTCATAGCCAAGAGATTCCACTGCTCCCCATTGCTTGCCTATTTCCTTCCCTTCTCTCCTGGAATTCCCTGCCCACGCACCAAGCAGACGTCACAAACCCCAGACTCTCCATTATGGTTCATTATTGCACTTTCTCCCCTTGGAGAGCCCTTATCACAGCCTCCTCAACAGACCCCAAACTCCAACCTCCTTCCAGAGGATTGACAGCCCATCCCAAAACCACACAGGCCTTGCCCAAACAACGACCTTTAACAACTCCTATCTGCGGGCCAAACGCTAAGTCAGCGCTCTGAGCAGCTCGTAAAGCAGCCGAGGGGAACTACGACAAAACAGACTTTGCCAAATGCCATTAGGCAGCTGTCTGCCTAAAGCTTGGCCCTGCCAATCACAACCACTTGAGGAGCACACCCCATTTCCATAGCATCCCATGCAGGTCTCCTTGGGGGCACTGATCTCCCTGCATCCGCCCTTGGGAAGTGCCCAGAGCTGGGAGGGGAGTGAGAGCTGGTGATTGGGAAGAATGGGAGATGGGGATGAAACCAGAGAGGGGAAACGTTTAAGCTTTAATCTTGGAAACAGCTTCCTGACAGTAGATTTATGAGCAATGGGAATAGTCTCCTTTGCAGAAGGCTGGAAGCTCTGCTGCACAGAGCTTTGAAAACAAGGCGGGATAAAAGAGGAGGCAATAGACATGAGGAATGGGTTTTGCCTCAACCAAAAGATGGATAGGACTCAGTGGCTCACTTCCAGCTCTGGCTGCCCAGCTCGTACACAAGCAGCAAATCTCACACCTGCCTTCCATGACATTTGCCCATGTACATGATTAACCAGCAAGGGCTGTCAGAATATTACAGCGCTGCTATGAAAGGCATCCAAACAAATGTGACCGGTCCAAACTTCTATCCCCACTCTCACCCACTGCAGCTGTAGAGGTGACCTCTCAGGGCAGCCACAGAACCTCATTTTTCAGCTCACGCCTGGGTGTAGTAGCCAGAACCAGGGGCTCAACACATCCGACTTTTGTGCAGCAGCCCGTGGAAGGTGTATTTTCATTAATGCATGCATCTTGTTTTACTTGGACGTTGAAGGAGCTGAACTTTTTCTGACTTGGTTACTCCTGTATATGTATCACACTTTCCTGTAATCAACCTTTCCTTTTTTCCCCCCCACTTGGCCTTTTGCAGTGTGCTGTTAGGTACTGGCTCTCTCCAAAGCTGCTTTAGTGCTGCTGACGGATGCTAAGCCTGGCTCTGAAAACAAAGCACTTGCTCACCCACAGAAGCAGCCCAGCTCAGGCTTCCAAACCACCCCTTTCCCCACCCCACTGTCAGCCTAAACTCAACCAGGTCACAGCAAGAGCCGGAGCAGCCAGCCAGCAGGAGAAGCACATCCCTGCTCTGAGCAGAGACCCTCCAGCAACCCCTACCTGCAGCCCAAGTCTCCATTGCACTGTGCACAAGCAACAGTGCTGCTGCACAACACCTGCAGAGCCCCAGCTTCGTGCTCCTCTCTCACCAGCAGAAAGCTTGCCTGAGGCTGAGCCTCATAAAGCCACCAGTGCCCTAAGAGGAGATTAGACGTGAAAGCCTGACCTCAGCCAAGTACTGCAAGTCAAAAGCGCTCTGACTTCAGGCTAACTGCCCCACAAAAACATCAGTGAAATCACTTCATTAATCCCCACGGCCTCATTTCCTTCCTTCCTTCCCTCAGCCAAGCTGAAGCTTAAAATAGTATTTTAACATTCCTCATATTTCTCTCCAAAACTAATTAATATCCAATCAGCCAAAAGCTCTCCTCACAGCAGCTTGTCTCAATCACACAACCTGCCCACCCTCAGCAAGAGCAGAAGCACCCTGCCAGGCTCCCAGCTCCTCCCAGAAGACATTTCTGATGGAGCATCAGGAGAGAAACGTGTGAAGGCAGCAGAAAGGAGGAAAGCACCGAAATTAATGCCCTGTGTGCAATCCTACCTCCGCCCCCCACACGCACACACCACCCCGCTGTGCCCATAAACACACACACACTGCAGGAATTCCCCAACACAGCAGGAGCAGCTGCTCATCACCAGCTTCTAGCAGCCCCTAACGGCAAACCGCAGGGCACCTTCCTCCTCTTTCTGTCTTACTGGTACCTGCACTTCAGCACAAGACTGAAAGCATGCTTCAAAGGAGAGGAAAGAAAGAGGAGATGGGTCTGCCTCCATTTAGCCAGCCTTCTCAGCAGCCAGGATCAAGCATCAGTCAAATAAGGGTGCACAGGTGGCAGCGTAGCTGTAAGGAAGGGATGAGAGCCTGAGATAGAAAGGAAACATGGAAAGGAAACATCCTCCAGAGGTTTCACCAGCCCAGGGGGCACAAAGTCCTTTACCACAAGGTATTTCTTGTGTAAGTCTCACTATGCAATGCTTCTGGCACACAGAGACACAGATCAGGAAGGAGACTGCAACAAGTGCTGCAAACACATAGGAAATACAGCAGCTACATGGGATGGAAAGGTCACACAGACACGCAGCCAAAGAACTCAACATGGGGGTTCATCTTGCAGCCCCACATTCAACCTATGTAAGGCCTGGATTGCACTTTGGGCACCTCAGAAGCACCAGCTGGGACAGCCTGCTTAGCCCAGTGGTGGGAGCACAGCACTGCAGGGCTATGGCGCCATGGTGGGTAACCCCATGCTAAAGTTTGTCACATTCCTCTGCCCAGTGCATGGGCTGATTCTCCCCATCATCACCAGGCACACAAGAAATCTTTGTGTCTGTGTGTGTGTGTGCATCAGCTGGGCAGCACTACAAGGAAACTGCCAGAGCAGCCACAGCACACGGCTTACGGGACAGGCAGCACAGCACCAAGGCACAGGGACGATCAGTGCACCACAAGTACTCACACCCTCTGTTTAGGCTGCCTGGCACATGAAAACAAAGCAGCAAAACAACCAAACCCACAGCCACTCCATCCCACAGCTCCGCAGAGCCCCAGCTGCTCTACCAACAGGCAGAACCCACGGCCAGGAGCTCCTCTCACAGCAGGGTGACGCGATGAGGCCACAGGAGAACCTCCCAGCCCCGGCCGCCTCCAGCCCGGCTCCGAGGCACGGAGCAGCTCTGCCGGCTCAGCCCGGGCCGCCACGGAGCCTGGGGGAAGGGCGAGGGCACAGAGGCCGCAGGCCGGGCTCTCTCATTCAGGGCTGGGGCGGCCCTTCTCGTTACAGAAGGCAGAGCTGAGAGCTCTCGCTGACTCTCGCAGCCCTCAGCAGCACCGTAACCCTTCACAGAGCCTAACCGAGCTCCTCAACACAGCCGCGCGCAAAGCACCCACCCTCCCCACCCCGCACCACCCGCCGCTCTGGCGGGACCCGCCCTCCGCCCGCCCTTTTATAGCCGCCCAGCGCGCGCCTCCCGCCCCCGTCGCGTGAGTGACGTCATCGCCGCGTGCGGCAGCAATGGCGGCGGCGGGAGTGGCGCCGGTCCGGGAGCGGTGAGTGCCGGGTTCGAGGCCTCGCGTGAGCTCCTGTCCGCTCCGTGAGGCACCGGCCATCGCACGGAGCCGTCCCTGAGGCGGCTGAGGGGCCGGCCCGGTCCCGGGGTGCGGCTGGGGGAGCTGCTGATGTCCTGCGGCCTACAGCGGGGATAACAGGGCCTCATCCTGGGGTACTGCGGGGTGGGGGTGGGGATCGGGAAGGGGGTGGGGGTGGGGATGGAGTTTGGGGCCGGAGGAATCCCGGGTGTTCATACAGGCTGGGAGGAGCAGCCCTTGGGAGCAGCCCTGCATGGAAGGAACTGGGGGTCCTGGTGGTGAAAAGCTGAGCGTGAGGCAGCAGGGTGTGATTGCAGCAAATGGGATCCTGGGCTCCATCAGCACAGGGGTGGCAGCAGGGACAGGGAGGTGATTGTCCCCCTCTGCTCTGCTCTTGTGAGGCCCCATCTGCAGCACTGCGTGCAGGGCTGGAGCCCCCAGGACAAGAAAGACAGGGAGCTGTTGGAGAGGGTCCAGAGGAACCACAAAGATGAGCAGGGGCTGCAGCACCTCCCCTGTGAGGACAGGCTGAGGGAGCTGGGCTTGTTCAGCCTGGAGAAAAAAAGGCTGTGGGGTGAATCATTGCAGCCTTCAGTACCTAAAGGGAGCCTACAAACAGGAGGGGAGTCAGCTCTTCGAAAGGGGAGATAACAGCAGGACGAGGGGAAATGGTTTGGAGTTGAGGGAGGGAAGACTGAGGTTGGATGTCAGGGGGAAGTTCTTCACTATGGAAGTGGTGAGGTGCTGGAACAGCTGCCCAGAGAGGCTGTGGATGCCCCGTCCATCCCTGGAGGTGTTCAAGGCCAGGTTGGATGGGGCCCTGGGCAGCCTGGGCTGGTGTGAAATGTGGAGATTGGTGGCCCTGCATGTGGCAGGGGGTTGGAGCTTCATGATCCTTGAGGTCCCTTCCAACCCTGGCCATTCTGTGATTCTGTGTGATATGGAATTGGGGATGGGAGTGGGACTGGAAGCAGGGCTGAGGTTGAGGATGGGGATAAGTTGGTGGTTGGGGATGGGGATGAGGATGGAGGTGGGGGCACTTCACAGCGCTGTGGTGCTGGCAGTGCAGTTCTTCACAGCCTCATGGTTGTTCTGCAGGTTTGTTGCCTCCAAAGAGCAGTTCCATGCCTACCTGAGGGCCAACGGTGAGCTTGGTGGCCAAGGAGGTGACAAGGAGGAGGAGAAGGAGGCCAGCAGTGAGCAGAGCGAGCCCCCTGCCAAGCGGGGGAGGTTGGATGTGCAGGGCCAGGATGGAGAAAGCCCAGAGGAGCCCGAGGACGGGGAGAAGGAACCCAGGGATGGGGAGAAGGAGCCCAAGGACGGAGAGAAGGAGCCTGTGGAGCGCAAACGAGCCCGAGGGCAGAACAAGAGCAGACCCTGCATGAAGCCCAACCACTATGAGAAGAGCCGGTTATGTCCATCAGTCACTCAGGTGTGACATGGGGTGTGATGCCTTGCTTTGCTCTTGGTGGGATTCTTTATTTTTTAGCTTAGGAAAGCACATGCCAAAGTGATTGAAGGCAAAGATGCTCCAGGGTGAACTCTCACAAAGAGGGAGCTGAAGGCACAGGGAGGGCTGTGCTGGCACAACTGCCTCTGTTGGCTGCTTGGGAAGCGTGTAGTAGGATGAGGCTGAACAGGGCAAGCAAAGCATCAGCTTTCCTGAGTCCACAGGGCTCAAATAGCCCCTCAGGTGCTCAGTGCCCACCAGCGTCTTCCAGCAGTTGGCTTCGTGATTCGTGGCATGGCCAACATCATGGGTGCTCAGTGTGGCTTTTTTTCCCTCTTCAGGCTCACCTTGGTTGTACAGATATGCCCACAACTAGAAGCAGAGGGTAGAGGTTTTAATCTCTTCTTTCTTGTTTGAAGGGCTGTGCAGAGAAGTGCTACTTTGGCCCACGGTGCCGCTTCCTTCATGACGTCGGGGAGTACATGGCAGCAAAACCAGCCGACCTGGGGCACAGCTGTGTGCTCTTTGAAACCTTTGGCAAGTGTCCTTATGGCATCACTTGTCGCTTTGCCAAGGCCCACCTCAGGGATGGCTACCAGAATGTGGTCAACACAGAGCTGGCCAAGCAGTGGGAAGGGAAATCGCTGGTGAGGAACAACCTCTCCAAGGACCTCCAGCACCAGCTGCGCAAGAAGAAATTTATCTTTAAGAAAGCTGATGAGTATCTCTGCAGCCTGGCCAAGCCCCACCACAATGATAGGAAGGGAGGCAAAGCCCCGGGGCACTCTGCAGGGGGTGAGGAGGTGTCCAACTGCACAATGCCTGAGGATGGCCTGGGAGACACCTCAGAATGTCCTGTGCTACCAGAGGGAGGAGATTCCAAACCAGCTCCTGTGCAGAGTCCTCACCCCACAGAAAGCAAGGAGGGGTGCCCCACCAAAACAGCAGGCCCAGTGACAGATGAAGACATTGTAAAGCTGAGGCCACGTGAGAAGAAGAAGGTGAGCAGTGAGAGTTTGGTCAAGGGCTGCTATCTCTGTCCCCAGGGAAGACAGAACAGATCTCTTAGCTGGATGACAGGTGGGGGGGGGGGGGTTGAGCTGCATGGGGACCACATTACTGTCATGAGAGGGGAAGGATGCAGGCGGGTGAGCTATTGGAACCCAGTAGTGTTGTTGAAGGGGTGAGAGCTAAGAGAAGCTTCAGCCTTTTGCACATGAGGGAAATTAGGAGCTGAGCTGTCAGTGCGGGTAGAAATGATCTGCAAGGAGAAACTATGCTGGGGCTGGTTGGTATGCCTGTACTGTGCAGTGCTCTCCTGAGGGGAGGCTTAGCATTGCCTCCTCCTGACCTCTTGTCCTTTAGCCAGTCTTACATCCTGCTACATTTGTAACTGTTTGAGTTTTATCCAAGCTGAGCAGTGAAAACAAATGGAGCAATTAAAGTTTCTCTTACCCAAATGATGTCAGGGAGCTGTTGAGGTTCTTAAACAAAAAACAGTGATTTCCTGGGTTTCCCACTGAGTTTTCTCAAGACAGGTGATACAGTGGCTAACTGGAATCTCCTCGTGTTTTACCACTGCCGGTTCAGCTCTGCTAACATGCTCCTCCATCCCTGGTTGTTTTCCAGTTGGAAATCCAAGGCAAGCTCTACTTGGCCCCACTGACCACAGTAAGTTGATAATAATGTCCTTTGGTCAAAATTTGCCATTACCACATTTGGAACAGAGCTCATCTCCCCACAAACGATCTCTCTGCTGTCTTTCAGTGTGGCAACCTCCCTTTCAGAAGGATATGCAAACGTTTTGGGGCAGATGTCACATGTGGAGAGATGGCTGTGTGCACAAACCTGCTTCAGGGCCAGTCCTCTGAGTGGGCTCTCCTCAAACGACACCACACTGAGGATATTTTTGGGGTGCAGGTGAGTGCCATCACCTTGACAAGCAGACAAATTATAACTCACTTCTGAGGCAAAAAGCTGCTTCTTGAACTCATGCAAACTGTTGCCCTTTGGTAGCTGGAAGGAGCATTTCCAGACACAATGACCAAATGTGCAGAGCTCCTGAACCAAACGATTGATGTGGACTTTGTAGACATCAATGTTGGCTGTCCTATCAACCTGGTCTACAAGAAGGTAAGAAGATGTTCTGCAGCATGCCTTGTTTCTGTCTACAGATGTTTGTCATTTGCATCATTTCCTGCTACCTGATCTGCTCCTCTCAGTTGGGTCCAGAGTTATCAGGTCATTTATGGACACTAGACTTCAACAGCAGGCAGAAGGGGGGAGGGGAAAGGATAAAGGGAATATTTCAACAAAAAACACACCAAGTCTGGAAAGTCGTGGAGTTTTAACTGTGTTCCTTTGAACAGAGGGCTGCTCTTTTCTATGCAAGGAAGCAAAAAGTCTTGATTGTGCCACTTTTCTTTCCCCAGGGTGGAGGCTGTGCTCTGATGACTCGATCTAACAAATTTGAGCAGATTGTCCGAGGGATGAACTCGGTGAGTCCAATCACAGGCTGGCAGCAGAAGAGAAGCAGGTGGAGCTGACTGCTTCCCCAGCCCGACCTCACTCTGCTCTCTCTGCAGGTGCTGGACGTCCCACTGACTGTGAAAATACGGACAGGGGTGCAAGAAAAGATAAACGTGGCCCATAAAATAATCCCCAAGATCCGGGAGTGGGGAGCATCCATGGTCACGGTACTGGGATACCTGCTGGGGCTTGAAATTGTTGACTGCTGTCTGGGGAGCTCTGCTTGCATGTCAGCCCAGAGTGTGACCTCACCCCCTGCCCAGAGCTGAGAAGCTCTTTCAAACACCTTTGGCTATCTGTGTACTATTTTCTAGTGCTTTCTCCTAAAAAGAGAGACAAACTGTGATGCTTTTATATTTAGAACATTGTCCTCACTGCTCCTGAAGCTTGCATCCATTACAAAAGGAGGTGGCTTTGAAACAGAGGCTTCATTCAGATGAGCTTCATTATATCAGGGCTGGCTAATCATTTGCATGGGGATGAGTAGTTCCTGCCCACAGTGAATATTCCCTTTCACTGCCTACAGTCACTTCCTGCTCTGCCTTGCAAATAGCCCAAACATTACTCAGAAAAGCATCCAGCCCTTTCTCAGCATTGCAGACCACCTCTGCAGCCTGCTTTGTTAGCAGCTGGGCACCCATTAGGATCCTTTACCCCAGCCTGGTGACATTGCCTTGTCAAAGCACATTCCTGCAGTGCTCCTGTGCTGTTCTGCCTCCTTTCTGGTGCTCAGTGAGGTCTCACTGTGACTTCTTTCTGCAGCTGCACGGCCGGTCCAGGGAGCAGAGGTACACAAGAGTTGCTGACTGGGACTACATAGCAGAATGTGCTAAAATAGCAAGCCCCATGCCTCTTTTTGGTAGGTTGTTTTGGGATGTGGGGCGCCCTTCTGATTTGAAAAATGTTGAAAACAAAAAGAGTAAGAGAAAAAATACAGCTCCCAAATACATCCAGTCTGGGGGAAAGGTTGGATTATCCCTGGCAGTGCTCCACAAAGTCTTGTGCAGCTCAGTTCTGCCTGCTTGCTTGAGGCCTGGCACGATGAGCAGAGCAGGATGGAGGGCACACAGAGCACCTTGGTTTCAGCAGGTGCTTTCTCTTGTAGGCAGCATGGCACAGAGATCCCAGCTAAACCTTCAGGGTATGAGTTGAGAGTGCAGAAGGAGAGAGAGAAGAAGGCTCCCCTCCTTGTGATGGGAACGTTAATCAGAAACATTCCTGAGGATCTCTAAATATGACCCTGTGTCCTTTTTGAATTTTATCCCATGCCTGGATTAGCTCATTTTGACTTGCCCTGCTGCATCACTTTGACCTCTGGCTTCTCCCTCCCTTCTGCACAGGAAACGGTGATATTTTGTCTTATGAAGATGCTAATCAAGCCATGCAAACCGGCGTTTCAGGAATTATGATTGCAAGGCAAGTGGCTGCATTTCCCCTGTGCTTCTGAGCCTATTGGTGCAGGGGTAAAGGGAAAAAAAAAAAATAACTAAAATAATTTTAAATATGAGAAGAGCTTCCTCTTAGTGAAATTACTCTTTGAAACTTGGGACAGTGTGTATCCGTGGGAGCTTACAGTGGCTGAAAGCTTTTCAAGTAGCACTGGGCTGGCAAATAAGAGCTGGAAACCATTTTAGTCCTCTCTGAAGCATCACAGGAGTAATGATGCATGTTTTATTTGGCTGCAGGGGAGCACTCATCAAACCGTGGCTTTTCACTGAAATCAAGGAGCAGAGACACTGGGATATCTCCTCCAGTGAGAGATTTGATATCCTCAAAGACTTCACCAACTACGGCCTGGAGCACTGGGGGTCAGATACTCAGGGTGTGGAGAAGACCAGGAAGTTTCTGCTGGAATGGCTCTCATTCCTGTGCAGGTAATTGTGCCCTGTTTGGAGGACTGTTTCCACAACAGGCCCACCTCGTTTGAACAGCAGCACACAGTGCCCATAGTGTTTGTGTTTTGCTGCAGGTATATTCCAGTTGGGTTATTGGAGCACCTACCTCAGAAGATCAATGAGCGACCACCTTACTACATAGGGAGGGACTATCTGGAGACACTGATGGCAAGCCAAAATGTGGATGATTGGATTAAAATCAGGTAACAAAGCACAGGTCAAGCAGTGTTTCACTTGGAGGTTTTAGCTGAGCTTGGAGTTGCCATAGAAGAGCTCTTGTTCCCTCCCTCTGCCTCAGGAGGTCACGCACAGCCCACTGCAGAGCTCGGGTAGCTGACCTCTCTCATGACACACTGTTCATCCTGGGACAGTCAGGAACTGAGAGGAGAGAGCACAGCGATGGGACAGCCCGGGCTGTCAGCACTTTGCACACAGCTCTGCTCAGCCAAGCGACAGGGCAGCATCCCCAGCTGGAGAGAACCGAGCGTGACCCCCCCATTCCTCAGCATCTCATTCTGAGTTTGTGCAACAAAATGCAGACAACTGCTTCTCCCCACTTCTGTGAGCCTACAGGCAGTGGCTGGGAAGTGGCTTCAGTTCCAAGCCAAAATGAGAACTCATGCAGCACAGCCAGCTGCTGTTCCTTGTGTCATGGAAACAGAGATTAACAAAAATAGAGCACAGCCACGAGCTTCTCTGGTTTTTGCTAATCCTCATCCATTTTGGTAGTGCTGGGAACAACTGCCTGAAAGCAAGTTGTGAATACGTCAAGTTTTAATCAGGATTTTTAATTGCTGGTTTTTCAAGCAGAACCTGCCCACGCGAGGCTGTGCAAAGCTCTGTAACCACTGCTCCTTGCAGCACCTTGTAAGAGATTCGTAGCCATAAAAATTCAATTTCCAGTCCAATTAGGTTTATTCATTAAAGCTTATTGTAAGGAGATGTGAACCAGCGGAGGGGTCTCCCAGGCATGCTCTGCTCTGCTCTCACCATCACAGCTTTTCATTACACAGCAATGTGCCCTGCTGGGATACACTGCTGACAAGCCTCATGGAAAGTTTTAGTGATGCTATATTGAACCAGCATCCAGGAAATACATTAAACCTCCTTGACTGTAAAGAAAATTACTCCGCGCTGAAAATACAGCGTGGGTTCCCAAGTGTGAAATAGTTGAAGTCTTAAGTGAGGATAAGTCGCAATAGCACTGGCTTACATCATTTTAGGATCCAACCTTAATACTCTTTGGCACTAACGGGGTTTTGGCTCTGCACAAGCACAGCAAGAGGTTGGGAGGAGCTCTCAGAGGCTTGTGCTGATTTTAGGCATGCGGGTGCCAGCAGTGAAGCTGGTATTCAGGTCACCAAACTTAGAATCCCATTTTGGCATTGACCCACAGCAGTGAGAGCTGTGCCAAGACCCAGAGTCTGTGCTTCCACTGCTGTGGTTCAGGGTTCGAGCTCAGCACTAGAGCCAATTGGGTGCAGCAACACTTGTGAATTTTCGGGAGGGTGACAGCTTTGGGTACAACTGAGTAGAGCCCTGGTGCTGTGCAGCAGGTGGGGTGGCAGTGGTTCTGTACTGAACACAAACTTCTGTTTCCTTTCAGTGAGCTGCTCCTGGGACCTGTACCCACCAACTTCACCTTCCTGCCTAAGCACAAGGCAAATTCCTACAGATAGGAGCAGTGCAGCCCTTTCCTGCAGCATCGAGTGCAGGGGAGGCAGCAGGATGGTGTGTGTTGCTCAGCTGCACGCAGAAATGAAATAAACTCTTATGTTTTTAGGAGCGTGGTTGCTTTCTTACCTTGAGCATCATTACCTGTCACAACCACCACTGAACCCTGCTGTTCACATTGTTGCCCTCTGTTCCTATAGGGATATCCTGGGTTAGGGGCAAATCCTGTCTGTGGGAGGGTGAGGCGTATGGACCCAATTCCTGGCAGTCCTGGAGAGCACAGCCACCCTCACCCTCCCGGCAACTGATGTACAGAATCCTGTCCCTTTTGGGGAGCTCACATGGACTGCTGTCATCTGCTGGACGTCACACAGCCCCTTCAAGGGCTGTGCTGGAAGGGGGTGTGGGGAGCAAAGCAGCTGCTTTTCCATCACGAGCTCTGCTTAAAGCGAAGGGTGAATGAAAGCAGGCCTGCTGACAGCGTGTAGTGACCTTCCCTTGGCTGCCTCGAGGGCTTTTTCTGTGCCCGTGTCACTTGAGCACAGCAGTGAAGGCTGCTGAGCACAGGCAGCAGTCACGGATGCAGCTGCTCTGTATCTCAAGGACTCCACGAGTGCAGCCACGAGGCAGACAGCTCACATCCCTGACTCAGCTCGACTGAATCAGCTCCATCCCCTCCAAAATATTCCACTGGGTACAAAAGGGGTTTGCAACCACAGCAGCCGAGGTTGGGTAGAGCCGCACCGCAGCAGCAGGCGTTCCTTCCCTGCTCAAAGAGCAGCTGCTGTCTGAATGAGATCCACCAGCAGATCAAAAGCAGAGAGGCTTTTGGTGCAGCTGAGCAACGCTCACATGTTCACATGCTGCCTGCCATCATTCCACCACCAAGAGTCCTGGCAGGGCTGAGCTGTGTGGTTTGCAGGAGCACGCAGACCCTGCTGCCCGTGGTTCCAGCCTCGCTGCAGAGCAGGGTGCAGAAGGGAATCTCTAAAAATTGCTGTTCAAAGCCACAGCTGTGCAAGTTTCAGCCTAGGCTTGCTTGTGAAGTGCCTTCATCTGGGAGCACGTGGGGAGCAGATGCATTTTGGGGCAGTGGGTTCAAGGGTAGGGAGAAAGGGAGAGGATGGGTGGCCCACAGTGCAGCCCCCCAGGCAGTTTGCCAAGGCAGAAAGATGCTGTGATGCTGAGGATTGCACCAAAAGTCACTGCAAGTAAATCATGAAAGTCAGTCATGGCAGTCAGGCACCCAGAGCCTAGTTATGCTGGGCAGAGAGCATCTCCAAACACAACAGGAACCCCGAAAGGGGCTGCACACCAACCCCAAGTGCACACATCCCTATGGGGTTCCACTTTCATCCTTATGGGGCTCCACATCCAGCCCTGAGCACCCACATCCCTACGGTGGCTGCACGGGATGCCCCAGCGCTGACAGCCCCCAGCCACAAAGCGACCCCTGGGCTGCAATGGGGCCAACGAGCCCTGCCCCATCACCACCTCATAAAGACCCACAGCTGTGGGGTCACAGCAGCCCCCGTTAACCCTTCCTCTCCCTTTAAGGCCAGAGGAGGTGAGGAGGGGGCGGTGGGCGGGGATAGAACGCTGGGACCCCTGGCAACCCCCCGTGGGAGACCCCAAACACAGCAGAGTCGGTTGGACCCGCTGTCGGACAGCAGCTCATGGAGTTGGCTGCCGCCTGGCGCTCCTCTCGCGGCCCCCAGGGCCCCCCGGCTCCTCCGCCGCTCATCCTTCCTGAGCTCTTCAGCCTCGCAGGTGAGGACCAACCCCGTTTTCTCCACGCGGACGCGGTCCCTTCCCAGCCCGCCCACCCCGGGCTCCTCCTGTCGCTTTGGGAGGGGACTGATGGCGTTTTCTCACCTCTTCCAGGCTCAGCCAAACCCTGCCAGCCTTCTGCGATGGAGCAGCCCCTCCTCGCACCTCCGGCGATGGGGACGCTGATGGCACCCGGCGCGCCCCGGGGTCCCCCGCCAGGTTAGACATCCCCCCATCCGCAGTGTGAGCCCTCGGGGGGCCCCGAGGAGCCCCCTCCCCAACGTCCCTTCGCCCCTGCAGGGCTGTGGATGGCTCCGTGCGGCTGCTTCTTCGACCCCCGTGTCTTTCACTTCGAGTGGGCAACCACCACCGTGCCCCCACCGGCCAACTCCATGGGCTCCCCTTCGCTGCCCAACGCTGCCCCCGGGGCTCCGCAGAGCTGGGTGACCCCCCCGGCCCCACCTCAGCCATTTGTGCCCTACAAGCAGCAGGGCGCTGTCGTGACCCCGCTGCTGCCATCGGTCCCCAACTTCCAGCAGCTGGAGGGGCAGATCCAGCAGCTGAGGATCTCAGAGGCACCTCCGAGCGGCAGCACCGGTGCGCCCTCTCATGGCATCGTCCCAGCCGATAGTGACACCCCAATGGGCGCCTCTGCCATCCCCAACCCCCAGGAGATGGGGGCCAACCTGGAGAGCCTAGACATAGAGCTGCCCGACGAGGTGCTGCTGGAGGAGGCCGTGAGGCTTTTCAACTGCTCCCCTGACATGGAGGAGGTCAACCAAGACAACCCCAGCAGCATCCCCGTGCTCAAAGACCTCGGGGATCTCGCTGACCTCGACGACATCATCTCCTGTCACGACATGAGCTCGCTCTCGCTGCCTGAAGAGATGCTCTCCTCTGACTACAGCATCCCCGAAGCCTCCAGCATGATGCTGAGCGTGGAGCAGCTCGACAGCGTCCGGATGAACACCCAGGAGATGCACCAGGATCTGACACCGCCAGCTCTGCTGCTGTCACCGCCGCAGGGCAATGCGTTGCAGCCCAAAGCCAAGCTGGAAAAGAGGGGGAAAAAGCGACGAAACAACTTCTTGCTGAGAAAGGGCTGCAAATAGAGGGCCTCCACCTGCAGCAGTGGGGTGGGAGAGCAGGGTTAGAGGCCGGGTAATGGGATCGGGAGGGGGGAGGGAGAAGGGTGGTGTTATACAACTTTTGTCTTGTTATCTATTAAACATTGTTTGTTCAGAACATCTCCATGTCTTGGTGGGGGGTGGAACAGCCATTGGGTTTGGGGGGGGGGGGGAGGGGGAACTGGGACAGACATGCCTACACACAGCATCCCCAGCCCTACAGTGAAACCCAGGCCAAGGGCAGAGGGAGTTCAAAGTGCCTTCATCCCAAAGGCAGATGGAGTCACTTTCAAGGTTGGGGGGGAGTGTGGAGGGGGATGGGGGGGGTAAGAGGGTCCTCCAAAGAGGGGGGGGAGAAGGGGGACAGGGTCCTCCAAAGAGGGGGGGGGGGAAAAGGGGGACAGGGTCCTCCAAAGAGGGGGGGGGGGAAAAGGGGGACAGGGTCCTCCAAAGAGGGGGGGGGGGGGAAAGGGGGACAGGGTCCTCCAAAGAGGGGGGGGGGGGAAAGGGGGACAGGGTCCTCCAAAGAGGGGGGGGGGGGGAAAGGGGGACAGGGTCCTCCAAAGAGGGGGGGGGGGGGAAAGGGGGACAGGGTCCTCCAAAGAGGGGGGGGGGGGAAAGGGGGACAGGGTCCTCCAAAGAGGGGGGGGGGGGAAAAGGGGGACAGGGTCCTCCAAAGAGGGGGGGGGGGAAAAGGGGGACAGGGTCCTCCAAAGAGGGGGGGGGGAAAAGGGGGACAGGGTCCTCCAAAGAGGGGGGGGGGAAAAGGGGGACAGGGTCCTCCAAAGAGGGGGGGGGGAAAAGGGGGACAGGGTCCTCCAAAGAGGGGGGGGGGGGAAAGGGGGACAGGGTCCTCCAAAGAGGGGGGGGGGGGAAAGGGGGACAGGGTCCTCCAAAGAGGGGGGGGGGGAAAGGGGGACAGGGTCCTCCAAAGAGGGGGGGGGGGGGAAAGGGGGACAGGGTCCTCCAAAGAGGGGGGGGGGGGAAAGGGGGACAGGGTCCTCCAAAGAGGGGGGGGGGGGGAAAGGGGGACAGGGTCCTCCAAAGAGGGGGGGGGGGGGAAAGGGGGACAGGGTCCTCCAAAGAGGGGGGGGGGGGAAGGGGGACAGGGTCCTCCAAAGAGGGGGGGGGGAAAGGGGGAAAAGGGGGGAGAAGGGGGACAGGGAGACATGACAACAGGGTCTGAGTGAAGCCCTTAAGTAACACCCATCCTAAGGGCCCACTCCAGAGCCTGGCTTGCCCTCCCTGCTGCAGCAAAATAGCCCTAAATAACCCGAAGAAGAGTAATGGAGGAAGCCACTGTGGGACAGTACCCCCACTCCCCTCATCTGCCCAACATAAAGCCACAATGCTAGAGGAAAAATAACATCACTCACAGCCAGAAAGTGCCTGGAAACGTCACCTGTCTTTATTGAGCATTTCACATCTGAGCTCCTCAACTTCATACCAATGCAGCCAACACAGCACCTTCAGGCCATGGTGCCACCATTCCGCCACGCTCAAGCTCTTGGTTTCCCCATCAGCAGCCCCAGGGTGTGGGGGAGTGATGGGGCAGAACCAGTGACCATCACCTGAGCACAGACCCCAATACGGGCAGTGAGGATGGCTCAGGCATTGGGAAAAGCTTTGGGTGCTGCCCCTTCCCTGAGCATCCTCACTCCAAAACAGAACCACACGCAGCAGCGGTGCCTCTATGGGCCACAAAGAGATGTTCTGCTCAAGAAAAAGGAAAAAAAAAAAAAGGAAAATAAAACAATAATTAAAAAAAATAATAATCCCATAACCCAAACGTAAAGGAGCCTTAGTGCTCGAGGACAAACTTCCCTCTGCCAATGCTGTTGTAGAAGCCTTTGGTGCCATCGGGCCCATGGGGCAGGCGCAGCACGCAGGATTTGGGCTTCACAGCCGGGGGGGTTCTGGGAGGGGACGTGGCATCCACAGAGGGGCTGTGGGCAGCGCTGCTGAGCCACGGGGCCCACGTGCTCCCCCAGCCCAAATCGGGGCTTTTGGGGGTGGCATTGAGGCTGAAACCCAGCTCTGCAGTGAGCGGAGGGAAGGCCATGCTGGCCAGGAGCGACCCAGAGAAGGTGCTGCTGAAGGAGCCGGGCTGGAAGCTGTGGCCATGGGGCCAAGCGGGTGCAGAGAGGAGCTGCGGCGAGGCCACGTCCGACTCCGAGGAGCTGCAGAACAGCGAATCCCCAACAGCACAAGGGAAGGCTTCGGCTCGCGCCTCCACCAGCTCCTCCTGCTCAGCCCCGCTCCTCTTCTTGGATCCCTTCCCCGAGAGCCTCACCACGCAGATGCCACGGGAGCAGGGCTGGCCCAGCTCCTCGCAGGCCCTGCGCGCGCTCTCCAGGCTCTCGTACTCCACCAGCGCGCAGCAGTGGCTCAGCAGCTCAGGGAAACGCGTTGCGTATTTCCTCATGTCCGACGGCAGCTTGCGGCCCGGCCGGAGGATGCGGATGGAGGCGATGGCTCCAAAGGGGCTGAACATCTGAGTGATGGTTTCAATGAAGTTCCTCTGGAGCGGTGGAGGCGTGCCCGGCTCCGGGGGCAGCGGGTCCCAGGCCAGCAGGAGTTTGGTGGGAGGGACGTTGAGGATTGAGTCGGGGATGGGGACGCGGCGCCGCACTTTGGTGCCCTCCTGGTTGACTTCCAGCAGCTCGGAGAAGCGCAGGGCGTAGAGCGTGAGGCGCCAGTCACGGGTGAGGTACTTCACCTGTGGGGAGAGGGACGCTGAGCCCCTGCCCAGAGCCATCGTGCAGGCACAGCCTCACCTCGAGGCAGTCATGGGAGCACTGAGTTGGAAGGGACCTTTGAAGACCGTCTGGTTCAACTCGTTGCAATGAGCCAACTTGAGCGAGGCTCCCATCCCTCCTCAGGGCCCTGCAGCTCCATCGGGTGCTCACAGCATTGTTGCCTCACCTGGGTGGTCTCCAAGGGATGCAGTGCCCACCACCATCCTGGGGATCAGTTTAGTGACCCTCCTCTGGATGCTCCAGCAACAGCACAATGTTCATCTGAACTCCATTGGGGTCTGCAGGAGGAGGCCCCTAAAGACCATGGAGATGACCATTGGGTGGCACAGAGCTGCGTGGTGCAGTGACACTCCTGAGGGGTGAGACGGCATCCAGAGAGACCTGGACAGGCTGAGAGTGGGGCCAGGGAAGCCTCACAAGGGTCAAAGTCAAGTGCAAGGTTTTCAGCACCCCCACTGCTTGAATAAGGTGGGGGACAAAAGGATGGAGCTGTTGGGATGTGTCCGGGGAGGGTCACAAAAACAATCCAAGGGATGGAAGAGCAGAGAGGTGGGTGGGTGCCCCATCCCTGGAGATATACAAGGTCAGAGATGGGGCTCTGAGCACCTGGCAGAGCTGCAGGTGTCCCTGCTCACTGTAGGAGAGTGGGGCCAGACAGCCTTTAAGAGCCTCTTCCAACTCCAACCATTCTGTGACTGACCCATATCTCCCCACACAACCCTCCCTTCCCTGCTTCACCTACCCAACAGAAGCCCCCTCCTGCCCAGCAGGCACCAAATCTTCCCACCTTCTTGAAGGATGTCAGCAGCTTGATGCTGACAAAGCCCAACTTGTTCTTCTGGACGTGCTTCAGGAGGAAGGCATCCTTGGCCAGGTTCTCATCAGAGAGGTAGAATTCCACCTGGGACACAATCCTGCGGATCAGCTGTGGGTCAGGGATGGAGTAGCTGCAGTCGAAGAGTTCTGAACCCACAGCATCACTCGTATCACAGAAACTCCTGGGAGAGCAGCAGGGACACAGAAATGAGTTGGCAGCCTTTGGATATGCAGGGCTGCCCAGCCCCAATAGCAGTGGGGTGGGGGGCAGAGATGCCATGAGCCCCAGGTCCATTGGTGTGACCTGGCTATAGGGGCTCAGAGATGGGCACAAAGCAAGACAAGTGCTCAGCCCTGTGTACACCCACACAGCCACGTACCTATTGGAGCTCCTGAAGAAACTGTCTTGGCTGAGCAAACAGCTCTGCGACGGGAGGTGCAGCCCAGGGAAGGAATTTCTTTGCACAGACAGTGGGGTGCTGCAGCTGGGCTGGGAACTGAGCCCCAGGGCCACCATGGAGCTATGCGATGCCATGATCCTTCATCTGGGACATCATGTGGGACAAGGGCTGTGCTGGGAGGCTCCAGCAGCCCCAGAGCAGAGCCCACCTCCCAGCAGCAGCCCCAGAATAGGGATGGAAGAGCAGAGGCTGTGCCCTTACCTGCGTGGCAGCACTGGGAAGCGTGGGAAATCCTGGCACTACATCCTAGAGCTGCAGGGAGCAGACAGAGCCCAACCCTCCCACCTCCAAACTAAGGCTCCTGAAAGGTAGGGGGAAAGGAAAAAGGGAGAAAAAGCCTTGAGGGCTCTCAGGCTGCTGGCTTATAAGAGCCCAGAAGGGGCCCAGAGCTGAGCCCTACCCCAAGCCCCACCAGCTCCAGCTGGAGCGTATCAGTGGGTTAAGCAGCCCCAGCTGAGCCCTGGCTGCAGGTGCTGGGCTGGGGCAGGCTGCAGAATGTTGCTGCCAGGGGCATCTCTGCCTCAGTTTCCCTCCCTTGCACAGGGGCAGTGACAATCACATCAGGAAGCTTTGGTGGCAGGCAGCATTCATCTCCTCATGCTGTCAGGGTGACAGCAAAGCCCTTAATCCTGCATGCCCATAAAACAAAAGAGCCCCCCAAAAAGGGGAGGCACCCACTGAGGGGGGGGGGACACTGCGGGGCAGGATGGCCCACAGCCTCAGTAAGGGACAGGGGAGGAGAATGGGGATGAAATATCCCCATGGCTTAAGCCCTTGGTGGGGGCTGCCCATCTTTTGCTGGGACAAAAGATGACCTTCAGCCCGTGGGGTTCAGCTGATGCACCCTGTGGCTATGGGGTGGGCTCTCAGAGGAGCCAGGGTGAATGCCCAGACTGTGCCTCACTGCCAGCCCAAACCCTGCCCTTCTATCATGAGTCACAGAGAGCAGCAATGCCAAACCACCTCTGGGATGTTCCACTCACTGGGGTTCCCAGCTGCTTTGTCTGGTGCCCCCCCATCCCCAGGACAGATTTGCATCTCCCCCCAGCCCTGCAAAGCTGCAGCAGCTGCCTGCCACCTCCTCTCAATGACCAAAGAAGAAATGGGACCACAACAACTATTGTGCAGGCCTGAGCATTTGATATACATTTATTGCTATTCGGGTTTAGCTGGGAATTTTGTGCATATGGATTTGGAGGGGGTGATCCAGACTCCTCTTATGGTGCTGCACAGCTCCAGAGCATCTCAGCCGGCCATGGGGAGCAGGAGGTGGTTGGGTCTGGTCCATAGAGCCAATGCAGCAGCTGAAGTCAGCATCATGCTCTGTGGGAGCAGGGGAATTTAAGACTTGGTTGCTCGGTTGTTTTTTGACCATCATCTCTTATTAGCAGGATGTGAGGGGCAGATACTGACCCAGGGAGTAATCATTGTCATTATTTACAGGTAAATCCAGCCTTCTCATTTGTCTCTTCCTACTGTGATACGAGACATTTACAGACAGACATCACCCTGACAGACACCAGCACGGAACAGTAAGAGGGAAAGATGTACACTGTACACGCTTTCTTTTTACTTTCCATTTCTTTTCAAGTGTCACAGCTACCTTAGTACCACACTCTGAATAAGTAAATATTATATTTGGATAGAATATACTCTGATATGCAAATGTACACGAGGCCCCTGGAAAAGCTCACATCAAACATACCATATAAAACATCATTAGAAATAATTATAATAAAAGCTATTTATGACACAGCCTTTATTCACAGAAAGATTTGCCTTGGGGTTTGCTTTTTGCAGTTGGCTTGACAACAGACCCCCCACTGCCTGCAGCCGCGCAGAGCTGCCTTGGCTCAGCCCCACAGTGATGGCACAGCAGGGAAATGTCCCTGCAGTGCTGAGCATGGTGCCAGCCACGGCCACAGGGAGCCCCTCCCAGCTGCAGGGCCAGGGTTGGAGCAGGAGTGGAGCACCGCAGAAGCAGGCCTGCCAGCCTGTCCTAAGGCACTGCGGTCGCACACCCTCCCCCATCTCTGCATACACCTTGTGTAGGTCCACGGTGGTATTTTAGCAGGACATCAAGCTAGAATTCTACTGGAATTCTGCTGGAAACCTGGAATTCTAGAATCAACCTGGAATTCTACTGGAAACCTGCTGGAAACCCAGGGTGTGAGATCATGCCCTCTGTGTGGGTACCCTGGAGAGAATGGAAACGTCCCATCCCACAGACATGGGCATCAGAGCCAGCTTGGTGTCCAGCTGTTGCGTCCTCGGAGTCCTTTGGTATCTTGGGTTGGTTTAACAGCATCCCAGGATCGCTCGCAGATGGAACACATAGCTGGCAGGACGTGAGCGCAACAGGGAGGGCTCATCCCAAGTCCCAGGGCATGTATGTGTGCCACTCGGGGGGACCAGCTCAGAGCACAGCCCCAGACAGGTTCAAGAGGTGCACAGTACCACACGCCCAGCACAAGTGATTTGGCAAGTCAGAGCCAGGACAGTGTGTCTCGAAAGGCTGTAGGAGAAGGGTCAGGCATTTTTCCTTCCTCTTGGGCACTGATTGGTTCAAGTTTGTATCACAGTGAAGTCTGAGAAGTGGGGAAGAAATCCAAATTACCTTCCCTGTAAGAGAAAGCCTCATTTGCCCCGTCATTCAGTGGGGCACAGCCTCTCCTGCCAGGCACAGTCAGTCCAAAGACGCTTCAACCTCTCTTTAGCAGACTTTGTCCTTCACCCTCCACTCAGCTGCTAGCAGAGAGCTGGGGGCAGGCAGAACCTCCTACTGCCCCCCATCCGGGATCACCGCCCGCAGCCCTTCCTCAAACAGCAGTAAACAGAGAGAGAAACTAAGAGGCACTAATAGCACAGATGTGGGGAGACTCAGGCTCGAGGGCTGCCAAACCTGGCTCCAGATGTCTCCATCCAGCTGGAGAACAGCCACATCCCCCTGTCAGATCTCCTGCAGTGAGTGCCCGGTGTCGCTGCGTTCTCGCTTCACAAGTGGCTCCCCCACGCTCCGGGAATCCGTGTCTACTTCACTGCCCAGGTCACTGATGTGGTCTGCAAAAGGAAAGGCTCAGCATCAGGGTGGTCCCTGGGGATAAGAGGTCCTTTTCTCCAACACAGTGAAACAGAAAGGCTGGCACAAATTTCTCCCACCCGCAGTGATTCAATCTCAGCCCTACAGAGCTTTCATACCTTTGTCCAGCAGTGTTGGGGACATGGATGTGAGGTCACCAAACTGAAAGAGAAAGGAGGCTTGAGGTGAGTGAGGATTATGCAGAGCCAAAGCATCACATCTACAAGCCAGCATCTGTCTCCAAGTAATTCTAACAAGCAGTTGGGTGAAGCCACGAGCACCAGCAGTGCCAGTGGTAAAAAGCAGAGAGCAAAACTGACGGTGCATTTTGTGGAAACGTTTGTCACTTTCACCTAAGCCTCTGCAAAAATACAAAACACAAAAACCCAGGGAGGGATCAAGCTCTGGAAAAGGGCAAGAGAAGATGTTCTGTCTCTCAAGTGCTGCCACAGACTTCTGGCCAGGGTGCTGCCTGTTCTCCAGACAGTGGAGAAGGACAGCAGAGAAGGTGCCTCTTCTCCAGCCTTCTGCCTCTGTCAGGCAGCACAGACATCTTTCACCCCTGCTGGGCTTTACCAACATTCCACCTCTGCACAATCTGTGCAAAGCCCTTTAGTTCAGGTCAGGAAAGTGCTTTGGCTTTCAAGGCCACAGTGCCAAGTGTAACCAGTGAGCTGGTGACAACTTTGGTTCTGGAGATGTATTGTCTCCATCTGTGACAAGGTCTGAAACTCTGAAAAACTATAATCATAATTCTGAAAGGTCATACAAAGTTGGGCAGCAGAAAGAATCGAAGACAGCAGGAGTTATAAAGTGAGCAATGGGAATAGATGGACACAATTCATTGTCTTTTGCTGGGAAGAATCAGCCTCCTCCTGGAGAAAAGAAATATTGCAAGAGTGTAATGAAGGAAAAGCAAAACCTAAAGGATGAAAGCCTCCCACAGCTAGGTTTTGCTAGAAGGTCCTCCCTGTCTTTCATGTTCTTCTAATATCAATAAATATAGAGGTTTCAGGGAAGAGTGTGCATTCACAAAACTGCTGTCATGATGCAGCAGCATGGGTCTAATGGGAGGGGAAGAGAAAACAAAATGGATGCGATTGATTTGTCTGACTGCCCTACATGAGCTCCACAGAAGGAGGAAAATAGCATGAACTTCATGGAGCAAATAGCATCAGTTTTAATCTAAGAGCAGTTTCTATATTGCTTTCACAGGTTGACTGGAACCTTTTAAATTTGGGCATGTCAGAATGAAATGTTGGAAGTGGCTTCAGCTAGACAAGAGAGGTCCTGTTTGCAAGCCAGGCACTATCTTTGCTGTCTGATTTGTAACTAAAAAACCCACAAAACTGAAAAACAAACCTCTCATCACTTCTCCACAGAAAAAATGGAGAGGGTGGCTGACTGTGCATACAGCTCTGGGGTTTGCAGAGGGGGTCTGCAGAAGTGATGTGCACAGTACCACTGAAAATTGCAGGGAAAATAACTTCTGGAGATTTTGGTTTTGGTTTAGCTTTTGTGTTGGATGGGGCTATGGCAGGAACACCAAAATCAGATTATGGAGAGAAGTTGATAGATCTATTTCCTTCCTCCTTCAGGGCTCTGAAGCCCAACTGATGCCCAACTGCCTCAAAACCATCAGCCCAGGTATTAGTGAGACAGGAGGGAAGACGCTCAGGCAGTTGGATCCTTGTGCTAGGCACTCAAAACAAGTCAGTAAATCCCTCAGCAAAGATGGTTGCAAAACATGTTCAGGGCAGAATGCTGTTTGTGAACCAACAGTGCTCCCTTACGTGCTGCTTGGTTTGGGCTTGTTTCTAAGGGAATAAACAATTCTCACCTCTCCCATTACAGCAATTGGCGTCTCCCCTGTTGCCTGGGCAACACGATGCTCTACCAGATAAAACATGTATTCATCATACAGCAGGCGAATCAGGTGGAAGGAACCAAAGCTGGCAGCGCTGCGCAAGGTGAGGTCACGGATCACCATGGAGCTGGAGAATGACCAGAAAGAAAATAGTTAGAATGTGTTTTACACTTGCATCATGGCTGATGTGAATTCTTGATCCTGAAGCTACTCCAAGTGCTTTGTTTCTAACTCTAACCAAAGAGTGTCCAAGAACTTCAAGAAATTAGTTGGTGGGCATCTGATCTCCATCCCAAGAGGATATAGGTGGAAACACTCTCTTTTGCACAAGAGCAGAACAACAGTCAGCCAGAGTTGCATGTGTGTAAAGGTGTAAAGAAGTTGGCTTTGCCTTTTCAAGGAGTTATTTACATGCTCTGAGCCAGATGCAGAGTTATTACCAAAATGAGAAGAAAACATACCTGTAGAAAGACCATTTCAACAGGAACTGCCTGGCTGCCTTGGGGAAGCTGGGACTGCCCTCGTGATGCTTCAGGACTTGAGTAACAACATTATCCAGCCAACTGGCCCACTGGTCCAGGGAGCTCTGCTGCTGCAGTGTGAGCTTGAAATCCTGCTCCAGCTTCTGCACCATGCCTTCCTCACACTGGCACACCCATGAGGCTTGCTCCTGCTCAGGAGGAAGGGCTGACAGTCACTCACGCAAAGCCTGCTATTTCAGTTTTTTCCCCCAGCCCAGGAATTCAACCTCATTTCTAGTAGGCAAGGACTCCAAACCAGCTCTGAATCACACCTCTTTTGATCTCTCCTGACCACAGTACAATATTCCTATTAGAACAAAATCAGTATTGCTAGTAGTACTTCTTATAGAAGTTCATGAGAGCCTTCTCCACTATTCACAATGAGATGACAGATACACCTTGAAAAACACCAAAACCTCCCGTTAAATAATTCACTTAATCACTTTTTAATATTGGAAATAACATGCTGGTTACTAGCAGACAGTCTCACTAGACAGTCCCAGTTCTAGACAATATGGCCCAGGAAAAGATACAGTAAGTTACCTGCACGTTGGCAAAGTCAACCCGATTGAGATCACTGAGCATCTGGTTTATCTGGGAAGTGTTCTGCAGCACAGCACGAGCAGCCTGAGCCAGGTGGTTAAGGGATGTGTATCTCCGCAACGTCTGTGCAAAGGCACTCACTACTCCAACCTGCAGCAGAGCAGAGCACGGAGGGGACTGTGATCAGGGGGCAGCAGGGCTCAGGGGCTAACTCTTCTCAATGCTGAGCTCAAGAATGCAGAATACATTAGCTGGGGTAACCTGCATGGTTCCTCTCAAGCTGTTGCCTAATGTGCACTCAAGCACTTTTGCAGCATCTACTGAGTGTATCTCGAGCTGGGAACAGGCTTCACAAATCCATGGTGTTAGGAGAAAGACAGTAGGAGCCTTATATTCAGTCTCTGTGGTGTCATTCAGCCTCTGAAGTATCCTGTACTTTCCATTCAGGCAAGGAAATGGCACAACAGGCAGAGCATTATCAGCTCAAATGAACTGCCTGATCTTGCCCTGCTCCTTGCTGATTTTGGTTCAGAATTATTCTTGAATGCTGTGTTAGTCTGGAGTACTCATAGCCAAATTCCAGCAGTGATTTCCAATCACTGTGGAAAATGACAACACACACACTCAATTCAGTATCATGCTTTCTCTACTTACCTTTGTCTGGACAATCTGGGGGGGAAATTCACTCATTGCATTCATCAGCCACCCTTCCAAACTCTTGGCAAAATTACGAATCGCCTGTGTAAGTGTGCCTGCAAAGAAAGCTGCAGAGTTAGAAAGGCTGTTCCACATTGTCTTTACACACCACCTTTCTAGATCAGAACTGCTGTGGAAGGCACAGCCACTGATTTGGTAGTTGTGATCTCAGTTCAGCATCCTGGATCAGCTAGGTCCCAAAATGCACACAAACAGCTCCTTATCTTATTTGTGGCCCATTTTAGCTTTCTCTAATTGCTGAGACATGCTCTTTAAAGACACTTGTCTGCACCAGCATGCAGACTGACAGCAGATCAGTCTGCTGGGACCAGGTTTTTACAGCACTGCTCAGCCCAGTTTGTGGCTAAGTTGTAGCCGTTGGAGACTGACAGATGCATCAAAGTAAGCAGCCAAATCAGAGTGAAAACCCTCCATACGCCATCACTAATCTCCCAAGTGAAAGTTAACCCTATGTTTCCAGGAGGTGCAGGAGGGGACAGCATGGTCCTGTGTGAACAAAGATACAGTCTCCAAGGAAACATCTCATGAGGACTTGCCACGCTTACAACTGCTTGTGCATTAAGCCTTTGCTTTTCCTTTGACTTATAGCCAAAGTCAGGAGATGTGATATGAAATGGAGCTTGTTTTAAAAGGCCTGGGAATTCCAAAGGCCACAAAGTTATGCCTGCAGATAACAATGCTGTGGAAGGAATATTGTCCTTGCCCAAAATATTAGACTGCTTTTACAATGGAAATCTTTGTGGCAAGTGGTAGCCAGACAGCATGAATCACAAAATGCAGTTCTCCAGACATCTGGTGACTCAGGAGCAGCCCAGCAAGGAGCTGGAGCAGGAGGCAGCACTGCCTGTGCCCTCCTGGTCCCACTGCAGATACTCACTGGGCACCGGTCGCAGCACATCGGGGATGAGAATCTCCACCAGAGCCTGGTACAGGATGTGGTCACAGCTTCTCATCCACTTGAGGATGGGTTCGTATTTACACAGAGTGATCAGCTTGTCTTTTGGGAGGGTCCCTTCATGTTCTTCTTCACTGCGGGAAAAGGGAAGCAGCATTAGAAGCTGATATTCCAGGCAATTCACACTTCATCTGGATTTCTAATTTCAGTTTTCAGCAGAAAAAGCAATTCACATTTCTTTCAAAAGGAAATCTCTGATCATCTGTACCAATCTCTGACTCTGCAAGCACCTCTCCATCACAGGATCAGAGCTCTGACTGTGGTTTCACCTCAAGCCTGCATTTCCTGTGCTTGGCCTCCTTTTGCTTTCTCTACCTTCAGCCTCCCTTCACACACACACATGTTCATGTGTACCTGGGAATTGTCCTACAACACAGCACAGCTGGCTCCTCCTTACAGCTCAAGCTGTTCCCAAACCCTTCACACCTTTATCCTCTCCCCTCTGACAAATATTTGCAGCAAATGTTGTTTGAGCAGGTTAGCCAGTGCTGATGGACACTGTGATCATTTCTGAGGTGTCTGGTACCTTCAAATGCTACAAAATTTTCATAAGCAGAAAGATTTGGTGTTGTGATGAGAATAAATTGTCTCCAGCTGAATGAGGTGAAATGAGCCTGCATTCACTTCACTTTATAGATGTACGGAAACTTTTTTTTGCATGATTAAGTCATAAGATATTTGTTTAAACAGCAGGCAGAGAAAACTGAAGCCTTATTGCCCTGCCAGAGTCACAAGTCAGAGCTATTAAGACACTACACTGGGAACTTACAGGGAACTTTCCTCATGCATTACATCAAAATCATTAAAGCTAAGCCTTTGATGTACTATAAAGAGGTCCTTATACTCTCTGCCTGAGAGGTTTTATCCACGGGTGTAGTCCTAGAACACTCACATGGAAAAACCAGCTGTCAACTACCTACACTTTCTTGTTCTGGTTTCTCAAACCAGATTTGTCATTTTATCACATTTTTAAACAATTTGGCACTTGGATAACACTTTATTTTTATATCCATATTTATAAAAGAGGGGCTAGAGTGCTACCTATCTTGATTAATGGCTGTGCTGTGCAGAGCTATGGGAGCACACTGCCCTACCAAGGTGTGCCAGTTTATGCAGAGCTCTGTGCAGATGCTGCCCTGAGTCTGCTCTGATCTAGCTCAGCTCTCTGCTGTGCTGCCAATGCCTTGTAGATGTCCCCGTAAGTAAAAGATTCTGAAACCATCAAAGAGCTACAGTGTTTCTCTGCTGCAAAATATTCACTGGATAACATCTGCTGAGGGCAAAAGGGCTGTACTCCAGGGATTATTATGGGATATTTCCTTATTACCCAAACTTTTATCGTTTTTCTTCCAAATATAAAACATCAATATCTGAAGTCCTCATGTAATTACTGTGAGTGAACAACACAGACTTTCAATACATATCTTAACGAGAAACCATCACCTTTTCAATTCTCTCTATTTTCACTTATTTCCCTTATACTGTCTCTTGGCAGCAGACTACCAGTGCATAAAGGAAGAAGAATAGGCAATAATGAGCCAGACAGGAGCACAAAGCCAGGATCAGAGCAGCTCAGTTTGTCATTATCTTCCTCAAGACATGAGAGACGCACAGACTTGGTCAGGCACCCAAATAAGTGAGCCAGTCGAGGTGTCACCAAAACCTCAGTGTTGGAGATGCTTTCAAAAGCAGCATCCCATTTGCATTCACCCAACTGCTCCCTGTATTTCAGATTAGGATACAGGAAGCATGCCATGGGTGTACCTCATCAGAAGAAGTAGGTATTTCCATGTCTAGTGAAGCTGAAATCACTTTATGCATTTTTAAAAGACAAAAGGCATCAAGAAAAGGATCATTCAGAAATCATCAAAGCAGCATGGTGTACCTGGATGGCAGGGCAGCAGAGCCATCACTAGGTGGTGTTTTAGGACTCCAGAAGGACTGCCACAGTTTCTCAATATAATGAAACTGAAGGTTCATTACAACATCCAAAGTTGCCTAACAACAAAGAATACATCTCATTAGCTACTCTGTTAGCATCTTGTCACAGAGTGTCAGCATGTATTTCATGTGCTGACGTTTAGATTAAATAATTTACAGGAAAAACAACAAGAAGTGCATTGTTTTAATAATCAATGTAATACAAAAGAGGTCACACCATGAAAAAAATAACCAAGTGCAACACTTCAGTTTCAATACCTAGTAAAACAAACATGTCCTATTACAGTTTAGCTTTTCCTGAGGGCAGCATGAAAGAGGTGTACATGAATTATGTCCCGTGTCATTTAATTGATCTATTAATCAATTAAAAATATTCAAAGTAATCACCTCGCAGTGTCTCCTGTAAAGAAGCTGAAGAGTTTTCACATCATTCATGGTGACTCCTTCTTGTAAGAGAACATTACCTAGATCAGGGGCTGGGAACTCGGGAAAGACGTGGGTTACATCTAGGGAAAAGAAGATGGGGAAGTTGGTAAAAATTAGTAGCATTCAGTTATGCAGACTACAGACACATACAAGTTGCTTCTGTCTCTGGTTGCTATCTTACACATTTTAATTGGGAGTGAACCTGTTGAAATGAGGCTGATAAACGAGTACTTCCCTGATTCCTGCTGTTATAATGGGCAAAAAGTAAACAACTGCAATCCATATGTCCAGCATGTAAAGGAGAATGTTTTCCTTCTCTTTGTAATAAAAGTAACAAGAATACATTGTCCTCGTGTAATGTGCTTCCCATTAGATTTTCTCCAAGGCCTGAAAAACATCCCTTTGTAATTTTGAGAGTACAATGGACAATATAACTGGATATCAGGCATATCAGGAGTAATTGCATTTCAGAGAATGCTTGGAGCTGGGCTGGGATTTTGTATCTCTACTGGAGATTATGGAAACACATAGATCCATGACCAGTAAAAGCAGAGAACTTGTCTCATCATGAGAGGCTCTGTATGGATCTCCTGGAATTGAACACACACAGCTTGCAGTGTAGGGCAACAAACAGAATGGCTTCACTCCCCCTGTTCTACAAAGCTCTTCAGAACAGTGTGGCTTGGAGAGTTCTACTTTTCCATCCAACTCGATTGAGTTAAAAGCATACCTAGGAATTGACAGAGCCAGTGGCAATAGGGTGAAGTTTCCTGTGGGTACAGGAGAAACACAGCAAATGTGACATCACAAGAGTGTACTAGAGTATAAGTTTTTTAGAAAAGAAGAAATTCAGAGCAGGCAGGTTTTGCTGGACAGGGCCTTCCTTCTTCTTAAGGTGATCAGCCCAGATGTGCAACTTCAAATCCATGAAAGCAGTCTGCTCACCTATGAACTGCTGATGGTGCTGACTTTGAGCAGCAACTGATTGCTCAGGGGTCGTGTGCAGGCTGCTGTTGGAGCCAGCTTCTGCCACGCCATCCATCTTCTGAGCTGGTCTGTACCTAGGGTTACAGAATGCCCTGGTGTTACACAAGCACGAACAAACACATCACATGCAACATGGTCATGCTGTGAGAGATAGGGACACCTACAAACCTATGATGCTGTAGAGCACTTAATTAAAAAGTTACATCATGTAATAAAAGAGGTTACATCCAAAGCCAGCATTTGGAAGGCTGACTATTTCTATCACCTGCTCAAGGTGGGGAATGAGACTCTCCTTTGGGAAAGCACTACCCAGGAGAAGTTTAAATGGATTAAGAAATTTGCCCAAGGTGGATGTAAAAAAAAAGAAAATGAGAAGCAGAGCTGGTGTGGATGCCAGAGTGCAGACTCTGGAGGTGACTTCTGCATTTGTTTTCTGTTCAGGAGCAGAAGAAATGAATTCTTTACTGTAGCATGAGCCAGAAGCGTCAGCGCTTCCAGGAGACAATCCCAAATTCCACGGCACTCAAAATTGCTCAGACACAAGACTAACCATAGCACTTTAACTTGCATTGTTGCAAGTCCAAACAACCCAAAAACCCAAACCCAAGAAACAAACCAATGCAAGCCCACAACCCCTTCTGTGATCAGGTACAAACAGCTGCAGAACTGAGGTCCTACGCTATTGAGCCAGGGGATACAGTGAGGAGTGGTATATTCTGCAGTAAGCTCTGTAGCAGCAGGCTGAACTCGGGCCACTGGCAAACAGAACAGTGGATAAACGCAGCTTGGCAAGCCATAATTTCTCCTTGAGCCTTCTGCTGCTCAGACCAGGCAGAATCAGGCAGCCCCACTCCTGGGGAGGACCCCACAGCAGCTCTGGGGCACAGCCCTGGGTGCCACGGGGCCAGGAGAACCTACCTTTGCTTCTGATGGATGGGCTGCTGCCTCATGGCCATGTACTGCGTGTCCTCCTGCAAGCGGTTCAGTGGAGACTCTGGCTTCAGCCGGATCCCATAGTAATGGTATTTGGAGTTTCCCCTGCAAGTAGCAGCATTAAAATTGCTCAGTGCCAGCAAGTCAATGGGAGCAACCTCACAGCCCTGCTATTTACTCTCAGGCTTGTTTTGACAATTCACACCACTCCTTACAGTGCACGTGTTTGTTGCCAACGCTGTCTGAACGCTGACCTAATGAATGCCATCAGCCCCTATAAAATTCATGACCACATGTCACAAAGTTCAGTGACATCCACATGTGAAATCTGGCAAGGTTTGTTCTAAGCAGCCAACAGCAACGGGGGAAAACTGGCAAGTGTTAAAAGTACAAAGCATTGTTAAACAATGACAGAGACCTCAAGGGACGCTTCGCACTTTGATTAGAGCTTAAGAATTTGCTTTTATATTGAAACTAAACTTTTATCTTCATCTAGAGTTGGATGAAAACAAGCCTGACTGAATGGCCAGCTATGATAAGAAAGCCACCTCTCTGGTGCCTGCACTTTAATAGCAACAGTTAAGAGACTTTGATCTGCTTTTGGCCTTGGGAATTGCTCATTTTTGCAGTTTTGTAAGATCTGAAAGCTTTTTGCAAGAAAAAGAAGCTGAATTTCCTTCTCCTTCCTAGGTGCATAAAGCTGCTGTGATGCTCCTCAGGAAGAGGCCTTTCCACCCATCACATTGGACAGATGACTCCATTCAAGTTTTCCCACCAAACCAGGATTTTTCCTCTGCAGTGGGGTCTCCAATGTGCTCTCATTGCTTAAAATTACAGCTTAATGCTTCAGTATGACAGTGTCTGAAGGCACCTTCAGATCCAATGATGTCTCCCATAGAGAAATTTAAGAGAAGTATCAGTTGAAGAATTAAGCTGGTATCCAGAATACTTTTTATCTTGTGGGAATTCTCTCTTTTCAATTTTTGGCTGCTGAAGCAGAACTGAAGCAGAACTGTTCAGTCTTTGTCACTGTAATGTAAGGTTTACATGTGCTCAGGTGTGAAGCATGCTCCAATCAAACCTTTAGTGATTCTAAGTGCCTGCAAATTAAATAATAGATGCATTGATAATGCAAATGAATGAATAAGGTGGTGGGCAGCTATTTCCATATGTATGGAGGTGTACTGTAGCCTTTCAAGCTTGCACATCTTGAATATTAAGTTTGTTACTTTTTTTGTTTCTGTCTTAATCACAAAGTTTTCAAGGTTAACCGAAACCTTTAGTGATGGAATTCAGAACATCACAGACCAAAAGAATACCTGGTGAATATTTAACATTTATATCACAGGAGATAGATATAAAAATAAGTTTAAGAACTGGACATCAGTTCCCTTATTACATCAATTTCCTTCTTTTTAGAAAAGAATATAAGAGCTATTAGATAATTTAAAACCTTAATAAATAATGACATGTCAACCAAGCAGCATTACTTACGTTGAAATAAAATATTCTGACTTTTTTTTTTTATTTCAGTCTTTCATGGTGAAAATAAATTCTGAAATATTAGAACACTGCCATCAATCAGAAATTCCATTTTCTGAGCCTTTCTATTTTCAAGTCCAATCATCTTTTAGGTCTCAAAGCAGAAGGATTCTAGAGCAGCTGTTGGGACTTTGAATTTTTCCTCCCTTGGTAGGATTAAAGAATTTTTCTCCTCTGAAGAAATGACTTCAGAGTTCTTACATTGGAACCCATCTTCAGAAATCCAAACTCTCCCCCGCTTTTCCTGTGACTACGACCTCCCCATTCCAGCTGTGGAATGCTCCAGGCACATCTGGTTTTGTTCTACTCTGGAAGACCAAATATCCAAGCTTGTATTTTATTATAGGAAGTTATACAACCAGAGCAATCACTGCTTCTCCAGTGTATTCACTGCTTTTTTAAAATTAGAAGCTGAAGTAAAGTGCAATGTCAGCTGTACAGACTGTGCATATACTTTGGATGCTTCCCTGAAGGACACATGCCATTATTGCAAGTATAGATTCTTAAGTTTCACCTTTCTTGTTGCACCATACGAGTCTGTGATATTTTAAAACAAATACTTGTTAAGAAGATTCAGCCTTCTTCTTTGTGAATTTCAGAAATAAGGCATCTCCATATCTATAGGGATGTCTGAACACCTTGTCTGTATCAGGGAGTTGAGATCTGTTCCCACTGCTGATGGAGAACATTCCTGGATCCAGAAGGAACTCTGCAGCAGAACGCTGGATCCCGCAGCTGACAGCAGCAATGGTGATCAAGAGAAAACAATGGGATGAAAAACAACCTGGATTTAAATAAAATGTCCTTAGATTCCTTGAGAAACGGGCTTAGATTGAATTCAGAATGAGGTGCTGTCACCAAAATCCCAGAACATGTCTGAAATTAACATCCTCACCCTGCTGATTCCTGTTCAGAAAGAGCTTTGCCTCACAACACATGGAAATTAGTCCTGTGATTTACTATAGCAATTTTTTTTTCCTATAACATAATGTTTGGTTGTTTCTATACATCTCAGAAGAAAGACCCGTGCCTGCCAAGTTACACTTGGTAGATTTTCTATGTGTGTGAGAGGAGTTGCAGATCCCACAAGAACAGTGCAATGCTCTTTTTTTCTGCAAAACATGAAGCCACATGCTTTGTTCTTGAGAACAAACTACAGCCCCTGAAATTAGTGGCTATACAAAATATTTGCTTTTAATTAATCCCTGATGCAAGGAGCTGTAGAGCACCCACAGCCATACACAGTGGTGGGGGAAGGCAAGATGCAGCTGAGCTTGGGAGCTGTCACTCACTCTGCACTTTGAAGGCCC
Organism: Phasianus colchicus; assembly: GCF_987193195.1. Classification (NCBI taxonomy): domain Eukaryota; kingdom Metazoa; phylum Chordata; class Aves; order Galliformes; family Phasianidae; genus Phasianus; species Phasianus colchicus. The sequence continues at coordinate 2,106,483 of NC_143463.1, forward strand.
AGCCAGCATCTATCTCTTGCTTGCCTGCACCTTGCCACTGAGTGTACACTGAGAGCATCCCCAGCTCACCCACAGGACAGTGTGCCACAGAATCATGGCATGGCTTAGAATCATAGAATGGCCTGGGTTGAAAAGGAGAACAATGCTCATCCAGTTCCAACCCCCTGCTGTGTGCAGGGTCTCCAACCAGCAGACCAGGCTGCCCAGAGCCACATCCAGCCTGGCCTTGAATGCCTGCAGGGATGGGGCATCCACAGCCTCCTTGGGCAACCTGTTCCAGTGCTTCACCACCCTCTGAGTGCAAAACTTCCTCCTAATATCCAGTCTAATCCTCCCCTGTCTCAGTTTAGGTTGGAAAGGACTTTGAAAATCATCCAGTTCTGGGAAGTTTCTCCCCACCACCTCCAGCCCCAGCTCCCCCACCAACCTGGTTCCCAGGCGGCGAGTCCTCAGCCCCATGAACACCGACCGGATCAGTTTTCCAAAGGAAGCAGCATTCACTGGGTCCAGCTTGTGCTCCTGGCAGTGCCTCAGGTAGTGGTTGTAGAGAGAACTCCGGGGCAGGCTCACACCTTCCGCTGTCTCGTAGTTGTCCAACAACCACTGGAGCTTTAGGTATGGGAGACATAAATAAAGAACACGTGAAAGTCTAAAGAGGGCTGGAACGGGCTACAAAAACCAATGGCAGTGCTTCATGTCAGCAGCAATATCTGACATTCAGAGCTCAAGAGAACTGAACACTGCGTGGTTAATTTGTATAAGTGATAATTATGCCAGCAACATTGTTATAAGAGTAGAAGGACCCCCAATCCAAAGCTAACAAAGAAACAAAACCACTGATCCTGCCATCTCAGTGTCCATCTTGCATTTGGATAAATTCCTGTGGGACCAAGATAGAGCTGTTTGCCAAGAATGAAGACGTTAAAAACTGTCTTGGATGAATAAATTTCAGGGAAACAAAGATGCTACAAAAACTTTATTCATTTGAAGATTGGCATGTCTGCAGCTGTTCCCCTAGCAATAAATAGTTCACCACCCAACCTTGGAAATCTGAGGTGTTTCGCCTATTACTTTCCAAAACTTGTTGCTTGAACTTCTTCTGACATTTCTGTTGATTAGAGTTTGCAATTAAATATAAATTATTTATATCCAGATGGTCAGAAAGGATGAAAATGGCAGTACAGGAATTAAAACACAAAAAAGTCAAAAATCTAATCTCCTTTAATTGGCTAAAGGAGTAAGTGTTGTGTTATATTAAGGGAATTTTTGAAGGAACCAAATGTACAAATGGATTAAAATCAATAGCTTTGGTAGGAGTCCTTTCACTGACATTGGGGCTATTTGGGATCAATACTTTCCCAGTGAGTCTCTACATCCAGACCTCTGCACAGACATCTATATAAAGGTGGCACAGCTCCATCAGATGCAGCTGCATTTGCAGCTCATTAGTGGCAAAACAAAGTCAACTTCTGGAGGTTAAAATGTTCACCCCATTATCTCCTTACAACAAAGAAGTCAAGAACATATTGTACTTAAGCACAACCTTAGAAACCAGTGGGACTCAACCACGTACATGGAGGTACAAGAGGCCTATGCTTCAATCCTCCCCACTCATACTTCAATAACTGCCTTTTTTCTATCATTTTCCCTTGGTGAAACTTGAGGGTCCCAATTCACCACTACACTGCTTGAGTTTTATGTCAATAACTGTGAGAACACAACCTGCAGTGTGCAGTGACATTTCTGACACCTCACTCAATTCAGTCGTTTTCAGTTTCTGCATTTCCCACCCCACTTTGCTCTCATTCAAATGCTTCCGAGCTATAAGCTATCAGCACCTGCAGATGCATGCTCTGTGGTTATCATCCACGTACTGAAATTTCAACTTCTGCTATGCCAAAGAAGCTGAATCCAATGAAGCACAGTTAAAATGAGTTCTGTTACTTGGTTTGATCCAACACACCCAGACATTCAGATCATAGAATCATAGAATACTCTGAGTTGGAACAGACCCATAAGGATCATCAAGTCCAATGACCATCAGCAGTGGTGGGCTTTGGAGCAGGGCACAGAATGCCACAGCAGGAAGAAGAAAAACCTCCTGCTCAGCTCCCCAGCCTGCTTTTCAAGAGCCACATGTCTGCCCCCTTCAAACCTCCCTCCACTCGCACTGCTTTGCACAGAAAATGAACTTTCTGGAGCCCAAACCCTACAGACCTATGAGGCAGTGACTGCTGGTGGCCTCCCTGCCCCTATTTGCACCAGGAGATGTGGTGGGCAGTCCCCAAAAGGCCACTGCAGACCCGAGGCTCCGATGAACTCATCCCTTACAGCTGCCTCTAACAAAAGCACTCCCCAGCACTCAGGACATGAAGAACCAGCAGCAGTTCTGTCTCTAACCAGTCCACACCTGCACTTATTTTGACCCATCCCTTATATTTAAAAAAATAATGATTAATAAGTTTTGGGGTTTTTTTTTGTTTTGTTTTCTTTACCTTTTATTTATCCAATGGAAGATAATGACTATGGATTGGTTATTTCTACTCTTCTAAACCTGCCCTAATTCCATGCCTTGAAAAACAGGCATTTCAATTTGACCCTGGAGATTTTCACTTTAATCCTACAACATCCCCTCCACCTTCCAACACTCTGCAGTGTTTTTTAACATTCCTTCAAACACTATGGAGTTTCACGAGATTAACTCCCACTGCTGAATTGGAATTTGATGCAAAATGCACAAAAGAACTCAAAAAAGGCATGTGTGAGGATACAAATAATTTTCAAAGGACGATTTTTGCTCTTCCTGCATTACCAACAACGCACTGGGCACTTAAAATAAGAACATTAAAGATTCTCCCTGTTTGCGTTCTCTATTCTGTTTACTTTTTGACACTGGGCTCTGTTGTGACAGTGACAAAATACACCAGTTTCACTTCTGATTGTGTTATGATCAGGCTCCAATAAAATCTCAGTGCAGCTGTATGCTGCTGGTTGTGTTACACGCAGAGGAACATTTCCATTTCATTTTTACTTACACTTTATTTCTATCGAGTGTCTGTTTTGATGTAAAAAAACAACCCTTTAACACAGCCCTTGATTCAAGGAGGGATCAGAGGGTGGAAGAAGTGATGCTGTGTAAAAAGGAGAAGCTCCAGGTTTGGAGGTTTTGTTATAGATCCTTCTATGGAACCGAACAAACCCATGAGGACACACACCTGTGGGGCACACGTGGGAGTTTCACCCAAGGCTGGGACACCTCACAGCCTTCCACAATTAGATGTCCCCAAAATCTACACTTTTTCTTCAAAAGTTTTCTTGAAAAACCACCACTTCCCTCCCTCTGCATCATCTGCAAGCTCCTCATTGTCAGAGAATAATGCTCTGACCCAGAGACTCCGGAGTGCACTTGTGAGCAGAGCTTTTCAGGAACAGTATTTGATGGACATAATTTCAATAGAAGCATCACTTCTCACTGGGTATTACCATTCGCTTTGGCTTCTACACTCGATATTTCAAGTGCACTTAAGTAACTTCTCAGAGTTTTCAAGGGTAATTTCAGTTATCAAGAGTGGCTCCTTACGGCATGGACTCTGTATAAACTGAGTTATGTAAAAAAAACCAAACCCTCTTGATTGAGATACATTTTGTTTTCCTTTAAAGAAAACCCTGACATGAAAAATCTGCTGATGGCCATAAAATAAACCATTATCCTAAGAATTTACAAATTTGCAAAAAGTGCAGTTTAAAATGAGAGGCAGAACACTCGATGAAAAATTCTTCAACCTTAAGAATAAATGTAATTAAACCACAACTAATGGTGCAATTAACATCACCTCAAAGCTTCCCTTGGGTACCAGGTCTTCCAAAAGAGGAACATTTGTCGGGTTAAAGGATTGCATTTTGCTACCACCTTGGCTTGTGATGCTACCACTGCTCGGGGCTGTGAGCTCTGTTTTGATTTCTGTCCCCCATGTCAAGCTCCTGTTTTCCTTTCAGCCCTGACAAATCACAGTTCCCTTCTGTTTTGCTTTCTGATTCTCACTGGCGAGCCTGACAATATTCAGGCAGGCAGCTGAGATATGTAATTGCCTGTCTTCACAGTAAGCATGGAAGGTAGGAACTGAAATATCCCATGTAACAGAAAACATTATAACTCAGCATGGACCAGGGGACGCACGCGGACACTTAGCCATAGACTGAGGCTAACTGCACAGGAAGGTCCTGAAGACTTCCACAACAGGCAGAGGCTTTTCCAGGCAGCTTCACTGAGCTCCCTCGAGCTCTGAGAGGAAATCACCCAACCTGGTCCTGCAGCACATTGCATTTCCTGCAGGCACTGCAGCACTGCTGCCTCCTCATTGCTTCTACGTGTACATGGACACAGCCTCACACTGCAGAATGGTTGGGACTGAGCCAGGAGACTCAAACACTGAGCAGTGACATGGGCAGAGACCTTATGCTATGTCTTGTCCTGCAAGAAAGAAGTGAGGTGGCACTGCTGGGAGGCTGGGTCTGGCCCCACCTCCGTTCCACATGACCTGTCGTCAGATGAAATCTCTGTCTTCACTTTCCTTGCTCTGTTCTTTTTCTCCTTTTTCCAAACCTCCTTCAGAATCACTCCACTCCCTACCCCACTCTGCTCCACTCTGCCCCTGTCTGTGCTGCAATGAACAAGAACAGTTCTGCAGGACATTACCCTTAGCCAAACCTGTGTGGCTGAGGGGCAGAAGTGTGGCTGCAACCTGGGGCAAGAAGGATGTGCACTAACGCTCAGATCAAAGCCTGATTCCACAACAGTGTATTTTCCCAGCTACAGCAAGGATCCTTCTATTTCTAGCACCTGAAATATGAACTGAGCTCACCCAGGAGCCCAGGCTTGAAGTTTGGAATCAGCTTAAGATATCAGAACATTAGTTTGAAAGTTCCTCTAATTTTCTCTGCCTATTTCTGTACGGTGAAAAGGTCAAACCTACTCAAGAATGACAACATATCTGCCTCCAAGTATGAAGCAAGACTAAATTTGTTAGAATAAGGAAGTACCACTTAGTGCACTGTGAGTTATCAGAGCAGAACATGCTTCAGCCTTACCCAAACCACAGTGAAGTCAAGGCAAACCCAGTAACTTCAGTAGGACTTGAATTAGACTTCTCAAATCTGACACAAGCATGTGCTTGCTGTTAAGCATTACTGCATGGAAGCCATAAACCATGATGCAGAAGACCCTGAGTAGACCCAGTAGAACAGCAGGAACTTCACACAAAGCAGGGAAGTTATTGGCATAGTAAGAACAGAGAGGCCTAGCAAATGGATTTAGCATAGCATTGTAACAGCAATGGTCTTCCTGAGGCACAGAAAGAGGCAATAAAGTATTCACAGGAGTAGGCTTTTGGTATTTGGAATCTAGGGGATATTTGTCATGATCCACTCCAAGTTATTGCTGTAGAATTGCAAGTTATTCTCCAGCCATCTTCCAATTTCACCAAAAGGAAAGAACTTCCTCAAATGTGTTTATCTAATTGCCAGCAATTTCCATTGCAAGGTAGAAGAAATAAATAAATACAGGGTAGAGGCAGTTAACACAATCCAGAGCTTCTCATAAACAAACATTAACATCATGGCAGCTTTTGCATCAATTCTTGTTTCTTAGGAATGGGCTGCTTTGGGCAGCACAGCTGAATCATGGGCTGCTTTGAGTGCTTTGTGCTCTTGAATACACCAAACAGCTACAAATAATGCTTCAACCAAAGCAGGAAAGAGGTTGTAAATTCCGATTGCAACTTACATGGCTGTTGAGCAAACTGCTTTTGTGTGATGTAATCCCTTCATTTTTTTGTAGGTTTTCAATCGCCATTTCAAGCTAAAGAAAATGTGCACAGGGAAAAAAAAAAAGGAAAAAAGAAAAAGAAAGGAAATCAGATAGTTAGCAACAGCCAGGATTTTACCCTTATTAATACTTGAATGATTTATGCTTCATATCAACAGGCTTGTGAAAAGAGCAAGTAGATGAGGCACAGTCCTTATGGGATGAAGCTGAAAGACGTTATTGTATGGCATGCAAACTAACAACACAGCAAGAGTCCCTGTTAGGCTGACAGAGTGAGACAGGGGGATATTTGCTCTTCCACTATAAGCACTGCCCATTATAAAGGGGAAGCAGTTTTCCTTCTCTCCCTTTCATGCCTAGACCAAAACACCACCATACAGATGCACTGCAGCAAATCAAAGAACACTGGTACAGAGGAGGTGCATTGTACTCAGATCTTTCATGGAAAACTGGGATTAATGAACTTATTACTTCTTAAAATTTTGACAAAGAACTAAAAGCACTGAAATAAAACAGAGGCACCAGGAGGGTTGATACAAGGAGTGTGCAAGCTGAAATGGAATGCATCTTTGCTGTTATGCAGGCTGCTATTGTACTCATTTCCTCTGATCTCAGAGCTTCTGCCATACATCTTGGCTTCTGAACAGACCCTTTGCTTTCCTCTACCCGCTCCTACCTTCTCTTCTACTCCCAGCCTAGCTCTTGCTGCTGCCCTGTGCTGTGACCCCCTCCTAGACCCTTTTTGTGTTACTGCTGGGGATCCTTTGGCAATCTCTGGCAAACGACTTAGCAGAATGCTGCTGGTCCAGAGCTCTACTGCTCCTGAGCACAAGGTTTCTGCAAATGTGGAAGGATAAAGAAGCACCTCAGGTTGAGGGACTGGCAGTTTTCTGTCAGTTCCTGTTGTTTCCAGTAGATGTTCTCCAAACCCTTTATCTGTGACCTGTTAGAGCAGGCAGGATAAGGCAGCATGCTACAGAACTTGCAACCAGCACCTATCTCTTATCAAGTTTAGCATCTATCACCATCTAACATGCATGGTCACACATGTATCTGGAGGTGCATGCAAAAAGCATCACATCTGCATGATGATCAGTCAGCTTATGGCTTCATTTACATACAGCTATCTCCCTATACTCAAGTTTGCACTGACTCCTAGCATGGCAAAGATAAGGGTGGAGAAAAAAACAGCCAGGTACAAAACCAAGCTCTATCAGAGAAGTGAGATCTAACATCTGAAGCTCAGTTCAGTAAGAAAATGTCCAGGCTTTGCCATATCCGTGTATGAATGTGACACTGTCCAAAAACCTCCAGCATAAATTCCTTGGTTTCTGCCCCCAGGAGACATCACTGTGGCACCTCTCAGTAAGTTATCACTGAATTCAAAAAAGGGTCAGCCCAAGCATATGGTTCACTGGATTTTGAGAAAACTTGCACGCCCTAATGCACCATGAGGAACCAAAACCCATCAGCACAGATTGACTGCTGACGCAGCCTTCAGGAAATGAGTCAAAGTGTGAGAGGGAGACACCATTTCCTTCCTCTGTTCAGGGGCAGAACCAGCTGAGCAGGGCAGTGCCTGTTGAGCAACATCTCTTATGCAAACACAGAAGTACCACTTGTCCTTTTGGCATTTTGGTAAGTGTCCAGTACAAATGGACACCTTACATCTGCAGGAAAAAAAAAGACTGAAATTTTTTAAGCAGTCCTTTATGAAAGAGAGCTTTTTGATAAAAGAACAGTTCAATAGCTGCTCTATGAGAATAGGTGCTAAATTTCTTGACTTTGAAGTTAAAAAGCACCATGTGCCCTGATGAAATGTCATCAGCTCATTAAAGGAGAGCTGTTCTGCTCTCTATCCCACCCTAGGATACAGGAAAAGACTGCAATTGTGGGGCTGCCTAGAGTGGTGCAGCAGGTAGAAGACAAGCTGCTTTACAGTTGGTTATTCATTCTGCAACCATAGCTGTACAAACCAGCAGCACCTCTCAGCTACTGCTCACTAACTGCTGGACAAGCAAAACCTGTCCAAGAAAGGACTGGAGTGCATTGGGTAAAGACTGAGTTACTGGGACCAGATGGAAGACAGTTCTGAGGGATTTCCTGGCCCAGTTTAATTTAGATGAAGATTAATAGTGCTCTGGCAGTACAGACACCAAACAGAACCATGTGATGCTCTGTTACAGCCCACTAGAAGAAGAAGATCTTTATTCCAGCAGATTTGGAGGATGCTGGATTTTTTCTTTTTAATACTTGAAGATTTTATTTTAGTGTGCATACACCCTTTGCCAAACATCTCTCAACCTCCTGAGGCAGCTCTGCTCTTATTCCATTGCTAATTGTGATCCCTTGTTCCCATCTCACTCTCTTTGAAGATACTCTCCTTGGTTTTCCCTCTGAGGTTTCTGTTTTGGCTCTGCCACAAGCAGTCAGCATCCTCCAAGCCCTCACGATTCCCTGTTCCTTGCAGCAGCATCTCTGTTGCTGTCCTTGCATTGCTGGCTGTGTTGACACCCAAACTCTTCACACTGCACACCTGAGACCACGTGCAAACATTTCTTCCTTGCCTACATTTGCATGAGCTGTAATTGTGTTCTCTCCACAGTTAAGGTCTTAATCCTGCCCCAACTGTTTTTGTTAGGTCTGCAGGCTTGCAACACCAGGCTTCCCTATTCTCTGTTTAAGCGAAACACTGCAAATAAAAATAATGTTATTACCCAGTGACATTATCTTGATATTGCCCTTGCCTTCCACTATCTGTCCACCCATTACTGTGTGAAATTAAAAGCATCTATCATGGCTCTGAATGTCCCTGAAAGATCTACCTTATCTCCCTCCAGCTCTGGTCTGCGCTGAAAGAACTGAAAGCCACAGATGGACATGCCCCTACACCATCTTCCACACAAGCATCATTCATTAGTTAGCACTCTTAAGCTTATCCACAGGAGCCACAGACACTTCTGAAAGTTCATTCCTACATGCAACAGAGTGACTTTTTTTTCAGATGCATTTTCATAAAGGTCACTTCCTAATTTTTTTTTTTTCTGAACAACTTGTCTCATGTGATAGACAGCTACAAAACAAATCTGTTCATGGGACATTTGTACTGACACATCACACTTGGCCTTTTTACACTGAGTCCATTGCCATGGAAATAAAGAAAAAAAAGTAATGTTGTGCAGATTTGCAAGATGCAGTCACACACAGGTGAAATGATCAGCAGCTACTTCGCTCAAAATAACAAGCATGAGCAAAATCAGAGGAAGTTCCAGTGCTGGTTCTTAACTCTGAGTAATTAAAACACACAGAAAACTCTCACAAAAGAAATCTGCTAGTCCAGTGAATCTGCCACTCATTCCTAGAGTTGTCACCACATTTTCTCCTTCACCCTGAGCTAAGACTGTTCTCCACTGACAGGTATTTCTACCTAAGGCAGAACGCATTCACTGTGGGATCAAAAGATCCAAAGTGTTTTAAGTCTGTGTTTTAAAATGCTGTGGGACAAGAAAGTGGAGCCTTGTCGGCCAGAGATTCAAGAGAACTCAGTAGCCAGCAGCTCCCATTTTTCACCCTAAGTAGTGCTTTTCATGTTTTAAAATCCAGCCACATAAACTCAATTGCACCTATATTTGTAATCACATTTACACAGAACTGTATACACACATACACACACCAACGTCAGGTGAAAAGGAAGGTGAATACTGTCCCACAATACAAACTCCAACCAACTCTTGGCAACAGTTGCTACTAAGACTTTGTAGATTCTCAGATAAAACTCTGATAGCTTCTAGCCACGGGAAGGCTGCTTTAGGTTAAGCTATCTCTCATAGTCCCATACAGTTGTACAGCTATGCTTCTAAACCTGGCACCTCTGATTGTTGGAAAGACACAAATAAAAAATATTAGAGCTTTATACGTTTGTGTAAGAGCAGTATTATCCCTAAAATACATTTTCTGTAACATATGGCAAAGACAGAATACACAGTGGTGTAGGAGATATATGAAAGCTTTTCAGTCATTGCGAATTTGGAGAAATCAGCTTGACATACCTTTTGCAGTAATTATTCACCATGTTAATAATGGACTTTTCAGGTCTCTTTATAATTAAAAATATATATTTCTTTACTTTGGGATAAGCCTCGTGTTCAGATGCTATTAAAAAATGTTAACATAGACAATTCTTTTGAATTGGAAAGCCAAAACATTTTGCTTGGGGAAAGAAAAAGCCCCAAACTCTGAGAACATAGCTCTTATCTCCATGCTGCATAATTTCAGTGTATGAATGATCTGCTCAAAACATTTGACAAGCTTCTGCCTGCCAGTGAGAGACATCTAAACTCTGGGATAAATATCCGTGCAGTACACCAGTGTCTATTCTCTTCCTTGCACTTGCATGACATGTTATACAGACATATACACGGTGATAATGATAGGAGAATTTATTTTCTGAAGGCTTTTCAGTTCCCTTGGAACAATTCCGGGCCCCTGAGCTACAACATCTGCAGGGCTACATACCGTTGCTGGAGAGGAGCGTGAAGTATGTGACAGAGAATGTCTAGTGTTTTCCATCCCCCCATGAATGAGATAGGCTCCCGAGCTGGAGAGGATCGGACTTCCCCCAATGTCCATGGTGATGCCCACCATGTTGTGAGAGGGAATGGCTGTAGGAGAGGATGCCGCTGTAGTCACCTGAGCTCCACCTCCCTGCGGTTCGAAATAGGAAGCTGCACTGCTAGGGGCGTAAATCTGAGCTTCGGTGTTGTAGGAGTAGGCGGCTCGTCTGTCAAAGGAACAATAGGGTTAGGATGTGGAGCACACGCCGATGGAGAGGAGCTTACAGATCTAATCTCACAGACAATGGCTTTTGCAACGTGCGCCATGTTTTAAAAAAGGCCTCGACTCCATTGTCAGAGGGATTTGCTTCAATGAAATCGAACTCTGCCATAAAAGTCAACTCTGACATCATTAATCTGTCCTGTGACAGCCCTGAAGCAAAGACCCACACCCACAGCCTATCCAAGCAGTGTGCACACAGAGTCCTGTGACCACTCTGCAGCTGTCTCAACCTAAATGTGGAGGCTGAAAGCATCCCAGTGGGCAGCAGGACCCAAGCAGGGGCACAAAGAAGGTCCCAGCAGAGAGGCAAGAGGAAATCTTACATAGCCCCTTTCTCCCTATAGAAATCATTCTTTGGTTCCTAAGCCTGCCCCAGCTCTCCACTGCAGAGGGCTGGGGAGAGGAAAATACTGGATCATTTCATATCAGGGAGAGCAGGATTCGCTGGAGAACACTCCTTCCATGAGGACAACATCTCTGCCTAAAGTCTAGCACCCACACACACAATGCAGCATGCAAAAAAGTTTTTCCCTTCCACCTTTGAATGGCAGGCAGTGCCAGGAGCAGTGCTGGACTAGGAGAACCCGGCAGGACCAAACTGCTTAGACCCAGTGTGGAGTAGTGAACCGAGTAAAAGACTCTTACATGGTTCCATTGGTATAGACAGCTTCTCCTTCCACATACTGGACCTGGGATGGATAGACGTGCTGCACGGATTGCACCTAAAACAAGCATCATAACAGTTAGAGACATGCCATTGCCTAGGAACAGTGAGACAAATTTCATACTGCATCCTTAACTTTCAACCTTACCTTGACACCTAGGCTTTCTTCAACAAAAAAAGATAATCACAACAAAAATAAAACCCCAAAATACACACGCTTGGGAATCCCAAAGGACACATTTATTTTAAAAGTTCAAATTAAAATAAATAAATAAATAAGTAGTTGCTCCATGAGCAGTGGAAACAATGGAGCTGGGTTTTCTCCACACACACGTCTGAGGGCTGCTTCTCTGCTGACTAATAAGGGTGAGATCACACCGCAGCCTTTCCTTCAGAGAGGTTGGCAGCGTCCATCTGCATCCCAGCCCACTTTCTTGTTGGTCTGGGAGATATGTGGTTGCCCTCTGTCAAGTTTTTCTGGAACTGAGCAACCAAATAAAAACTGCTAAAGGAAAAAGTCAAAGGAGTCAGACTCACTGTCCACGTGAGACAGCACCACATATGCTTGGTTTCTTAGGAAACAAGGGCTGCAAAAGGCAAAGTTCAGATAAATAAAAACACTTGCATGGTTCTCAGTTACCCAAACTTCCTACGAAGCCACATGCAGCCAGTATATTTGTCTGTGTAACTAAAAAATAACCCCACTTTGCCTCTAAAAAATTTTTACAGAGAAGTCCTGCTTACTAAATGGCAATTAAAATCAAACATCAAATCTTCAAATGTATGCAAGACACCTGCTACAGTAAAGGTTCTTTCTAAACCTTAAGTATCTTTAGAGTTTATTTTATTACCAGTCTAAGAAGGAGAGGGAGAGACGGAGAAAGCTGCTCTCACAGTGATCACTAGGTCCCCAGTTGCACACAGCTCTTTAATTAAAACTATGGATCTTTCAAAGGAGATATTTGTCACAGAATCTAGTACAGGTGGGACATGAGAGATGGGGGGAGTGTACAGTCCTGCTGACACAAAGTCCCTGTGTGGGGTCTCCCCTTGGGGACATTACCTGTTGTGGAACCTGCTGAACTCTGGGAACAGAGATCTGCTGCATCTGCGCTCCTTTGGGAGCAGAGCCTGCTGCTTGCACCAAAACCCTCTGCAGAAAGAAGATACATTAACACACACTTATTGCAGCTTGTTGTTATTCTGAACAGGTGAGCCATCTATTCCCCTTCAAACTTTCTGGGAGGCAGGACAACTCCTTAGTTGACAACCCTGTGGTCCCCCATCCCTCCAATGTAATCTGCAGTGACACCAGACTGAACTCAGCACCCAAAACTGGGGAAAAGTGGAGAAGTACATCCATGATTTCTGAATTTCTCCATGGAAGATAAAAGAGTAACAGCAAGCAGCTGATTGACAGGAAAAGTTCAACAGAAGGCATTCAACAGGAGGAGTTCAGCAGGATGTTCAGGTGCAGCACAACAAGAACTGTTCCTCACATGTTCACATCTTCCTCCTAAAACTGCAAAGCTTCTTCTTTTATTCCTGCTACACCGAGCCACTTTCTGCCTCCTGTGATATGAAATTGCACTCTCCAACAAACCACAGATGTTATGGCTCTGCACCTTTAGTGGCTTTAGTGTCACCAAGGACACAAATTTGACTCGTGCTGCCCTGCAGTGGTCACTCCAGAACACTGTTCTCTACCTTTCCCCTGCCTTTTCCATCGCCCCCCTGCTCTTTGCATTACACTCCACACTCTGTTGGAGGCTGGGCATGTCTTGAAGAGTGCTAAGCACCTTGCAGATCCAGAAAAACAAATGTGGATGGAAATAAATGATTCAGCGAGGCCCATGGGAACAGAGCCTTGGATACTGGCATGAAAGTAAGAAAGGAAACATTCAAGCCAAATATCTGTATGGCATTTTAAAATGATGAGGACCTTCTCCAAGGAGACAGTCATCCTCTGCAGCTTGAAGCTTTAAAAATACCCAGCAAACTGGGCCAACAGAATAAACAGCTGCAAAACAATCCCACATGAGTCCTAGAAGAGACCCTGACAATTATTGGCTGTCATATCTCTATTTATGAATTTTAGTCCTCTAATACCCTCCCAGACATGGCTTTTGTAACCAGCCAGAAATTCTGTTCCTGCAGAATTACCAGGAATATGATAATTACACAGTCCCTACATCACCAGCCCCCCATGGAGACCTTCACAAGTCTGGATACATTTGAGATCCTGCAGCTGAGACAGCGATAAGGACACTGACAATTACGCCTGCCATCACTTTGCCTATTTTATTTCCAAAAGAGGCTGTGACCAGAGGAACATTAAAAGCCCTTTTTCAAGTCAGACCTTGGCAATGCCAACTGCCTCCAAGTCTCACCGAGAATTGTTCCTTTCTCCTACTTTTCATTCATTCTCTGTCATTGCTTTTACCAAATGACACATCTCTCCTCCATTTGGCACAGCTGCCCAACTCAGCTACTTCTGTAATTCATCACCACCTGCCCGGTTATTCCTATCGGCTTCCAACCAAAATAATTAATCATCCCCAACCTGTAAGATGAGGCCATCCTGTTCGAAGAGCCTTCTCTCACACTGAAAGGTAGACCAGTGATCAACAAAACCAAAGGCTTCAGCCTCACACCACTCCTGCTGCCAGTAGTTCATTCCTAGCGTTTCCTTTGTCCTGCAGGTGGGAGGGGGAGGCTCTCTGGATGTTCCTCCTCCGAGCTTTCTTCCAAGTTCCTCTGAGTTTTCCTTAATCCACGGAGTTCCACTCAATATGCCATGTCATTACAACAGCACTAGGAAATGCTGGATGGGTAATTTCATGATCCAAAGCCAGCAGGTTTTCTAAACTTTGTTAACGTTGTCCCTAAGATACGTTATGCTATTGTCCAGCATTCGCACCATTATCATACAAACGAGAAACAACACTTGGATAAATGCTGGGAAGGCTGCAGGAAGACAGAGGGCTGGCCAAATGCCGAGTTGCACGATGTGGATGCCCAGGTCCTATGGACAAAGTGCTCCTACCAATTCACTATTTTTAATTGTCACTTCCCACCAGCATCCAATGGCAGCTACTTCTGCTCACTTGGGAGCTGGAGAGAAGGGTGTAGCTCAGCTACACCCACCCATTCTCTTATCCCTTCAGCTTCCTTAACTGTGATGGAAAGTTCTTCTGACAGTTCCCCAAATGGCACAAAAAGGAACTATAGTAATACTTAACACTTCCCGTTTTGTACTAGGTAGTTTTCATTCATCAATTAATTCATCTCTCCTATCAGGAGACCTTCCAAGAGCATTGTGTTCATGCAAATACATCACAAATATCTCCCCTCTCCCTAATTCAACATGTTAGGATCCACCCACAAAAGGAAGAGGCTTCCTTTTGACTCCTCCACCCACATCTGCTTAGCATTCCCCCTCTCTTTTTCTCTTGATCTTGGTAACTTTTCTGCAAGAGATGTCTTTAAAGATTATTTCATTTTCTGATGCTTTTACTGACACAACAAATGACAGCAAGATATTATACTGAGAAAACATCAAACTGGCACAAACTGAGTTCCTTAGGTAGCTAAGATAAAAATCTAAATTCTGGGGTTTAAAAGCACTGCTAACACAGCTAAATATCTCTGGCCTCGATCAACAATCTCCAAGCACAGTTTCTCACCACTGCCTCAACAACTGATTAGCAAACTCTTTCCCCAAATAAGATCCTGGATTAAAATGCATCTACTGGTAGAACTGGTCCCTTCTCCATGGAAACGGCGTTCCAGCTGTGCATACATTACCTGCTGTGAGGCTGGCACTGGCTGCACCACTGGAGCTTGGGCTGATGCAGAAGGATGAAGTGTCACGGAAGCTGCTGAGTCTGATCCACCCTCTGAACTCTGCATGCTCACTGCTGGAGAGAGCAGAAGGGACATCAGCATAGGAAGCACTGTTACGCTCGCTCACCATAGCCAGGAGCTCCAGGAACCAGTGTCTAAATGGAGCAAAATCCCAGTGGAAGACCCAGGGGGAGTGATAGGAAGGAAGGTAGCTACCTTCCTACACAAGGGCTCTTTTTAGTCTTGGATCTAATTTTAATGCGGTATTATATTAAGAAAAAAGAAAGTTGCACAATTGTTCCGCAGAAAGGGGAGGGAAGGAACAGAAAATGCACTTCTAAATATAACAAAAAAGTGGCATTGGAAAATTATTGTGTCATAGCGAGGGATAACTACAGATCTGTAAGAGTAAGAGCATATTTTTGAAGCCATTTATTCTTCCCTTCTGCTTTATCATGGTTACTGTAAAATTTGTATTGAATACCTGCCTGGGGCTGCATTCTGAAAGTGGGGTGTCCAATTGGGGCGTTCAATCAAACATGAATGCAGAGAACAAGCAGAGGCTGAGTGCCATTCCAAACCTCCAAGGGACACCTCTGCCCTCCAGCCAAGTCCCACATCACTTCATCCTGTCCATGACTCCCAAAGCAGGACCTAAGCCATCACCCTCCTGCCCTATGTGCTGCCCACCCTAAGGGGACTGCTGTGAAAAATTAAAATGCTTTCAAGATGTTTCTGTCATCACTTCTGAATCAACAAATTCAGAAACATCCACATTTTGAGCAGTCATTTCTCCTTCCTCAGTCTTGCTGCTGTGTGCTGCACAGCCCCCGAACAATGGGGTGGAATCCTTTCAGTTTTATTTTTCTACTCCTTTCAGTATCTGAACTTCTCCTTCAGCTTTGTGCAATTGAAGAAGCAAAAGGGAAAATGAGAAGTTTAGGGGCACTCTGGACACCGCTCTTGGTGGCAAAAAGAAGTTTGAGAATGGTTCTAACGGGGGCAGATGTTGGCATTTCAGGTCTGCAGAAAGGTCTCAAGAATGGCTGTAAGAATCACGCTTGAGTGCACTTTTCTGATAGCTCAGGATTACCAGTGCCTCAGCCCTGCTGATACTTTGTCTTCTGGCTTCCCCCAGTGACCAAACGAGAGCAGAGAGAGGCAGAAGATGAACTGTCTGCTGCCAAAAGAAATCATCACCATTAGTTTCAGATTTGTTATAAAACACAGGCTCTGTTACTGATGACAATAAAGCCAGACACAAAGAATACAATGACATCTGCAGCTGTACTTCCAGACAAGGTGGACAGACACAGGAGTGCTGGACCCCAAAACACATGAACAGGACTTAGTATTATTTTGTTCATTAGTAGAACATCCTGCATAGAGAATAATTCATTTCCTACTGAAGCCATCCTGTACTTCCTGAGAACTGCAGAGACAGAACCATGTATGCCATCTGCTAGCAGTAATTTGTGCTGCTGAGATGCTGACAGTATCAACAGAATTCCTGCACTCCAAGCAACCACTGCATGGTGCCCCACATCTCTGTCCACATCCCAGAGACAGCTACCAAAGGAGAAATGGGGAACTGCTTTTTAACAGGATGGTAAGCATGTCCCAGGCCTTTTCACTCCCCTTTCTGGAAGTTGCTCATGCATAGCATGGAACACACTTGCGATGGGTGCTTGGTGTTGGGGCACAGCCCCAGTTTGGTGCCAGTTCTGCCACCTGTCTGAAGCCTGTGCCTGGGAAAGGACTCCTTGCAGGAAGTTTTGCAGATCTGCTCCTGGCAGCCTTGGTAGCTCAGAAACTGCCCCATCATTTCCCCACAGCTCCAGATTTGGTCCCCGTTGGCTGCAGCTGTCCCAGCAGAAGAAACCGACAGAGCTGGGAAAGGTGTCTGGCGCCTCCCAACAGCTGATGGCAGCATAGCAGCCTGGCAGCCCCTTGGGCCGGTGAGTCTGCACAGATGGAGAAACAAATCAGCACTAAACAAAGCCACCAGTGGTTCACAGAAAGGAATAGCAACCATAGCCAACTCCCAATGCTCCAGAGCTCCATGCAGAGCTAAGAGCAAAACCACAACTTAGTTATTTCTCCAGTTAGCAGATGGAATCTGACCCTGCAGAAGGAATAAAACTGCAGTGAGTGAGGCCCCGTGCAACTGTGCATTTCAGGTTCAGACAAGTCTCAAAGCTGCTCAACCTGACGGTGACATCACGCATGGCATCACAGCAGCGGCTGCAGGAGGCGGTGCAGAAATCTGGATTCCACGTTGCATCATCACTGAATGAATCAGGCTGCAGGGCTGCTGGGCTCTGGAAACCTTCTGTTTACACCCCAGCTATCTTGGTATCCAAGCAAACAGCAGTGACAGGAAAGGAAATACAGAAAAAGCTAATAACTTCTGGGTGCTATTTCTGGTCCTGCCACCAACTTGCTCTGTGACCTTGAGCAGGATGCTTCCCCTTTCCTATGCTTCAGTTTTCCCACTCCTAAAAAAGCGATCCTGCTCCCCTCTGTAAGGTGTTTTTCAAGCACTGGCCTCAGAGAGCTGTCAAAGACTGAATGTGTTTGAGAAAGACAAGTAGTCATGCTGCAAGCCTGGGGCTTGATAAAACTCCAATTGTTGCTGCTTCATTCATAAATCTCACGGCCTTCATGTAAATAGCCTTGCCTTTGTTAATCTGTCCTGCCTAAACCAGCTCCAAAACGCTGGGAAAACAGAGATAAGGGAGCACTTTGCAATGTTTTCCACATTCTGATTTGCGGTGAGGGGCATCCAAAAGCTTTGTCCTGCAGCTGGGGTGGAAGCCACCTCACAGGAGCCCAACACCCAGCACCAGGGTCCCAGCAGCCAGGGCTCAACAGAACGCAGAGGTGAAGAGGAGTTCCAAGTATTTTTCCACGGAACACTTTAATATAAACTATCAGCTCCTGGACGCTCAAACAAAAAAGCTTCACTGCTAAATGCTGAGACCTCAATTGTCTTAATAACTGCTGCTGATTAGAGCCAGAGCAGGGAGCCTGCCCCAGAGAAAGTATTCGGATTGTTTTCCTTTGCTGCTCTGCTCCTCATTCAGCAGGGCTGCAGCCCTACAGCTGCCCAGATTTAATAGGAGAGGGTGCAAGTGCTGTTCCTCCTGGCCACCCCTCCCTTACTTTTACTGCATGTAGGAGCAGCCTCACTGAAAGGCAGGAAGTCCTGGAGTGGGACTGGCACACCAGTGTGATTCTCACGGGTGAAAGCAGTGTGTGAGGTGCATGGATGGCATCTAGGTCTTGCATTTACATAGCTACATTTTTTAGGTGCAAATGTAAAACACAGGAGCTACCTACCCTGCACCAGCAAACAGTGAGTGCCATTTTTTAAGCCAGAATAATGGTTAAAGCATACCAGTGTTGCTTTGAGAATACTAACATGGCTTGTTTCAATGATTTACATGCTCAGTGGAAGGCAAAACATATTGTGAACCATTTTATGGTGGGGAAAAATTGAATTTGCTTTTCAAAGCTTACTTGGTCATCCTTTGATCTTATTTAAACTTTTTACATTCTTTTATTACATCTTTATTATATTTTTTTCCTGGCAGAATTTTTGAAATGGAATACAATACCAGGGCAGAAATGAGGGGAAGGAAAATGTCTCAGATGAGGTTGTTCTTGTTTGTTGTCTTTAATAAAAATAGTCAATAATTCTACCTCTGGGACAAATTCTCAGCCATTTATTGTTCAGTTTTACAGTAAACCTCAGCAGATGCTAATGCCTCTGTTGGGTGATTCCACTGACTGTGTTTGCCATTAGAGAATGGGCTTAGCACTGCCCCTCTAAGGGGATTTCTGGACTTTAAATATGGGGCATAAAAATCCACCAAGAAAATAATTGCCTCAAAGCACAAGAATCACTAGTAAACCTAAGACTGAAGAACATACTTCATGTCTTGCATTTCAACTGAAGACAGAAAGAAAAACGTTCATTTTTCCAGGCAAACCTGCTATCATCATGTCTTCCTTCTTTATTTCTGATGCCACGCTCATTAAACAGGAAGCAAATGCCAACTGCATTAGCTCTCCAGCTAAAAGAAGGGATCCTGAGTTTTTAATCGCCACCTGCACATGTTGTCAGACACATCCTACAGCAGGGACTGAAGATAAAAACCAAAATCAGAATGCAGGCAGCCGTGGGAACAGAGATGAGCTTGGTTACATCAAAACACACAACTACAATGAAGTGCAGGTAGATGCAACAGAACAGTGAGAAGCCTGAAGAGCCAGATGTGATTGCTAAGGGAATTTATAGTAAACTTCACCCTAAATGATGGGTAATCTTTGTGCTTCTTTAATATTACCATCAGTTAATGAGATCTGCAGTACCCAACAGCCAGGATGCTGAACTGAGCCCAGTTTCTCCTCCAAGATTTCTTTTGGTTTGCTGGACTTCAGGCTGACCAAGGGGTAAAACAACCAGGGAATCAGAAGCAGTCACTTTTCCATGTACAGGATTGTGATACAGCTCTGAGATTTTTATGGAAATCCCATAATAGTTGGTGTTTTACCAAAAATCCAACATGGGAAATGTGTAGCAATGGGAAAGTTGTAGTTTAATTAGAAGAAATGAACAATTTCTTACCCATAGCATTGACTTGCTGGATTGAAATTCAAGTCCAAGTTTCTGCTTTTTTTCCTGTTTGGTTGATTTTGTACATTTTCTGCATACTTTGAAGGGAAGGTTTACAATTTAAAATAGTTATTTGCTTTCTGGAACTTTTTTCAGGTTTAGCTGGCATGGAGCTTGAATAAATAGGAAAAACAGAATGGCAACAACTGGATTCAGAAGAAATAAAAACATTATTTAACCACCAAGTTCTACACAAGCTCTAAATGGTATTTACTCCCCTGTTTATCTACCAACTTGTCTCTACACAAAGGATGCAGGGTTTCTGCTTTTAACAGATTCACTACTGAGGACCCTCAATAAACTCAGAAGTGTTCAAAAATAATAAAAGGAATACAGAAAATAGCAGATCTTCACTTTCTATTCTAGCAGATGAACGCCAACTGTTGACTTTATCTACCACCTCCTATGCTACATTTATTTTATTTGAGGTTTTCTTCAGTATTTTCCATTTCTTTCAGCATTTTTTGCCTAGTCTCTTTTTAATAATTTGCTCTGAAAAGGCATTAGCTGCGTTTTAACTACAGCACAGAAAGGAACTGTCTTTATTTGGAAAAGAACACATTTCTATATTACGTGAATAAAAACGTGACCACATGAATTACACCACCATAGAGCAGAATCAAGGCAAATGCTTGTATCAAACCCAGCTCGCTTCCTGCCTCCATGCATCCTTTATTCCTGCAGTGCTTGTCTCCAAAGCATGATATCTCCAAGAAATAACAGGCGTTTCCCTGAAATTCCTATCAGGAAAATATTTTATTTTCCCATTGCCCATTAAACTCAGGGCTGAAGGAACTGTGGGCTGCTGCCACGCGGCTCTGAACCGAGGATGTGGACAGGCATGTCTCTATGCCTGCACCCAGCATTCTGCTTCAGGAAAATGGAGTTTCAAGGCTGTGAAACCAACAGAAACAGATCACCATTGGGTGGTTGTGTCCATGGTTAGGATTAAAGTTGTCACCTCCTTCATGCACTACAGCAAACACTCAGGGGGTGAAGCTCCCAGCACGGTTGTTAGTATTGAGTACACCTCGTTTGGGCTGGAAGGGACCCTCCAGCACCGTCCCCCCAAGTCCCACTCCCTGCCATGAGCTAGTTAACCCCCCAGCTCAGGCTGCCCAGGGCCCAATCCATGGCCTTGGGCCTCCAGGGATGGGGCACCCATGGCTCTCAGCAGCAGTGCCAGGACCTCACCATCCTGACGAATTTCCTCCTCATATCCAACCTAAATCTCCCCTTTTTTTGGATTAAAGCCATTCCCCCTCCTCCTACCACTATCAGACCCTGTAAAAAGTTGGTCTCTCTTCTTTTCATAAGTTCCCTTTAAGTACTGGAAGACCTTATCCAGACATTATATCCAAAGGAAGGCTGTTCCTTACCCAAAATATTATATATCCAGAAAATGTGATACCAGCTCAACTTTGGAGAGCCACAGTATTTCCTTACTCCCTTTTAGCTGCTCTGGGAGCTGTGGAAGATCCTTTCTGCTCAGCGTTTAGAAGGAGCTGGATTCAGAGGAGCAGTTAGGGCTGCACAGAGAAGGACAGTGAGATTCCCATGAGCAATGACGTTCTCCTTCTTCCAATTTTGTCCCATAGGATGGGAGAGCCCTGCCAAACTCAGCAGCAAAATGGGGCAAAGCTTGGGGGCATCCCTGGCTCTGAGCATGAATGTGCCCTTGTCACCTCGAGTAACACAGTGAGTATTCCAGATAAACAGGAGCTGGCACTTGAGCAGCCTCATCTGAAGGGTGTCCTGAACTGCAAGTCATAACCTTTAGCCTTTTAATAAGCAGTGCTAAGTGGAGGGGATGGAAAAAGGAAGGCAAATATTACAAGGAACTTGATAATAAGCTGATTCTGGAAAGGCTGCTTATTAAATTGCTTCAAAATGATATGAACAGAGAAGGCACCAGAGCCTTCCACTGATTAGGTTAAATTAATTTAAAACAGAAGCAACCCTGCTCGTCTAAGAGCTCCAGTTACCTGGAAACCCAGATAAATCCAAAACATGAGTTTTGAGGGCAGCAGCAGTATGGCTGTTTTTTCAGAAACATGGTCCTCATGGAAAAATACAAATTTGGAAACAGCTTTTATTAGCAGTAGTTAATAATATACTGTTATATAAATATAAACACAGTCTTTAATTGGATTTCATGGAATCAGTCATGTAATATATATATATATATACAGACATATATACATAACTGTTGCATAACAGCAGCTTAGTAACCTTTACTGTTTCTTTAAAAGTGACTTTCAGTGGTAGGAGAGAGCTGGGAACATCTCAGTGCTGGCTGCTTGAGTGGAGTTTCCTTAAAAGCCAGGTGAGATGGAGCAGCAGAGCTGTGATGGGTTAATGCTGCTGGGAACAGTCTGATTACAAATCTCGTGTGCTCAGAGCTCAGACCTGAGCACTGGCAAAAGAACTCAGTGGCTCCCCCTCCCATCCATAAGACTGTCCCTTTTTCATTTTAGCCCAATGACTTTAACACTCCCCAGGTGTCAAAAGTGGGATTGAAATCCCCTAGACCTGAACACATCCCTTCTGGTGTGTAGGAACAGGGAGGTCAGCATCATCCCATTCACTGCTGTGCTGCACTCCACCCCCCAGAACCTTACCTGTGACAGCCCCAGACAGCATCTGTTCTTAAGGAAAAGTTCCACAGCTCCAGGTTTTCAGACTGGCAAAGCCCTGACAAGAAGTGCTTGAAAGTCCTTGCATCCTTTCTATGAGCTAGCTAAATCTTGACTTCAGAAAAGTTTTGCTATAGCCATGGAAAACAGTGCTGCCCAAGAGAACTTCTGGAGATTGCTGGGCAGTCAGGAGGCTTTCATATCTGAAAGGAGGAAAAAAATGTCACACACTGAACTCTGTTCCACACCGTGGCCTTTTGGGTACCACCTGCAACACGTGCGGTGAACACGTGGTAAAATCAAGCACAAGTTCTGGCTCCAATTCATCATCTTCCCATACTTTTAATATGTACACTGCAGGGTTTCCCAGGGCTGTGGTTCAACAGGGGAAGTGCAGTCTACCAGGCAATACTCTGGCACAACATTGTGAAGGCTGCTCTCTAGGACAAACCTTCAAAGTGCTGTTTTGGACCACAGCATAACCCCATCCCAGCTGCTTAACCCCATCCCAGCTGCTCCCACGCTGCCCTCAGTACCTGGATGCATTCATGCTGTCCAGAGGACTTAGTCCCTTTGAGGACTGGGTATTGTGATGTATAACATTGGATGTGCTTTTGTAGGATCCGCTTTTATAGCTGTGACAGAGAACAATGGAAGATGTCCCTTATTTTAAATTAACTCCCAGTGAATCTGAACCTACATGTCCATCGTTTACTTGCTTAGCCTACAGAATCCTTCAGGTCTCAAGGCTGGCCGCCCTTCTGACACATCAAACCTGAAGTAGGAGATGTGCTGCAGTACTTTGTTTAGAAATGGGGCAGCAGCAGCTGTTCCCATCATGCCCATCTGGTAAGCAGGAGACTGCTGCCAACGCAGCCCAGTATTGCTATTTATTTACATAGCACCATTCTCGAGTGTTATGGTGCTTAACAAAGTTAAGCAGAACAAGCCACAAACATAAACTGTGGCTATTCAGAAAAAAAGGCTTCAAATCAGATTTTAAAGCAGCTGAACTTAGGGGAGAGTTTTCACCATGTGGTGCATAAAAACATGGCACAAGGAAGTAATTTAAGAAGCCAGAAAGGAGTTGGGCAAGGAGAGGAACCAGAAGCAGTCAAGTCTTCATCCTGATCCAGCTCTGACTGCAGCATCTCTCCATCCATGCACAAGATGCTTTGACAGGCTGTGCTGGGGACTGGTGTTACTGGGGCAGAGCACTGCAGTGGGCTGAGCTCTGCTCCTGCCCTGCAGAAAAGAGGTCTCACCCTCTGTGCAGTGCCCTGTGCCAGGGTGAAACCTCACATGGAGCAAGGAGGACACAAGGTTGCCAATGAGCCTCTGGAGCAATCTCTTCTTGGGAGTTTGGGGTTTGTTGTTGGTAACTCTCCTCATGCACACACAGTAAAATAGCAGCACGTTCAAAACCCACGTTGGCTGTGTGCATTTGGGGGCACGCTCATCTGGGAGTCACAGGCTGGTATGGCAAGGGGGTCCTGAACTGGAGCCCCCAGCTTCTGCCAGCTCATTCATTGCAGCATTCTGTGCATGTTATTGCAGCTCAGAGACAGAAACTGCTTTCCACAGCAGTGCACCGATAGTAGTGAGAGGGAGAAGGAGCTGGGCTTTGTCCCATGGAGATTTACTGTTCATACAGCTATTGACAAGTGTACTGCAGACTAAACATGACCCCCCAGATTGAAACCACAAGCTGTCTACAACCACAATTCTTGGAAAAGCTAAGAAAAGGGGAGGCTGCTTCAGATTCCCTAAAGAAAACATTTAGGAATATGTACTGGAATACCGTGCACTTGGAGAATGGCACGGCTGTATTTTTGGTGAGGACAAGAATAGGACAGAATGTGTTCAAGTTGAAAGGGAGAAGATAAAGTCTTCAATGCATGCTGGTCTAGCAGTTTGTATTTTGCAGCAATCATGTCCACAAAGAAAAAAAACCACTGTCTGTTACCAAATGAGGAATAACTGAGTTATAACTTGATCCAACTGAGGAATCCCAGCAGGCAGTGCTTTTGGCCGGGAGATTCGAGTGGGTGGCTTCCCAACAGCCTCCCCGGCCCCCAGCTGCCTCTGCCTGCCCTGAGAGGGGCTCAGATAGCACTGGACCCGCTCTGTTCTGTCCATGTGCAGCATAAAGCTTCCGTTTTAAAAGCACATCCTGAGTGCTGCACTCTAGATCAAACTGGGAGATTTGAGCCCTTGTGAAAACCTATGAGGGGGGAAGCAAGACGGTTAGATTTAACTCAAGTCCTGAGAGCACTTCTGGGTGCTACGGGGGGAGCTGCAGCCCCACTTCAGTTCCGCAAAACAGGAGAAAACGCAGGGGCTGCACGGCTGCAGCAAAAGTATGGGATGCACGGCTTGCATGGGAGGAGCAGCCGGCAGATGTTGGGTGACGAAGCGGGCAGGGCGATGTTTGGGGAGCAACACGGGTTGCTAGAGGAGACCGAGCCCGCAGCGGCGGCCGGGCCGCGTTGCTGTGCGACGCAGGGAACACTTCCCAAACCAAACAGTGCCAGCCCCACCGGCCCCAGCGCGCGCCGCCAGCGCACTAAATATGTCAGCGGGTATTTTCAGCAGCCCGGGGAGGATCGACAAATAATGTCTTTGCTATAGTAACTGAGCGGGGGGGCTGCAGGGTGTGGGGTGTTGTGGGTTTTTCTTTCTTTCTTTCTTTTTTTTTTTTTATCATTATTACAGAATAAATGGATTGAGAGCCCTTCAGTGGAAATGCACGGGAAAGGAGCTGTTTTGAAAACCTCTTTCTTTGATTTGTTTTCTCAAATATTATTAAGCTCTTTTAAAGAGAGTGATCATCAGTCAGTCACCACGCTGTGACTCCTGCTCTCTGTGCGGTGAAGCCTTGCACAGCACTGCACGGACACCAGCCCCAACCACAGCCCCTTCTCCAACTTCTTTTCACTTATCTGTAGATACCCAAACATTTCCCAGCAGAGTTTTCAGCCCCTTTAGAGCAGGTTTGCTTTTCCTTATGGTACCTGGGGAGCCCAGGCTGCAGGTGGGACATCAGTGTTCAGGAGGCAATGTGCTTTTTGGGTGTCCTCTGCTTGATGGAGAGGAAAAACTCACCAGCAAGATGTTTTCTTCTAAATCCATGAACAGGGTAAATTGATTTAAATTAACTATTTCCTTTCTTTTTGAGGCAATGAACCATAAGCAAAGATTTATAAAATCTCACAGGATTTTAAGTGCGAGCTCTCTCTCTATGGAAGTGAAGAATAGAGGCTGGTTTCTATTGGACTGGTGGAAACAGGCCATTGTCCTGGGCACAGTGGTACAATCCAAAACATAAAAGTTCTGCTGTGCTTGCTAATCATCGTTAAGGCCACACGCTGCTGTCACAAGCTTGCTAATTCAATAGGAGCCGAATTTGGGCAGAATTTGTCCCTTTAACTTTCAAATCTCAGCTTAGGCACTGGCATCCCATCAGCTCACCTTCACAGTGCCTACCAACAAGGCTTATCACTGCAGCTGGTGGCTTCCAAGTGCAGGGTGCTCTCAGCATTCCCTTTGTAGCACGTTCATGTATCTACTCCTGGCACAGACTTCCAGGGCACTGCAACAGCACTGCACTATGGCACTCACCTCTCCAAGGCAGATGCCATGAAAATCTGAAATCACTCAACCACTAGATCTCAAAAAGTCACAGTATGGGGTACATTTTACATGAGGTGTTTCAACAGTTTTGTTCTTTATTTAAAGACTTGCTGACTTCAGTCTCCCAAGCACCCGGCCTTCTAGCACTTGGTTGCTTGCACCTCCATCTCACAGGCCTCCTGTCCTTCAAATGGGAACCCTGAGAACATTTTGGAATATTTCTGGTGATGAGAAGAAAGACTTGTGTGAGAGCCAGGAGCTGAGCATAGCCTGGCACCTTCAAAATGACAACTGAAAGCTAAGAAATGCCAGAACATGAAGAGTCTCCCCAGCAGAGGAATAAAAAGCACACAGTTTGCAGCTATCTGAGGTGAAGTGGGAGCCTTTGTGCTCACTGCACAAAAAAGTGACCTCAAACTGCTTACTGCTATCCTACCTTATGGTAGACTTCAGCACTGAAGACTCCAAGCTGCGTGAAATACAGTTTAAAATGAAATATGGTCAAAAGATGCTTTATCACTGCAACATTTGGCCAAGGAAAGGGCTTCCACAGATGCTCCTGGCTCAGAGGAACAGCTCTGCCCCCAGCCTCCTGATAGTTCTGGTCTCACTCAATGCCAAGAATCCTTCTACCAAAGCTACCCAAGCAATGCCTTTGCTGGCATCAGCCCAAGACCTATCAGCTCAGATGCAAGACCTGCAGCCATGAAAGAGCCACTGTTCCTACTCCTTATTAAGATGGGCAAATTAAGCCCAAGACTTTCCTCTTTCTATTTCTTTCTGCTAAGTGCCCTCATTCCTGCCTTTAATATGCTAAAAAGTTACCGCTGGGATGAGGAAAATGCATTAACACTGAGAGCTGACACCTCTTATCACAAGTGAGGATGCTGGTGGGGGTTCACAGCTCAGTTGCTGGAGTCCTGTTACTCCCACAGAGCTGCACCATACAGAAAGAAGTTTCCAGCTTTCTGACTTTTACTGCAAAAGCACAAAGAACCCAATTTCAGTAAGCCACTATTTGAACAGTCAGCCTTCCTCACTTGTATCTCCTGGTGATTTTTAACACACCCTTATTTTAGGGCATTTCTGACTTTGAGTGTATTCACAATCAAATACCATCTGAACCCTCTCCTTCCTTTTTTTCTTTACCTTCCCTAAGAATTCTTCTACTTTTTGCTTTCCAGAAAATGAAACCCACATCCTCTTCTTGCAAGAACTAGAGCAATGCTAGGAGAGTTAAGTGTGATGGCAGGAGCTATTTCCAGTCTATATAGCATTTACTGC
Source organism: Phasianus colchicus (assembly GCF_987193195.1). Taxonomy (NCBI): domain Eukaryota; kingdom Metazoa; phylum Chordata; class Aves; order Galliformes; family Phasianidae; genus Phasianus; species Phasianus colchicus. The sequence continues at coordinate 2,133,887 of NC_143463.1, forward strand.
CTGTGCTGAGCAGTATATTGAAGAGACCATGAAATGGTAATTTTCTACAGACTGCTGGAGATACAGTCTCAAATAGAAGGAAAACAGCTTTGAGAGATTTTTGCCCATTTCATCTCCAGAAACCGCACAAAACTTTAACACCTCCCTTTGGCTAAAGCTTTCTGAGTTACACTTGAAAAACTGAAAAGGAAAACCAGATGAGGGTGGGGGGAGGAGCAGATAGTGATGATCCAGAGCTAAAATATCCATTAGTGGCAAATTCCACCATCTCCTCCCCCTCCCCAAAAGCTGGGAGGGTCAGATTCCACCCGCAAACAGAGCCACGGGGCTGCAGGCTCACCCAGTGAGGCCTTTTCATTGTGCTGCTTGGCTCCAGGCTGCTAGGCAACCCGAGCAGCCGTGCTGCTCATATGCATTAAGTATTAACTATTATTTCATTCCTTTCCCCTTTTTATCAAAAGGCAGCAATCTCAGTTCCCAAGCTTTTCTCTCTGCAAAGCAAATGCTGACTGGACACAGCTGGAAGTGGGGTCAAAGCCACGTAAGAGTTGAACACCCCCGGGTTTCTCAGCCCTGCAGGATGCTCTCAAACTCAGCTGCTTTGGATGCATAGGATTTCCAACACCTGGCATTAACCACCTACCCCAAGTGCCCTCCTTGGGAGCTCAGTGCTCAGTTTGCTGTGCAAGGAGATGCAGGCAGTCTGGGGAGGAGATGCTGCCTGCACTAGGACTCCAAAGTTCAGGTTAGTGCCCAGAAGGAAGCAATGCAAACACTGCAGCCAGTCAGATCAAAAGAAAGCAGCAGTTGCCAGTGTGTAGAAGCTGCAGAGATACTTCAGGTCTGCAAAAAAATTTGGCAACATATTCCTACAAGTCAACCATACAACTTTATAGCAAAGAGTAAGCACTGATGTAACAAAACAGGGTAACTGATACTGGAGGACGCGGGTACCATGGGAGTCACTTTCCATATTACACAGCAATTTAGATGTAAGTGGCTCACATTTGAAAAGCAGTAAACTATGACTGAACAGATTTATTGTAGGTATACGCTATGTTAATAAGTGAGCTAGTAAAAACCAAGCAATAGGAGAGATAGAAACTCCTGTTCTTCTTTGTACAAGTTTCTTTCATCCCTGCCTAGGACATCTCCCAAGTCCATGCACAAACACCAGCTCATGCCTCCATCCACAATCACCAGTGCAGCTCCTCCCTGCCTCCTCCTGAGCACACACAGGAGAAATGCAGCAGTACAAAACAGTGGAACTGCTCCTGAACCAAAAGAAGTGTTACTTTCACTGTCTTCTTCCTAGGTATGACAAATATTTAAAGTACTCCAAGTGTATGGCCAGCCCAAGCAGTGCAGTAAGGCCCTCTCATAGCAATGTTTGAAGCCTTGGTGTACACAGGGCTGCCCAAGGTCCTGCACCTCCCTTTGAGGCCTTGTTCCTTACTACACATCAATGCTGATACACCAACTGCTCAAGAGCCTGGTTTAAAACTTAGGTGACACTCCTGCATGGTAATAACCAGGATCCTTTATAGCAAAGGAAGGTGTGGTGAGGTGCTGGAACAGCTGCCTAGAGAGGCTGTAGATGCTCCATCCATCCATGGAGGTGTTCAAGGCCAGATTGGATGGGGCCCTGGGCAACCTGGTCTAGTATTTAAATGGGGAGGTTGGTAGTCCTGCATGTGGCAGGGGGGTTGGAGATTCATGATCCTTGGGTCCCTTCCAACCCTGGCCATTCTGTGATTCTGTGACAGCAAGAGAAGAATGGATGTGCAGAAGTTCTCACCTGCAAGACAAGGGCAAGGCAAGCCAGAGCTGACTGTGCACAGCTGCTGAGCTGGATGCACAGCACTCTGAGCCCAGTGACATTTCTGAGTAATTACTAAACGTTAAGATCCATTATAATGTTAATTTGCTGGCTGGCTGTTGTGTAGCAGCGTAATTAGATGTTGTGTAGCTGAGATACAAACAGGAAGGAATGCAAGGAATGTCACTGCTTAGGGACTGGGCACTGCTGGAGCAGAGCCCACACGGGATGGTGCAGAGCTGGCACAGAGCTGGCACATCCACGCACCACCAGGCTGCAAAAGGAAGCCATGCGTGGAGCAGGGCCTGCTCTGTGATCCTCCTCTGGGGCACGAAGGCTTCACTGCAGCACAAATAGAGCTGGTGAGCAATGCACGAGGCTGAGCCATGGGGTGTTGTCAGGTGAGCATCCCTACACTCTTGCCCCAAGGCAGGGTTGATACAAGGGTACCTCTCGGTATCATACTTCAAATTCCCTCATTCCAATCAAAGAAAATAGTAGCTGCCACAACTGAGAGCACCCTATTGGTTTATGTCACTATTTTGACCGAAGTTTTCAAGTTAAATCTTTCCTTTAATAGAGGCCAGACAGAAAATGTTTGTTTTTTAAATTATGAGACATTTCCTGAGCTAGGGATGCACTCGCAAGCAACAACAGTGCCCTACAGCTGAGGATGACAAAAACTTTCAAATATTAAAACAGATTTCTTTATACATGGCTTTGCCTTATATCAGAATTAAGAGAAGCAATAGTTGTTTTTTTTTCCCCCCTATTTAAAGAAAGTAACCTAATGTCACAGCACATTTGGAACCAGAATCAGCCATCATTTCATTTCTGAAACATACCTACTGAAAGGACTGCCAGATTTGATACAAATTTTCCTCCACAAAATGAACTGGTTAAATGAAAACTAAATTGCAGTTCCTACAGCTTTGTAATAGTAAACTTCACGCAACAGCTTCGTAATTTGCAGATGGAAATTCTGCTCTGAAAAGGAAAGCTGTCAGCAGCCGAGAAGAGAGTAACAAGCCTCCCAAGGCCAAATAATCATCACAGGAAACACCAGCAAAAAAGGTGCAGTGACATTAGCAAAGAAAAATGTTTTCTAGGAATACTTCCTCGGGTAAAAACACCAACAGCATCTCATAGAGGAGCATATTGTACACAGAGCAGCATTTGAAGAAGGAGCACGAGAGGCAGAGTGAGAAGCAATACCCCAAACATCACCGCCTTCTCCTGGGAGACTGCAGGTGGTGCTGGATTGAGCAGACAAACAGAAGTTACTGACCATAAGCACCGCAGTTGGGACACCTTCTTATTCGCATCCATGTTTCAAATGGCAACATCTTGCTGAGGCTCTGTTCCACAGGGAGAGATGCTCAGGGAGAGATGCTCAGGGTCTGTGCTGTGCCACTGTCACCAAACCCAGGCAGCAGCCCTTGCCTGTGCCCACCTGAGCCCTTGCCTGCACACTCTCCGTCCCCTGTTAGCAAGCTATAGAGATCTCAGTTCTTCAAACCGAATGCGATTGCCACAGGGAGAGAAACTGGGGCTCTTCTGCTGGTCCTGAAGGAATGTGGAGCTGCCTGGGCTGGCCAGATGTTTGCTAAGTCACACAGAGCCCAGTTAACAGTTCAAGGATCAACAAAATTTGTTATTGTTCCAAGCAAGGCCAACCTCCCTCACAGACACCACAACTGACTTTAGAGACTTCTGTATCAGAGCTGGATAAAGCAGGAGCAGCTACTTTGTGCCTGGAGCAATCAAGAAGGTGCAGGGATGTTGCCTGGAAGACAAAGCGTGCAGAAGCTCAAGTTCAGTACTGCAGATTGAAGTGCTCCAGAGCTACCCAGTAACACACCCACTCCATCCTTTTTTTTTTTTTTTTTTTTTTTTTTGTAAAAAGTACGTGGCTAACAAATAGTGAATTCCATTGAGTCTTCAGCAACAACTTTTCCTGTATTCTGCTGAAAAGAACAATGAAGATTTGTCATTAAGTGAAAAGAGGGAGCTCAGGCTGAAGCATTAAGAGCCAAGATCCTGCTCTTCTGTGTGGGCTATTAAGCTTTCAATGGAGTTTTTCAATAGGAAAGATTGCACAGGTGGCTTGATTAAATCACCTCAGCCTCATTCTCCTGTCTGAGCTGTGCAGCTTAAAAAGCATCAGAGGAGGCAGTGAGCAGTCATAGCTTTCAATAGTATTGAGCAGTTTCCTTTTTTTTTTTTTCCTTTCCAAATTAGGAATTGTTTGGCTATTGACCCATTTCAGCTCTCCACCGATTTTCCCTTCATTAACTGACTTCCATAAATCACTCTTTAAAAAGTAAATCAGAAAATATGTGCTAACAGTGATGTCACCATAGTCTTCCTATTTGCAGCATTCATCCCCCACAAGACAAAGAAGAAAAAAAATAGAGGTGGGAGGAGAGAGGACAGGTTGGGAAGCATTAATTACAGATGGGCTTTGGCACTGTCAAATGAAACACCAGTTCATTCTGCTACTCAGAGTATCAGGCTGGGGTTTCTACAACATCCATACTTGACCCTTTCGTACTCCCTGACTCATAGGTCTCTCACGGGCCATGATCTGAAGGTATTTACAAGACAAACGTGCTTCAAACAAGTTGAAGGGTTTTAAAAAAGCTTGCAATACCTCCAGAGCCTCAGTGCAGCAGGTAGCCAGCAAGGGCCCTTACACCATCAATTGTAAAAGCAGAATGATTTGTTGCCTTAAAAAGCAATTAACCTTTTCTGGCTCAGTTGTGTACTGGGATTCGGGTGGGGAATAGAGGGAAGAATTCCCTCACTGAAGCCAGATGGAATTCCAAATCTAGGCAGCTTAGTCAATGAGCTAAGGGGAAGATGTCAAAACATGCTTTCCATTAACGCAATAGCAGAAAACACAACGGGCTTGAAATACTATATACAAACAATGACTGTTCTGTAACAGAACCCATGCCAATACGAGGGATTTTATAACCATAGTTAGTTTAAACTAACAGCAACAGAGTTGTAAGTCAGCAATATGGTATTTTATTCTTAAATATTTGCTTGGGATGCTACTTGACATCAGACTTCAGTCAAAATAAACATCAGCAAGTGATTTGTTATGTGATCCCATCTGCCTATTTCAAAGGCAAAAAAAAGTAGATTTTGTTCAGCCTGAATTTCCAGGTTCAATCTTCCAAAAGAGAAAGCCCAGTTTTTCTCATTTCACGTGATGTTCAGAGAGACAATTCAAAAAACAGACCCAAAGAACACTACAAGCAGTTTGTATTAATTTCACCAAAAAACGCTGCATTTTTCTTAAAGCTACAGCAATGATACTTGTATCCCCTTGCAGAGAACAAAAAAACAAATCATGTTTGCAGCCTTGATCTCCTGCAAGTGTGCACACGTGCGTCCCAGTGAGAGTTTTGTTTGTGCTTCTGCAGTGATAAAACACTCACTGTTGATACAAACTCATGAAATGGCATCAGTACAGAGATTACTTTACCTTCCAAAGCAGGTTTTCAGCACACTTTGTCCCAAAGGAATTGCAGAGCCAACTCCCTGTGCCCAGCTGATTATGACTGCTGGGGGGTGGAGGGCAGAGCAGACTGCAGAATGATAATCCTGCCCTGCTAAGCCATTATGGGACCCTATTATTGCATACCTTCTGTAACTGATCCCACACTTTCCATTCATCAGCACATGCTACTGCTGATTTGGGGGAGACGGACACTTCCAGAGAAGAGATAGCAGGCTCAACCCTTATCTTAACTTTCTGGTACAAACTACTAATTTCCATAAACCCTTTTTTATAAATACCTTTTTCATAAAAAAAGAAAAGGTATAAAGATTTCATAGAGGCCACCAGCTGTCATTTCTTCCCAACTTTCAGTTCACTATTAACCCAGGATGGCAATAAGCAAGAAGTGAAAAGTAAAAATATATCCGTACCCAATTCCCTTCTCTCCAACAAAAGCATTGCATAATGTTTAGGCTGTGTAAGTCAGTCCTCATATATAAAGAAAGCAGTGAGGAATCAGAAGATGCATTCACACTGTGTAATGTTCCAACATCAGAATGCAAGTTCAACCAAATAGCTGCCAAAAGGAAAGCTATGACAAAAATTCCTTAATAATAGAATAATAAGAGACTCTTCACCAAACTATTAAGTAATTCTTCAGGGAACATGAATAAGAAATGCAATGTATGATGTATTAATTCAGTAATTTTGTGGCACTTAAGAATAGGACTCAAGTGTTAAGGACAAGAGGTTAGAATACAGCTGGAAAAATTCAATCCACAGCATAAATAGTCTCTTAAAATGTGCAATCAGAGGGAGTGTCACTGAAACTATTTGGTGTTTCTCATCAGATGCTGCAAACAAAATGACTTGGAACAATGGTTTTACCTCTCCTGTAGTTTGAGCTACCAAATGTTATTGCTAAAAAGTTCACTTCTTGACAACTTGTGTTCAGCTGGATTGTAAAGCAGGCTGAAGAATCACTATGCTTTAGGCACTTCAGCAAAATCTTGTCCAATCACTCTTTTCCCCCACAAGCATCTCTCAAAGTAAAGAATTTCTAAGCTAAACTGTCCTCCAGTTTCTAATACCCAGAACATGTCTCTGAGCATGCTTTCAGCATCTTTACCAGCCAGAAAAAGACAGGTATTGAGTTTTTCCCTTCTGAAATATGGAAATGAAAGCACAGAGCAATCAAAGCAAGGTTTCCCAAACAAGCTCAGAAGTACTGCTAGATGCAGAGCCTGGAGCAGAAGATGGGAGCTGTAGATCAGAGATGAAGCTGTGCCTCGTGCCATGGTCCTGCAGGGGAGCTCGAGGTGGCACAGCTCCTTGGGAGACCCAGCAAGGACTGGGTCTGGGGACAAATGTGGAAGCAGCATCCTTTGGCATGCTGTACTCTGTAACTACAATGCATCATAACATATATATATATATATATAAATATGGATACAAACAGATGCATACATCTCCTCAGAGAGCTACAGATATAGCCCCGGGTCTGAATTAACACATACATTCTGCTGACAGACATCTTCAGATGTTTTGATATTAAAATCTCTCCTTTCAGTCCTCATTAAAGTAGTGATGATTAGCACTTTTTACTAATGAGCTATGAAGGCATGCTACCTATGGAGCTAAAGACAAAACATGTTTCCCTACAGAGCAACAGCAGGGGACTTAAGAACTCCTGAGCACTACAATACACCACATTGGGATTTTACAGGTGATTGCATCCATAAAACAAATGCAAAAATGAGCCTGGTCCACAGCCTGTGTATGAAAGACGTCTCCTGCTTTGCTGCAATCAGCCATGAGAACGTGGCAACAAAAAAAGGGCAATGTCTGGCCATCAGTGAGCATCCTCTGACCTTGTGGGCCACAAAGAACCAGAACACTGTCTCTTACAAATCACCTCCAAAACGTGGATTTGCAGCTTATATATTAAGCACCAATAACAGAGTCTGTGACTGCAACACAACAGCTCATTCCCCCCTGAAGGTAAGGGGAGGTTTGCTCTCAGGGATGCTGATCTCCATCCAGCAGGGCTCTGTAGCTGAGCCAGCCCAAAGACGTTCGTGTTCTGGAGGCCCTTGAAGACACATCAAGCTTTTCCCTGGTAACCAAAGGCTGTGGCTACAGCCGTTCCCCCAACAATCCAGAGGATTACGCAGCAGGCAGTGGATGAGGCACAGCACTGGAATGTCTTGGACAGGGACTGCAGGGAGGTTGCTGGGACGGCAAAGCGTGCTGCCAGCATGAAATCATTAACCCCCATCCTGGTTCGAAGGCAATCCTTCCTCCGCCTTCCAGTGGAAACTCCTTGGGGCAGACACCAGCCCTGCTGTACTTCTGCACAGAGCTTGGATAAGGTGTTCTCAGATTGTAACAGCTCAAACATGAACGGTTTTTAACTGATAGTGGAGAACAAATCTGAAAGAAGTTACAGCTACTCAGTTCCATCTACCTCAAGCCAGGGTAAATATGGGACTGACACAAAATTTCAGTGCCCAGGTAAACCTTTAGGAGCACACAATTTATTAAATGCTACAGCAGTGTTGAGTATGTTTTGTTTTTTTTTTTAAAAAGCATTCTAACCAGTGTCTAGACTGGGAAGGACGAAAATGTCCAAACCAGATATCAAAAAGCATTTTTGGTGCTCCAGTATAACTTGAAGCAGTTGTTATCTAATGGTCGCAGCACACAAGACAACACTCTGAAGTGTAAATACATAAATTTATCAGCACGGCAAACAGAAGTCCTGGTCCTCTAACTGCCTGCTGAGGCTCCCATCTGGTAAACATCTTCAGGTCAGGATGTTGGGAAAAATCTCACATAAAATGTGTAGGAGGTGTTTCTACAGCACCTACCATCTACAGCACCAGACCTCAAGGCCAAACCATGAGCAGGAGCAGTGCTGCTTTAGAGCACCCAGCTCAGGTCAGGGGCTGCTCCTCTCATCAGGTGAGAGGAGCTCATGTTGTAGAGAATGAATATCTGCTAGGAAGAGGTAAGCTGTGCAGATCAGCTTGGCGACCAGAAGCCATTATTTCTCTCATGATCTGTACCTGTTAAAGAAATATTTCCTCCCACGATTGGTCGTTCAAAGTAATGAATATTTGAGAAGATCCACATTTCATCTTCTTCAGGGGGAAGAGGGTGTAGGAATAAACACCACATAAAATATTTTATTTAAATGTACAGACTGCCTATAAAGTAGAACCAGTCCATATGCACTCACATCTACCCCCACGTATCACATCCCAGAGAAGGATTTCAGATTGGTTTCTGACTGTGCCTTCCAAGACAGCTTGGGGTGGGGGGTGGGGAAGAGAAAAAAGAAATATACCCATGCATGGAGCACTGAGGTTACAGCACTTAGAGTGTTACTAAAACGCTGCCTTTCCCAGCATATGAAGGATGTTACCTGTCAGCAGGAGGCTTCTTCTAAAACCTGCTGAACTTCCAGCATCCCACACTCAGTATGGATTAGAAGCAGTCAGATAACTAATACATTCCCGCAAACATGTTGAATGTTTGACCAGCTGTATGTGGTGAGCTAGAAATTATCCAGAATTGTTGCAAGGTTGTCATGGTGGCAATGGGATCTTAGGCTGAATAGTCTAAAAACAACTAACCAGCCAGCAGCTAGAAGGTTGTTTGCTTGTAATCACTCCACTTGCATTTCTTTTTTGTTTTTCTCTCCTTCCCCTGCTGTCCTTCAGCAGAACTGCCCCAAGCAGCAGAGCTGAGCCCACACAGATCCACTGCTGGATGCACCTCAGAGCTGGCAGCACGCACAGCAGCACCTGTGCCTCCTGCACTCACTGTGTTTCAGGCTTTGACTACCCAGGAGTCCCCCCTAAAAGAGGTGAAGAATTCAGACATCCTCCCCTCCAGGCATTCCTACCAACCAGTATTTTCTTGGTGATGACTAGAAGCTTTGGAAAGTCTAAACACCCCAAAGACAGGAGGAGAAGCAGCTGAGCTGCAGAGGACAGGCAAACACCAGGCTTCCCAGCGTGCACAGCCATGTGCTGTCATTTGTTCTGCATGTGAAGCCAGAGAAGAACCACCTCAAAGAGACGAAGCCATCTGTGGAGCCTGACTGATACAACACACACTGATGGACAAAATGGTGCATCAGCACAGGATGCAGGTCCAGTCAGTGCAACTTTTCCTTCTTGTTGAGGACTTCCTCCAGCAGAGGAACTTGTATTTTGTATTTGCTTTGTACAGTCATCACTGGCACAGCATCCTGTGACCACTGTTTCTTTGAAAGCAACTGCAACAAATTGTCAATTTCTTTCATAGCTTTGCCAGTAGGACACATTTGTACTACACTGAGACTTCTTTAGCGTTTGTTAAACTCTGAAAAAGAAATTCTTAATTTTCTAATAGAAACCTCACTTAGAGGAAAAGCGCACCCAGCAATTGCCTTTAAACTGCTTTTCAAATGCCTTCATCTGGCACTTCTACAGCTCTTAAGTCCTGTATAACATCAGACTAATAAAACCAAAAGAGTTCTTAGAGCTCTCTTTGGGAAGAGGTTTTGCTTCTCATGCACGTCAGAATTCTCCCTGTAACTGCAGTGCTGGATGGATGCTGCCCACACCTGGTGTGATAAGCAAGCTGGATCTCATTGGGTGAGGAAGACTTTCCGTCATTGACATGAAGTTACACGTCTACACCAAACACTGTTTCAACAAGTTAGCTGAATGATGCACATTGTATCACAAACATGGCTATCATTCATGAATACATGGCCCAAAGCTGAAGATGCTGGTTGTTTCCTTGTTTTTATTTGGAAACAGTTTGCCTAACAATGTGCACTGACGTATCTCCATGCTATCTGTGCTATGGAAAGTGATTATTTGTAGGTAGTGCCCTTACAAAAGGATTCCTCTTTGCTCAGTGCATTAGGAGGTGCGTGGCTTGTGCTGAATACATTTTCATTATCTATTTATGTATTTATGGCATAATTAGTTCACACATTACTTAGACAGAGACAGCCCACCACAAGCAAGCCAGCACATTCTTAGACAATAAGGTGGATTTGTGAATGTTTGAATACAGGAATAAAGCACTGCCAGCACAAACAAAACAAACCACCTCCTCTCAGAGCACAGATGACAGAAAGAAAGCCCGTGTGCATTTCAAACAGGAGAAAATAACCCCACACCTCGGGGCTGCACACACGGAGCTCGGGCTCACAGCTCAGGCTGCAGCTGCCCGGTGTCTGGCGGTAGCAGTGCTGGCATTTATTTCATGGGAGGGAAAGGGGGAAACTGGTTTAAATATAACTCGGCCTCCTCCAACAGAAACTTTGGCTGAGCAGGCAGCTGTAAGATAAGCCTGTTGAATCAGCACTGCCCTCCCTGTTCTGTGACTGCACACGCTGCAGGATGCACTTAGATTTAGAGCATTAAAACAGAACGGGGGAAATATGCTAAGATGCATTAAATCAGCTTTGTTTATAGGCCTGTATTAAAAGCAAAACCATGTTCTGATTCAACTTAACAGCTGTCAATGCTCCGAGGTGTTACAAGTATGAGACTATTTAAAGACAATGACTGGCGCCATCTATTTCACTTTGATGGAGCCAGGAAAAGCTGTGCTGACTGAGGCTTTAAATTGATGTCAGCTCTGAAGACATTTTGTTGCAAAAGGTGTAGGAATGGCAACAAGTGCAGGGCTGACTTTTAGCGGCACCTAAATGCTGAATGTTCTCCACTGAGGAACCAAAAGGATGTGGAGCTGATGGAGCGGGTGCAGAGGTCAGGAGGATGCTCAGAGGCTGCAACATCTCTGCTGTGGAGTCAGGCTGAGGGCATTCAGGGTGGAGAAGAGAAGGCTCCAGGGAGGCATCCTTCTGTAAAAGGGACTACAGGAAAGCTGGGGAGGAATTCTTTATCGGGGTGCAGTGACGGGACAATATAATGGCTTTGAATCACAAGAAAGTATGCTTAGACAAGATATTAGGAAGAAATTCCTCATCATGATGGTATGAGGCTGTCCAGAGAAGGTATGGGCACCTCCAGGCATGGGACACCCAAGGCCAGGTTGGATGGGGCCCTGGGCAGCCTGATCTGGTTGGGGGCAAGCAGCCCACAGCAGGGGTTGGGGATGGCGTTGCTTCAGCGTCTCTTCCAACACAAACCATGCCATGATTCTAATTTACCCCAACAGACAGCAAGGACATGCAGCATCTGTCAGTGCCATCAGAGGTAATGGCTGCTCGTGTCTTCATAAATTACAGCCTTAAATCACCATTTCACATTCACACAAGCAAAAGCATACAAGAAATGCATTTCTGCTGCCCCATCATGCAAGTACACATGCACACAGATATCTATCTAACACACAGTTAATGCTGACTCTCCAGACCTCACTCAGCTTCAAGTCTTAATGGGAGCCCCTTCCCTCCTACCCTGCTGTACTGTCCCAGGTCACTCTGTGAGGCTGCACCTTGACCTGCATGCCAGCCTTGCAAACGTATGTGACAAACATACAAATCGTTCTTAGAGAGGGCAGACTGCAGGGTGAGGATGGATTTGCTGCCCTGGGCTGTAGCCACAGCCACGCCATTTGTTTCCTCCTCTCCAGCAGTCTATGTCCCTGCTGCTCCCCAGCCTTGGGATTTCGTGCTCTTGGGCTCTTCCACAGCAAACAGGGCTGGCATGCAGGGCCCCAGGACAGGGACATGATGCCAGAAGAGGAATTCATGAGATGTAAATGGCACAGCAGGAAATGCAAGGCAGGGACTGCCCAAGGGAACCACTGGGAAGTTTGACAGACCTGGCGTTCCTCTGTAGCACTGGATGCTCCTTATCAGCACTCTTGGATTCACTGGTATTTTTCCCATTATGCAGAAGGCAAGTAGGGACAAAGAAATTCCAGCTGTCAACCCTCACTTTTGCATGTGTTTTTGCCCTTTAGGCCAAGATCTCGCACTTACACAAGGATCCCAAGTTCCTTCTGGAAAGACTGGCATTCCCAAACCCTGCTGTACAGGAACAGCTTTGAGAAACCGAACTCTCAAGGCTTAAAACAAAAAGCAGAGCACACCCACAACCTCACGCACCTCAAGGCAAAATGTAAGGTGTCCAGCAAGATTCAAACTAACGTCACACCCCTTGGGACAGCGATATCGAGTGCTAAGACAACAGCTTCTTTTTTTCTTTTTTTAAATATGATTTTCAAAATTAAACAACAAAGCCTCCGTGGAAGCCCCCTATCCCAGCACTGATGTCAGCATCTGATCCCACAGCTCAGTCCTATGAGGAGATGGGTTCATCTTGAACTCAAGCAAACCCTTGCAGGAAGTCAAATAGAGCAGAAACACAGAATGGCCTGGGTTGAGAGGATTGTGAATCTCCAACCCCCCCGCTGCATACAGGGCCACCAACCTCCACATTTCATACCAGCCCAGGCTGCCCAGCGCCCCATCCAACCTGGCCTTGAACACCTCCAGGGATGGACGGGGCATCCACAGCCTCTCTGGGCAGCTGTTCCAGCACCTCACCACTCTCAGAGCAAAGAACTTGCCTCTCACTCACAGAATGAGCCTCACAGCAGAATGAGCCTTTACATTTTGATTGATTTCTGTTTTCTTTCTTCCCCCGCCCCATGTCAGCAATGGCTCTGCGTTCTCCAAGGGTTTATAACTGAGAGTCAAAAAGTTTGGGTTGGAGCAGATGAGAAAACCTCGGCCAACCAATGGCTCTGAAGCAGCGCGTGGCCACTTTAAGGAACAACAAAAAAGCCTTTTTCCAAGTTATACTTTACCCCGCTTCGATAAGTACGGTTTGCTTCCTCCAAAAACAAACCCAAGAAAACAATCACTTTCATCCCTAAGTCAAAGAAAGGAAAGATCGAATCCCAACGCAGGAACTCACGCTGGGAACAGGCGCACAGACACACACAGCCCCGCTCCGGGGGAGGGGGAGGAAGCAGCTCCGGTGGCACAACGTGCTTTATTCACACGGCGGGACGAGCCGGGCGGTGTCAGCAGGGCGGGATGAGCGGCTCAGCCGGGTCCGGCGCCGCTCCCTCCCCGCCCCGGTTCCCACCGCACCCTCACAGCGTTCCGTTTTTCCTCTCGTTCGTCAGATTCCTACAAAAAAACTCGTTCGGTTCCGGGACTTTTGCTCCGTTTCACGGAGCTCTAACGTTTACAACGCGCGTTAATCAAAGAACCCGATAAATCAAAAACCAAACCAACAAATCCATCAATAACTCCCAAAGCCAAGCGGGTGGAAGTTGTTAACCCCGGAACACCGCACCATACACACAAAACCCCCCTCAAACCCCAAAACCCCGCTCCGCCCCGGAACTTTCCCTGAGGGCAGCGGGGCCCGGCGGGCGGCTCGAGCTGCGCCCTCACCTCACGGCGCCCGGCCGAGGCCTCGCCCCGCTCAGCCGTCCCGCTCCGCGTCCCCTCAGCAGCGGGACGCCCCACAGCCGGGCCCGGCCCGTCCCGTTCCACCGCCTCTCCCTAAGAGTTTAAAATAATAATAATAATAATAAAAGCTCCAAACGGTTCCGAGATCCGACCGGCTCCTCTCACCTGCCCTCCCCGCCGGGTTCAGCGGGTCGCGCTGCGCTCCGGCCGCCGGGGCTGCGCGCCGCTCCCGTTGGCAAGGAACAGTCTCCAGGGCTACGGTCACTATGGCGCCTCGCGCCGGGTCTCGAGGCAACTGTTGCTACCCTCTCCCCGCGCGTCACCGCCCGGCCCCGCCCGCTCCTCTGAGGGGGGGAGAGGGCGTGGCCGGCTAGATGCCGCCGCTGGTTGGCTTAGAGACTGTCGATCAAAAGGAAGGCGGGATGTTCTGAGGATCAGCCAATGGTAGAGGGGAGTGGGCGGGGCTGAGAGTTGGCGGGCGCTTTGGCGCTTCGGCGGGAGGCGGGAGGAGGGTGGGGGGGGTGAGAGTGAGTGAGTGAGAGGCGCTGTGAGGCGGGCGGGAAAAGGGCGCGATGTGGGGCCGGGGTGATGGGGACAAGATAGGAGGAGTAGTGAGGCCAGGATGGTGATTGTGGTAAAGTGACGGGATTGAGGTGGCGGGGATAAGGTGGAGCTGAGGTAGCGGGGCTGATGTGGGGATGAACTGAGGTGACAAGATGGAGCTGAGGGAGTGAGGGCTGTGTGGGGCTGAGGTGAGGGAGGGTGAACTGGGGGTGAGGGAGTGGGGACAGGGGCTGTGTGGGGCTGAGGTGACGGGGGTGAGATGGGGTTGGGATAATGATGACAACATGGGGGTGAGGTGGGATAACTGAGGTGGTGGGGACAATGCAGAGCTGAGCTGACAGACAAGAAGGCACTGAGGTGGTTTTGGACCACTGGGGTGAAATGCTGGTGGAGTGAAGGGACAAAATGGGGCTGAGGTAGTGGGGAGATGAGGTGAGTGGGGGTGAACTGGGGGTGAGGCAGCGGGGTAAGAATTGGGACGCTGTGGTGATGGGGACGAGGTGGGGATGAGGTGACTGGGATGAGATTGGCACTGAGGTGACTGAGGGGCTGCCTGGTGGAGCAGGATGATGGGTGCAGGGAGAGCACAGACCCATCTCTGCCATGTAAAGACAGCAGCGCCAGCCCTGCAGTGGGGACCATGGGAAAGTGAGTGGTGAGGAGAGGCATCCCCATTCACCCCAAAGCACAGACTGTCAACTACCCTTGGCATGGCACAAGGTGAGCCTGTGTTTTATACTGTGGATGCATCTGGAGGCCCCACACAAACTGGTGATCCAGCAAGCTCTGTTAGTACTATTTTTTTTTAAGTTTTTTTTTTTCTTTCCTATATTAAATATTGAAAAGTTCCTATTGGCTCGTGGGTAACTGGCAAAAAGCTGGAAGCAGACTCCTCGAATTAGCTGCATTTCTGTTCCCTCGCCCTTCCGCACAGCAACATTTGCATGTAAACAGGTTCTTTGTTTCCTAAGAGTTCGTTTGCTTCTGCTGCTGATTTCTCCCTACCTGAACTAATAATTCTCCATGACATCAAAATCGTTCCCATAGCGACCAATTGTGAAGTCACAAATAACAAACAGAGGATTATGGATTGGAGTGGAGTACAGGCAGCTGATGCAGACAGGGAGCAGGAATCCTGTTTTAATGCAAATTCTTTAGAAATAAAAGCAAATTGTTGTGCAGCATCGCCCCATGCAGTTGCACAGCTTCCATTTCTCACCCCAGAAAGGGCTGCATTTCTTTTGTGGGTGGAATAACATGATTGGAGTGCTTGAAGTTAGACCTGGGGGATGCGTTGGATAAGGCTAGGAACAGCATAATTTATCACGCCACATCAAGTTATCTATTTAACAACAAATGTTTCTTGATGCAGTGTTTGTCACAAGTTTTAAAGAACCAGCTATGGAGCAGTCTACAGAACGCTTGGCTCGGGCTGAGCTGCTGCATAGCTGGAAGTCTCTGCTGAGCACGGAGCTAAAGAGTGTACTGAGGAGCCATCTACTGGCTGCAATAACTGAGAACAGCTCGCAGTGCCCGCCTTGAGCAGGTAAATTTGCAGTCCTGTCACTGCTCAGATAGCCATTTGCATGTGATTGGCATTGCAGGACTTTGGCACACTACACTGGAGAAAACCGTGTACCACATCAGTGTCTGTCCGTGGTTGGAAGATGTAACTGGTATTTTTATGCTGTTGGCAGTGACAGATACAAAACCTATGGTCCCCGGATGAGAATTGCAAAAGATTCTTGTTACTCTTGTTTCTGCCTGTAAATGAATGTCTCCTCTATGCGTATGCTAATAGATGTTTGCAAGCATAGCCTCTGTGCCCTCCTGGAAACAACTCAAGCTGGAAATTCAGCAGAACTCATCAGGTGCTGTTTCCTTGAAGTCCCTTCCCAGAAGAGGAAAATGACCAGGAGAGACCTGAAAGAGTTTGCTCTATGAAGAAGGGTATTTGTAGCCTCAGGCATACATTTTTAAGTCTTGACATGAAGTCCTTGCCTCTGCCACAGCAGCAGATGTCCTGAATGCATGCAGACTGAAATGTGCCCATGACTGTGAGATTTATTCTGTCATACTGGGAAAGAAAGAGAACGTTTGGTACTGCACCTCACATTCTTCCTCTGCTGGGTGGTGATAGTCGTCTGGATACAGATTCCTATAAAAACAAATCAGTGTGTACAAATCTTTTCAGGTAGTTCAAGCAATTCCCTTGGAAATGAATATGGTCAACTCTTGCTGACCCACCTTGTGCCAGACATTCTGCAAAGAAGAGACAAGTTCTCTTGTTTTCTGTCATTAATGCAGGCTGTTTTATGTCTGTCCCTAAGAAAGAGATGGTGAAAGTAAGACACTGCTAGTAATGTGAAGCTTTTAATCATTGTCACATTGCATTAGTACTAGGTGACAAGATTATATTCTAAAAGGTTTAGTTTTCTAACAAAAGGGTCACAGTGATGATGCTGATGACCCTGAGCCTGGCTTTGTGCTTAAGGTTTGGTGCAGTTTTATTCCTAAATAAGAAATTATTAACAGCTTTAAAAAGAAGCAGGGATATGTCCTGCCTCCTACTGCAGGCAAGTGGAGCAGGAGTGTGTGTTAACCTGCCTGCTTCAGAGCTGTCATGCCCTGCTCACTCAGTTCTGCATCCTTCTCTCAAGGTTAAAATCACCAAGGAGTGCAGCACAGACCCAAGCTTATAAGAGCTTTGGAGTAGAAAGGGAAGCACTCTGCTCCCTGCTTCCTATCCCATTTATTTTAGTTCCAGCAGTAAGCCTTGCATAATGAAAACTGATACGTGCTCAGTCTTTGAACAGTTTTTGAAAGCAGGTGCTGCCAAGGAAAACAGCAAATTTATAAAACTTGACAGAAAACTTCTGAGTTTTGCTTTCTTTCTTTTTCTCTTGGAGAATCACAGTGAAATCTCTGCATGCTCTTCTCAATGGCTGAGAAAAATCTCCATTAGACGTGTTAACATGAACAAGGGGAAGCATCACACTGACATGGAATAAGGGGTTTCATGATGATTTTTTCTGTAACGTTTTCTGAAAAGTATGTCAGAGCCTAAGCCAAGGAAGTGTGTGGAATTTGTACCCATGGAGACTCCAATAACACAGCCAGCTCCAAACCCACAGGATTATTGGTGTTGTTACCTAACATATCAGGAACAGAGTTACTGGAAAAAGGGGAGAAAGAGATTGAAAGTGAGTGAGAATATAAAACAGAGAGGCTGAATGTTGCAGGAACGTGGAAGGCTTTTGGGTTTGCATCTGATCACAGGATTGAAGTTAGTTTTCAGTAGGTTGCTGTCAGTGTTACCCTGGAAAAATTCACAAGACAGTGTTGAGTGTGTGAGCCTCAAAGTCATCCTGGTTGCAATATTCAGAAGTTAAAATAAAAGTAATTCACTTTTCTTTCAAAGGACTGTAGTCCTTAAAGCAAGGTTATTTAAAAGGAAACTTTTCCATGAAGGTGTCATTGATTAATAAACAGTAAAATAGAAAATGAACAGTTTGTGAGAAATCATCTGATACACTTATAAATCAACAAAAAGCAGGACCTCCTTTACCTATGTCTTATCTGACAGCTTTTACTCTTACCTTCTCTTAAAGTCTTGCATCTTAAACAATGATGTCCCAGCCTCTCCTTAGTCAGAGTATGCAAGCTGGGCAATTTCCCCCCTCCCCATTTCCAGCCTAATTCTCACTTGTTGCAGTAAGTTCATCCCTGTTGTTCTGTTCATGTGGGAAATGGGAATGAGATTTACATCTTTTTCTTTATAGCACCTGATATGTTTGAGGATTGCTCTCTCTCTTCTCCCCAGTTCTCTTGTTTTTGCTAAGAAAAATCTAGGTCTGTCCTACAGAAATGCTATGTAGGTGGTTGTTTCTCTTCCTGCAGTAGCATGGTCACTTATTCCTACTTAAGCAGGATACTTTGCATTTGGTCATATTGAATTGCATCGTGTTTACTTTGGATCACTGCTCAAATTTATTAAGAGGTTAATGAAATCCTTAAGAGGCACCTGCAGTCCTTCCCAGCTCAGTTCTGCCTGCAATGTGTTGCTGCAGATCTGTTATCACTTTTAGGGGAGGTTTCTCTTCTCTTTTATGTCTTGCGTGGAATCTGCTCCTCTGCAAGACACGTGTAAAACATTTTGGTATGTTCTTATGCTTTCAGAAGTGTCAATTATTATATGAATTCCAAAGTAGAGGTTCTCTGTCTCACCCTGCCAGCAGTAGCCTAAAATGCTTAATAATGCCCAGCATACAACCTTTGATAAAGCACCTCCTGGAAGTTAGCCAGCTCCATCCTGGGAGGCTGGATAATAATCATAGGGTTGCTATTTTTAATTAGAACCTGTCTGTCATTTGTTGTGTCTGGAACTAGTTTTCCCCTCTTTCTTGCTGCTGTTGCATATGCCAGATCTCATCCCTTTCAAATTGGATAGTACCAACGTGGATCTGCTGAATGAATCTTGTAAGAAAGCTGTGGGTGAAGAAAAAGAAGAAACAAGGCCTGGTGGTGAGGTATCATGTTTGCTACAGTTATCTCCTACCCACAGGAGGGCAGCTGGAACACAGTTAAATCCTGTCTCATAATCGCTGCACAAAGGGACTGTTTGAATTAGTTTGAATGAAAGGAAATTCGGACCAAAAATAGTCTTTTTATGACAGTAAAAGCCCTGCAAATATCATGTGATCCTTCCTTATCTGTGAAAAATAGAGTTTTGGTAGCTGATAATGAAATACAAATGAAATTATTGCCTTGTTTTACTGAGAAAATGAAATCAAGAACAAAAGAAAAAACTCTTCTGTCCTTTTTTCTTAAAAAAAAAAAAAGAAAAAAAAATTGTTTGCTCATGTTCAGCCAGTTCTAATGGGGAGAATCCTTATCGTTACCCATCAGACATCAAACCCAAACAGCACTTTACTATCAGAAGGCTTTCTGTGTCAAGTTCACCCATCAGTGTCAGATTTTACTGCTGAGTAATCTCTGCACACCTAATGTAAAATATGAGGAGCTTGAACTGGTGGCTCCATCTATGTGTTTTACCAAAGCATATATAGCATCATCCAATGCAAGGTATGAAGATTGTCTAAGCTAATCAATTTTTTTAACATATATATATATAATATCAATGAAAAATTTAACTTATCAGTGATTTTAACTTGTGATGCAAATGGGATAAGTTCTGTTTTTGTGGGCAGGTGGCTGCTCAGCTTGAGAACAGAGTAAATCTCCATGCAGAAACTCCTGGGAAAACCCCTTCAAGTGACTGACAGCAAAACTGAAACTATGGCCTTTCCTGCACAGAGCTGCCACATCTGGAGCAGTGCTGCATGCTGATTCTGCTGAGTGAGTGCCTGCTCAAATCATAGCCCTGGGTATGTTGTCTTCTGCATCATCAATTTCTCAATTTGCTGCTGGTCAAATAAAGGCTCTCTTCCGTGCTTTTGGCTGGACTTAAAAAAACAAATCTGTTAAAAGTTGATTTTCCAAGGCCATACTGGAATTTCCCAATGGCACCAGAATGCACATCATTGTCTGCCAACACACTGCCTACGTGTTTCTTCAGCAAGAAAGTGAATTCAGGGCTGCACTTATTCTAATGTTACAGGCACTGTCCTGTCATGCAAGCACACCACAGCACTGCTGCTTTTCTTTCTTATCTAAACTGAGGGAAAAAAGGTGAGCCTGAAAATGAGCGAAAGAAAGGGCATCTAGCCCTTCCCTTTCCCTTGCTGCTGAGTGGCAGCAAGTTTCACAACAATTTGCAGCAAAATACACAGTGCAGTAAGGCTGGAGGCAGCATGCAATACCTGCTGTACCTTGTGCACTGTGCTCTGCTTAGAGAGGTGGCTGCTGGTCTGAATGAGCCCAGAAGTCCAGTGGATTTGAGCCGTACTCTGAACAGGTTGCTGGTCTCAACCTTGTGTCTTCCTCCAGCCATTACTTTTTTTTTAGCATGGCCAGAAATCCAAATGTTCTCTGACCCCAGAAATTTCCTTTCAGCAGAATTAAAGGACTCAGTATTTATCTGGAGTTTTACCTGCTTGGTTTGGCTATGGCTGGCTGGAAATCCTGGGCATTGCGTATTGGAAAAAGCAGTTATGCTGCCTTGGCTGATATGGGTCTGTGTGCCACACCCAGCATGGAGAGATGCCTCCTCGACCCACAGGAACTGAGAGAGAATGTGTCCAAAGCTTGGATGTGGCCAAAGACTGTCATATTGATATAACTGAATCAATACAGTGTGTGTCAACACAGCTTCTATATGGAGGCAACACTGAAGTAATTAAACTCTCAGTGACTGAATAGTTCTGGCATCAGATTCTAGTAGAACAGGGAAATTCCCTTCTGTAAAACATGGAAATTCCTTTCTGTTGCAAGGAGTATAAATGACTCTCTCACTTTTCCATACAACTACAGACAGGTTAGAAGAGAGAAACCAGCAGTCCTGGGAGGGAGCAGCAGACAGGGTCAGCGGGGTGATATGGCAGGAATGGAACACAAGATCAACAAAGCAGGGCTTAAGTGGGGTCACCTCAGGCACATGTATGTAAGGAAAGAAGAAATCCCACAAACCCTTTCTAGAAAGTCTATGCACCAGGGTACATTTCTGAAGCCTGTGTGTTAATACAGGAAATATGGGAAATAAACATGGTGAGTTAGAGATAGGTGTGCAGTTGCAGGGCCACAATCCTGTTGGGATCACACAGATATGGTGAGATGGCTCCCACAGCTGGAGTGCTGCAATGGGCAGAGACTAGCCTTTTAGAAGGGACAGGTCAGGAAGCAGGTCATAAGAAACCCAGGTGGTTCCTGGAGTGTGTCAACAACAACTTCCTGACTGGAAGGATGGAGGAGCCACTAAGGAGAGGTGCTTTGTTAGAGGGTGAGGTCAATGAGCATCTAGTTTATGTTACTGTTTAGTCAGTGCAACAGCATTCACTGGGATTGCAGAAAAGAAATGCCCAAAACAAAACTGAAAAATCCCTACCCCTAGGCTGTTACTACCACTTCTAAAAATGTCTTGTGTGAAGGCAGCTATGCTGGCAAAATAAAAAAAGGATTTGTTTTTTACATTCCTTTTTTCTAGCTTAATATTAATAACAGACAGCTTCTGACTGAAAATGTTACGCTCTCATCAGCTTTTTATTTCCTTACAGGTAGAGTTATTTTCTCCATTTCCATTCTGACACAGCAGTATGTGTGACTGCTGCCCAGTCTGTAGCTGTGTAAAATCAGTTCTTAGAACAAACCAGCTACTGGGGTGTTTTGCACTAAAGTTATATGCCTTCCAGTTATAGGTATGCAGTTGGTAAGATTACTGCCCTAAATTTGCAGCACCTTCTCATGCATTTTGGTGGTATTAAAAGAAGTGCAAATGAGAAATGACCAAAATTAGTATCAGGTAAAATCGGGTGCCCTAATTTAGGAAAGCTATTTACATTACGTTAGGCATTTCAGTTGTTTGAAATGACTTAGCAAATATTTGCAGGGCTGACAGCTGCCAGCTGTGAGGTAGGAGCTTGGGATGAGCTCTTTGCTCCTTGTCCTTCTGGGTCTTAAAAAGCTGTGATCTGCTGGCTTAGGTGGCTGACTCTGTTCATGCATATGTAGGAAGGACATGTTGGGTTGGGTTTCTCTTGATGGTCTGCTAGAAGGATAGCAGCACACAACCTTGGTTGTATGTAAGTGAGGTATAGCTGAGTCTGTAAGGCTCTGATAGACAAGCTGTAGTGAAGCTTGGTGCACTTGTCTTCATCTTTGCACTCCAGCTTACTGCCAAAATCTGTGCAGGAGAAAGGTACACATGCTTTTTGCTTTGTCCATCTCCATGCAAAGCTTGGCTTTGTAGCCCATAGAAGCAGCAAAGTGAGGCTGACCTATGCCATAAACTGCAGCAGCTAAGGTAAGTGGGAGCAGCAAGAGGTGATAACTATTCCAGCTGCTATAGAATGATTTCTTTAAGCCATTGGATTTGGCTGTTGAGGGGCAGTTTTCTTCAACAATGCATTGCTGCAGCTTTGTAGGCATTGCTGGCTAACCTGTAGGAAGGACAAAGATTAAATAGGTGTTCTACTTGATGTAGAATAACCTACAGGGTCTGAATTATTCTGAAATCCAGAGCAGCTGCCTTCCATCTGCCTGTCCTGTGAATACTTTCAGTGCTTCAGGTCACTTCTTCCCTCCTGAACTGTGACAAAATGTTGAAGTTTGGAACAATTAAAGAGAAAAGTTTTGGGTTGTTTGTATGGGTAAGTTAAATGTATTTATGACAAAGCATTTTTTTTTTTTTTTTACTAGTGAGACTGCTCATAAAAATACACAAAAATAGGTAGCCCTATGGATTATTAACGTTTAAGATTGAATTATTAGGGCATAGGTATTTCATTGCAGTCTAAGTATAGCCAGCTCACTATCAGCAGATGTACTGTTTATGTTGCCTTAAAGAACACAGGATGATATCTGGACTGCTGTAATTAAGTGAGGGTGCATGTTCTGTGTCTTACTGTAATTACATGCTCATCCTCTTTTTCTTTTTTGTTACGACACAGTTTAAATGCTGAGGACAGATAGGACACAACTTTGTTCTGCTTTGGGCAAGGCATGCCTGGTAAACCATGTGACACCATTGCAACACCTGACTTGGTAATCAGGAAAGCAAGCCTGCTGTTTTCATCCTACAGTAGCAAGGAAGATGTAATGCTTTACAGAAGTTCCTGAGATGCAGCTGTGTTTTTTGTCCTGAGCTGCTGGGAGCAACTTCACTCTTTTGTGTGTAACTTCTGTATGTATCTAAATTTGGATCAAATTCTTTTGAAAGAGTGAAATCACCTGTGGGTATAAATAACATCCTAGCGTGGTTTTTAGCTTTAGTGTTCAGGGAACACAGATAAGTTCTTTAGAGAGAAGTGATAGCTAGCATCAAACTAAATGACCATATAGACAAGAAATTCTAATCCTAATCCCCCTCACTCTTCATGAATGTGTTTGTAATGTACTGTGCTTTACACAAGTGCCTACAACAGACAGGACAAACGCACTGCTTCCTACAATTTTATTTACGAGAGCCAAACTGTAGGAGGCTCATGTTATTATAAACTGGCTTTACTGAGTCAGCTAAAGGTCACCTTATCAACTGCTGTGTCCTGTTGAAGACTGTGGCTTTGCTAAGGCTACACTGATTTGTTCAGCTGATATGAATCTAGACCTTAATTTGGGATTTTAGCGAGCTGTTTTTCTTTTGTACTCCAGAGAGACCTACGCCTATTTGCTATAGACTCTTTCATGTGACCAGAAAGATGTGACAAGTCCTTGGTGGGAAAGATAAGATGTGCTGCTGAAGTTGAGAAATGCCTGTGTGCTAAACAAACTCCTCTGTCTCCCATCCTTCCTTGTGACCACTTATTTACTGGGCTGTTTTCTCAGTGCATTCCTTCTCCTTCATGTAGAAATTGATGAAATGGTGCATTGGCTGCCCCCCACCCTTCTGTTATCTTTCAGGTCATTGACCTGAGGTACAACCATGCTTTGGGTTGAGTCACTTGCTACCAGTAACTCTGGAGCTGGAAATGTTGTGAACTTTATTGGAGGATTGCTAGCTCAGAATAGCTTACAGATCCAATACCAGGGATGAACTGGAAGGGTGATGAAAGTGGTGTGTTGTGTAAACTGCCTGGGGTCACACAAGTGGGCAGATGTGACTTGTTCCATATGGGGAATGAGTTACCTAAACAAGGAACTTATTTCCACTTTCTCTGCGTGTCCACAGCTGTATTAAGAGCTGATTCTTTGCTTAAGATAGAAAAAAATTTGCAAATGGAATTTATTATCTTTTTTTTTTTTTTTCCAGAACATGGAGTGAATTCTGTAAGTCACAGGAAATGTTTTTGTAACAGGAGTCAGGTGATTTGGCATGCACAAGCACGAAGTACAGGAGCCCAATCTGCATTTATCCTGGATCATATTAAAGCTCTTATCCTACATCTCTCCCACCTCTGCCCTTGATGGCATTGCACAGCACCTCAGCTGAGCCTGCACTATCAGCACAACTCGAGGCTGCTTAACTTGCAGCCAGCTCCCCCTCTCCCACATTCTCTTCTTGTGTCACTATTAAGAGCAACAGAATAATGGAAAGGCTTCTTCAAAGGGCAAAGGTATGCTGTGGTGGTGGATTTTTAACCCTTTTTTGGTGTTCCTTGAATACTTTGGATTTGCCTGGTGTTTTCATGGAGCTTGTTCCATAGGAACTCTTCCTGTTCTCCCCCAGCAAATCCCTGCAATCAGTCCCTGCAGCTTTGGGTCCTTTTTGGTCAGGACAGTAGATGTGACCATTCATCTGTATCAACCTAAAACTAGAACTCCATGCAGAGGTTTGACAGCTTTGTTAATTTGAAAAATCTTAATTATTAATTAATGCCCTGATATGGATTGATCATTTAGAAAACTGGCTTCAATTGTTAGGCGTGCTTTACAGATGCAAGCAGCAAGGCACAGTGCTTACCTATCTGGGCCTTTGCTATAAAATTCACAGCTTTGCTTTGGCTGTTGCTCTTGGCAGGAGACGTGCTGTAGCACGTGGCATCAGATGAGAAACTGGAATAAAACCCTTTCAAGTCCCAGCGACTGCAAGTATCTGTGCAGGCAGTAGATACAAGTGAAAGACTAAGACACGCTTCTCATGCTTCCTCCCTGCCCCAACGTGTCTGTATATATA
Organism: Phasianus colchicus; assembly: GCF_987193195.1. NCBI lineage: Eukaryota > Metazoa > Chordata > Aves > Galliformes > Phasianidae > Phasianus > Phasianus colchicus. The sequence continues at coordinate 2,158,911 of NC_143463.1, forward strand.
ATTCACACTGGCTGTAATTTTGATGGCACGAGAATTTAGTGAGATCAGGCTCAAGCTGGTGATTTGAACAGCTGTTGCTTGCAAAGAGCTTTTGGTGTCACCTGGCCCAGCAGTCAGAGCTGCAGCTCAGCCCATGTGAGCTTTTCTGTACAGCATTCCTATTAACTGGAGGTAATATTTCCTCTACTTGGAGGTGCTTGAGCCAACCTGCTTTTGTTGCCTTGGAAAGTGAGAACCCTGGGACTCCACTTGAGTTAATTGTTCATAAATGTAGAGCCCACAAATGTGATCCTTGACAAAGGGTGCAGTCACTGCGGTGCATTTACCACCTCAGGAGTTCAAGCTTGGCCACTCCATCTTTGTTTGCAAAGGGTTAGGCCTGTCAATAGCAACAGTCCGTTGTTAGGAGGTGATGGAAGCTGATCTCCTGCAGGCAGCCAGAGCAGCTCAGTATCACACGCTATGCTCTCATGTGGTCCTTTGCTGATGGTCCCTTTGCTCTGAATTTTGCAGACACTTTGACATCTACCTCTGTAGTGTTGCAACCTCACTCACAAACAGAAAAAAAAAAAGTGCAGCTTGCCCCAGGTCACTTGCTGGCTCAGGCCATTATCCAAAATAGAACTGGTTACTTCTGCCACATCAGTTAACCTTTGGGCTGTGCCACTGAATCTTTTTTTGGGTCTCCAAGACTTCTCTGCCCTTTGTCAGCACAGCAGGTACTGATTAACAATTAAGGCGCGACTGGAGTAAGAAGGTTAGTGGGCTGCTAACTTCACAGATCTGCCCACAGCTCTGGATTGCAATCTTCCAGTACTGAAAGGGAGCTCATAAAGAGGAAGAAGACCAATTATTATTATTATTTTTTTACAGGGGCAGACAGTGATAGGACAAGAGAATGGTTTTAAACTGAAAGAGGGGAGATTGAGGTTGGATGTGAGGATGAAATCCGTTATTCAGAAGGTGGTGAGGTCCCAGCACTGCTGTCCAGAGCTGTGGGTGTCCCATCCCTGGAGGTGCCCAAGGCCACGGATGGGGCCCTGCACAGCCTCAGCTGTGCCCCACAGCCCAGGCAGCGGGGTTGGAACTGGCTGGGCTTTAAGGTCCCTTCCAATCCAATCTGTTATTATTCAGTGTTATTTGTATCCTCGCTCTCCAGAGTTAATTCACCATCTGGATGGAAATGGATGAGCTATACAGGAGCAGGTGAGGTAGCCGGGGCAGGGTGGAGATGCTGCAAGAGATGATGGCAGGCAGCCATAACAGCAACAGCTCCTGGGTCTGCGAATCTGCAGAGCTCGCCCTGTGAGGTTCCTGGGGCCGGTTTGGCAGCCCCAGCTCTGTGCTGAGGCTGTTTTGCAGCTGCGATGTTCTCAGCGCTGTCCTCTCCCCTGCACCTGCTGCTGCTCCAGCTGTGTCCCTGAGCTGCTGGCAGGACTGACCCATGTCTGCACACCACAAGGGAGCAAGGAATGTGTCTGGAAAGTGGAGGCGCTGGGGAGAGGAGTATGCAGGAAAAACAAGGCTGGGGAATTTGTGGTCTGTGCTGGCAGGATAGCAGCAATAACTCATTTGAGGATGCAGCTGTTTGGCCATCAGGATAAACACTATCTTGGCTGTTGTGCAACATCACAACTGAGAACTCAAAGACCTACTATATACAAATAAAAGAAGCAAAGGGGGCACGCAAGGAAGCACAGGCTGCTGCAGCCAGGCTGCTGGGTGCTGTCACTTGGTGCTGGGTGCTGTCACTTGGTGCTCGGTGCTGTCACTTGGTGCTCGGTGCTCTGAGCTGCAGCGCTGCCCACGAGCCCGTTTCCTGTGAGCAGTCATCGCACCACTTCCTCTGCTTGCTGGGGCAAAGCCCTCGTAGCACGGATAGGAAATAGACGTGCGGCCGTTTCCATCGTGTTCTCTTCCTCTCTGCTTTTGGTCGGGGCCGACTCGCCCCTCCCCTGCAGCCGGGAATGGGCCGCGTGCGCCCGGCGTGTCGATCCCTCGTTGTCACCACGTGTCGCCGCAGCGCGGGGTCAATAACCGCGGGTGACCTCAGCGGAGGAGGTGGGCGTGGCCACGCGGTCTTTCGAGCAGCGCGCTGCAGCGGAGGCCCCGCCCCCCTTCTCCCGCGCGCGCTAAAGGGCCCCGCGTGGCGGCGCGCGGCCGCTGTTCCCGCGTCGCGCCGGGTGGTTGCGCGCGCCCGCCCGCTCCTGAGGTAACGGCGCGTGCACGCGCGCGCGCGGCGGGACTGAGGAAAGCGGGCGGGTGGGGCGGTGGGCGCCGCTGAAGGGCTGCCGCGTGGAAAAAGCTTTGGCTGCGTGAAAAGCACGAGTGTTTGGGGATCGGGTTGAAGGGCTGCGCTCCTTAAAGCTTCTTTTTTTGGGGGGGGGGAACGAGGTGCTTTTAAACGGAGCTGAAGCGCCGGGAGCTGCCGGTGAGCGGGGTGGGAAGCGAGAGCCGAGTGCAGGCTGGAAGGGAACGAGGGAGAAAATCCGCACCGAAGGGCTGCGGAACGAGTTGTGCGGGGATTGGGGCGTTTGGTGCTGGTCGGCTGCGAGTCTGAGGAAAAAACAGAGAGAAAATCCGCCTTGGGTTCGGTAGGAGCTGGTCACGCATCTCCAAAAGTGTATTTCTGAGCGTGAGGGAATTTCTACTCCGCAGAGATGCGTGATGGAGCGAGCGGTCCGTGAGGAAACAGAACCGGGGGTTCAGCCCGGGCTGCGGGGAGCGGAGCGGCGATGGGTTACGTGGCAGGCAGGGCGGCCCCGTAACGCGGCTGCACGCAGCCCTGCTCTGCCTCTGCGGCCGGAGCCGCTCTGTGGGCGCCGCCGTTGACTGAGGCTCCGTGGGCTCGGAGGCTGCTGTCCCGTCTCATACACCCCGCTTGCTGTGGGCTCAGCCAGGCTGGGTTTGGTGCCGTGGCATCGCCCAGGGAGAAGTTACGGTGCTCGGAAAGCTGCTGTCGCTGTACGGGTGGTGTTTAAGAGGGGGAAAATTGGGCTGTAAAGGATCTGTTTCCTCACTTCGTAAATCCGCGGTGAAAACAAGAAGTCCAGCTTCTGCTTTTCTGCTCTGTTTCTGGATACCTGGTGAGGTGATGTGACAGCCACAGTAAGCTGGGCAGCTCAGCAGTGCTGTCCGTGTGAGGAAAAGGGAAAGAAAGCAGCAGGGAGCAGAGCAGACTTGTGGTAGTGAGCTTTGGGCTGACTGATGAACATAACCTTAATTTGAATGGGTGTTTTTGAAGCTTTGAGTAAGGGCATATTTTGAAGTTTTGAGTAAGGGCATATTGAGATCCTATTATCAATGAAACCTCCACCTCTGTAGCTCTGCCTGTCGTGGGTGCACGCAGTCACACTGTTACTTTGTTCTGGAAGCAGAGCTGTTTCCATGAAATAGTTCATAAACTTGCAGGTCTCCAGGATGTAGCGCTCAAAGCAGGGGGCGGTTTGTAGTTAAATGACTTCTGCTTTCACACAGATGTAATTAAAAGGGAGCTTTCTCTCGACAGGCTTTTCTCTGGGTGTGTGTTCGTGTTTCTAACAGCTGTGGCATGTTGCAGAGGGTTAATTCCCCCACAAACAGCGTGTGCTCATTCCTGATCCTGCTCCCCCACCCATCGAGCTGTGGGAACGAAGTGTGAGTTGTCACTGCGAGGTTTGTGCAGCACAGCTGTGGTTGTAGCAAAGCATCACAAAGTATAGGGCCATAGCTGGATTGCTTAATGGAGCTGGTGAGGAGAGTATGTATGTTGGCATTTTTATTTTTTATCTACAGCCCACATTTGCTGTATGAAATGCATGGCTGGGTTGGGCTCCCTCAGCCCTGCGTTCACAAGAGAAATCACACAGCTAGGTTGCACTTTGGCCGTCTGCTCGTGTGCTGATGTTTCATGATACGAGTATATTTGGGTACTCCAAAAACTGCTGCTGCTTGTGCTGTTCTTCTGTAGGTGCTGAGGGCCACGTGGCATTAACACCTTGATTCTCCTGGACAATCCCACGTCCACCTGAAGTAGTGGTGCTTCTCCCTGGGCTTCCAGGCTGTGCAATCTCATGTTGTCCTGGTTGCCCGCAGGGTCTGGGCTCTCAGCAGATAACACAGTGAGGCATTGGAGGAGGGCAGTTGGTGGCTCCCAGGGCAGGCACTGTGCCATGCTGAAGCTGGCGTGCTCTTGTAGATGTGGGTTTGAGTTCCTCCAGGTTGGGGAGGCAGCTTTACCCATGCTTCACCATTCTACAAGCACTGGGCTACTCTGCAGAAACAGTGCTTGTTTTCTCCCAGCTGCCTTATACAAAGAACAGAATAAACCACTGTGGTGTTTCAGTCTAGAGTGGGGTATTGGGCAATGTTTGCCACTTAGCCCAATGCTTCTGAGGTGGGATTCTGGAGATGCCCCACTCTCTGCTGCTTATGAATTGCACTGTTTTTTTAATTGGGAATTGTAGCTCGTAGCATTGCGTCCTTGTGCAGATGAGGAATTGGAGGGGGGGTGTGCTTCTAGCCCAGGAGAGCAGATTTGCATGCTTGAATTGCAGCTGGCTGTGCCTTTCTCCACTGCTGTCAGAAGCAGGGTGCTGCACAGTCATTTCTTCCTCCAGACCTCCAGGCCACATCTGATTCATTAGAGAAACGTCTCTTTCCTCTTGCTAGTATCTGTCATCGTTCAGACAGACGTGTTCCTTGCATTGCCTGCTTTCTGTTGCCCTAATGGAGGAACCACATGGCATGCTAAAATTCACTTTTTATAAGGATGAAGGGTCAGATTCAAATCAGTTGATCAGTTACAAATTCACAGAAGCAGTTAAAGCTCAGCCTGTCAGGTTGTGAGCATCAAAAGCTTTTGATGACTGTAAACCTCTAAATAAAAGCAGCGTTGCTTTCAGTATAAGAAAATGCTTCATTTAGATGATGAAACCCCTTAATGACAAAGGACTGAAGGCAGTGCTGAAAACACAGCAGCTACCAAGCACCGATCCTTACGAGGTTTTAAATCCCCAGGGAGCAAGAATGCAGGGGGCTGAGCCCCCCCAGCTGCCCCAGGCATGCACAGAGGAACCCCGAACCTCCCACGCCCCGAGAGCTGAGCATGGCAAGCAGGCATGAGGCCAGCGCTTCCTCATTAGGCGGCGGTGTGGGGTGACGGGCTGCTTCCAATTGCAAGGCAGGGAGCACATGACATAAGATGCTCCAGATCTGCCTCATGGGCGCTAGTTTAAAAATAAAGGATATTTTGCATCGGTGCTGGTTCAGAGAGGCTGCGGGAGGAGAGGCTGCACAAAGGAGCAGACGATGCGTTGTAAGGCCGAGCCGGAGCACTGCGGTGGGTGAATGTGGGGAGGGCTGAGAGCTGAGCCTTAACATTTGGGGCAGAAGAGTGCAGAATGTAAACGTTAACCTCGCTGTGCTTTTTCTAAGCTGTAATTGTCAGACTTGTTTTTAAGTGTGAGAGTGGATGTGTAATCTAATTCTCATCAGGCTTTCCAAATGCACCGGGCGTGATGTGAAGAGCACTTTGTCTAATGATAGAATTTACCATATTTAATGCAAATGTAGCAATCTTGGATCACATCAGCTTTGGGTTTTTCATGGTCAGAAGGTCCCATCAATTAAAGCTGATTTCGCTGTAGTATTTGATTCCTAAATCCTAATTTAAAACCTATTTTTACAGGGATGATGCTGTGTGAGGCAGAGGCACGTTCGACGCTTACAGATCCAGTCCCCATGGCTTATCACAGTGTGGATGCTCAGGGGAGCAGTGAGGTGTCACTGGATGATATCACCATCAGCTCCTCAGCTAGGTTTGTCTAGTTTAAGATCTTATTGGTTTTTTTTCTTGTCATTACCTTTGTGCACAGCACATAGCTTGTATTCAAACAGACTTGGATTAATTGGGACATTCTGAGTTTTAGAGTAAATTTCAAACATTTCTTGCTACTTACAAAATCAAGAAGTTGAATCTGTGATCTCACCCCCTGAAAAGAAGGAACAGAGTTTATTTTTACTGTATGTAGCTACAGAGTGCAGAGCTTGGGGTAGTGTGTGTTTGATAGAAACCCAAGGTGTAGAAATGGTAGAATGTTCTGCAGCTTCAGAAAGATGACTTCTTACAGAGGAACTCCAGATAACTGTTAATTCTACCTAACTGGGAGGACACTGATGAAATGCTTAGCAAGGACTGCGTGCACTAGTGAAGCATTGCTGTACTGTAAACCAGAGGTGAGCCTCTTTAGGGACAGCTTGTTTGCAGAACCTGTACTGATTTTTTTATTTTTATTTTTTTTTACCAAGCTAGGCAGCCTGGTAGTCCCTCTGTTAATGTACATAGCTTCATAGCTGAAGAACAGATTAATAATCATTAATCAAGTGTAATGAGGTATAGCTAGCAGACTTCCAAGGCTCTCTTTACCTATTTTGTGAGGAGCTGTTTAAGAACTATATATATTATGGAGGAGGGAAAGATGGCTTTTGATTCACTGTAAGGGAAGTGGCTGCGGGTTTTTTTTTCTCATATAACTGAGTCACTTCCATACTTTGCCCACAAAAGCAGGTGGAGAAATGATGTAGACCTTCTGCAACTGGGGGATAATCTGTGTTGAAAACTGTTCTCAGTACTGATGAAGAAATGTGTACTGAGGAAGATCTTGTAATCCCTTTGGGAGAAATAAAGGAAACTGATTGATGTTTCTCTGGTTTCTACCTTGCAGATTAGGTAGTAGTGATTCTGCTTTTGGACAGTACATAGGAGTAGCTATCAAAGCTCTGTGCCTTAAATCCTATCATATGTCCAAAGCCATAATTGCTTAATATCCCTTAGAAATTCAAACAAAACATAAACTGGAGGGAAGCAATTTACTGCTTAGGCTGAGAATCACGTGGGGCTTTCTGGCTGATTTATCTCTGCTTTGATCCAGCAGAAAGAGAAGCAAACGTGAGGCTTGGCTGGCAGCCTGCTGGGGTTAGGCTAAAGGGTTTGCATGGGACTGAGAGCTTCCTGGTTAGTGACAGTCACTGAGCCATGTTTTTGCCAGAAAGCTGTGCCTACAGACAGAAGAACTTGGTGAGCCCTCTCTGTGATGTCATGGGAGGTAACCCTTCTGGAACACTACTGAGTGCCTGCAGGAAGCCCCATGCTCAGTGTTGCAGTGGGGAGGAGTGATGGTGTGAAAGAACAAACTCTGTCATGACACCCTTGAGCAGAGGTCCCCCATGAAGGCTGTTTGGCAAGGCAAGGTAGAACTGTAGTTTCTCTGGGATGTAATCTTGGGTGGAGCAAAGCTTGGGTCTTAGTGCTAAGGTGATACAAGTGGGGTCTGTCCAGGGTAGGGAACAAATATCTCCTGCCTGTAGTTTGGAGATGGGAAGTGTTGTTTTGAGGGCAGAACACACAAACTCAAATACCAAATATCACATGGGCTGCCTTCCAATTTGTCATCTGAAGTGGGATTTGTGACTTAATTGTTCCATGTTCTCATCACTCAAAGCTTTATGAAAGTCAATTTTGGAAAAGATCAGAGTAAGAACACTGTTCTACCAATGCAGACAGGAGGCTTTTACCAAATCTTGCAAGATTGAAAGTAAAAAGGGCCACTTTCATATGGAACCACAGTGCAGGCTCCTTGAAGAGCATGGCTGCAGTAGAGGCACATCTGAGAGTGCCTTTTCAGTTACTTCACAAACATGTGCTGAAGCCTGATGGACTAACTTTATTAGGAATACCTAAGAACAGGATTTCCTGCTAAATCAATTTCCTGCTCTTAGCTGGCCTTACCTTCTGCAGGAAATCTCTGGGTTTTCCCGAAGGGTCACTGGGGTGGTTCAGCACTGCACAGCAGGAAGGCCTTGGGGGCTGCTGCCCTCACTTAGACTTGCTTTTCTCCTACCTGTATCATGCACCAGATCTGCACGCCTGTTTTTGTCCTCACTGCTGCAGACTGTTGCAGGCACACAGACCATTCAGGTGGTGTTAAATTATCAGGCTTTCTGGATGCTGTGATGCTGTGTTCACGTGTTCTTCTGCAGCGTATCTTCCAAATAAAGCAACACGTGTGTACAGAAGCAGGGCAGGCAAAGATTGCACACTTGCTTAAGTGGGCCTGTTTTGTTCCTATACCCATGCAACCTGAGCTAGTGAAATTAATAAAGCCAAGTACAGAACATCAGGAATCACTAATCTTTGTTTGACACGTGAGGATTAATACAATTAAGTGATGGAGCAAGCATGCCTCAGGCATTCTTCAGCCTCTTCTGTGCTTGTCCAGCACTAATTGCTTTTGCCTTGCAGAGCTGTTGAGGTCTGCAGCGTGGAGCCAGCTGAAGATCCTAAGACAGAGAGATCTCAGGTGAACAAGATTGGTTTAACATGTAAGTGGAAAGCGCTTTTATTTACTGTTATGTGCATAAAATTATTGTTTAAATGAGGGAGTGATTAACGAAACCATAAGAAGTGGTAGAAGTGTAGGATGGTCTGTCCAGAAACCTCTAAGCATAGACTTATGTCTGTGTTCCAAGGAGTAAGAGAGCTAATGTCACTGACTAACGCAAACCTATCAGGTAATCATGTATTCCAGTCCTTTTTAATTAATAATAATTTTTTAAAAGGAGGACTGTTGGCATTTGCTTCTATTTATATTTCTATTATGGCAGCAGGGAATTTCTAAATACGAGACATTGAACAATTATCTTTATCTCCAGCCCCTCCACCTCCTGCCTCCAGCATGTGGACAACAAAACGAGATGGAGAAGTGAAATTGAGGATGGATGAGGAGGGCGTAGGCAGCAGGACACCAAAGACAGTTCATGACCTGTTCCAAGAAGCCGTTAGCAAATACAGTGATTATTATGCTCTTGCATTCAAGAAGAATGGCCAGTGGGTAAAACTCACGTATAAGATGTACTATGACAAGTGCTGGAAAGCAGCCAAAAGCTTTCTGAAGGTGAGCTTTTGTTGAATTCTACTCCACATGTGTCTTCAGCCAGTGTAACTGCTGAAACAGCTGCAGTCAGCTGTATCTTGAGCTTGCAAATTCTCTGAAAGTAGATGAGACTTAAAGTGAGTGAAAATATTTGAACACGCAATGAACATCTTGGTGATTATTGCAATGTTTTTGTACATACGTACAAATTGTTTCCGTGTTATGTTGAGGGAGAGGTAATTGAGGGATGTGCCAAACCTGGGCAGAGCCCCTCATCACTCTCATACATTGTCACTTTTCCAGGAGAAAACATGAAGGAAGCTGCCTATGAGTCCAACTTAAATGTTCAAACTGGCTGAGCTGTTTGCTTGTGCTGTTGGATATTAAGGCATTCCAAGAGAGAGAGCAATGTTACATGTTCTTCCTGTCTTATCTTTAGAAAGTCTTATTTTCTAAAGTTAAAGCCATTTTTTTTTTCTCTGCTCATGCTGTGGTATCTTCCAGCGTATGCACTTTACTCTCTGGTGCTAAACCAAAGAATGGCTGAAGCAGATTTAAAGACTTCAACTTCAGCAGCTGGAATTTCCTAGCTAAGTGTCTCCAATTGCCATCAGAGCTTCTTCTGGTCATTACTCACATATGACTCCTCTAACCTGTACTAAATGACTAAATGTCTCAGCAGTAGTTGTTTAGCTTAACCTCTTACCTTCCAAGCCCAAAGGGAGCTGACAGCTACTTAGCTTGTAGTTTTATAGCCCCGTGTGTGTCAGTGAGCTAATCATATTGAATGCAGACCTGAGCAAATCCAGAAAATCCCTTTTTCCTTTAATTTTTCCTCTCCTGCCTACTGATGTAGTTGGACAGTGTGATGATATGAAACTTTAATTGGTTCCATGCTAAGCCTTGGAATGTGTGTGAATTACTGCACATAATAGTAGGAGCTTTTCTCCTGACACTGTTCTCACAGCAGAAATCTGTGAATTAAGTGTTCTTAGAGGAAAAATAAGATTGCTGTAATCTCATCTTTTGTTTCAAGCTGGGACTCGAGCGTTTCCATGGAGTGTGCATCTTGGGATTTAATTCCCCAGAGTGGTTCATTGCTGACATTGGAGCTATCTTTGCAGGGTAAGATGAGTTTTGGCTCTCACTGTGCATTTTGTTTTAGCCTTTAGATATTAATCCTGTTTCTGATTTAAAACAAAGCAAGTTCTGCTTATATTTGAACTTAATGAGGGTAGTTACAACCTAAACTCTCTTTACTTCATTATGAATTAATGAGACAAAAAAAAACGTATTTTAGCAAGGTACTTCTTTTTTAAAATGAGATGAACAGTTGGTTAATCCTAAAGCACACTTAGTTACATTTGGATTAAAAATGTGATGGTGGGAAAGGTCAGAGTACCACAGTACCCTTCTATGTGAGACACTTTGGTCAGTAACTCCATTCTGACATTACCCACGCACAGAACAAAACCTGTGTTCTTAGAAGTAAGGATTCTGCTTTTTCTTGTTGCCTTGTGGGACATTCTTCCTGAGAGTATTCCTCTGTTAAGATTTAAAATAATCTGATTTTCTGCCAACAACTCTGCTTATCCTCTAACTCTGTAATTTTCTCCTTTTTTTTTTTCATTTTTTTTTTTCCCCTCCCTTTTCTGTTGCAGTGGACTTGCTGTTGGGATCTACACTACGAACTCTCCCGAAGCCTGTCATTATGTAGCAGAGAACTGTAGTGCCAACATTCTGGTTGTGGAAAATCACACACAGCTGCAGAAAATCTTACAAGTAAGTAGAGTTGTTGGATGAGTTGAGGCTGTGTGTCCTGCTGGTGGGTGTGGGAGGGTAAATCTACCTGAGGGATATGCTGGATCTGGAAGCAGATGTGAACTGATTAAGCCAACTTGATTGTGTTCCCTGTTTGAGCCACAGGAGTGATCGCTTGCACTAAATCTCATTGTAAGATAATGGTGGTTCTGCAGCATAGCAAAACCTTGAGCTTTCAAGTATGATAATTTAGAATAAACAATTGAGAATCACCTATATTGACTGACAACATCTCAGTCCCAATGATTGCTGTCTTAACTGAGGCTTCCCTCTTCTTTTTCAATAGCACAGATGAAATTCTCTAAGCTTTACTTCAGATGGGAAGTAGCCATGTTAAGTGGTGATTTACTTAGGATTAAAAGGAACAAGCAGGCTTTGCTCATTCTCATGAATCTCCCTTTCTAACACAGATTGAGCATAAGCTACCTCACTTGAAAGCTATCATCCAGTATGGAGAAGAGATAAAAGAGAAGAGACCAAATCTGTATTCTGTAAGTACTGGCGTCTTACTGGATTGTAAATATTGGCTGTGCTTAGCTGGTGGCTTGGAAGCAACCATCACCTTCCACTGTCATGACAAGTGTACACTGGGTTCAGCACTTGTCTGGATGAAGTGGTAGATGTCTACTGTTGTTCAAACCTTGATAATCCATGTTGTAAGGGAAAGCTGCAACATACTGACCTCTGCTAGACAGCTTTGGGTCCCAGAATTACTTCTCCTTAGCAGTCCCAGGGTTACTGCAGAACTGGGAAGCTTCAAGGTACATATGTCTCCTTTTCTATTTCTTTCCACACTTCCTGTGGCAGCTAGAAAACAGGGCTGAGAGATTCTGCTGCAGGATTGAACACAGGAAACGCAGTTTCTTACTCTTCATGTTGGGCTTAATTTTGTTTGTGAATCATAGCCTATAAAGTGATGAAGTTCTTCACTTCTGTACACAGTGGACAGAGTTCTTGGACCTCAGTGAAGATGTTCCAGATTCCCAGCTCCGTGAAATCATTGAGTCACAGAAGCCTAACCAGTGCTGTACCTTAATTTATACCTCAGGGACAACTGGGCAGCCAAAGGGAGTGATGCTCAGTCACGACAACGTGAGTATCTCTTTGTATGGACATCCATTCTGAGAACTGTGACCCTGGGTGGGTGCTGAGGGATGGCAGAGGTCAGCTGAAGAGTCATGGCAATTCACAGCCTTCATTTGTGAGCTGCATGTTCTGTGTTCTACCCGCTGAGCAGCTGCTTCATGCTGGGCTGTGTTCTTGTTGCAGTTGACGTGGACACCGATAGCAGCTGGACATTCTTTAATGCTGATGGAAGCTACTGAAAAGCAAGAGCTGGTGGTCAGCTATCTGCCTCTCAGTCATGTTGCTGCACAGATTATGGATATTTGGCTATCAATAACATTTGGAGGACAGGTTTTCTTTGCTCAGCCAGATGCATTAAAGGTAAAAATATTAGATGACAAAAGAACTTGTGCTCTTCTACCTGTGTGTAGCTAGGAGTGGGCACTTGAATACAAACCTTGGTGGCTTAACAAAGCTTTCAGAATCACGAGATGTTTGTTTGTGTAGTGACAGAGTGCTCCTGTTTAAGGGTCTGTTGGTTTGAAGAATGTGGGCAGCCTGACCTTTGCCTTTTGGGTCTGTATGACATGCCAGGATGAGCTGACCAAGAGCTTCACAACTGGAGCTCCTCAGTGTCTCATCTGGCACCGCTTCTGTGCCCTGATATTTTGGTTGAGCTTTGTGTTTGCTGTATTTGCTCTGTCCATGTTGCACAATGCCCCCACCTTTAACTCTGTGCCCTGGGAAGAGCATTCTGTCCCTATGCTGTGTCAGCATGGGCATCAAGAGTGTTGACCCTTGCTGTCTTGTCAAAACCAGTGCAGAATAGGAATGCTTCTGAGGCTTTTTGGTGGAACATGACAGGAAGAAAACTAGTATTGTTCAGTGCTGCTCTGTTTGCACTCGGCAGCAGTGGCACTTCATCTGAAAGTGATCCATTCCTCAAGAGCTGATGGCAGTTGTAGGCCTTGGCTAGTGAGCAGCGCTGACCTGAATCTGTACTAAAGCACTTTTGAAATCTGTGTTTAATTCTCTTCCTCTCAGGGCACCCTGGTAGACACCCTGCGTGAGGTGAGGCCAACTGCCTTCTTAGGAGTTCCTCGTGTCTGGGAAAAAATAGAGGAAAAAATGAAATCAGTCGGTGCAAAATCATCGACACTGAGAAGAAAAGTGGCAACATGGGCCAAGGGGGTCGGGCTGCAGACAAACCTGAAGTGGATGAATGGGTAATTACAAGTTAACTTAAGGGGTGTTACGAATATTAAGAGAACTTTAGCTCCCAATGAGGAATTAATTGCATGGAGCAGGCCAGACTCGTGGGCTTCAATTAAAAACCAAATGTAATGGTTGGTCAAGAGGATGGGCAGCAGTGGTTGGAGGCGGGAGTGATTTCTATTGTCATTTTTTTACTGAAGAAGGCAAATTAGGAAATGGATGAAAGGAGGGTGGGGAGAAGTTTTACTTTCTAACTTGAGATCCTGTCATAATTTTCCTTCCACAGGTACTCTGAGGTCCCGGTGAACTTCCGCCTGGCCAGGCAGTTGGTGTACAAGAAGGTTCGGAAGGCCATCGGGCTGGATCGGTGCACCAGGTGCTTCACAGGAGCTGCTCCCATTAGCAGAGAGACTCTGGAGTTTTTCTTAAGTCTGAACATTCCCGTGTTTGAGCTGTATGGCATGAGTGAGAGCTCAGGGCCTCACACAGCCTCCATACCTCAAGCATTCAGGCTTACCAGGTAAATAACCGCTGTAAGCACTGCTCTGCTGGGAGGAGCAGAGATCCTTTAAGGTTTCTCCTGTGCCTGGCTTCTTTGTTTCAGCCACTGCAGCTCAGCCCCACTCTCACAGCCAGTAAGATATCTCTGGGGAGCCAGTTCCTCTGGCCATGTTCTGCAGATGAAGAGATCTGCCAAGGGCAAAGGGAGCATTACTTAGGTTTGGCCTGGATTCTCTGGGAACTGAGTAGAAAGCACAGGATTTGTGGGAGGAGCAAATTAGTGACTTCAAGCTACAGTTCACCTTAATGTCAAATGAATAAATACAGTCAGCCTCTTCTGTGGCTTCGAATGGCTCGTTCAGTCCCCATGGGTTTGGTCTGCAGAGTAACACCACTGTTAGTAGAAGTTTGCCACCAAGAACATAAGTCTTCTAATTCAGAGCTCAGGTGTCTGAGAGCAGTGGGTGGAAGCACCAGGTGTGTGAGCACTGATCTCTCTGCAGTAACAGCTTTCTGTACTTTCCTTTGCATAAGCAGATGCCTTTTAAATCTTTACGTTCCCCATTGGAGTAGTTGTAATAAAAGGCTGCCTGGTTTGGTTCAGACACTTCAGGGTGTGTGGGTACTGCTATTGTTTCTCTCTGCTGTTCAGCTACTGAATGTAAAAATAGTAATAATGAAAAAAGCCTTGGGTTTGTGTTTGTGTTCTCTTTGTTGAAGCTGTGGGAAGGAAATGGCAGGCTGTCGGACTCTGATCCATAAACCAGATGCAGATGGCATTGGGGAGATCTGCTTTGCAGGAAGGCACATCTTTATGGGCTATTTGAACATGGAGGAGAAAACCAAAGAGGCAATTGATGAAGATGGCTGGCTGCATTCAGGAGATCTTGGCAAGTGTGATAAAGATGGATTCATTTACATCACTGGCAGAATTAAAGGTAATTCTGCACCTTGTCACTCTTCTGTCTTGCGGTCATGCAGTGCTGGGGTTGAATGCATCAAGCCCTGATAGTTTTATTTTGAGATACTTCTCTTTGTGAAGATCTCAATCTGAATATGGCTGCAGGGTTTGCTGCCAGCAAACACGTGACACAGCTTGTGAAGTGAGAAGGATGACCTCTGCAACCAATGTGTGTCAGCAGAGTAAGGCAGAAATCCTCTGATTTCTTCAGCAGCTTTGCTGCCTTGTGTACCCTGCTGGCTCCCTCCAGTTCCAGCTGGCTTTGCTGGTTAACCTGTAAGAGAAAACAAAGCTTAATGCTATTGTGAAAATGGCTTGCAGCAACAACAGCTCTTGGCCAACACTAAACAAATCTAATTTCATGAAAGGCTCTAATCAAGAGATAAATGGTTGTGCAAAGGGACTGCTTTCAGCAATTTATAAAATACAACTAGGAAAGGGGCTCAGCTCTGGTCTGCCTCAGTGAATTTTTGGCTTCAGTTTCTGAACAAGTTGGTTGAATTCCCTGTAGCCTGAGGTGACTGTGGTTGTGTGCTGAGGTGCTCATACTGCACACCCTGTGTTCCCAAGCTGCAAACATCCGTAGAGCATCGAGCAGCTCCTGCATGGCTGCTCATTTGCACACCTCAGTCTCAGCTCTTGTCACCTGGCTGGAGTCTTTCTGGTTCACTGCCTTCTCCAGATGCTGGGACACACTCCTGACTGGGTCTGTGTCGCCACAAAGGTGCTATGAAGTCATTTCAGGCTGTGAAGGAAGGAAAAAGGAAGCCATAAGCAATAATCAAGATCTGATTGTTTTCCAGAGCTCATCATCACAGCAGGAGGTGAGAACGTTCCTCCTGTTCCAATTGAGGATGCTGTAAAAGAAGCCTGTCCCATCATTAGCAACGCCATGTTGGTTGGAGACAAAGCAAAATTCCTTGCCATGCTTCTAACACTCAAGGTGGGATTGATGTGCCTGCTGAATGGAAAATGGGATGGGCATCTACCAAGGGATGGGGCTGAAAGGACACAGATTATTTTAGTACAGTGAGGTGACTTTTTTTTATATTCTGTAATGCCTGCTGGAGCCTGGGGGTGATGCAGTGGTTTGTAGCTGAGTTGCAAACACTGTTTGTACCGTAGAGGAAAATGAGCACTTGCCATCTGATCAGCCAACAGCGTTCCATTGTTCAGGGCAACTTTATCTCTGTACCACCTCAGAGAGCAGAAACAGTACTAAGATGTAACAGCCAAACTGAAAAAAGAAACCTGCTTTTCTTACCTAAATTTCAGGATCTCCCAGAGCAGCTCAGGCAGTAATGAGATGTCAGCGATTTCTTTTTAAAAACAATGGCTTTAAACTCCACAGTGCCATGGGGGTGGACTGTACTGATGCCCCTGTCTAGGGCTGGAGGGACCTCATAGACCAGTGTTTTTCCAGGACAGTGTTAATTGCTCATTAGTGAGGCTGCAGCTGCCAGCCTTCTTGCCCTTGTGCCGGAGATGCTGAGCCAGGCTCTGGTGATGGTGCTGCTGTTGGGGTGAGGGGCAGTGCTGACTTCCAGCAGGATGCAGTGCTGCTATGGGATGCAGGCAAGTAAAGCTCTGGCCCAGAGAAGAGGGCAAGATAGTGTCTTGCTTAAGTCTGTATAGCAAGGGAAGGATTTGGAGCATGAGTTCTGAGCCCTGCTTGCTCCTGGGTGCTGACATAGCTGTGTAGAATGTGTAGAGATATAAAGGTGTTTTAACAAACTTTCATTTGAAGCAGCAGCTTGTATAAAGCATATAAAAAGTGGCCGACTGACAGTCGGTGCTGAGGTGGGAGAGGGGACACAGCAGCTTCCTGTGGGCGTAAGGCTTATTGGGGTGAAGGGGTTTTTAACATCAAGTGACCTCTCCTAACTTGTGTTGCAGTGCACTGTAGATATGGAAAGTGGGGAGCCGGGAGATGACCTCACTGCAGAAGCTATTGAATATTGTCAAAAACTGGGCAGCAAGGCTACCAAAGTCTCTGAAATCACAAGCAGCAAAGACAAGGCCATCTATGCAGCCATCCAGGGAGCAATTTCAGAAGTCAACAAGAAAGCTGTCTCAAATGCTCAGAAAATTCAGAAGTGGGTCATTCTGCAGAAGGACTTTTCTATCGGTGGTGGAGAGCTGGGTGAGTGGTGGGGGGGGAGCAGGGAGGTGGTCCCACCTGAGAGCCTGAAACATGCAGCCCTCTGGCTGTGCTGTGTCAGCCTTTGGGAGGGCAGGATGGCTTATCCTGGACTTCCAGCTCTGCCTGACAGCACTGAGCTGAGCAGCCCTAGGTGCTGTGCTGTCTGCTGCAGGGTGGTTGTGCTGTTTGTGTTCATGGGGGAGGTGTGGAGGTGTTATTAATCACAATTAATCACAAACAGCATTTAGAAGTCGATGTTGGTTCCCGTGCTCTGGATCCTCCAGGCTTCCTTCAACTCTGACATCGATTTGTGTCCCAAAATGATGCTGTCTGTAGTGCTGGCACTGTTAGATCCCCGTGCTGTGTGTTCTCCACAGGCCCAACAATGAAACTGAAGAGACCAGCAGTGGCACAGAAATACAAAGAGCTGATTGAGGAGTTCTACCTGGATGCAAACACACCGACGGCATCAGAGCACGCACTGCGGCAGTGACGTGGTAGGAAACTTCCCCTGGTGCACAGCATTCTGTCAGCCTGGGCTCCCTGCAACGGATTCAGAGGGTTCTGCAGAAATAAATGACACTCAGCAACCACGCAGCCTTCCTGAGGTGCTTAGCTGTACATTTATGGGCCCTATTACTGCAGTGTGCTCACACCCCATTTTCCTGTGTATGTTCGCGTGCTGAGAGATTGCTGTGTGTCTCTGATTTGTATTTTTACTTTTTTTTTTTTTAATAAGGGCAATGCATTTACCGTGTCTGTACCAAAGTTTTCTTTTCCCAAGCTGAATGTAAAACAATCAGGATCTGCCTTTTTCCTGCTGTGTAGGGAAGGCAGAGTTCCTTTTAGAGCAGTCTGTTTCGTTTTCCTCGGTGCATGTTTAATTGCATGCTGCTGACATGGGAATTATTTTATATCATTTTATCCACAAACCATCATCTGTTAAGTAAGGCCAATGCTGTGTGACTGCACACCCTGGCAAGTCTGTGTGGAACCTAGAGTTCACTGGGTGGGTTTGTGCAATACTTGGAGTCTGTTTCAGCTTCTTGAGTTATAAGGAAACCATAAATTATATTGTTTAAGTAGTATACATGGACTAGATTGTTTGAAAAGGCTGTGTACACCTGTGTAACCTCTGTCTGTAGTCTTACAATCATAGAAACGTTGTTTAGGTGCCACTCCAGAGCTGTGGGGCTGTGGTGGCTGATATATATAGAAGTTTAGAGGAGACAGCACAGGGAACAGCAGCTCCTTGAGTTCCTCAGTAGTTCTGTGAAGCTCGTTCATGTCTATCCCTGCCTGGAGGGCCTTCAGATGCCCTCAGCAAATGAAGGACTGTTTGTAAAATGGCTTATTTCAAACTAGAAATCCTCAATCTGAAAAGAAAGTGGAAGAAGTTGTGTGCTGGTCCTGACTCTCGTTTCCCTGGACAAAACAGGAGCACCCAGAGCTGCTGTTGTGTGCTTTGAGTGGAAGTGGCAGACAGGGAAAAAGCAACAACCCCATTAAATAATGCAGAACTCCAGCAAACTGCTGCTTGCACGTTGTTGGTTCTGTTCCTGCAGTTCTGGTTCACATAAAATCCTGCAGTGGTGAGAGAATGTTTGCAGTACTCAGAACTGGGAACCTCAGGGAAGGTTTCATGTTTAAAACTATTTAATTTGGGCTCAACGCCACAGCAAACAGCTCAGTGAGGTGCCCAAAGTGCCTGCATGGAGTGTGGTTCTGCACTATGGGAACAGCTGCTCTTCTTGTGCAACCGTTTCTCAGCTGTGTGAGTTGGAAATGTCTCAGCTTTCAGAGCAACGCCCAATAAATGCCCTGTGCTTTGTGTCTTCATGCTTTGGTAATTTTTGTACAACAGTGCTCAGCTCTGAGGTACAAAGGTACAAATCAACCCTTCCGTATCACCACTGCATGGGAACAGTTCTTAGTAATTAGCAAGTGTGGGGATGTGCTCCCAGCAGAGCACCCAGCACTGGAATTAAGCTCTGGAACAGGCTCTGCTCACAGCCTGCAGGGGAGGAAGGCTCTGCCCCACTGTGCTCAGTTGGGCCCTCAGCCCCCAGCAGGAGCAGCAGCACCTGGGAGCTGTGGAAGCAACTCAGGAGCTGCAAGAAGCACAAGGTTGGTTCTAAGGTTGAGACCACAGCTGCTGTGTTTTGACTCAAAACATGGAGGTAACCACGGATGTGGCCGTGCAGAAGCAATGCAATGAACAAAAAACCCTGAAAGTTGTACTTTTCCATCTTACTTTATTTCACTTTTTCTAGAAAATTCCTCCGTAGTTCCACAAATTTAACAAAAAGGTTTAAAATTCAGGACAAACAATCCTGTAACGTATTACAAACATGATTATTTTTTCATCTTGGAAGTTAGTCTTGGGCCAGCTGAACTTCTTACAGCTGAGAGCAGAATTCATTTCCCAACACAACTCTGAAAATCCTCAAGTGAGAAGGTATTTAATACCTCTAGGCAGAAATACAATTAAAAATCATCTAGTTGAAGTACTTACATTTTTCTTTAGGAGTGCAAACTCATCTCTTCAGTTTTTGATGGCTATTTCGTGCCCCCATGACAGCAACACCGAGCAGTTCTCATCTTTCAGAAGTACCACGTGGGATGGCTGTAGCACTGAGGTGAACCTGGGGTGGGACAGAGGAGCTCCAACTGTGCTCCAGTGCAGTGGAAGGTGTGAGAACAGATGGGGCAAGTTCCGGGAGAGGAGTTGGAACCTCTCACCATCAAACACTACTGAGATCTGACAAACTGTTCCTGGATTGTTGCATCCATTTCTCTGCTAGTTCTGATGCTAGCACAGCACACAGCACTATGAGAACTGGTGGCAGTCATTGCACTTCCACGTATTCAGCCTGACCACAGCACAGCCAGTCTTGTCACCAACGCGTCCGCTACTCCTCAGCCGGCGCTCAGGGAGCCAGCCAGCCTTACTGCCTTTTGTTTTCTTTCTTTTTTAATAGTAAATGTCAGTTATCAAAGCCTCAAGGCTTAATACATACCAGACCAAGACAACAGGAAAATTCTCCTAACCCCTCTTTTGCCCTTTAATACGAAGGCCAAGGACAAAGGAAAAGCTGCGTCCTGATCTTAACCTCCAACGCCATTCAATTCAAAGCAACTCTGAAAGCCTTCAGACTGATCAGCACTTATCCGTGCCTTCAGGGTCGAGGTGAAGGACACAAAAGTAACCGAGTTCTGTCCACTTTCCATGGAAAAACCGTTATGGCTAGAAGTCAATTTTGGATATATATATTTTTTTCCTTTTTTAAACAATGCAAATGCTACTACACATCCTCGAAGACCTGAAGCAATGCTGACAGCAGCACTGCCACCTCCTTCCTATTGAACAATAATCCATCCATGCTCTCAAGAGTGACACAAGAACAAACACGTTATCCACAAATACCTGTACACGGCATGTCCAGAACAGCATTCAGCCAGCCTATAGAGAATCTACACAGGGAACTCGTCCATATGCAACTAGGAGGGGACACAAGATGAGGCCCAAATTCGACCATCCTTTGTTTGCAGAGTCGTTCCTCCTGTGGTCCCCAACGCTACCACATACCCCAAAAAACAACAACTCTGTAGAACAACTAAGTACTTGCAAGAAACCTTTTAGTAACAAATCAGCATGTGCACACAATGGAGGAAAACTATTGCTGGGGGAACAATCCTATTTTGGGTTTTCAAGGAGATTATAAAGAGTCTAAAAAAATCCATGTGTAAAATACTTCTTATAAAAACCGAACAAAATTCCCATCAATGCTCGTCAGACTTCACAAATAAAGTCGGTTCCAGGGCAGGATGATGCCACAGCTGTGGGCAAAAGCCCCGTGTGCTTCCAGCCAGGCTCAGGAACACCACTGCAGTGTTCTTGGCCCCGTGGGCAGCAGCAATGACGACAGATCTGTGTGCGATGGGGGCAGGACGGCGACTCAGATACTGACAGTGCCAGGAGAAATTGCTGCCAGGACGGAGAGCACGGCTGCAACAGCTGCGGGAGGAGGAGACCTTGTGGAGAGAGCAGGCAAAGGCCTTGGGAGAACATCACCACTTTGGCTTGGGCTGCCCGTCACCACTGCTCTGCTGCTTGGGGGATGGCAGTGTCACAAACCCACCCTGCACGAGGGTGGGAGTGCTGCCAAGGTTGGGGCTGGAGCAGCTTCCTCTGTGCCACAGACCCAACGGGGACCGGGAGGAGCTCAAAATACCCACCACACCCAAAGCAAATCCATGGACACTCGTGAGCCACATCTGCCATCCTCCACCGCAGCACATCTCAGCAGCAGCTGCAGCTCCTCTTCCTGCTGTCCTCCACCTTCTCACTGTGCACACAGGGTTTCTATCCAGGCTTGGCATCGTCCATTGGGAAAGAAAACAGCTGAGATCACTGCTGTGATAGGGAACGCACCTGGCATGAGCTGGATTATTTTTCTTTTTATATATATATGTATATACACACGCACGAGACACATGAAAGATGGTACAAAGACAAAATTAATGGGAATCGGGTCAACATGACCCAACTCAAACAAGCTTATCATCATATTGCCACTTCAGTTGATTAGTTGCAACATTTCCATGATAAAGAAAGGGGGAACCCAAAACAAGGGACTGCAATTTCATCACTGAGAAGGGACAGCAAACCCTGGAGCCACGCAGCCCCTGCACAGCACTGCACAGAGCAGAGGCCCCTCAGGAGCTGCTCTCCTCACTGCCAGCAGCCCACCCAACATTTGGCAAAAGCTTACAATGCTGATTGGAAAAAAAGTAGTAATTCTTCCCCCAAAAATACTGAATGTAGGGAACAGGAGTGTAATACAGCTTTGATAAGAGCTACAGGGCTTTCCCCATACCCACACAGAACACAAACGACACCTGGAGGTCTAGTTTAACTAGAAATACACAAATGGTTCTGGGTTAGTGTTTACTGCCACTTCTTGCACGGGTGTGAGGGGGAGAAAGGAGGAGGAAAGGAACCTGATTTCACTTGGTGTTACATCAGTGTTTTCCAGGTGCGTCCCAAGATAAAATTCTCCCTTGTTTTGGTTTTCCCAAAGTACAGCCACTACTATAGGGGCCACTGTAGGAGATTCCTCTTTGAGAACATAGAACAAAACCAATCACGTATTTTGGCAAAGTTATTCAACACTGACAAATGAAAAAGACAACAGGTGAGTCCCTTCCAGAGCACAAAACGCTTTGAAGATTGCTGTTCAGCTTTCATACACTAAAAATTGTCCACAAGAGGCATTTTAACAAACAAGTCAATCTTATTAAGCGCCCTTCCCCTGCCATAGCCATTAAAAAAAAAACAGAAAAACACACCCTTAAAATCATAAGACCCAACTAGGCCCTTCTTATACATACAGTACATACATATATATAATATATATATAAAATATACAGCTTACAGTTTTGTAGTCCTATTACAGTTAAAGCAGACTGAAAGGAGTGAGACTTTGTTTAGGAGCTCAGGTCAACAAACAAAGACGTCTCCAAACCCCAATGGGACACAGCAGATTGGAGAGGGCCTCTTCAGGGAGCACAAACCATCCCTGCAGGCAGCTGGAACAGAGCACAGCCCTGCAGCCACCGCGAGCCAAACGGCAGCAGCACTCCGTGCCCAACTGCAACAGAACTCACAGAGTGAGCAAAACCAGAATCTGTCTGCTTTCCTCCACGACGGACCAACGAGACTCCCAGAACCTCCTCTGTCACCAGCAGCCTCCCGGCGAGCTTTGTAAAAGCCAACGCGGCACGAATGCTTCTTCACGGAGCTGAAGGAAACCGGACTGACTGGAGCTCTCTGCAGGCTGGTCCCAAAGACTTGGTGAGGAAAACATTGCCCGCACTTCTTCAGGTCTCAGAGGTGCCTGAAAATGTTCTTCAAACAGTTTCTTGAATAAAACCAGAAGGGCCGCGCTGCAGTTGGGCGCAGCCGTTCTTTTGCTCTACTCAGGACCTGTGCCCAAGCGGACGTAGGAAGCTAGGGAGGACAGACTCAGCAATATGGGTGCTTGTTTGAAGCCTACAAGAAAGTGCAGCTGGCTGTGCATTCATAGAGCATGGCTGTTCTCTAAGGCAGTGCTTCGGGTGAATCGAGAGAATAAGAAGGCCTAGTTCCATGGGTTCGTTTCCTGGTACCAATAAAGGGGATTTCTGGTTTCAAAAGCAGCCTGCTTCCAAGGCCGAGGTCATGTTGCTACTGCTTCCAGGTAGCTCTGCAGCTTACGAACAGTTGTTTCATCCAGGGAGAAGAGGTCAAAGTCAAAAGTTGTGTTGGTAACGTTAAAATGCCCCGTTTCCTCAATGAGATTTACAATCTGTAAAGAAAGGAGATGAGCAACGACATAGAGAGAGCCCATAAAGATTAAGCACACCAGAAGGACTGGCAGATACAAAGCAACCCACCTATCCTTTCTGTATCCCTTTAGAAAAGCCTCAGAGCCACGTGCCTCTCACAACAAGAAAATCTCCCAGAAAAGCAAAGCAGCTTCTCCTGCTCTAACTCAGTCTGGGAAGTGACCTGGGCACGTTTCCTTTGACATCAGACAGCCCAGCTTTGGGACAGCTATCAGAACGACAGGGAGATGCACAATCCACACTTCTGTGCCTTTTTCAACAAAAGCAGTGCATGCACACCTGATTTTTTTTTCTACAGATCTGCATTTAAAGTGAACCAGACCATCTCAAGAAGGAGAGGCAGTGAAAGGCCAAGCATCACAGGGGTCTGCCTGAGACCCTTGGACACGGAGTTTATCAGAGTACAGCACCTTGCCAGAAAGCTGACCAATGATCTCTACCTGCTGCAGCACATTGCGCTCTCGTAGTGCCATGAGTCGCCTGTGAAGCTCCACTAATTCATCAGTGTAGGCCTGTAAAGGAGGCATGAACAGAAATAGTGACACACGTGGCATGTTTGTGTGACTGCCAAAGCGATCAGAGCAACTCCAGGCTCTTTCAGACACGTTCCTAACCCATTTTACCCTACACTTTGTGCTGCCTCCTCTACTCTATCAAGTGCTGGGAGACCACAGACTTCACACTGATACAGATGTCTGAACACCACCAGCTTGGCTACTTCATTAAAAAAAGCCTCTGCTCAGAACCTCTGAGCTCAGTTCCATTGTGGTGAAGCTCAGTGCAGCTCTCCATCAGCAGGGCACACCAATAACTACTCACTGCTGAGGAAAGCTGCACCAATGCACAGAAATCAGCAGTGTTCAGCTGCAGAGTGCTGTGTTCCCTGTTAGTTTGTGTGCAACACAATGGGGAACCCAGGATTGTTTATGAGCTCAGCATCATTTTAACTGCTCTTATATAAGAGACTGGTTGGTTTTGTTTTTTCATTTTTAATCTCAACACTGCAGCCCCTGCTGCTCACAGGGGATGGATTCTTAATTTCTAAAGCAGTCTCAGAGTTGTTCGTGTCTGTATCAGCAAAATTGAACTCATGTAAGTAATTGTACCAAGGCAGGGGGAAAAAAAAGCTGTGAGACATGGCTTCCCCCTAACACAGCTATGCACAGAAAAGCATTTCTCCCAAAACACTGCAGCAGTACTGAATGCTTCACTTTCCAGGAGACTTAATATCTTCACAAAAGCACTGGCAGCTGTAAAAGCTGATGATATTTCAGGCCCTCTCCCTTCAATGGGTCTCGAGGGTGTCCCCTTCTATCTGCATTAAGTAGTCTAATAAAAGACACCATTACCTACAGAGCTCTGCTCAGATAGGGTATCTCAGCTACATTAACAGTATCAGTGGTAAAGGTTGTGCAGCCAGCAGGAGATTAGCACCTCCAATATCACACTTAAACCAACATTAAACATTTATCCTGTGATCTATTCTCCTGCTGGAAGTGTGTTAAAAAAAGGGGAAGAGCTACAGACTGATTAGTTTAAGGATCTCCATGATTAGATTAAAGAAAAGTATTAAAGCTTCTGCTTGATTTATGGGACAAAAAAAAAAAAAATCACCGTAGGGAAAACGTCCTGGACAACTCGAGGTTTGAGTATTTGTTTAGCAGTTAGCATGCTTTAGCAGCATACAGACACACTGCTTGACTTTCCCTGGAGGGAAAAAAGAAGGGAGTTTCACTCAACAAAGAATTCAACTAAAATAGCAAAGCAGAGCTCCAAAGAAAATCAAATCTTTGATTTTTAAGATCTTAAAAATTAAAGATCAAAGACAGATGAAAACTGCCTTGTAATGAATAGATGCTCACTACTGCAGCGGCAGCCACACCAGTGGGTCACACAAATAAATCCATTTTAACATTTTGCACATGAAAAAGACACAGGGGTGTCCCAATCTAATGCACACAGTTTCTATAGTGTCCCTCTCCCACGTTTATCCTTTCAACATCTGTTTATCATTACACTCTAGCTGTTAACTTGCCAGCACTGAGCAATCTGAACCAGCTAGGCCACCTCCAGTTGTTTTTTTACACAGCAGTACCACGATATGCAAATCTTCACACATACCTTGTCGTAGGTTCCCTTCTTCAAGATCTTCTCTGGTTTGTTACAAGACTCCGGGCTTTTTCTTCCAGACGCCTGAGGGCAACACAAATCAACAGCAGGGACCAACATGAGTTCAGACAATGTGCTGCTTACACAGCCTGTATGCACAGCACTGAAATTACCTCCCAGTGAAACAGAGGAGCACTGGTGCTACCCAGAGCTCACACCATGGCCTGAACGCAGAGCAGGAAGCAGTGCTGTGTGGGCATGCAGCTGCCATACCTTATTATTTGCTGGGGGCAGCTTCTGAGCAGAGGGAGGCTCTCGACTGGGCAGGCAGGAGTCTGCACTGTTGTCACTGTCACTGTCACTAAGGCTCAGTCTGAAAAACAAGTAGTACAGAATTAGCATCAACAAGCAATGGGAAGCTTCCCTAAGTCCATGTGGTTTGGGTGACAGCTAAGGGAAATGAATGATGCCCACTAATTCTGTTCCTTTTCACTGAACCCTACACTGCCCAGATGAATAGTAAAAAAAAAATACATCACCTATTTTGTGTTTCTGGGATGACCTTTGAGATTTCCTCTTCAATCCCGTTCTTCTTTTGCCCTACAGCTGCATCCTACTTTTGATGAGTTTGTAAAGCCACTGCTCATCCCCTCAACAGTATAAAAATTGTCCTTTAAAAGAAATCTCCTTTCCTGATAATAATTTAGCTGATAATGGCAAAATACAAAGGATTTTTTGGTTGTTGTTGAACACAAACATCACTTGCAATCTGCAGCTGCTATCTTGTCCAAGCATGTGGCTTCAAATACTCAGCCTAAGACTCCAGGTTTTGGCTACAGCAGTACTTCCGGAGGGCAGAAGGACAAAATTCAACTATTTTCATTGACTAAAGCAGGAAGCAGCTGCTAAACAAGTCTTGTGGGAGCCAAGTAACCAACTGTCAGTGTGCACCATCAGTGGAGATGAAGACCTCTCAGTTCTGAAGCAGCAGCACACAGTGTGAGCGGCACACGCTGACAGCACCCACAACACTCCTCTAATCTCTGCAGATGAAAGCTGTCACGCACCATTCCGTGCAGCACAGATCTGAGGATGGCAATTAGGTGACTATTTTGAGGAGCTCAGTCACTCACACCTGCGAGCTCCACACACCACTTTGCAGCAGTTTCCTCTTTGAGCTCCACTGATCTCTCCTTACCCACTTCTGCTCTCACCCCGCTGCTTTCACCGGCACATCTGTGTTGCCTCTTTCTCTGTCACTCTCCCATCACACAGAACCCTATCGCTTCCACTTTCCGAGCAAAAATCCAAACACAGAGGGCAAAGGGACAGCAGACATCCATCATGATTTGGTACCACCTGGAATCCCGGCTGACAGGGTTTGCTTTGACTGCTGCCTCTTCCCCCGAGGAGCTGTCATCATCATCAGACTCCTCTGACTGCAGATCCTCCACCATGGAGCGCAGCGGGCCTGTGAGCAGAGGGGAGAGAGAGCTGCAGCACCTGTCCGTGAGACGTGCAGCAGAACTGCAGCCAAACTCTGACACGGATTGGATTCGTTATCATTAACATCAAGCAAGATTTCTTGAGGAGACAACACTGCTGTTTTAATTTTGCAACACGCACTGAGGCAGAAAGCAAAGTCAGAGGGGGAAAGAGCCCAATCCTGATAATTAATGACTGCCCAAAGAAGAAATATACTTGTTCATATTTACACTATGACGTTACTGCCTTCTGCTGAAGCATCACAGCTTCAACACACACTTCCATAGAAGAAACCACATGAGCCTGATGTATGATGCTGGGGAGCAGGTCTAATTTTCAAAAGCCTTTTAGCTTTATGCAGGGAAGACTATAACATACTTCAGTTGTGGCAACACACCTTGACTGTGGTTCTGAGATGGCTCAAAGTCGGAGTCAGAGCTGGAGTCGGAGCTGGAGCTGGAGTTGGAAGGGCTGGACTGGACAGACTTAACCCCCCATAAAAGGAAAAAAGAAAAAGAATCTTAATCCTTCTAATCTGGAGCATCACAGAACACAAACACAGCGTTGTACATCACTGAAACACAATTACAGAGCATACACAAAGTGCAACATACACAAAAACAACATTTGTGGCACCAACAGCTCCCAACAAAACCCTCTGTGCTGCTCACCTCAGAGCGATGGCAGAAGGTGACAGATGTACACCCCACCATTACAGTGTCAGTTTTCCCCCAGGATTTGCACAGATTTTAACCCACTGAGCACAGAAAGGGACCCATCCCACATAGCTCCAAGATTTGAAAGGCATTCCAGTGCATTACCACGTCCTCCAAACAGTTGTTTCCATGTTGATCTCAGTGATGCACTGTATTGCTGCCAGTTCATTCTGACAGCACAGATCAGCTAACTCCTGTGAAACCAGCCCAGCAGGCAGCACTGATGCCCCTCCACACTGCAGTGAGTGTGAATAAAGAGCTCGAAGCACCAGCACTACTGACAGCATCCAGAAACAAAGCTTTAATGCTGTACCAAGTTTTTAAACACGAGACCAGGACCTGCAGAGCCTTCTGGTGCTTCACCATGAGGGCCACGAGGTGGCAGCGGAGGCAAATAACTATTCCCTCCCCAGCAGCAGTGACTGCAGCAGTAACCAGAGGGTTTTTGTCTCTGCAATCGAGGATAAAGATTCTTGACTTCCTGTGCCACCCCACTGGTTTGGTTTTTTTTTTTTTTTTAGGAGTAATTCCCTGGAAATTTAATGTTTCCATTTCGTTGTGCCATTCTTGGAAATCCACCTATCATTTCTGCTACCAAATCCTGATGGCAGAGATAACCCTCACATCCTCACCGGTGGATGAGCTTTGTCACAGAACACCTTAATGCTTTCATAATGATACATCAGCAGGCAGAGGCACATCAGCAGCTTCAGGCACTAATAAGTCCAAGCAGCAGAAGGATTTCCATCTCCGCAATGTCCTTCCCTATAGTTTTTCACCCAAAGATTTGAGTTGCATTTGCTCAGCTTTAAGAAAGGAAAAGGAGTGGATGGGGGACATAAAAACGGGTGTCACCCTTGTCAACAGTCTGGCAGCAAAGCAGAATGATTTAATGCCACTATCTGACATAGTGGCACATGGCAGTCTTATTTGTTTAGAAAAATTACCACAAAGTAAAGAGCACTATTTATAAGATCAGAGAACACAGTGCTCGTGTCCTACCCTCAGATTCCATCCTATCGCCTTCATTCCTGCTAACCTAGCAGGTGTTCCCCTGCAATGACCACCAGGACTTGAGAAGCAGCAAGCAGGGACTGGGCAGCCCCTTCCTCCTTCTGCTTTACCCCCATTGCAGCCGTCCAAGGCACCCAGCCCAACCAGCTCACCACGACAGCACGAAGCACACACCAACAAAGGAAAGAAGCAATCCTGCTCTCACGTCTCAGCCTCTCCCTTTTGTCAGCACCAGCATTTAGGCAGCCAAGCACGAGGCCACATCAGGGAACTGGTCTTGATGGAAAAAAATCAAATACATAGAAAGGCACAACCAACTTTCAGCGGGGCTGAAATGGAAGGAGGAACTCCTCCAGCCCTCTGCAGTCACATAGTTCGCATGCCAGCAGCACAAATGAGAGCAAGGCTGTTCCTTTCAGCAGCAGCCTGCGAAGATGTCAGCTCAGAGCAGTGAGGAGCTGCAGCCCCAGAGCACGTTGCACAATGTGTTGGCTTCAGCAGCAAAGCTGATTTAAGAGTTTCCGGGCCCCGGTCCACCTCCAGCTGCTCACTCACTTTAGTGATGTGGCTTACCACACAGATCCACAAACAGCTGTACCAGCACAAACCACGGAGCAGCAAACTGCAGCCTTGGGAGCAAAAAGAGCCCCCCAGGATGGAAAAAGAACTCCAGCAGCTTTCTCTGCTGCTGATGCCAATGCATTATGCAGTTAGATCCCCATGCTTCACATTCCACAGAAACCCAAGCTGGTCCGACTGGCAGCTGCCACACTTTGCCCTCCAACTCCCTGAGCATTCTTCTCCTCCTGGGCTCACGCTCTCCAAGGGCTCTGCAAAGCATCCAGCAGACAGCAGAGCTGGTGCAGGGGAGGACAGACGCATGCAAAGCGTGGGGGCACAGGGCAGGGCTGCAGCAGACACAAACATGGGCTGTGGTTTCACAGAGCAGCCTTACACACTACCAGTTTACAGCTGTGGGCTGAGCCCCAAGGGATGACACCTAAGAAATAACCAAGTACACAACTTTCAGGGCTCAGAGACTGGCAGAGAACTGAATCTTGCAGAGTGGGCCATGTATCTTCTGCAGAAATAAAGGGCTTAGCACACACTGCTGCACTTTGGTTACAAAGCTTTAAATGGAGAGAAGCAGTTTCTTTCTAATCCCCTAAATTCACACTTGAACTGGAAAAATCTTTGCAGATTATCTTTAATTAGCACTTCCCTAACAAACTCCTCTACTGGAAATTTGCTGTGAAAACTGTTTCTCAAATAAACACATCCGTGCTTACTGCCCCACAGTGCTGATTAAACCACAATGCAAATCATCCCCAGCAAATTCACTCGAGTAAAACCAACCTTTCTCAAAGTAGTAAGCAGTTCAAAAAGCCTTGTGATACAAACCCAGGAATCCTATTAGAAGATATATAGCCTCTTTATAGTAAATAAAAAGCACACAAGAGAAGCAGTCTGTCTGGACCTGGGTCGTGTCCTTCCCCTCCTATTTTTTGCCTTCTTTGGGAAAACAATTTTCTGAAGACAGAGGGTGAGGAATGTTCTTCGTTGTAAAGAGGAAAAAAATATTTAGACAGCTTTTTAAAATAGTAGTAGAATAACATAATTTGGTTTGTTTTACAACACAAGTTATTTAGATTTAATGGCACGTGGTTGTAATTTGAGCTCTAGCCAATAACACTGCTTACAGGCTACGGCAGGAAGAGTTCTGTACATTTTTTATGCTGTTTCTGAAAAGAAGAAAGCAGAAGTGAAATTGTTTGCTCCATTGATGGACTCAGATCAGATTCAAAAACATTGTATTATCATAAGGAACCGATCTGTACTCACCTCTGATTTGAAAGAATTCTCATCCTCTGAATTTGACTCCTCCATTTCCACAGGCTTTTTGATCTCCTTGGCCTCGCTTTCAGATTTTACCTTTTCCACTTTGGCATTCATCTTCTCCTTGGTTTGTTTCTTCTCTGGATACGAGGAAGACGAGGTTCTGGGAGATGTCCCCAGGATATTCTTTACCCCTTTGGAGCTGCTCTTTTTTTGTTTTTTGGCACTGGGCTTTGGTGACTCCACGTTGGAAGGCCTCTTGCTGGAAGACTTCAGCTCTGGCTGTGGCCCACCCTTTGGAGAGGTGTTCTCCAGTTTGGTCTCCTTCACAGCCAGTTTTGGTTCCTTGAAAGCAGCTTTTGGAGGTGCCTTCTCCTCCTTAGGCAGTTTGTTCTCTGTTGGTTTTCTGGAGGAGTCCTTCAAAGGTTTGTTTTGTTCTCTTTCAAGGTCTTTGGAGGAGTTTTTGCTCTCAGAGTCTTTCCTTGGCCTCTCTCTGTGCTCCTTGGTTACTTTGTGTGGCTTGGATGCCTTGCTGCTTTCCTTGTTGGCATCCTAAGATTTACCAGCAGAAATATGCAAGCTTAGTATGAAATTGTTTTTTTATTCTGTGCAGAATTTCATTCTCATGTATCACACTAAAGCATTTGTTTCATGTACACCCACTGATAGCAAACGTACTCATAAACATCTGAGGCAGACATTCAGGCTGCTCCCAAGTTTTTGGGCAAAAAATGACAGCAGACAAACATCTGCCCCAGCACAGGGTGAAACATATCACCAACACCTGTTCCTAACCATGGGCTACGGAAGGATGACACAGAGTTAACCTGCAGGGTTAACATCTGAGGTCACCTCAGAGGGCAGTCTGGAAGAGCAGACTTACAGGCTGTAGCTACTGGCAATTCTCAACTGAGCTTCTGTCTGTCAAGGTTTTATGGTTTTTGTTATTGGTATTCCACACCATAACATCATGTAGAGCACTGGGAGTTAAAGAGTTAATGCTCCATCTCCAGATTGTTGGTAGTTCTGGGCATACCTGTCTCAGAAGAGAACTACTACACATCCCAGAGGACTTTGCACTGTTCTGTTTCCGTTTTCTGTTCAGAGGGAAAGATAGAACTGTTTGCACTCACAAGCCATCTCCTTTTTCCCTTTCTACTAATCTCTGCAGTCGTGTGCTCCTCCCTACCTGTCTGCCTTCAGCATTACAGTAAGGCCTTTGGTTCTGGGATGCTCTCATTTTATTTGTTAGCCTCAATACTTATTATATTGCATTATATTGTGTCAACTTGCATCCCGACATCTTATTTAGTAAATTCCTCCTTTCCTCCTCACATCGTTGCTGCTGTTTTGCTTTCAGGCCCATCTCCCATCTCACTGTCCTTTCCCCTTTTCCCCCTGCCCCCTTCCCCGGGGGTGGGTCCATGGGTCCTCCTGCCCCATTAGTCACAGAATCAGGACAAACCAGCCTGTAAACCATTGACAGTGTCAGAGCCTTTTATTTCTCTTTTGTCTTCTCCATTTTCTAATGTGTAATCCCTGACCAAAATTAAATCAGGCGCTAGTAGGTAAGTCATCTTTATTCTGTTTCATAATGTCAACATCAGAAGGCATGCTCGAAGTGCCAGGAGTGTTCACAGCCTTGAAGAAAGCGGGTATCAGAATGGTATTACACCACAAAATGTATTGCTGCTAATATTTGGGACTGATAAAGGGTATGTAATCAGCTTCAGAGCACACTGCCTGTGGATTCACACTCCTGCATAGAATTACACAAAAGCAGCCTTATTACACAAGTGACAAAGAAAGCTTAAGCTTCTCCTGAACCTCTCAGGAGCTACAAACTGCTGAGGCAAACATAGAATCCTGAAATCACCAGCTGGGCCAAACATGGCACTCTTGATGCTTTTTACACCATGATGCCAAGTAGTTCTAATGACAGAGAAAGTGCTGAGTGTCTGATCAGCCTGCTGTGAGACTGAAAGCCCACAGACCTACAGAACTGATGGAAGAGCCACACAGCTCATCTTCAGCATTAAGGACAACTCTAAACAACCAGAAATCAGTCAGTACAACTCAATCTGCTACTGCACTTCAGTAGGAAGATACAGCTCACCAAGACCTCCCTGTCCAATTGAAGTATTTTGTTTTTTTTCCCCTAAACTTCTCTTTAGATAAACCTACCAAATCATAAAAAGGTTTCCTTAAGTTCAGAGGGCAAATAAAGGACTGATGCAGCTGACACTGTAAGTTCCAGTCCATTAACTGGTTTGGAACTGAGTGACACATTTATGTACAGATTTCCAAAGCTGTCTTCACTGCGTTACTCTGGTATTAAATAATATTAAGAAAAGAAGTTCTGAACTCTTTGATGGATGTTCTTATTTCAGGCTTACACAGGGTGACAACCTCTGTCATTGATGACTCCACCTCCTTTTAATTACTGGGAAAACAGCATCATACCAGGCACTATGGGAGAAAATCACCCTTGTCCCTTGGAAAACAGGACGAGCTCTTACTTGGAAAAAGCTGCAGTGAAATGAGAACAATATAGATCACCCCAGGACTGAACTAGAAAGCACAAGGGAAAGCTTTTCAGAACTAGAACCAGGTAGTAGAAACAGCTGCTGAACAAACTCTTATTAGCTCGTTGTGAAAGACTTTCAGCTCAAGGCAACAAAAGCAGGTTTCACTGACCTTTGACCCATGGGATGGTTTGGTCTTCTTGGGATCAGAGAAGGCAGAGAGTGGTATTGTGGGTAACATGGGATAATCGGGACTTGGCCTTGAAACAGTTTCCGCTCCCTCTGGCATTACCATCACCTAGTAGTAAAGAAGAGGAAAAATAGGGATGAGTGAAGCTGAGCAGACTATTAACACATGATTATACCAAGTTACCTCCCCACTGCTGTTCATCTTTTATATGCTTATTTTTTCTACCTTAGAGACTGCAGAAGTTATTGTCTGGACAGTTCCAGATGCTCAGTCTTAAGGCAACTCTTGAAATATCAAGAATAAAAAACAGTAGGCAATATCAAGCACCTTTCCTAAAGGAAACTCCAATATTCTGAGCATAAAGACAGAAACTGTGTTTTCTGCTGCAAATGCTCTTACTTTGCAAACAGGGATCAAAGGAAATCTGGAAGGAAGGAGCAAAACTTCCCTCATTAAAAAACAAACAAACACCAGCAGACTTTGGGGACTTCCCTTGACAGGACCTTAAGACCAAGTGCTGACCTGCACAAAACAGCATCCCTTCTTATCTCCTCTATGTTCCTCTATGGGGAAGATCTGGACAGATAGCTTGGAGTACTTGCTACTCCTGAGATTTATTACTGAAACTTATATATATTTTTTATTCTTCAGGCTAGAAAGATGCTTTTACAAAGAAAACTCGGCCAGCCATGGGGACCATCCTGAATAAAGTCCTTAAAGAAACCAGAATCATACATTATTATACATGAGGGTGTCTCAGGACAGCCGTGACAATGTCTGTGTTTTAAAACTTCATGTACTACGTGGCTGGCTTGTACTCATTTGCCTATTTCAGGATAATTTCTTTAGTCTATCACTGCATATTAATTTCCCAGAAGTAACAGTTTATCCAACAACTGTATGTTGGAACTCACATCCTTATTGTGCCTTCAAGAGTACAGCTTTTTTTTTTTTTCCTTCCTTCCCACACCCATTTTTCCTCTAAGTTCCAGTATTTTCCATTAATTTTTTATTAGCTAAGTCACAGGCAGCCAAACCCAGTTTTAAAGGACATTCACTGACCAAGAAATGCTATCTATTAAGCTTTCCCGGGGCCAAGAGGAGTAAAAATACACTGGAAGCCTCTCTCTTCCTCGAGCTCTTCTATCCAGATGCATCTCATGACACTGGAAGGTCACAGATAACCCTGACTGCCCACCAGACAACACGCAGCGTCCACAGATCTCCATTTCCAGAGGGGGTCTCATTGTTTTGACGTTAACAGTCACATTTTAATTGAAAATAAAGCACCACTAATCACACAAGCAACGGCTTAGTTTTGCTTCTAGCGCTGCACTCACATCGCCAGCAGTGAAAGCTGGCAGGGTCCTTTCAACAAATGTAGAGAGCTGCAGCTTACTGGGCTGCATGCAAGGAGAAAGAAATCTCGGAACAAAACTAAATCCCCACACATCTGAACAGCACCTCTTCAGCTCTCTGATCCCTTTGGCACTTACCCCTCCAGCCTTAATAAGTTTGCGTCTGAATTCCTTGGTGGGGTTGTTGAAAGTCAGTTTCTCACAACGCAGGTGGTTCACTGGTGGATTTCCCTCCAAGTTTAAAAACAGGTCATATGTGAAACAAACCTTTTTCGGCTCCTCCTAAAAACAAGACAGACTTTGGGAAAAAGGAAGACGTTTGGCAAGCACCCTGAGTCAGAGGATGCAGACAGTCACTCCAGAGAATCCCAAATAAACCACTGAATAAGTGGTGCATTCATCGTTTTTCATCATGAGATCAGAGCACTTTCCAAGGCTGGAAAATAAACAGCTTGCACCTCCAGCTTGAGCTAACATACCTTCCACCAGCAGCTTGGGCACTGCTTCTGCTGCAAAAGAAACTCACAGAGAAGGACAGCGACTGCAATGTGCTGTCTGAAGGCATTAAGTCCTTCTAGGAAAGCAACTTCACAACTTTTATCTGCTGCTCTGTTTTTAATCAAATGCAGCTCCTCCAGGAAGCAATTGAACTACAGCTATCAATATGAAAAAACCCATAACCCTTTATTTAGAACTTCTGAACTTGCAGGATCTCCGTGGCTACGGAGGCAAGATGAAACACAATGGTAAAAGGATGACTCATATGGTAAAACCCTACTCAGTATGCATATTGCAGGGGTTGAATGGGAGCTATCCGTGCCTTTTGAACTTTCCAAGGGCACTTCCACCGAAGCAATCCTGAGCTGTGTGTACGCTGGGGATCCTGTGTGCCTCGCTGGTTCTGCTCCACCTGCTGCAGAAGCACAAACTGTGCACTGGCCGTACACAAACTGGAAATCCCTTCACTCCCATTCCCCCAGTGTCAAATCTTTTGTGCTGTTTCTGCACTGCAAAATATCGATATGCCGTTTCCTGGCCTTGCATTCTGCATTTCAAGATGAAAACTCCACGGTGGCAAAATCGACTCTCCTGTTACAGTACATTCAGTATTTACATGAATGCATCCCATATGCCCCATTCAATGCGCAACATCAAGCAGCTGCACAGCAGTCTTTTCCACAATTCATATCCAGCAGCTTGATTTCCTGGTGTTGCTGCATTGTTGGATGGGAACAGATGCCGCAGGCTTCCAGCCCGAGCCATTAGATTTGCTGAAAATAGGTTGAAGCAACAAACAGCTTCAGACCACACTGATTCCTGCTGCTTGCTTACGGGATGCCAGCATCGCTAAATAAGCCACCGCTTGTACAAACTATTCTCCTAATAATGAAAAGTGCTGTTACCACACCTGGTTTACATCAAAGTCAGCACTGTAAGCCCACCTGGGAGTTAAGGTCTCCCCAGACAGGGGAAGGCAGACATCTAAGCGGCCACACGCAATAAAAAAGTCTCAAATTAACAAATAAGAGCATGCTACCGACACAAGGGTCTGCAGAACATCTCCTGGGAAGGTCCTGAGGAACCCAGTCCCACCTGAAAGCATTCAGTGTCTGCCACAACATAGGAATGGGAAGAAAACCCCCCTCGTCATTTTCCTCTTTGCTACAAAAACTGTCCTCATTAACCAAATCATTAGCGAGCTCGGCATGTGTGTGCCTATGCTGGATTTAAAACAGCAGCTGTAGAGGGTCCCTCAAAGTCTAATAAACTTAAATGAAGGATGAACAGTAATCCAAATGTGGCCTAGGAATTGTTTCTAAAATGCTTTTCCTAGTTTACAACATGGAATCAATTGATCTCGGATGCATTAGCAAAAGCAGGCTTTGGTCAAAGGCCCTTATGGCACACAGTCAGAGCTCTGCTTTGTCATTTTGCCCCTTTGCTTTCAGAGCAGGACAGAAAAAGGGAAGATTCACTTCCCTTTTGTCTCAGGTATTCTTTTTTTTTTTTTTTACACAGGCTCTCACAGAACCTCCCAAATATTTACCAGATCTCTGTGATGAGCTGTTTGGTTTTTTTCCCCTTAATTATTATTATTTTTTTTTGTAAAATTAAGACAGCTTTTAAACACTTCTTTCTCCAGCTCTCACCTGATGACCCATCTGGGAACCAAGTCCCAGACAAGTGCCACCACCATTAAAATATCCTTTGTATCAGCTCAGGACATCAGAAGACCTCATCCAAGTGAATAGTTGAGCTTACAGCACTCCTAAAAGGAGGAGTACAAAAGTCTCAAAGCTAAAAGCTGCAAATAAACACCCTTTACTGCCTTCACTGGGCTGCTAATGATTACAGCTCACAGCACTCCAAAGCTTAACCCATCCGGTCTTCCCTAAAAGGTTTTCCCTTCTAAACAACCATTAAGAGCAGGAGGTGTGGGGGAAGAAAGAAAGAAGAAAGCCAATTGATCTGGACCTACATATCCTCTAACAGAAAGCCACACTTTGGAATCTTTCTGAATAAGATGTTGGGATTTACACATTCTCCAGGCAGTTTTCACACAGCAGCACCACTCATCTACTCCTGACTGACTGAGTAGCATCCACAGAGCAGAGACAAGCTTTGCTCTGACAGTATTCCACCTTCCCATATTTGAGCCTTGCTTCTGCTGAGCAAAACCAAAAAGAGAGAGACACTTTTTGTGGGCATTTTCCTTCCCTGTGAGAAAAACCTGAGAATAAGCCTTACATCCAGTTCACATCTATCCCTTAAACCTCAGCTGTGAGAGGTAAAGCAGACGCGTGTGCCATCACATTAGGGCCCAGCCAGTGCCAAACTGCATGTGTGAGCTCTGCCTGCCCCACCACCGACCCCCAAACCTGAGCCTGTTATGCTTTATTTTCACTACTTCCAGCTTCCTGCCTGCACTGACAGCTGCTGCAGTTCCAAACGGTGGAGTTGCTTTGTTTTTCTTTCGAGTTCTGAAGCAATGGGTTAAAGTTCTTCTGGCACTGTTCGTAAGAGCAGGAATTTTTCAAAGTCTTTTGTTAAAATTTCCTCGTCCTGTTTTTCAGGCAGGGTGTGCCCTTTGCCACTGAACACAAATCGAAAGGATTTCACTGGTAGCATGCACATACAGTTCATAAATCACTTTTAGAAAGCCATAAAACAAAATTATCTACAAAAATCTAGCACACCAAGGAAGCAGCCTCATGGTTATTCAATAACCATAACATCCAGCAGCACTTCCCTTCTGCCACAGATCCAGCCCAATGGGGCCATTCAGCTGGACCTGGTTGGTAATGCCATATAAATGAGCCCTGCTTCCACACCCACCCACCCTCAGGACTGCCCTGCATCCTGCTGCAGAGCACTTAAAGTGAATAGGGCAATATATACTTCTAAAGCAAGCAGCCTTATATTACACCCTGCTCACACGGCACCCTGATCTTTGTTGAGATTCTATAGGGTCTAGTGAAATAACTGAACAGCATTTTGCAGCAGCTCCTGTTCAAAGCCTTTTGCTGTCTTTTAATGTGAAGAAAACGATCTCTCTGCTCAAATAGAAGCATTCCATCATCTCTCACAAACCCACAATATGATGCTGGCTGCTGCTTGACAATGCTCCCTTGCCAGGCACTGCCTGCCACCTCTCCATCAGACACAGCACAGGTCTTTCAGCCAGGGCAGAGGGAAGGACAGATATGGATAATGCGTATGGATTTAGGACAGAAACAAGCAAAAAAAAAGATTCACTGCTCAGCAGCACACTGAGCACTGCGGGTTTGGTAGGTCAGGTCATACAGAACAGACCTCAGAAATGTGAGCAACAAATGCTTGCACTTACAGCACAGACAACATCCAGTTTTACTCCCTGCACAACTTTCAGAACAGCAAGCAAACTGTGAGAGGTGAAATGCACCCTTCTCAGACCTGCACAGACCCTGCCCAGGAACACAGCCATCTGTTGGGTAAAACAAATGCCCTGCATCAATACAGACCTTCCAGCACCTTCCTTAGGAGCACTCCTCCAGCTAACACAGCACATCTTTAGCTCCAGCTGCTCTTTGGTTTCACCCCTCTTGCCACACGTACCCACATACAGTGTTCTCACTGAGTTCCAACTTGAAAGATAGGATCATTTGTGCATGCATTTATATAACACTTCTATAACTACTGCAGAAAGGAGCAAAACATATGTTTTTATTTTGAACCTCACTGGAAGATTCAAACTGATTCCCATGCCTTCTTCATATCTCTCCCTTTTCACTCATAGAAAAACCTACATCACAGGTACTACACTATGTAAATACTGGAAGCCTTTTATCTCTTATAATGAAACTGGGAGGCAGTGTCTTAATACAACACCATGTCCATGCTGCATTAGGACAGCCTGCCTTACATCAGGATAACATGAAGGTAGTGAACTGACCTATTTCATTAGGATGCAAAAATGTAACTGAAGCTGAAGTCATACCTGTACTACTACAGCCTCCAGATTAAAGTGTGTGCCACTGCAAGACACAGATCTGGAGACAAGGATGCCAAGAAAGAAGAATCAGGACTGCTGAAACGGGGTGGGGAGGAGTATTAGAAAAACAGCACCACATTTGTTGTACCCAGTTTGTATTGATTCAAGCACCAGAAGCCACTTGCAGCAGCCCTTGTTACAGGAAGGAACACAAAGGACTTAAAAATAGAAATAACACACTAACACTTTCAGTCCCAAAGTTCCCAGATGATCCAGTATCATTAGTCAACAGCGTTTCCAGAAGCTTTATTATTTAACCTGCTGAGCTCCTGACATTTATTGTTCAGGTTCAGCTGCAGGGCTACAGCTGCCAGCAGCACCGAATGGGACTGCAAAGCTCCCAGCATCGGCTCCTGGGCTCTCCAGAAGTCAGACACGAGCCCTCCATGTTTATAGCAATATTCAAGATATGTACATTCTGTGATTCAAAGGACACGACTGAGAGAACACCTCATGAAGAACTAAATGACAGCACAGGACAAGTGCATGCCAACAAGGCAAAGGCATAACTGTGTTTATGTAGGACAAGAACTGGCTCTTGAGTCTTTCTTAACGCTCTACTGGCACTTTTCTGTCTGATGGGGAGGAATCAAAAGCCTCAGTAGGACCAAGAGCACCACTGAGCTCCAAAGAATTCTGAGCAGGCACAGAAAGGTCTCTGCACAGAGGAGCTGGTCGGCAGCTTTAGGCAGACTTGCCTAGAAAAATCCCTGATGAGATTCATTAAAAACACACTGAAGCCATTCTTCGTAAACCAGTTTCTTAGCAGTGAGCAGGCCCATTTTCATCAGCCAAAGCAAAGAGCACGTTGGCTCTGACAGCCACTATTTATCATCCCAGTAACAAATTAGAACAGAGAAAGGAAACTGCTAAGAAAGGAGGCTTCAACTGGGGAAAAAAAGTTCCAGCCAACCATGGCAAAGATCAGCCTTCCAAGATTACTTCACTCCCACTTCAAATCCTTTTCCCTCTCACCTTTACAAAGCCAAACATGCATCGATAAACAAATCCCAAAGCCTTTACAGCTCTTGTTTCAACTGAGAGGATACACTTCAATCAACAAAAAGTGCTAGAATGTAGGGAGCATATGGCCACAAAGAGCCACCCTGCTCATCCCAGGCAGCCAGTTCCAAAACTGCCCTTTCATCCCATCCCCAAATTAATCCATAATATCTCTGTGAAAAGACCAATTCAAGGATGAGTCCCAAACGCTGCAAAGTGCTGTCATCAATCCAGAACAATATATGCTCCCCACGTAACAGCTGATCCCCACCAGTGTCAACAGGTTTACAGAGATCAGAGTGAACATATGGTCGTTAAGTAGGAAATACTTATTTATTTGGTGCTTGAATGTCACATTCTTCAATGAAGGAGAAAATAAGACTGCCTTCTAAGCCTTCACCATTC
Source organism: Phasianus colchicus (assembly GCF_987193195.1). Lineage (NCBI taxonomy): Eukaryota > Metazoa > Chordata > Aves > Galliformes > Phasianidae > Phasianus > Phasianus colchicus. The sequence goes on from NC_143463.1 coordinate 2,199,090, forward strand.
ATCCTTCTCTTCTTATCCATGAGTTTTAACTTCTACTACATCCCAGCCTTTGCATTTGTCTTTCACCTCTTACATTTCCTTGAGCCCCAAGCACTGGAAATAACCACAGAACTCTTCATATTTGGGACAGTCTCAGCACTGAACACCCAACAAGCCCAATTCTCCTCAGTGGGCAGCTTCTGAATTTCCAGCACCCATACGGACCAAACTTGGCCTCCAAATGGGCAGAGAATACAACATTTGCTGACATAAAGATGGAAAAATCACTGCTAAGCAATAAAAGCAAATTTTAAACGACTTCAGCATAGCTCACATGTCTCAAGCTCAGAGCTGAGCCTGGAAATTGGTCTCTGCTCAAATAAAGCACTGGAAGACTGCAGCTATCACATTCTTCCTCATACAATGCTGACAGAACTCCTTCATTAGTCAATTAAACAACTCAGAGTGAAGAAGAATTTCTCCACAATACACACACCTTTGCTGTGTTTTTGATGAGCATTTCACAACTAACAGTTTTTCTACTTATTTCTCGTGCTTCTGAAGACTGAAATGCCAAAAGCCAACCACCTTCTCCCAAATTAAGTACTACTTCCATTGTTTCCACCAAGGACAGAGGCTTCTATTTCCCTTACGTATAAAAGCCATCACATCCCTGATGCTACAAAGAACAACTATGAGGTGATGTGTTAACAGGAGCAATGAGAAGTGATGATTTGGGTGCAAAACCAAGTTATGCTCAAATAAGCTGCCAGTCCTGTGTTCAGTAAGGAGCATACAAGGAATGGAGAGAAAGAAAGCATACAGATGGAGACAATGCAAACAAGGGCACCTACAAAGAGATACAGGAGAGGCAGAAATGAGAGAGGAGGATCTGAGAAGTGAAAGAAAGCCACAGGAGACAGGCATGAGAACAGACTGGGTGAAGAAAAGAAGAGAAAAAAAAGGCAGAACAAAACATCTCACCCGTAGCAATGGGTACAAGCAATTAGCATAGGGAAGCTCAGATGTTTTGGTCAGGAATGTAAAGGCAGATTTTGAACCTAAACTGAGCCAAAGTCAAACACAGAGAGGCAAAGAGTTTCCTGATTGCCAACCAAAACCTCAGAGATGCCAACAGAAGTCAAACTGCTTCTAGCTTTCCAGGTAGGCGCATTTTTTGGTGTTCTTTTTTGTTTGCTTTTCGGTTTTGTGCATTCAAGTCAGTTTTCAGTGCTTAGCAAAAGAGCTGTCCTACCAACAGCTTTCATCCCCTATCCTTGAACTGCCCAGTCCTTGAGGCCTACCCCACCCACCCAAAACCAAGCTGTAAGCAAGGAATTCTTGTCCCAGTTCCTCAATCTCATTATTTGGTATATTACTAACTCGGACTGAAAGTAAGGCAAATCAATGTGGCAAGTGAAAAAAAAAACACCCTAAAATGCTGATGATTCAAAACTGACACCACCAGGAGAACAGTGTGCTCAGTTAGGGTAAGAAGGGAACAACAGCCACGTTTGTGGGAGGTACAGTGGAAAAGATGCTGAAGCTAAATAGAATTAGGTCATAATAAATGGTCCTCTGCACAGCCAACCTGGGGTCATGTGCTTAGTGTTGAAGGGGTGGGGGGGAGAGCACACATTACTGTGAGGTAGCTTCAAGCTTTAACATTTCATTTATCTAAGTTCCCTCCCAGGAATAATAAGCAGAACATTTTCCCTCCCTCTCCCTCCCCCCCCCCCTCTTTTTTTTTGAAGTAGTAATCAAAACCAGAAAGATTCTGTATCCCTGCTTAACAAAACAATTCAACTGAAACTGAGTTAATACAAATGCAAGTGTCCAAATCTCTGTTTTCTTAACCTTCTTCAAGTCGTGTAGCATGTGACCTCTGTGGTAAGACTTAAAGCAAGTAATAAATCCCAAATTTTAACACTCATTTGTTGGCAGCGCATCTTAAGATTTAAACCGTTTTGTGTTTTCTTTTTTGGAAGAGCACTGGATCAAAATGACAGCATTTTTAACACAGCTTTAAATACCTGCTCCACAAATGCAAGTCTTTGACTCAGGCCCACGTAAATTTTATACCTATACGGCTATTAAAATAAACCTGCAAAAAATTAATTAATTTTTAAATATACTGCCAGCCAACACAGCAATTCCAAATGTTTAAGAGTTATTGCTTTACACTGATTTACTTACACATTTGCAAAACCTATTTTAAATGGGTTTAATGTTATCCATAGTAGAGAAGGCTGCCACAAGTGGCACAATATCTGTGCAGAATCTCCAGGGCCATCAGGCTGTCCTGATATCACCTTTCTATACAATCCCATTTCTGCCAAAAGCTTTCTTTTGAAGTCTGGCAGGAGGTTCCAACTCCCAGTTAAATTCTATTTATTAGTGTAATAAAAAACACACACATAAAACAGTCACATAATTTAGAGTCTTTCTGTCAGGCAGTTTCAGTCTCTGGCACAGCTCAAAACAATTACAAGACCAGAAATCAGATTCTACCTTATTTCTGAAGTACACTTCAATGGGCATAATGAAGCCTGCGTAGCCAGACTCCTCCACTTTGTACGGGGGCTCCTTGCACACTGAAAAGAGAATACACAAACATTAACTTGGAATACAATGCCTCTTAATCTGAGCCAAAAACAAGTTGTAAGATGAGAAATGTGCCTCTGACAACTGATGGCTTCGTTACAACAGTGATCTTTGTGGAGAAAAAAACACCACCCCAATGAGATGGTGCCCATGGGCTCAGTGAAGAGCATGAAAATCTGTGATTAGCTCCCCCCATAGAAAGGAAATATAAAACACACTGTGCCAGAGACTCAGTAAGGCTCTTCCCCCCCTCCTCTTTGCCGTGATACAATTACATCCCTGTGCTGCTCCCATTAGAGCCATCGTGAAAAAAGTGCAATGCTTCAAAAGGTGGGAATCTGAACAGTACAGAACAGAAAATTTACTGTGATGCCAACGTTTATTCCTCAAGACAGGATAATGTGCAACCAGGATTGTTGGTTCTTCCCTTTGGAGTGCTCTCCTGCAATGCTTAATCTTCATAATTACGTAATAGCCACACTATGAGCTGCCTCATCCAAGCCCTGTAACAAACCTGAAGGGCACACAAACACTGCTGTGTATTTCACGTGTGGAAACGGAGGGAGGTGAAACAGTTTGCTGCTGCCTGCTGCAGGAATACAGATTGCAAAAGTTAATCACTTTAAGAAATTAATCTACGTGCTTCCTGCTCCTCGTTCCGCTACCTGTTGTGTTTTCATGTTACTAAATCCTTCCTATCACCTACTGCTGTATTTCTGCTTAGTGAGAGGCAGCTCAAAGGCTTCTATGATCACTTGGCCACGGCACAGCTATACATAGCAACTGCCAGCAGAAACATGAGACCGACACAGAAATTCTCCCTCTCAAGAACCGGATGCACTTGCACACAATTCATGCACTACAATACATGTAAATCAAATCAATAAAGTAATTAGGGGAGTTTGGTGCAAGTCTTCTGACTTTCCCTAAAGAACTGCAAGTAGTATGATTAGGAAACAGTACCTCAAACCTAAAAAGCACAGCAATTTTCTTGTAGCATAGATACATTATTCCCAGCTCTAAGAACCATCATAAAGGTACCAGTAAGCAGTACTGAAAATTCAACTGCAGGGAAAAAAGAACCTATCTAAAAATACTCAACATCCCCAGAGCCACTTGAATTTTTGCATAGAAACCTTGTGGAAAAAAAGCACAAAATCCAAACACAGTGTCAGCATGGAATCAGGAATCTTAAGATGATTTGCCAAGCAGCCTTTGTTCCTTTTCCACCCTATCCTAAGAAATTAAACTTGACACAGAAGCAATCTGCCCACAGCACAAGCCCACCCTCACCACTAGATTTTGCTTCAAGTAAGGGAGAGCCAACAGAAGAAACCTCCAATCTACGTAAGCAAGCTTAAGAAAGCACTTAAAATCTAAGAGAAAAGAAAAACTCTCTTTAAAGGTAGATGACACGGCAACCCACTGAGCAAAGACAATGTGCTATCCCAGTACAGTTGTTTGTAATAATGTAATTACACTGGATGACAAGAATTGTAGCACAGCAGATTGTAATTTCTGTTCTACAAATTAGCTCCCAGCTCAGTATTGCACTGCCTTATCATACATCAGTTTTACTACGTCAGTTTGAAGGAGATATTATTAACATCCACACTAAATTCACATCCCTGGGAGCTGAAAACCTCGGAGTTGCTTTCTGTTGTAGACTCTCACAAATAAATGGTGCAGGAGGCAGCCCCAACACATCCTGCATGACCAGCAGTCTTCCAAAAAAGTATCTCAGAGAATGTGCATTACAAAGTAATTTATAGCAGTACTGCTAAGCAGTCAGCACTCCTGGTAACACTACATAATAACAGCATGCAGTTACACAATCTCAAATAGATCTAAGGCCCGGCTGCTGCCAAGAAGGGCAATTCCTGCTCCTCCACCACGCATTCCAGCTGCCCCACGACAATAAGGTTCATGTTGCTGTACACTCAGAGCAAAGAACTGATCCAGCAGAAAATAGCACTGCAATTTTTGTAGTGTTATTTTGTTGTGTAGCTTCCCAACCTTGCTGACTGCACCAGAGCTTACAGAAAATACATTACTGAATATCCTGAGCTGGAAAGGATCCACAGGTAAATCCAACCCCTGGCTCCACACAGGACCAACCCCAATCCATCCTCTATGACCGACACAGTGCTGCCCAAACACTACCCAGGCTCTGGCAGCTTGGGGCCATTCCCACTGCCCCTGGGCAGCCTGTTCCACCCCCACCATCCTCTGGTGCAGAACCTTTCCCTAACCCCCACCTGAACCCCCTTCCACCCAACACAGCTCCATGCTGTACCCTCATGCCCTGTTGCTGTCACAGAGATCAGTGCTTCCCTTCCACTCAGTGCTCTGGGCTGAACAAACCAAGGGACCAGCACAGAAGTCTCCCTGCTGCAGCACATACCCCAGTCCCCTATCTGAGGGCCTCTCACCCATCACACACTTCCAGCTTTTGTTGGCTGATATCAACAAACCAAACCCGCCTTTCCCATTCGGTAACACGAATCACCTTCTGCTGTCACATACTGCTGCCTGGGAGGAGAAAGCACCTCACCTCCAAACCTTCCATCAGAAGAAAGGTCTCATTCTTTCTCCCTCACCTTCCTCAATCAAAGATGGTTACGGTGAAGTTAAGACTCAAGTGCAAGGAAGGCATATTTTGTTCCTCCTCATGAGGACATTTTACAGAAACATGACAGTACAAGACAGTCTACACTGCACAGTGCTATTTCACACAGAAGACCTAAAAACCCATCTTCAAAACGTGACTCACCTCGCTTGGGTTTCGGGAAGCTCTCATGCAGCCTGAAGACCACCTTCTCCACGAAGTGCTGGATGTCACACTGCTCCGGGCCGCGCACAAACACCATCCAGTCGTGGGTGAACCCCTCAGTTGTGGGCTTCTTCCGCAGCTGGGCTCGGTGCCCCAGCTCCAATTTGACTTGAACTGTGCACTGTTTGAGGACAGAGGTCAGAATGTAAGCAAATCACACATCAATGCTGAGCCCCACAGACTGAAGATGCTGCATAACAACTGCACAACAGCCTCCACAGAGATTAGTTCTCGTTCTGAGAACTACAGTATTGTTATCAACCAGAAAAGGTTTTATAAAAATAGCTCCAAGCATCTCTTCATACCTATTTTTTTTCCTAATATTAGCATTGTAGAGAAAAGGGTTTTAGAGGAGGGGTAGGTTTATCTGCCTCACTTATCAATTAAAGTGTCAGCAAAGTCCTCATTGCAGAACCTTTATTTCTAGAAAGTCAGGGATAGAAATTGATGTTCACAGCACTAAAAAAATTGAAATGGGAAAAATCAGATCATGAATTGGTGCCTGATGGTATTTTCAAGACTCTGTATTTCACTGGAACACAGCTATGATCCTCCATTATTTTAAATATATTGTATTAACTGACTTTCAAAGACAAAGTCAGCATGTACCATGCCTGCACAATATCCAATATGAAAATGACCTAATTCTGATGTGTAGTCCTGAATTCTAATATTGAATAACAGAGATGTATTCAGTATCACAAAGTAAAAAATAAAAAAAAAAAATTAAAAAATTAAAAATATCTTTAAATATCCTAAAAAAACAGATCTAGATGTTGTAAAGATTCACATCTTCCTGTAGACTTCGTGGTCAGAAGAAAGCAAATGAATTAAAAAGATATAATAGGGAAAAGCCAATATGATTCAAACACAAGTTAAAGGAAGTACATCTTAGGGCATGATTGCTAGAGATGGAATCACACTCAGGGTACCTGACTACTTATTAGGTTAATTTTGTATGTATGTTATCCAAACAGGACCAGCAGCACAGCCATCTCAAATTAACCACTACCAAATTCAACTACTGGAAGTTTCTGAAAAATAAGTGGGCTGCTTTTCAGTCCTTATGCCATTCTTCACCTAAGACTTGAAAATAAATGCACTGCCCTGTCAGCTCTCCATGAGGAAAGGCAACCAAATTTGTCATTACAAGCAAACACAGACCCAACCTGAGGGCATGATGTTAAATGTTGAGCAGCAAAAATGAAAAGCTTCCCAAGCTCTAGACAAATGCTCAGCAAAAGTATTATCCATGTTTTCCTATTGAGGAACTGCAGCAGAAAACAGAACTATGATAAATGCTCATAAACCATTTTGTGTGTCCAACCTAACCTGACATTTTATCAGAAAGTAATTTTCAGAGCATCGTTAATACTTTCTGAAAAAGCCTTTCAGTCACTTCATCTCAGTGTTTTCTTTTTCTTTGTAAAAAGATCACACGGGAAGCCTACAGAGCACTGGGCATCAAAGCTCCATCTCCCAGATCTCAGTTCAGTTCTAATTTCAACTATAAACCTTAACACAGTCTTTCAGGCAATTATCCTCAGTAAAACAGCTTCGGCTGCCATCAATCCAAAGACTCAGAGGCAAACTCACGTAATTAATTGCTTCACCTGCTTTACTAACACATTCCTTCAGATTGCTGTCTTCTGCAAGCTCTCCTGGCAAGCCATTTTCCTCTTTTGTGCTGTAGGGCTTATCTACACTGGCTCCATCTCGCTCCCGCGCTAAAATGATGCTGCATGGCTGTCTGCTCCTCTGTGTCACGTTAAGGAACGAGACGAAGGCAAGGTGCTTCACTCAAACCACGGTTATCTTTCCCACAGTGGATGAGCACTATATGGAGAGGTAGCCTAAAGCCCAGGCCCACTGGGGAGGGTGCCCATAGGCATGCCCTATACCTGGGGCACATCACACTGTTTGGGCATCAACTGATCTACTCTGTTTTACAGCTTCACCTTATCGAATCCATAATTCCCCTTAAAATTCTGTGACTGCTGCCAGTTCCTACCCCCCTCCAGCGCAGTGCAAATGGCTGTCACTCCACACTATTTGCCTTCCTAGCTGAAACGGCTGAGAAATTTTAGCTGAGAAACAGATGGGACTATGTGGAAGAGAACAAAATTAAACATGAAAGAACTGCTTAGCAGAGAGTGAAAGTTGTACTCGCGATACTCCTCACATATCGGTCCAATTAACAACCTCTCTGAATTAAGCCAGAAGTTGAAACACATTTGAAAATAACACCTCCCATAACAAACACCCGAAGTCTCTCTGCTAAAAACAGAGCATTTCTTTTTCTTTTTCCCCCACAACCATGTCTCTCGACAAAGGGAAAGCAGGATCCCATTCAAACGATTTGTAATAATACAAAACGAGTCTGCTTTTCAACTTAATAAACGCTCTGTAGCGCGCTCTGGTATTTGTTTGATGCGCTAATTGCCTGAAAGCCATGACCAGGCTCCATCCGGCCTCCTCGGAGTTATTATCCGCAGCATAGCGGGCCCTACCTCGGGCCGGGCCGACCTGGCTGCAGCCTCGCACACAAAAGGCCTTTGCAGGGCGCCCAGGTGAACTTCCAGCCCCCGCTCCTCCTGATGAGGCCCTGCAGAGCTACCGGGACGGCGGGAACCCCCCTCCCAAATGCCTTCACGGCAGTGGGAAGGGGTGGGGGGAGCAGGGCCGGCACCACCCCCCCAATGAGCCCGGGCAGGAATGTGCGGGAAGCGCGGCTGCCACCCCCTGCCGAGGGCGAGGCTGCGGCGCGGCCGCCCAGGAAGGGGAGAGGGCTCGCTCCCCCCCACCCACAAAAGACGATGGAGGGGAAATGGGGGAGCTACCCCAGCCGGGGGAGGGGGGGATCTCAATCCCTCCTCATTAAAGGGGCCCCGCCCCCCTATTCTATTGGGGGGGGGTCATGCTATGGGGGGGTTATGCGGGGTGGCGGCACTGAGGACGGCGTGGGGTCCCGCTCCCCTCACCTGATTGTCCATGGCTGAGCGCAGCGCCGCGGGCCCTGCTCACTCGCTCGCTCGCTGCCGCCGCGGCGATTCTGCTGGACGGTCGACGGGGGGGGGGGGTCCTCTTTTTCCGCCCCCACTTTCTCCCCCGCCTTACAAGCGAAGCCGCTCTCCGCTCCGTTTCCCCCCACCCCCCTCCCCGACTGCTGCCGCCTCGGCCGCCGCCGCCGCTGCCTGCACGGTCGCGGCCCCTCACGGCCCCGCCGCCGCCGCTCGCCTCATTGTGTGTCACTCACAGGCAGCAGCCCCGCCACCCCCCGACGCCCGCCCCACGGAACCGGAAACCGACGCCACCAGAGAGGCACTCGCTCTCCACCAATAGCAGCTCCGTTTCATGCCGGGAGGCGGGGCTTCCGCCTTAACTCCGCCGGTATTCCCCGCCTCCGCATAACGGGCGGCTGTTCTGTCCAACGGAAGGCGGGCGGTACGCCGAGTGGGCGGGGAAAGGGGCGGAGCCTGTGGTGGGTCAAGCGGGGAGTGGTGGGCGGGACGAGAAGTGGGCGGGGCTTCACCGCCTCCCGTGCCCCCTTCCCTCCCCTCCCCCTCTTATCAGTGGGCGCGGTGCTGCGCTGAAGCGCGCTCCGGTCTTGCGGCGTGGTCGGGCCCGCGCCCCGTTCAAGCCCCTCGCAGTCACCCAGTATCGCGCAGCCCGGCACCGGGACCAGAGCTTGGGGTTCGTTGCGCGCTGCTCCTTTCTCTCCCTCGGCCTACGCTTTCCCGCCGCCATCGGTGGCTGCGAACTTCACCCGTTCGTTAATTTAATACACAAATGAGCTGAGAACAAGGGAAACCACAGTTCCCAGTGCAGCGGATGCCGCTGTTCGGAATGGCTGGGCAGGGCTCAGCCGTGGCTGGGAGGAAGCGGCACTATGCTCCTTCAGCCTCCCTCTTTTTTCTTCCTTTTTCCTCCATCTCCATTATTTTTCCCAACGTCACCTTCACTCTCCCATGTTCTCCCTCAGTCTCCATCATTTTTTCCTCACTGCTCTTCAGTTTCTGTCTTTGTCACCCTTCATGCTCTCATATTCAACTTCAATCCCCCCTTTTCCCTTGATTTTCCTCCATCTCCATTTTTCCCCTCGTGTGCCTTCATTTTCCCTCTTCCTTGCTCATTTCCATTGCTCTCCCTTGTTTTCCTTTTCTCTCATTTCTTCTCAATTGCCACATTTCCCTCACCTTTCCCCCAGTCTTCCTAATTTAACCATCTCATTTTCTCCACTGTACCCCTTTTACTTCAGTTTCCCTTTTTCTTACCTTGCCAGCCCTCATTTCCTTTCATTTTCTCTTCACAAACCTTCACTTATCCTCGTTCTTATTTCTCCCTGTTTTCTTCCCCTTTCTCTCTCCTGTATACCCTCATTGTTCCCAATTTTCCCTCACTCTCTTTTCTCTGGTTCTCCCTCATTTTCCCTCTTTATCCACAATTTTCCCTTTATCTTCTCGATTCCCCCCCCCCCTTCAATGTTCCTAATTTTTCTGCCTTCTCCCTCATTTTCCCTTGTTCTTCCACTTCTCCCCTCAATACCCCAATTTTCCTTATTTTACACCCCTTCTCCCTCATTTTCGTTCAGGTTTCTCTCGTTCTCCCTCAGTGTCCCTTATTTTTCCCTCAGGCTCTCTTTTTCCTCATACACCATTGGTTTTCCTCGTTATCACCCCATTTTCCCTCATTTTCTCTTGGCTTCCTCTGTTTCTTTCATTTCACCTCAATATCCCTTATTTTTCTCTCACATTCCCCTTCTCAAATCATTTCCCCCTCAGTGTCCCTCCTGCATTCCCCCCACCTTCCCTTTTTCCCTCATTTTTCCTCCAAACTCCCTCATTTTCCCCTCACACACCTTCACTTTACCTCTTTCTCCCTCAGTTTCTCCTTGGTTTCTTTCATCTTTTTTTTGTCCTTGTCCTCCCTCATTTTCCCTCAATGCCCCTCATTTTTCTCCACTTTCTCCCTCATTTCCCCCCCCACACCTTCTCTTTCTTTCTCCATTTTCCCCTCACACGCCTTCTTATTCTTTCTCTCCTTTTCCCCACAGTTTCTCTATTTCTCCTGTCTTCCATTTTCCCTGTTTCCTATTTTCCTCCAGCGTCCCCCCATTCTTCCCCTCAGTTTCTCTCATTCTCCCCCAACGTCCCCCCTTTCTCCTTCATTTTCCCTCACACACCTTATCCTTCTTTCCCCCCATCTTCTCTCATTTTCTCAACATCCTCCCAATTTTCCTCTCACACTCCTCCTCTTTCTCCCCCATTTTCCCCTCAGTATCTCCTATTTTCCTTCAACATCTCCCTTTCTCCCCTATTTTCCCTTCACACCTTATCCTTCTCTTTCTCCCAATTTCCCCTTCAATTTTTCTTATTTTCCCTCAACATCTCCCTCCTTTCTCCCCCATTTCTCCCTCAGTTTCTCTCATTTTCCCTCAGCGTTTCCCTTTCCCCATTTTCCCCTCACACACTTTGTTCTTTCCCCCATTTTCCTCTCAGTTTCTATTTCCCCTCTTCCATTTTCCCTTCAGTGTCCCATTTTCCCTCAACCTCTCCCCTCTTTCTCCCACATTTTCCCTCAGTTTCTCTATTTTCCCTCAGAATCCTCCATCTTCCCTCAATTTCTCTCATTTTCCCCTCATCCCTCTCCTTTCTCCCCCATTTTCCCCTCAGTTTCTCTATTTCCCCTCAGTCTCTTCCATTTTCCCCTCAGTGTCTCATTTTCCTTCAGCCTCTCCCTGTTTCTCCCCCATTTTCCCCTCAGTTTCTCAATTTTCCCTCAGAATCCTCCATCTTCCCCTCAATTTCTCTTTTTCCCTGTGTCCCTCTCCCTTCTCCCTCATTTTCCCTCAGTTTCTCTATTTCCCCTCTTCCATTTTCCCCTCAGTGTCTCATTTTCCCTCAGCCTCTCTCCTTTCTCCCCCATTTTCCCTCAGTTTCTCTATTTTCCCTCAAAAATCCTCCATCTTCCTCTCCATTTCTCTCATTTTCCTCGTGTCCCTCACCTTTCTCCCCCATTTTCCCCTCAGTTTCTCTATTTCCCCTCAGTCTCTTCCATTTCCCCCTCAGTGTCTCATTTTCCCTCAGCCTCTCCCCTTTTTCTCCCCCCCATTTTCCCCTCGCACACCTTCTCCTTCTTTCTCACCCGTTTTCCCTCAGCCTCTCCCCTTTTCCTCCCCCATTTCTCCTCACACACCTCCCCTTTCCCTCAGCACCCCTCTCTCCCACCTCCACCCGCCTCCCTCCGCTTCCCCTCACACACCTTCATTCCCCCCCCATTTCCCCTCCCGCCCTTCCCGGCGCGCACAGCACCGCGATGGAGACCGCGGGGCGGCTATTGGGGAGCGGTGCCCGCGCAGCGCCCGTCGGCGACGAACAATATCCCGTGTTCCGTCTGCAGCGCGGGGCATTTGCAATGCAAATAGTGCGAGGGATTCCTTCAGAGAACAGCGGTGAGCAGCTGGGTGCGAGCCTGCAGGTCACCGTCCCGCCTTCGGGCACCGCGAGCACCGCTGCTGGCACCCAGCGTAGCATTTGCATCTGAAAAGTGGGTTTTGTTTACACCTCCAAACGACGAGTTATTCCCCTCCTTGTTCCGAGCTTTAAATTAACCTCCAAATGCGATTGGTGACTGCTTCTGAGGAAGTTTTCCTCTTCGAAACCAGGCAGGCGTTTGCTTGGTGCGGGTTTTTGGTTGGGATAGTTTGCCCGTCGTTGTGAGAGAGCAGAAAAATGCGTGTGAGCCCGCAGCTCGGTGCGTGCCGCTCACCCATAGCCACAGGCGGGGATTAATGGGCTCCCAAATCGTTCCAAAGAGCCACTTCACCTCATCAGCTTTGATAGGAGATATTAGTAAAGCAAAATGCTTCATCGCTTCAGTTCACAGCGACAAAACAAAGAGCTCCGTTTGATTCTTGCTTTTTAAGTGCCCGCTGCTAATTTTCTGTGTTCTGCCTGATGCAGGCCCAAAGGACATCTCCTCGGACAGTCTCTTTTCTTCCCTGTTCAGACCGGGCCTCTTTCTTGTGAATTCCCATTGATATCTTTAATTGTGGACCTTATTCCCGTGCTCATGACTCTGAGGGTTCAATCTTTTATTTTCCAACTCGTGGTGCCATTCATTCTCAGCCTTTGCTGGTTACAAGCCCCCAGGTCTAAATCTTTCCTGGAAATCACAGAATCGTTTAAGTTGGAAGGAAAGGACCCTTACAGCTCATCTAGTCCACCTCCCTGCAATGAACAGGGACAATCCTCCATCTTCCCACAGTGGATTATTTGATCCCACGCTCCCTCGTTTGAATGGTCCTAGTGTAGGAGATGTTATTTAAGAGATGCAAACCCCTGAACTTTTCCTGCCAAATAGTTACAGCCTGTGAAACTTCATTAGAATTTGATTTTTATTTCAATTCCTACATTTTAATTGATCATTTAATTGATAATTTAATTGACAATTTAATTGATAATTTTAATTGATTTGTGTGCCTTTATTTTTCCCAGCTTGTTGCCACTCACTTCCAGTGCAGGATGCAGACTGCCCTCCCACTCCAGCTCAGGACACTGCAATTCCCCATCTATGCTGACATCTCAACTCACTGCTCCAGCTTTCAAGGTGCTCTGTGACCAGGGATGGGATTCGAGTGTGAACTTGGCCACTTCTGAGTTAGGTATGGGAAAACTCAGCTTCCACTCTGATAGGCAGCCCAACGTCTATCATGTACTTCAACAAAACTGGACTACACTGAAGGAATTGGGCAGTTAAAAAGCAGCCAAAGGTAGAAGATTTGCCAGGCTCTGTAGGAGGGTGTTGGGATTTTAGATGTCTGGTAGTGCTGGGGAAGGTGTAGCCAGGAGCCACGCAGGCTTCCTCCAAACTTCTCATTTTGCAGGGACATCTCAAGCTAACGAGCTGTCAGCTGTGTGCCTTCGCACCCAAGGCAGCCGTGGGCTGAGCTCCTGTTTCTTTATATCTATTCCAGCAACTTCTGAGTTTTGCAATAAGTGCCTGCAAATCCAATTAGCTACTTTCTTTGTGGCACTGTAGTCTGGCAAAGATCTGCTGTGTTGCTGCCATCTACAGTAGGGCCAGTGCCAATGGATAAGAAACAGATCTGATTTGCATATTCAAATATGCAAATGGACAATGACAGCTCTCCCTAATTTCTGTTTGGGCTTTTTATTGCAAAAGCGTTGCTTCTGAGATCCTAGTCTTGTGCTCAGAGGTGTGTGTTTCATCCTGCTTGGCCCTCGCTGTGCCAAGGGGTGGTTCTGTCCCACGAGAGCCAGGGATGCTGGAAAATGAAGTGGAAAAAATACTTTGTATTGCACCTGTTGGCCAAGTAAACACAGGAGACACCCAGACTGCTTACTTGCCAGGATCCAAGCAACATCTCTCATTTTGCAATGAGAGTAGTTTCCTGTGGGCTTAGCACCACTCTTTGAGTTGGCTGGCTCACACCTCTGCCATAAAGCCCTATGATTGATTGATATGTATGGATGTATTATGTTTGTGTTACTACAATGTTCTGTAAGTCTTGCTCTTCCTATTCTTGGAGAAACAAGCTTGCTTCACTGTTGATTGCCATTCACCATTATTTTCTCATTACTGTTTTAGTTACATCTTCCCTTTTTCTGCTCTGAACCGAAGACCACAAGTTCTGTGGTCAGTCTGTACTTTGAGTGGCTTGGAGAGCTGCCAGCACTTAGAGTCAAACAGCTTAGAAAAATAGTGATGTTGTAATGGTTCTATGGACTTAAAGACACTGAGCTTGCATTTGAGCAGAGTTTCTCTGAGAAAACCCACTCTTCAATTCGTATCTGCATGCAATACTACTGAGTGGAAAGACCTTTAGGTTCTTCTCTGGACCTCTGTAAGTCACTTACCAGCTGCACAGTGATCACAGTGGTCCTTGTCTAATTTTGTGTAGCAATGTTTGATGAGCCAAATACTCTGTGGAGTTTCTGGGATGTATATAACTACAATCAAAACAGAGAACTAATGATATTTGAGGTAGTAAGGGTTGGTATTTACCATGGGTTCACCAACAATAGTGCTATATCCTTACTTACAGTCTCAGAAGAAGTCCTGAATCTTAAGTCAGGAGAAGATTTGGTATTCAGGACATGCATTTAACACCAGGATAATGCAGCAAAAGTCCAAATTGTTAATGGCCAAAACCTCTGATTGCCAGAACAATGTTCCTAGCCACAACTAGCTGCATCTGGGGAAAAAATTACAGGCAGCTTGGAAATTCTTTAGTTCCCTTATTAATGAAGGACTTAGTAAAAAGAAAAAAAGCCACCAAAACCACTGTAATACAATTGAGTTTAACTAAGTTCTTTCGTGCCTGAGGAAAATCTAAATTATAGCTTACTATAGGTTCTGAAAAATGCAGAAGTCTTTTAATGGGCAATAACCCTCTGAAACAGAAGGAAGAGGGAAAATTTTCTCAGTAAGCAGGAACACAATGAGAATTTATTTGATGCTTTCTGTGTAGTTAGTGCTGGTGAAAAGAGCCAGATGAATAGTCACAAATACGTCATGTCCTTTGCAGATGCAACATGGGCAGCACAAGCGTCCTCAAACCGCCCCACCAATGTGCTTCAATTCTGAATAAGGAGAACCAGCTTTCTGGGTGAGAAAGGAGTCTGTCTCTATTCAGTCCCTGACCCTTCTGCTCAAGGCTGTTAATGAAGGGGCCTCATTAGCACCAAAGGTGAGGTTGGCATTATAATGTAGCTACTGGCCTGCCACAGGCTGAGCTGAAACCTATCAATTCGTTCTGTCAGATGACGATACCTTTCGTTAGCACTCTGCAGACACAGGTCAGGTTTGGCCAAATGATGTAAGAGGCTGTGTCATGCCAATCTCACCAGCTGGCTGGACCTGCCATGAAGAGCATTTCACAGCCTGGATTCGTCCAGCACTGAATACGAGCTGCTGGCAGAAGCTCAGGCTGGAGAAGACAAATCTAAGCACCTTAAGGAGCAAACACAGTCATGGTTCAGTAGAAGGGAAGGAGATTCAGTGTGTCTGCTTTGCCTGTGCCTTGTTTTGGTTGATGCCAAAGTCATTGAGGGATGCTCATCTGTGTGCTCAGAGAGAGGCCACCTTCTGACAGGGAACTGTGACCCTGGACAGGATAACCTTTAGAGCATTAAATAATACAAGATGGGGAGTGAAGTAGCTTGAAAAAAAGGACATGGCAGGATGAGATCAGCAGCAGAATCTGACCGGCATCAAAAAGCCTGTTCTGAATCATTTCCTGGATTGAAAAGAGTGTCCAAAAAAGGAGCAGGACTTATTATTTCAGATAAATATATTGTCTGAAATACAGCCTCTCCATAGCCAAGGCATTCTCAGTGTCTCGAGTTTCCCAGGCCTAACTTGCAACAATCCTGTGGCCACACACTCATGCATGCCTTGTTTCTGAGCATCCCGAGCTCTGGCTCACAGTGTGGTGCCTTTTCCTCTTGGGGACTGGTGTTTCTGCTATTTCCAGCCCTAATCACTCAGCCTGCTGGTTTACAGAGCAACAGGCCCTTTCCAACAAAAGCAGGTACCTAGCCTATAGTTTGATCCTTACTATAATGAAAGCAGGTTGTGAGACATCCCAGAGCAGCATTTCAGAACATGTAACACTCAAATTAATGTGAATTTCTGGTTTTTGTGGCTCCTCAGTCAGCTGCTACAGTGAGAGTTTCCACCAAAACCAGGCTGTTTTACTGAAATGAGCTTCTTTGTGGCTTCCACCTGTCTACACAGCAAACGGAGGTGGGGTTGCCACATATGTTAGTCTATGCAAACCAGCTCTAATCTAACTAGCTCAGGTATGATAGCAGGTGAGATAATCCCCCACACTGCAGTGCAGGCTATGCAAACGTTCCTGTGACTCAGGGAATTTGGCTGGCAGTACCATGCTGAAATTTCTATCACTGAAACTTAATCATTATCACTGATATCACTACCTGTGAGACAATAGTGCACCTGATTGCTGCAAAGTCATATCTTGGCACTCCTGTAATGCCTTGGAGCTTGACTTTGTTCCACTGTGGCCTTGCCAGCATAGTTTCAAGGGAGTCAGGATGGGATCTAAAACAACACACACATGCAACAAATACTGTTTCAGCCAACGCAGTGTGAACTGAAGACTCTCTGCAGTTAGACAGTGGAGGCTGAGCTGTAAGAAATTCTGTCCCTTTGTTACTCAGGCATCAGTGCTAGGCATTGTAATACATGCCCGTGAGTTTATTCATTACATACATTTTATATGCCACCAATATTTTGGATTAATGAAGAATACAATCAATTTGACACATTTCATGCAGTTTTGCAATGCATTATGTAAACACTGCAGATGCAGGCTGTTTTCTCCCACTGCCTGCGGATTTTTATATGCTATGAAATCTATTTTAAATATATGCATGAAATGTGTCACGAAACATCTGACATATGTGGAAAACATATTACTGTACCGTATGGGCAGTGTAGAAGGTCACTGATGAACAGCTTGAAAACAGCAATCATTTGCATATAGATATATAGCTGTTTATATTGTGATCCCATCATAGGGGAATGGGGTCCCGGGTCTGTGTGGGTCACTGGCAATGGCAGCATTGTTGGACTTGTGATGCATAATGTGATGGAAACAAATAGAAGTAGCTAGGATGCTTGCTGCCTGGACATTTTCATCAGTTCCTCATAAGAGAGCAGTAGATAAAGTCCTGTGGAAGATAAGGGAGAGCAGAGTCATGTTTTTAGTGACACTTCATCATAGTTTGATCATTAAAAGTTGCCCTTGTTCAAGGCACTTCTCTGTGCCGAGTGTCACAGAGCAGATCCTGTTCTCTCTTTCAAGTATCCACTCCAGGTTGGACTGAATAGAGTTAGTATGCATTAGGGATGGTACAGACGGGGTCAAGCCCTGCCTTTAATCTCTGTGTATGTCTTTCTGTCAAGATGATTCATGTTTTTCAGTGTTACACCACTAGATCTTTAAGTCAGATAGGATGAATGGTGATGAAGAACAAATTTAACTTGTTGCCGTTTTTGCTCCATTTCACAGATTTGGTTTTAATTTCACTTGGCAGTGCTCTGGTGGATGTTAGTGCTTGGCAGTAAACAATAAAATCCCACATATATCAGTTTTTGTGTTTTCAAGTTGCAGTTGTTCATCGATTAATTTTTAGAATGGTCCCAAAAAGCACTTAGAGAAATATTGCAGTTTGCACTTTATTGGCATTACACAGCACTATTTCTGGCTGCTACTCAACAAAATGAATCCTTAAGTGTAAGCGAGTGCCATTGATAGCAATGGAAATATTCATATGCTTAAAATTAAACATATGCTTATGCATTTCAGTGAACTGAGACACCTGGTCTCTCGTGGAATGTCTGTCTAAATCGATGCAGCTCATGAATTGGGACCCAAGGACTGAATGCTCATAGAAAGTGAATGGGAAAACATGGAGGACAGAACTAAGTGAGACCACGAGCTTCAGTGTGAAGGCAGGGAAAAGCGAATCCTTTCATCTTAGGTATTTTTATAGCAGCCATTACTACAGAATTGAAGTTATGTGAACCACTTTATCAGAGAAATGTGAACTGCTTGTGTTTCTTCTGAAAACAGCAGTGAAAATGTGTTGCTAAGTGGAAGCAAAGCACGAGGCTTTATAGAAACAGCTGAAAACATTATTTGATCTTTTAATATCATTTTTGCCAACTGGTTTATTTGGCCATGTAACAGCCGTGCTTCATGTTATTGAAGTACAGCTTTTACTCACAACTCCCCTGTGCTCACTGGTCAAATCTGGCCCTGATAATGTGTGCAGCCACCGTGTGAAATAACACAGAGAGACACTGGCAGGGCACCTCAAGACTGTGACTGCTGCAGGACTGTATTCATTGAACCAGGACTTTCAGCTAAACAGGATCTGATCCCTTTTATCTGTCCAGAACAACCTTTAGAATGTGGAGATCCTGGCATTTGATTATGACTCGACAGTTAATTTTGTATAAAAAGTGGATAGCAAGGATGTAA
Organism: Phasianus colchicus; assembly: GCF_987193195.1. NCBI lineage: Eukaryota > Metazoa > Chordata > Aves > Galliformes > Phasianidae > Phasianus > Phasianus colchicus. Next base: position 2,217,542 of record NC_143463.1, read on the forward strand.
GTAAAACGGGGAAAGAAAATAAATAACTTTTTTTGCTAGCAGTTCTGATGGGGATGTAACAGAGCTGCCAACCTCTGAGCTGGAAATCTTGAGTCAAACCTCAGAAGCAGTGCTTAGAGTTGTAAGGACAAGAATTTAGAAGTAATATTTCCTGGAGCCTCTCTTTTTCCTTCCCGAGTTTCTCAGCTCTTTGCATTTACGCTTTCCAACTTTTGACTTTGAAGACTAAAACTGAGAAAAGTTTAACCTGAATTAACATCGTTTTAACACAACTCCAGAAGAGGGTTTTTTAATCACAAAGATAACCAGGCTTCACTAAAATCCCAGCTCCTATTACATACTTTCTGTGTAACAAAACTACCATCTTCCTTTCTTTTTGAGACAGATACAAATAAAGGTCTTTTGCAAGCAGCTCCAGTGAAGCAATTTCTTCCCCTGGCATTGCTAAGAGGTTATTATTAATTACTTTTGCATTACTTATGCAGGTCCATGAATGTGTACTGTCCTTTATGGATAAATCCCTCTGCCTTGAAAAGTTTCCAGCTTGCTGGCCACATCCTGCAGTGTAAATCTATAACAGCAGGAGGCAATTTGGTGCAGCAAAACAGGTAAAAATTAATACTTTATCCTGCAGGACTGGTGCCTTATCAACATTACTAGTTCATTTGTGTTGCAATTGTACCAAATAGACTCGACTGATGCTGTTGTTTCACAACCTCTTTTAATCTGGCATCAGTTGAAAGCAGCAGCCTCTCTGTTCTCTTCCTCATTCCTGCTCCATCTCTTGCTTCTTTTCTTGTGGTTTAGGCAGCCACATGGCAAACCAAATCAGGAAAATGATCCGGGTTAAGGCTCATCTGGCAAAAATAAGGGAAGGAAGGGTTTAATTTTGACCATTCCTAGCTCAGATCCTGAGTGTGTGGGCTTGTTGCTCTTCCTGCCCTGCCAAATTCCAGCATTACTCTGCTGAGTGCCTCGGCTGCATGCAGCCAGCATGGCACACACATGGCAAAGGTCCCTTCGCAGGGGAACTGCAGAGCTTCCCAGGGTTTTGGGGCAGAGAAAGGACCACTGTTATCTTTGTACCCCTGCATTGTGCTGGTGGTTCCTTCTGGTCCCTGTTTTGCTTGCAGCAGAAATGCCGCAACTCATTTTGATGAGATGCTCGGTGCTGGCTGCACCCTGCATGTGGGACATGTGGCTCCCTGGTGGGAGGGATGGGATGTCCCCAGCAGCCTGGGCACCTTTTGGAGGTGCTTTGGAGAACCCCGCACAGCTTTGGGGTGCAGCACCGCAGTCACATCGCAGTGTCAGGTCTGCTTGGCTCTCTCAGACTGTGGCCCCACTCGGCGCAGGGGGCCCTGCCTCAGGCACTGCACTCTTTTTAAAGCTGCTTTGTGGGTTTCTTTTCTTTTCTCTCTCTTCTCTCCCCCCCCCCCCCCCCCCTCCTTCTCCCCCCTCAGGTTCCCAGGGCTGGGGATTCAGCTTCTGGCTTCATCCAGAAATCCCTGAGGGTTTGAGATCCCCACGAGGCCTCTCAATGTCTTGATCTGCTTGAATAGGCATTTTTAACGCGGCCCCGGCTGTCATCAGGGCCTGTTACAGTCACTCAACTGCAGCAACATTGTTCTCGAGGCGCCTGGGACACCTCCCTTATTACCATAGAGCACGGGGGATTTTGCTGTGGGATTTCTCATCATCATCTCTCAGACCTGCGGCGGTCCATTCGCCCTCTTCCATATCACAGCCTCCGTCCCTGCGTGGCTCCTAGCATCCCCATCCCAAAAGGCTGCTGGCTCCCGTCCATCTCCCTCGGTCCCCTCCGGAGGTGACGGTGACCCCCTTTTCCTGTGCCAGGCTCCCTGGCAACGCGGCCTTTCTTTGCCAGCGGCCTCCTCCACCCCCTGACGGGGAGCGGGGCCGTGAAAGCCCCTCTGCACTTTTGAACTTGCTGCCGTCGCGCTCAGTGGCTGCACGGGACAGCGGCGGGCGAGGGGCCGGGCCCAGCAGGGACCCGGTGCAATTGCCCAGAAGTTATTAATAGGCTGCAGAAGAATGTGATGGGCTGGGGATAGGGGTGAGGAAGAGGGGGAGAGAAATGAGGAGGGGGAGTGAAACGAGGTGACGGGGAGAGGCAGGAGTGATGGCATGCAGGGAGACAAAGAGGAGGATAGAAGAGACGGGTGAAGGCAGACAAAAGCCTGGCCACTGGTATCCCCATCCTGTGCCATGCGTGGTGGCTGTGCTGGCATGGAGCTGGCCTTGTGCAGTGCTGTGGGGCACGGACCAGGCGTGGGGGTTCGGCCCAGGCGTGATGCAGGTGAAATATTGCCCAGGGTTCATGAGCCAAACTTGCCATCTAGTGGCTCCGGGGACCATTGCAGAGGACCCACAACACAACGGTGGTGGAGCTGTGCGCTGACTTCTTGCTCAGGATGAGCCCCAAAGGGCTTCTGCTGTTTGCTTTACTGACAGCATCCCCAAACCCCTGGGGATCCCTGGAGGGGCATCACCTTGCTGAGGCTGTACTTCAGGGAGACAACTCTAACTGCTCTGCTGGCCTCTTGGTGCCCCCAGAGAATCATAGAATCATTTGGATTGGAAAAGACCTCCAAGATCACACAGTCCAACCCCAACCCATCCCACCATGCCTACTAACCATATCCTCACTGCCACTTGTTCACAGCTCTCAAACACCTCCAAGGACAGTGACCCAACCACTTCCCTGGGCTGTCTGTTCCAATGTCTGACCACTTCTTTTCAGAATAAATTGTTCCTAATAGATAACCTCAACCTCCCCTGGTGCAGTTTAAGGCCATTACCTCTCATCCTACCTGGCTGTGCCAGGCCCCAGGTTCCACATCACTGTGATGCAGCAGGGCTCAGAGCATCCACAGCAGAAGCAGCTTCTTCACTGCTGTGCTATGGAGAGAACCCAGAGAGCATCTCTCACAGCAGTGGCCATTCTCTGGAGCTTCACATCTTCTCTTGCTTTGTCCTTGCAAAGATTCTGACATGTTTATCTCATGTTCCAGCTCTGCCATCAGCCGGCACTTTCAGTGTTCCAGGTGACTCTACAAGTTACACACTGGGAACTGACAGAGCTGAAGAGGGACAAGGGCCACAGGGACTGAGAAGGGGTAGAACAGAACCTCTCTTGGGCTGTCAGCTAGGAGGATTTCTCTCCCCAGGCCATAAAGAGCTTTGGCCACCCTAGGTGGCTGACAGATAATGGGGGATACGGTGCAGTCAGGGGAAAGAATAGAGCAAGTAAGTGTCCATAGCTTTAATGCACAACTCTCCTGAGCAAGACCATATACATAAATAAATAAAATTAATAATAATAATTAGAGCAGCCCCAACAAACCCATCTGTCACCAGCTTGGCTTCTGTCTTTCCAGCTGTGCCCTTGTCAGCGAAAGATGCCACAGCCTGACTAATGCAGAGGACACAGAAGCAGCACTGTCCCCTCCCTTTCTCAGTGAGCATCAGCTGGAGAAGGAGACCTTCATCTCCCCAGCATTGGCCTGGGCAGTCTCCTAGTCTGTGGGCTCCCACCCTCCTTCATGCCCAGCACCACGAGGCCTCAGCTGCTCCCTGCCCCATCCGCCAGCCACGTTGCCCTTGTCCAGGGAGCAGGCACACAGCTGAGGTGCTTCCCGTGCAGATGCACGTGTGTGCATCACACACCCCATGGCTGAAGGATGCAGCTGGCTCTAGCACTGCTTGTGAGGCTCCTCCAAGGCAATGTAAGGCACCACGATGGGCCAGGAGTCGCTGGGCCAATATCCCAGTTTTGGCTTGAATGTTGGCATCTCGTAGGTGACATCAAAGTACATGACCAGTGGGAAGCAGTAGAGGAGGGACACAGCTATCAGCACGTGCCTGTCAAGGAACCAAAAAAGATGTGGGAGAGGAGTAACACTACCAGCCCTCCTGCACCTTGTGACTGTGTGTGGCTGAAGTTGTCACCCTGAGGGCATGGCAATGGCAGGCAAATGTCCCAACCCTGCAGTGTATACAAGATCTATGGGTCCTGCAGGGTTTATGCCTACAGAGAAATCCCAGAAGAGCTCTGAGAGCTGGGTTTGGGGCAATTGGGGTGACACAGGAGACTTAAACCCCGAATCACCCCGTTCACTTTGCCTGGCTTAGCACAGAAGGTCTGGGTGTCTGAATTGGTCATCCCAGTTACTTGTGAGGATGAAAGTGAAAGTGCACATTGTATGGCACTTACAACAATGTTTGGTGAGGGACTGAAATGTCTTCCTAAAGCAAATCACTGTCTTTCAGTTTGGTGTTAAAATAAAGGGCATTGCACTTTGTATGGCTTCCTGGGAGCAGATGTAGTGCCTTGAAAGGAAGCGGCTTACCTGCAGTGGTTTTAGAACAATTTCACATTTGTTGGTGTGGAGGAGGTAAGGGATATTAAGCAGTGATTAGGATGAATCCTTGGGGTGGGGCCAGGATGAGGAGCAGCATCAACAGTGACAGAGCAAAGTGGGAGAGGGGTAGGCACAGATGCAGCTGCTCCCTGTTTGAGTACCACATCCCTCCTGTCCTCCCTCCTCCTCTGTGGCCCTTCAGCTCTGAAACATTTAAGCCAGGCTTCCTCTCTCTCTGCTGGAGACTTACCAGAAGCTGTGGAAATAAGGGAAGTTGATCGCCTGGCAGAGCCAGCAAAGCCACCTGTCACTTAACCAGCTGGTGATGGCCAGCACCCACCACACCACCATGGCTTTGGCCATCCGGTGAACACGTTGGTCATTGCACCTGGAAAACAGTGAGAGGAGAGGGAGAAGGGAGCTGTGTTGGAAGGACGGAAGGAAAGTGAGTTTGAAAAAAGGGCCGGCAGGTTCCTGTCTGCATGTGCTAATGCAACAGGGAAAAACCTGGTGGGTTTCTGCTCGAGTATATTCATCAGACCACAAGAACTGGAGAAGTGTGGCTCTGCAGAAGGAATTTCTGACCTTCAGTGGGTGAAACTGATGCTACAAGATGCTAACACATCTTTGTCTTTCTCCCCAGATCCCAGTGGGTTCCCCTCAACCCCACACTGGTTCCCAAATCCCGCACAAAGGAGAAAGAGCTGCAGAGATGGCAGAGATGAACTTCTCAACCTCCTCCTTACTTTTTCAGCTCGCGCCAGGTCAGGTACAGCAGGTGGAAGGCGATGCAGTTGAGCGCATAGGCATTGATGGATGGTTTGATGAAGGACATCAAGGTGGTGATCACCGTGGTGACACCACCCAACCAGTAGAATTGCTTCCTAAAGGGATGACAGAATTAGGAGTGAGTATCAGTGCCTCCAGTGTTCACAGTGCAGCAGGTAAAGGATGGTGCTGGCTGTTGCTAGTCACCCTCCAGCACCTCCAACCTGTTTGCATATGACTGTCCTCAGGCTCTGCAGAAGTCCTGGCAGGAAAGCCGGGATATATTTTATGTTTCTCAAGAACTGCCCGAGAAATTGCTTTGCTAAATCCCCTGGTCGGTCCAGGACAGAGCCGAGGATGACTCGTGCACTGCCATGGCGATGCCTGAGCCAGGCATGGAGCTGTGCAAAGGGCTGCAGAGCTGCTGTCCCAGCAGCGGGGGCAGGGCCTTCAGCAGCGCGGATTCGGGCTGACTGAGCAACAATAGGGCTCGGAGAGGCCTTTCACATGCAAATCCCTTCCCAAGTCCCTTCCCCTCTCGCTGCCTCCCCCAGCCATGTCTCCACAGTGAACTCCCGGTGACCTCCTCCGTGGCATGGGAGGAGCGGGATGGGAGCGAGCTCTGTTAAGGGCTGTATCAGAGGGCACCAGCAAGCCTGCCAGGACGGGAGCATCCCCTTAACAAAACTCTGCTGAGCTCCTGTTGCTGATCTCAGTCTCTTCATCCATCCTGCTGCAACCAGCCAGCCCTTCTGCAAACACCCTTTGCAACACGGGGTGTTATCTTGGGAAACCCCATCCCCTCTGATAATGGCAGGGGATGCTACCAGAGTTTGACAGCATGGGTAATTCAATGTCAGTGCTCAGGAACATGTAATTTCCTAGTGTGTGTGAAGTGCCCAGGTCCTGCACTGCCCCAGATGGTTCTCTGCTTCCCCTAAAGGCTGGCAGGACTTCCAGTCCCTTCAAAGATGTGCACAAGCTGGAGCAGTCCCCATGTTCCTAACACAGCTATCCCCATCCAATCACGCCAAGAAAAAAAACTTGCCCAAATCTCTTCTTTTTGAGATCCTTCATGCAAAGCTTCTTGTACAGCTTTGTGAAGGCAGGCAGCTCCAGGCAACAGGAGCTCTGGACAGCCCTTTCCAGGGGTTTTGTGCCCCCTGTAGGGATCCAGAAGTGAGTAGTGTAGGGTCTGGCCAAAGAGCAAAATGCTGAGACCTGGCTTGTAGGGTCACATATCAACAGCAGTTTCCCATCCCTTGCAGCCTGGAAACTCATTTCCCACTGAGCCATACCTGCTTTTGATGCACCTGGGGAAGTGAGCCCTTGGGTACCAAAAGGAATATGCAACAGCCAGTGTCCAGAGGATGGAGAGCTCATCCAAGAGTTGTCCCACGTAACTCAGGGTCATGTGGAAGTACATGGAGAAGATACCTGCAGGGAATGAGGACAGCTTGTGTCAGTGCAGCTCTGTTCCAGGAGAAGCCTGTCTGGACTGGGAAGTACTTAAGACATTTCTTAGAGAAACATCATTCCTGAAAGGCAGAACGTGGACCTTGGCATGAATGGAAGACCCAGGGCTTTACAGGGCATGAAGCTCTGTACCCAGAGCCAGCAGGAGCCATGAGCTTCACATGTACATGGCTGTCCAGTTCCTCACCCCAGCTTGCCCCTTGCTTTGGCCACTACATACGCATTTCAAAAGCTAAAGGTAGCATGAATGAATGCTTTGCAGCCTGGTCTCATGAAACTGGCACCCACCTACACAGAGGAGAAGGCCAGAGATGAAGTACATGGGCACGGTGCGCTGCTGGCAATACTGCCGGTTCAGGTGGAGCAGGGCAGCCGAAAGGATGAAGAAGCATACATTGCTGATCTGCAAAACAAGAGGCACAGTCAGTTTACTGCATGATCTTGGGCAGGTCCCATCCCACCTGTCTCAGTATGTTCCCATGTGAAGAGGATACTGATCTCTGGAGAAAAGCACTGTGTGGAGGCATTGCTCTTGGCAGGGCAGAAGCATTTCTTGAGATGTGAGGCTGAGGCTTGAAGGATGGCTATTATGTGACAGCAGCTGGGCTGTGCTCTCTGTGAGGACAGCAAGCTCAGGGTATGCCTCTGTGAACCAGGTGCAATGGACAGCAGCAGGACCAGAAGGACACCCATAGGTGGGGCTGGACTGAAGTGACATCCTGTGTTGTCACGTGCAAAGCCACCTGCCCTAGGGAGGGAGGTACTCTGGACACCGGTAATTAAATGAAGTCATAAAAGTTATCTGAACATGCTTTGTGAATGAATGCAGCAAAATAATTCATCCCTGTTTTCCAGCTCTGCACAGTTGCTGCATTGCCAGGCTTTGGTGCAGCTGGGGTGGAGGAAAATGCGTGGGGAGTCAGCCTGGTGACAATGCCAGCATTTCGAGAAGCAGCAGATGCTGATGGGCAGAATATGGGAGCTGGGAAGGAGCAGGGAGTGCTCTACGCCTGCACCTGACTGCTGGATCAGGTCCTTTCCACCCTGCAGCAAGGGAGGAAGAGAGTTTGAAGCAGTCCTCACCTCTGCAAGTGAGGCATTGTCACCTGGTGTGCAAACACAATAAATGGAGTATCACGAGGAAGCTCAGTGTGTGTCCCCATGGAAAATTTCTCGTGCGCATGAAAGGTTGGGATCTAGTGGAATGTTCCACCTGCCAGGCAATGCAGTGGGGTTTGGAAGAGCCAAGCACAGCCATCTGCCATGCTGTTATTTGGCCAGCCACCAGCACAGCTTTTATCTCGCCTTGACAATTCTCCTTTCATATTCCAGCCAGACACTGTCCCAGAGTGTCACCCCAAAGCTGCAGGCTCACCCCTGTACATCCCCACTGTGCACCAGGTACATTGCAATGGCAAAGAGGGATGTGAGTTTAAAGGAAGAGGGCTGCAAATCCCATGGATGTTGTCATACATGTGAAGTACACCCCCTCACATTGCAGAGGGAAGAACCCTCCATGCTTAATGTAAGGCCTCAATTCCCTTCAACAAACAGAGATCAATCTTGAATTTCACTGTGGTTTTCGGTTTTCATGAAACCAGTCCATGTGCCTATGAACAGCAATTCTTAGGGCAAATGTATTGGTTCTCTGTGGGTGCTTATAGCCAAATCTAGGCCTGTCTCTGTTCCAAAACGAGAAGGGAAGTGCTGGTTCCACTGCACGCTTGTGGTCAGACTATTTGGAAATGATCACGAAACCAAACTATGTGTTAAAGTAACCAACTGCGTTGTAAGCATTTCTTTTCTTGTGAAATGGTTCAAGAGGCTTTTGGAAAACAGGCAGGGATCACAAGGAGAGAGCAAATGCTTGCAGAAGACACAGCAGTATGCAAGTGCCAGCATGTGTGTCCAAGTGAGGAAACGCAGGAATCTGAGATTGCACACAGGGAGGTCCGGATCCCTGCTGCAGTGGGCATTGCAACAGCACCATTAATTACATGATAGCAACATTATCACTTCATTAATTCAGCCTGAAAAGTGCAAGATCAGATATCAGCAGGGAGGGATGATCAGGAGAACCGTGCCAGCAGATTGCAGTGATTCCCTGCAGAGCAGCCAGGCTCAGAGCTTGGGGCAGAACCGCGAGGGACCCACAAGTGGGGGTCTTCAACACCTGTCAGGTCCCAGCCCTGCTTGTTTTCCTTGGAGAAAAGTGAAGCTGGGATCAGTGACATGTCTGTAATCCTGCTGCATTAGCAGGATCACGGGAAAGGCCCCAGGGCTTGTGCAATGTACACTGTGCAGCCTAAAAGGAAAGGAAAGCCCTGCAGAGGGCCATCCGCTTCTCCATGCACAGCAGAGTGTGAATGGCTTCCTGGGATGGATTGGGACAGCAGGTGCTGGTGTGCTCTGTGAGCACAGAGATGAGACAGTGGCAACCCAGGTGTGTGCTGCCACAGAGCAGATAGGGATGCCCCATCCCTGGATGTGCTTAGGGCCAGGCTGGATGGATCTGGTGTGAGATGGCCCTACCCATGGCCTGGGCTGGACAGAATGACCTTTAAGAGCCTTCCAACCCAACCATTCTGGAATTCTGATTGTATGATTCTCTGCAGAGGAAGGAGATTTCTCAGAGTGTTGCTGCAGTGCATTCACTCCCTTAAAGACCAAAGACCTGGCTTTCATTGACAGCAGAGCCTGCAGAGCTCAAGACAGAAGCAAGTATCTCCAAGGCTCTCTGGACTTGCAGAGCAAGTTCCTAACAGCCAGAAGCTGGGGCTGCCCATCCTGCATCGTGGTGTCACACCGTGTTTGGGGCAGCAAGCAGCAGTGTGACTGCAGACAAACTGCAGGGTGAGAAGGGTGTGAGGTGTCCCCACTGCCATGGGGCTACTGAGCTCCAGCTGGAGTATCTGGGCATATCTGGGTGATTTACACCTGCAGCCAGGCTTATCTCCGCTGATCAATGGAGCTGTGGTTATCTGACAATATGAGAACTCCTGGTGCTTAGCCAGAGAGTGCTGAGGATCTGGATGTCATTACCAGCATCCTCATCGGTTATTGCAGGAAAAAAAAAAGGGAGTAGAATGACAGGTCCTTGACTGATGACCCTCATGTAGCACAACACTGTTCTCCTGTAAACAGCCAGAAGACAATAAATTTCTGGGTCACCAAGTCACTATAAATAGTTAGCAGTTTGTCACTGAACTGCAGTGCAATCATGAGCCACAATGTATTAATTATTAGGGACTTAACGATATTGTTTACATTCTCTGCTCATACCCCTGGTGCTTATTCCTAATAAAAAGCATCCAACCCAGGCAGGGATGAGAGTGAGAGCGGCTGCTGCAGAGCGATGCTCAGCAGTATGTTGCTGCTGACACAGAGCTTCCAGCTGGAGCCATGGGCAGTGTTGGGAAGAAGATGCAGAAAGGATGCTCCATTAGGAAGCCCTGCTGCTTTAGGAGATTTGGGTAGGAGCTGGCTGGGTTCCCAGCTAGTCTAAAACTCTGACAAAGCGGTGCTGAAGTCAATATTGATATAATTGTCTCCAGGCAGGGCAGTGAGATAAGGTCCATAAAGCCTGAGCAGGGAGGGAGCGATCTGAAGATCTGAACGTGGGGAACAAAGGAATGGAGAAGAGAGGGAGACACAGGACACTGGAATCACACCTAGGATGATGCTCTGAGCAGAGTGTTTCCCAGTGCTGCAGGGCTGAGAGCCAGCCTGCATGGACCAAGGGCGATGCCATGGAGGTGATGCTCTACTGGCTTTGGATTCCCTGTTCTGCTCTGAGCACAGTGTAGCCCTGGGGATTGTTGTTAATTGCTCAGACAGCAATGGTTCCTCAGAGTTTGCTCTCCCACCTCCTATGTTTTGGAGAGAAGTCCACACACCAGTCCTGCTGCAGGCAGCAAGGCAAGTCTTGATCTTGGCCATTCCCTAAACAAGAATTATATCCCAAGCCAGAAACTGCAGGAGTGGTTTCCTCTGCTGCAAAAGCAGAGATCTAAGAGTTAATGTTTTATGAGGTTCAGAGGACTTTGGGACGTTAGGAGGACGGTTGTGCACCTGACCATAGCAGCTGGGGTCTGGCAGCGTGCCACTGGGAGCTCAGACACAGGATTGAGCTCCTGAGGTACCTCTTGGTGTGATCCTGAGCCACTCCAACAGCACAGGTATAAATCACAGTCCTTGTAAAAATGTGGTCTCAGCTCTGAAGACACATTGGAAAAATGCTACCTGAGTGCTGACCTCAGAGCTTGGGCAAATCTTTCTTCCAGTATTAATTCTGATTTCAGACTTTCTGATCTGTTTGGAATTAAGCCCCTCACCAGTGTTGCCAATGAGATTCTCAAACTCAGAGGCATTTGGCACCTCCAGCGACATTCAGAATGCTGCTGCGAGCATCAGTGACTTCTGCACCCCTTTGCTCTGCACCCTGTGCTCATCCATCAGGGGCATAGAACCAGCAGACAGCACAGACCAGGAGCTGTGTGCTGGGGGGCAGCAGGACCAGCAGGTCCTTATTTCAGTGCCTGAAAGAGAAGGGACTGCACACAGCCCAAGCATCCCTCCTGCACCACCCTGTCAGGTCAACTGGAACTGTGTGACTGGAGAGGGTATTATCGTTATTAGAGGTCATTTATTAAAAACAGGAAATGCATAAAAAAAAAAAAAAAAAAAAAAGGAAGAGACATTTCCATGAGAAACAAGAACTTCCAGTGTTCAAAGGTAATTGCTGAAGGTTGTAAACAAGGCCTTTGGAAGGCTGTAAATGGCCTCATGCCCCTGCCAGCACTAATTGCATTGAGGCAGAGGGACGCACTCGCAGACAGCGGGTGTCTGCAGATGGATGTCAGTGCATGTGGGACTGGTGCTGGAAGGAGCCTGATTACAAAGGGGATCACAGGAGGTGAAACTCCCTCATCAGCTTTCCTCTGCCCAGAGTTCCGGATTCCCAACCTGCCCAACGTGGTTCATGCAAGTGCTGTCTCTCGTTCTGCCACTCCTGTACATTTAGCTGGAATATACGAGCCCTGTGTGGGACTTACCCCAGTTGGCAGGCGAGCTGCAGGACTGGTATAACAGGATCTCACCAATCTGGGCTAAGGAGCACTGCCAGACTTTGCTCAGTGGGAACTCAGCCCCATGTGTGCCCAGAGAATCCCCTACCCCAGCTCTGCTTATGGGCAGCAAACCCCCCAAGGATTTACGTACAGCTCCCCAATTAAACACCCTCTAACAGCAGGAAGCTCAGAGCAGGAGAGCAAACGTGGCTGACCGATCCCATCCTGTATCCCAAAGGCAGCACTGCCCTCGGGATGCCCAACACTCACCGTGTTGTAGTACTCTGCGATGATCGGCGAGTGCACAAAGTTGTTTTCACACCAGTCAATTTCAGAGCTTTGGTAGGAGAATATGCTCGGCATCGTTGGGTTGCCTGGGCAGAAGGAGAGGAGTGGGTTAGTCATGCACCTGCGTGCACAAATGGAATGGGGAGAAGCGTGCTGCCCACTGGCCCCTTGCACACCTGCACGCGCTCATGTTGCACAGCATCCTTACCCTGCTATGAAAGATTCATCTTCTTCCCAGCACACATTGCATTGCAGACATTTCTTGCTCTCTCCCCGCAATCAGAAGTCACAAATCACCCTAGGAAATATCTTTGAGCTCTGAGCTTGGAATGGCCACCGTTGCCACATCTATAACACTAACATCCCTCTTCGGGGGTCATTGCTGCTCCATGTCCCAGCCCTGCCCTTGTCACCCTGCCTTCTGTCTTTGCTTCACTTTCTTTATGACTCAGATCTTGCTGCCAAGAGGACTTCCCCACACCTCATGGGCTGTGCGCTACCTTTTGGGAGTGGAGCTCTGCAGGGTTTATTGCTCATTGGCTCCGTCCTTTCTCATCGTTTTGCAGCCTTCACCCCAGGGCTGGAGCTCAGTGCAAGCACCAGTTCAGACTTGGGGTGTTCCCAGATTCCTGAGGCATGGAGCAAAGGCCTGGGATTGCGTCCCTTTGCCAGCAGTGATTCCACTTTGAGTGCAATCAGCCCAGTGAAAGGCATCCAAGCTTCACACCTCTTATCCTCAGCCTGGCCTCTGATGGAGGAGGAATTGCATTGCTGAGCAGGATTCTAACCAAAACCCAACCTTTCCTCTTCATTTCTTTTCCCTGTGCTAAAGACTTTCCTACCCTCCATCTGCACATCATTTCTCAGCCTTTGGAAAAATCAATGTTCCGATCAAGTTCCTTGTTCACAAATCCTTGAGGCTTTGGAGCTATTCTGGAGGCTGACAGAGACGGGTGCCAAACCCGGAGGTTTGGGAACATCATTCAGACCCTGGGGCTGAGTGCTGGGGACACTGGTGCTCCTGGGGCTGCTGTGGCTCTTTGGCACTGAGCATGCCCAAGGCACAGGAAGAAATGAGTGGAAAGCAGCGTTCCCTTTAAATCCCTCTCAGCTTTGGGTCTAGCACAAGGAAGGGAAGTTTATCTTAAAATCGCTCTTTGGTTAGTTGTTTTATTATGGAGAAGCTGGGTCTCTGCTTACAGCAGCTGAGGAACACCGCTGAGCTCAGCAGTGGCCATAGGTATGCAAGGCTGGGAAGCAACCAGTTTCCTCTGCCTCACTTCCCAAGAAGTTCAAAGGCAGAAAGCCTGCAAATGCAACACGGCCGCAAACAAGCTCGTCTGCAGCCTCCTGCCTCTATCAGGCAAACTGACTTGTGGATAAACCTCCACTGCTCCCTTCCAATTACAAGTTAATGACATCTTTTCTTTAATCCAGGCTGGTTCCCCCCAAGCAGGTGAGACTGCATCAATGAAAGCAGCAGAAAGGAGATGCAGGTGGGTTGGGCTGTGCCCTGACTCTGCAATGTTGGGTTTCCATGGGCTCATGTGCACCGCAGGGATGAGCTGCTGCTCCCTGGTGTTGTGCATCACTTGCTTACAGCAACGCAAGTACTTGCATAGGAAAAGAAGTAGACCCAGGAGGGTAAAACCTATCTGCAAGTGAGCAAATAAACAGACTCAGGAGGGTAAACCCCATCTCCTCGCTGAGTCAAGAAGAGGCGAGGGGATGCTGGAGACATGCACAGGAGAAGCAGAAAGGAATAGAGAAGCAGTACCCAGCAGCTGCTTGCTTGCTGCTCATCCCAGCAGTGCTTACCTGTGAGAGAGGTCAATTGTCAGGAGAACAACTTGCCCTGCTTCTGGAGCTTCTGTGGTTGCAGGCAGTGAACTTCCTCGCTCCGTCTTTAAGGACAGCTTTGGGATGAGGTGAGAGCCATAAGCACCCTCCAGGCAAAGCTCACTGTCCCCCACAGGAAACATATTGGCTGGAGGGTTTATATCTGTGCTCCCAAATGGGCAGGGGCAGAGAGGGAGGGCAGGGAAGCGTGAGCTGGAAGGGTTGGAAGAGCAGGTAGAAATGCAGCCTGAAATCATCCGCCTGCCCCTAGGCAGGTTACCTGCGCAGGCGCACACGCTGTGCTCCCAGCCCTGGTTTTCCTAAGGGAGGAACAGATCTGCACAGCCTCCTTTGGATTGCTGCTTAATAAAAAGTATAACCATTTTCAGTCCTCAAAAAAAAACCATGCAGCAAACTGCATTCATTTCCAGAGATTAAATTCAAGCCACTTTTCAACTTTCCCCCAATGGCTGCCATGTATTACCAAAGATAAATCACACTTCTTCTAGCTGTAAGTTTTGTTATTTAGTGAAAGAATTGGCTGTATGGGACACCTCTGTGTGACTGCTTTGCATACGTTTTCCTCCTCAATCCTCATTCATCATGAAAACTATCAGTAGTTGCACCTTTCCTGAAGACCAACACCATTTTCCTTCACATAGGGTTGGGAGAAGAAGAACTACATTGCTTTCTTAAGGATAAAAGCTCATTATTTGTTCAGCTTGTCCTGATGGAGAAGGGGAAGCATCAGGTTCAGCATCACCATACAGGGTCTGACCAAGACCTGAGGTGTTCCTGCCCGTGTCTCTGTCTCTGTCCCTTTCCTTGTCCCTGTCCCCATCCCCATCCCATCTCTGTTTCAGTCCCTATCCCTATCTCTGTCCTTGTGCATGCAGTCCCTGAGGCTCAGGCTCACAACCCTGCTTTGCTGTGACATTTCCAGGCTGCCCGGGCTGAATTTACCCTGGAACTCTTTGGTAAGTGTAACTATTTTTTCTCATACCTCTATAAAAAGGGAGACCTGAGTCATGCAACACTTCCCAGAGATGCCAGGGCTTACAAGATCTCCACAAATCCACATAGATTTTGAAATGCAATGGTAGTTAATTACTGCAGCATTTATCATATAGCATGGTTGAGCCACGTTGCGTGCCACTAAGACAAAGCTTCTTTCTAGGACAGACACTGCAGCTCAAAGCTCAGAGCCCAGCAGGCTGCTCTTGTCCCTGGATGTCTTCACTGCTGTGCTGGAGAAACTTGGGATGAAATTTGCTTCTTATGCACTTACAGCCTCTGGATGGCACTTGGTGTGCTGAAGGTACCCGGGGTACCATGGGCTCACAGTGAGATGCAGAGAGAGAAGCAGAGAGGGGATTTGAGAATAAGGCATTGCCTGGACACACAATGCCTGCCTCATGCAGCCACCTTCAAAAAGAATGTTTTCCCACCCCCAAAGCTCTGGCATCCTTTGCATGAGCAAAGTGCTGAGCATCACTGATGTGTCCTGTGCCACACGATGAATAAGTAACGGGAGGATGCCAGGAATCTGCATCTTCCCTGATTCATCAGTCAGCAGTGTTCAAGTCACAGGGAGAGGGGCTGATTTCCTTCTGAGTCCTCTGTCCCAGCTCCTCATAATGGCTGCATCCTCCTGCCTGAGGGCAGCAGGGATGTGGGGTGGGCTGGAGGTGGAGAGCACGGGGTTAAAGTTTACAAGAAAGCTGTATGGAGACAACCCCCAGAAGTCCTTACCTCCCACCGGAGAGCTCCTGCCTCCTCTCCCCCTTGCTTTTAACACAGGACATAGCACACTGGGCTTTGTGGTTTGGAATTTGCCATCCCCCACAGAGTGGGACAGCCATGAGCTGGCAGTGCAAGCAAGGGGGCTTAAAGCAGGGCAGCTCACATGGAGGTTTCCATCTGCACTGCTGTGGGAGGCTTTAGGCAATTCATCAGGAGAAGCTGTGGCTCAGGGGCACGTGCCTCCATATGCTCATTGTAGGGCTGTGATTGCTGGTGGATGGTGAGGAGGGTGCACAGGCATCCCACAGACCCACTGCTGTGTGCTCAGCACACATGAATCAGAGCCCTGGGGTGGATGGAGATGAAGGACTCATCCCAGTTCTCACACTGGATGAGCCAAGAGGGGAACTCAGGTATTCTGGCTGCCCACTACCCCATTCCATCTCACTGCCCACATCCAGGAGGGTCCTGGGGCAGGTGGATATGCTGGATATGGAGCAGCAATTCCTGCTGCCAGGTATAAAGGCACAGGGAAGTGACTTGGGAGCCTTGCTAACATTGAGCAGTTGGATAATCCCTAACATTCACAGCTCCACAGGGCAGGAATTGCAGCCTCCACTTGGTTTGGAAGCTGTTTAGCAAACCATGGTCTGGAAGATATAAAACCAGCAGCAGGAGATGTGCTAAAGCCGGATGAGCTTTACAGTGCCAAATGAAAGCATCCGTCTCCATTGCTGCTGCGCAGCCTAGCGGGAGCCATGCACTGCTCCTGTGCACATCTGCAGAGCTGTAAATATCCGTGTTTCTCCACCACGCAGCTCAAGGGCTCCAGGCAACCAAAAAGCAGCAGCAGTGACAGCGAAGATGGATGGCACCCCACGCGAGGTGTGGCTCTCAGGGCTGACCCACCTGATCTTTACAACATCACTGCCCCAGCCCTTGTGCAAGCCAGCCCTCGGAAGAGCAGAGCACAAGCCTTGTCAGGCCCCAGAGGGCTGCTCACAGGGTCCAGGAGCAATTCCCTACCAATCCATCATCATTGAGCAACCACCCAGGCACTCTATTATCTCTGCTCCAGGCAGGATGCCTTACAATCAACTGAATATCCTTTGCCAAACTGACACCCCCCACCCGCTATGCTTGTTTTGAAATACAGGTTTGTTTTAAAAACCAAATCATTTAATTGCTTATAGGAACAACAATAACAGTGATAATTAAACGAAGTTCTGCCACTGCTGTCATCTGTCACATGCACTCCTCAGTGTGGTCATGTACACGCGCAGCAGACTCAGGCTTGCATAACCCAGCAGGAGCTGCTGCGTGTGCAGGGGCTGAACATGGACTTTTCTCTTTCCAAAGCCCAAGCTATCTGCATCTGGAGAGAGAAAATCCCCTCATTCTCAGCAGCACTGGAAGAGCTCCAGCAGAGCTGGACACGTACACAGTGAGGGCTGCTCGAGTCCTGAGAAGTATCACATTGAGCAGGGCAGGGCAGATCCTTGCTAACCAACCCTTCTATCCTTTCCTACTTGGAAGCTTCCTGACTCTAAAGAGACTCAAAAATGGAAAGAGATGAGGAGAAGACTCCTTCTCACTTGAGCTGAGTCTGCAGCTTTCCATCCAAGCTGGCAGAAGCCCGGCAGTATTTTGCACCATGTTCATCCAGCACTGCAATCCCTTCTGAGAGTGGCGCAAAGCTTTGGCAGGAGGAGATCGTGACGTTTTGTGCAAGTTTGGTGAGAGACCCAATAGCAGTGTTGGCAGCAGCCCTGGGAGCCAGAGGCTGCCAAGTCCTCGAGGGGAGACCCCCCGGTGCCTTTACTCTCCTCCCTGCTAGGCAGAAAGCAGGAGGTGATGCCTTTGTGTCAGGAAGGGAGAAATCACTATGGTCACCCCCATCCACTGCTCTTCATTGAGAAAAACAGAGTAAAGCATGGGGAGTTGGTGCTTTCCTTCTAACTCTGTAAGCAGCAAAGAAGAAACAGTCTGCCCAGGGAAGTGGTGAGGGCAACATCCCTGGAACTATTCAAGAAACGTGGGGATGTGGCTCTTGAGGACAAGGTTAGTTGGCATGGTGGGATGGGCTGGGTTGGGCCTGGGGACATTAGAGGTCTTTTCCAACCTTAATGATTCCATGATTCTATGGTCCCATGATCCTATGGTCCTGCCCATGGCAGTATCTGTTCTCTGAAGGATTGTAAAAAGGAAGGAAGCAGGAAACAATCCTGCCCCATCTTCTGGTGGTCGGTGACTTAGCACTTCCTTGGCTGGAGGTCCTGGGCTGTCATATTTCATAGGTCAGAGCAGAGCCATGCAATGTACATGTATCTCAGTTTCTTGAAGGCCATTTTTGAGGCTATGCCCTACAGCACTTAGCTCCAGTTTAACTACATGCTGGGTCGAGAAGTGCTTCCTTTCACCTGCTTTAAACCCGCTGCCTGCTGGCTGTGTTGGTGCCCTTCAGCTTGGTCAGACCTGGAAAACCTCTAGTCCCATTCCTGCAGCTCTCCACCCACTCTGCTCATCTCCACTGCCTCATCTGCTTTCCCACCTGTGTGCATAGATGCACCTTTCATCCCATGTGCTTGGATCCCTCTCCATCCACCTGAAACCACCACCTGGCACGAGCCATCCTCCTCTTTCCTAAAGCAGATAAAATGCAGAGATCATCCTTTGTGGTTCCAACTCAGCCTTGCTGGATAACAAGCAATGCTCGTGTCCTTCTGCGAGCCATTAAGCAGCCTGTGCCTGTGCAGCAGTCTGAGCGCAGCAGCTGCACAATAAAACATCCTCACATCATGACTGCACCTCTCTCTTGTAGACCTTTGTGGTGACCTTAATGCAGGGCTGGATGCAACTGTGGTGCAGAACATGGCACAAAGGGTGGACCACGCTGGTGCCGGTGCACGGCCACTTCCAAAGCTCAGCTGCACCCCAAACTGCATCCGTGTGAGAGGGTTCCTGCCCACACCCTCTGTAAGGAGGGAAGGGTTGCACAACACCGGTGACAGTGGAGGAGGCAGCCCTGGGAACCCAGCCTCCAGGCCATGTCCTTGCCTATCTCCTGGCACTGCGATGGGAACAAGGAGATGGAGCTGTCCCATCTGCAGCCCAACCCACCTCTCCCTGTGGCACCCATGGGACTATTTCCCAATGAACAGTTTCCCAAATCCTCTTTTTGTGCACAGAGCACAGCGGCCCCGGCACGCTCATGGCTCTGCGGAGGTGATGAGGACAAGCTCCAGCTCATCCAGAGATGCTCTTGTTGTGATGCTGCTCCTGCAAGAACAATATTTGCACAAACTCAGCAGCAAGAGCAACTTTGGCTGAGCTGTGGTGTGATAAAAGAGAAATCCCAATTTTTCTAAGTGTCTATGGAGAGATCTGTGCCAGCACAGCAGTGCTTCATCCCAGCAGCCGTGGTGCATCTCAGGGCCTGAGGCACCTGAAGTTTATTTCTCGCTGGAGCTGCGTGCCTCCTGCCAGCTCCCAGGACAGGTTTTCTCTGTGGTCTCCCTCAGTGCTGACTCCTCACAGAGGATCTGAAATCCTGCGGTAGCACAACGCAGTAATAGCCATAATGACGTGGCGTTGTTTTGTTTGGTCCAGCTGAGCTGGAAGACATTACAGAGCTGGCAAAAACAGTAATTATCCACCACCTTCCTTTGTTTTTTTTTTCTCTCCAGGTATTGCAAACCATCAGAGGCAGCTCAGAGATGACAACTGTGCTGCGGTGAGGCTGAAAGCACCCCTTCCTGCACTAGGGGCTGTACACATCCCCACTGCCCTGAGGCTGCAGCCTCCATGGTCCCAGTCCACATTTCCAAGCATGAATGAGGTGCAAATGATGCTCAGGGTCTTCTTGCTGGGAGAAAGTGGCCCAGAAGGCACTGGCATCATCCCTGGAGGGTGCTGGGATACAGCTTCCCTACTCTATCGGCTCTTGGACAGTTCAGTGATGGGCAAGGTGCCTCCAGATCTGCTTTGAGATAGGAGCTGCGATTTGTTGTTGTATGGTTACACAGGTATAAGGCAGAGCTAATTCCTGCAGAGCAGAGAGAATAAATCATCTTGGACTGAGGAACCCCTGGGCTGGGATTGAAAAAAATCTATCTGTAAAGAGTCCAAAGGAACCAGCGGGTGTCTGTCTGCCACCTGCATGTTTCAAACCTGATACAGCCTCTGTTGTGAGTCACACAGCAGGACGGATAATTTCCACTGAGAGTGGTTGGATTTTCTTTTCCAGTCAGGGACTAGCAGATAAAATATTAAAACACAAACTGCAAAGCTTGTAGGGCCCTTGCTGTGCAAAAAGCTCAGGGTAGACAGACTGATGTCCCACGTGCACCGTTAGGAGAATCACCAATAAAAGAGCAACACTGCAAATAGGAGAGAATCGTGACTTTATCCCACACTGGGGAAATACTGCACGTGAGCTGCAGTGCCTCTGCTTGGGGATCGATCCTGCCTGCTCTTGGAGGCACAGTGTTCAAGTCAGATGCAAAATCAGGCTGAACCTCCTCCTGGATGTGCCTCCTTCACCCTGCTACCTTTTGGGAGCCCCCAGACAACAGCTTCTGTTCCAGGCACTGAGCTGAAGTGCCTGGAGGCATCCAAACCCTTTGGGCATCTCATCCTTGCCCTCTTGGCCTGGTGGCCATAGAATCATCCATCACAGAATGGTTTGGGTTGGAAGGGACCTTAACAGCCATCCAGTCCCAACCCAATGGGCAGTGACACCTTCCACTGGATCAGGATGCTCAAAGCCCCATCCAACCTTGAGCATTTTCATGGATGGGGCATCCACAGCTTCTCTGGGCAGCCTGTTCACCTCCATGGCAAAGATATTTCTCCTAATACCCAATCTAAATCTCCTCTCTTTTAGCTGAAAGCCGCTGCCCCTTATCCTATCGCTACACTCCCGTATAAACAGTGCCTCTTCATCTTTCCTGTGGACTCCTGTAGGCACTGAAGGCCGATATAAGGTCTATCCGGAGCCGGGGAGATGCTTCCCTCTGCTGGCACCGAGCAGTCCTGCAAGCTTCGCAGCCCCTCTTCTCAGCAGTAAGAATCATGGAATTCCTTCTTCATGGCTTCAGAGAACTGTTATCTTTATCCGCTTCCTCCCTGCTGGGCTTTTGGATGCAAAACTGTTTTTCTCATCTCGCAGTCGATGTAAATCCCTAACAGAATCTTTGGGTTATTTCCTTCAGCTAAGGGAGAAGATCACTGCACCTTCCCACGCATCCCATCTTAGGAGTGAGATGCCCCCAGTGAAATGCTCCTCCACCTCCATATGGGCACCAAGGTGCTGCTGGGGGAGCTGCTCTGGTCTCCTGTGGTTGGATCCCAGTATATCCCAGCAGGACTGGATGCTTGGGATTCACAGCAGCCAGGAGGCCTGGAGAATCTCATCTCTGTGCTGGGATACGAGTACAGCGTGGTGTGAAAGTCACTGTGGTGCAGGCAGCAGCGATGCCCTATTTGTGCAGGATCCACTCAGAGAGGCACTGTGCTAAGAACAAAGCAGTTCAAGCAGTGCAAAGCACAGACATGACATCGTGTTGTATAATAGATCACGCGTTATTCTGAGCATCTTCACTGCAGCTTGCACAGAGCCTCAGACCTGAATGTTGCCCCAAGTCAGCACTCAGATCCCAGCCTTCCTATCCCTGTCCCTTGCACAGTGAATTACCAGTTTCGTGCTGATTTGCCCAACGCAGAAAGTTGAGATCCGTTTAAATGCATCTAGCAGACATCAAATACCAGACACAGCTTTAAAATCAGTTCGGTTCAATCAGAGCGGGGTTTCGTGTTTTAAGGCGAACTTAAAACGAGGGAACCCAGCGCAGTGAATCCCGAGGGAGGGGACATAAAGCCGCCCTGGGATGGGCGAGGGGGGGCTGGGGAGGGAAGCATTGTTTTCTACAAAGAACAGGAAACGAGCCTCAAAGAGTACATGAAAGAGACCTTAAAACAAATGCAGATCAGCAAGGGGGGTGGAAAGGGAGGGTTCTCGGCTCATCTCCCAGCTGCTCTGCCCAGGGGCAGCCTGCAGAAACTTGGAGCAAATGGGATTCTTGGTGGGGAGGGATGAGGTTTTGGGACCTGCTGTCCTCAGTCCAAAGGGCAGAGCCTTGTGAAGGCCCAGAAGGACCAGAGGAGCCGGGATTCACCCAGTGAAGGAGGGAATGCAATTAATGGGGCCTGAGCTGTGCAGCATTTGGGACAGGACAAGGAGGTGACGCTTTGGACTTTGCTGCAAGGCTTTGGGCTTTATTCCAGTCTTGGGCTGCTCTCCATGCTTGTCCAGTGTCCCCACAGCACGCAGGACACTTCATGGACATCAGAAATAGTTTATTATCAGAAAGAGTAGTAATGCATTGGCACAGGCTGCACAGGGAGGTGGTGAGGTCAGGAGGCGGTGAGGTCCTTGAAGATGTGCAAGGAATGTGGAGATGTGGCACTGAGGGACATGGCCAATGGGCACGGTGTGATGGGTTGGGGTTGGACTGTGTGATCTTAGGGTGTCCGTCACAACCTTAATCATAGCATCATAGAATGGCTTAGTTTGGAAGAGACCTTAAAGGTCATTGAGCTCCAATCCCTGTACTCTGGGCTAGGTGACATCCCCCTCCCCCAGCTCAGGCTGCCCAGTGCCCATCCGTGGCATTGGGGACCTCCAGGGATGGGACACTCACAGCTCTGGGCAGCAATGCCGGGGCCTCACCACCCTCTGGGTAAAAAATATTCTTCCTAACATCTGGCCTAAATTTCCCCTCTTGTAATGATTTTATGATTCTATCATTCTTTAACACCTCCATGCAGCCCCAGCCCTGAAGCTCCTCAGGGGACATCAGGGAGAGGGGACAGCACCGTGATGCCCTATGGCAGAGAGCCTGGAGCTCCTGGCATGCAGTGGGCCTGGAGAAACCACGGCACGAGCAAAGCAGATCACATCGATGCCAAAAACACACCATTTCCACACACAGCTTTTCTTCGTGACGATGCTTCTCCCACAAAGCACTCATTCAGACCCCTAAGGAGGTCCAAGCCCTCTGTGGAACATGGCCGCTTCCTTCTGCTGCTCCTCATAAAACACAGCTCGTGTTGGAGCCAACTGGCAGAGCTGGACGGTAACACAGCTAAGCCATTTCCTCAGAGGAGGAGGGCTGGTGGCCCTCTGCCAAAGGGGACAATGAGGGACTGCAGCACTGCTCTGCGTGCACTCCTGTTCCTGTTTACACGCAGTGATGGGAGAGGCTTCCCAGCATGTTTTTAAGGCAAGGTTTAACTAAGTGCCACATCCCAGAGGAATCTCTGAGCGGAGGCTGAGCACAGAGGGCAGTGATGGGAGCCCGCAGCTGTGATGGGAGCTGTGGTAATGGGGAGATCACACAGTCACTTCATTCCAATCGTGTACTGGGATGTGGACATGTCCCCAGTGCCCCATGGCCACGATGGGAGCTGTGATAATGGGGAGATCACGCAGTCACACAGTCATGTCCAAGCAATGAGGCCTGGACGTGTCCCCCTGAAGTCCCACAGCCATGAGGGGAGCTGGGAGGGGACGTAACGTGGTGACCTGCTGCTAATGGGGAGATCACACAGCAACCTTGTCCCAACCAGGCACTGGGACATGGAGGCAATCTCAAAGCCCCACTGCCATGAGGGGAGCTGTGAGATGCGACGACCTCCTCACGGCATGGAAGTCACACAGTGACCTCACCCTGGCCATTCCCTGGGACCTGGAGGTGATGCTGAGGCTCCGCAGCCATGATGGGAGCTGTGATAATGGGGAAACCACACAGCGACCCTATCGTGTCCAAGCAATGGGGCTTGGACGTGTCTCCCTGAAGTCCCACAGCCATGAGGGGAGCTGGGAGGGGATGTAATGTGGTGACCTGCTGCTAATGGGGAGATCACACAGCAACCTTGTCCCAGACAGGCAGCGGGACATGGAGGTGATCCCAAAGCCCCGCAGCCACGAGGGGAGCTGTGAGGGGACATCGTGTGGCCATTTCCCCTGCACCGGGTTAACCTCGTCCTGGCTCCCATCCGCCAGGCCTGAAGGCGTCGGGACCACCCGAACATTTCAGACCGGGGCAGCGTTTTTTGAATCCAAACGTCGCCATGATGAGCACAGGGCAAGCTTGGAAGACTGCACCGTCACTCCACGCCGCCACGCCGGACGTGGCTGTGCCACCACGCACCGCGGCTGCGCGACGGACCGGCTGCCCGCCGGTACTCTCCCCGAGGAGACGGAGCCCCGAAGCGGGGCGCTGAGCCGCACGGCCCCGCGCACCCCCACCCGCGCCCCGGGGTGCCATTTTGTCGAGGGCCGCCCCTCGCCCGCCACGCGCGGCGGAGCCCGGCAGGGGGCGCTGTGGCGCGGCGGGGTCCGGGGCGGCGCGGCGCGGAGGGGCGCGGAGCCGCCAGGGGGCGCGTGGCGCGCCGCCTTTGTTGCCGTTGGCGCCTTCCTCTATATAAGCGGCGGCGGCGGCGGCGCGCGGGCTCCGGCGGGCTCGGCTCGGCTCGGCTCGGCGAGCTCGGTTCTAGCTCGGCTCGGTTCGGCTCGGCTCAGCCCGGCACGGCGGCGGCGGGAGGATGGAGATGAAAAAGCGGCTCACACTGGAGCTGCGCAACAAGAAGCCCGGAGAGGTAGCGCTGCCGCCGAGCACATGGCGGGGCCGGGAGGGCGGGGAGGGACGCGGGGCGAGCGGCGGGGCCCGGCGCGGCCCGTGGGCGCCATGGCGCGGCGTGCGCACGTGTCGCAGCGGGGCCGAGCGGCGCTGCCGCCTTCCCGTGCCCGCAGCTCGCCCAAAATGGTGCTGAGATGGCTCCCGCCGCGCCGGGCCGTCTAACATGGCCGGAGCGGCCCCGCGCACGCGGCTCGGCCATGTTAGGGGCGGCCCCGGGCGCCATGGAGGCACCGCGCCGAGGGCCGGAGCCGAGGGGCGGCGAGGCCCGCAGGCGCCTCGTGTTGGGGCAGCGGCCTCGAGCCTTCCTTAAAGCTCGCTGTGCCCCCGGGAGCCCGGCACGGCCGCGCCCTGCTGCCGGCCAGCCCGCCCCGCCGCTGCGTGGGGGACGTGGGAAGGCGCCGTGCCGCCCCCGGGGCTGCGGGCCGCCCGGCGTGCGGGGCTCTGGTAGCCCTGCGGGCCGCCGGTGAGCCGAGCTCGCAGCGTGGCCGGCGGTGGCAGCGGCGCGGGCTGTACTTTCCCCGCTGCTGGTGGTGATTCACAGCCCGGCCTCTCCTTCGCGGAGGCAGGCAGGGCTGCGTGGGCTCGCAGCGAGAGGAGAAAGTGGGGCTGTTGGTATCGAAGGTGGAAATTCCCGTGCTTGGGCCTATGCCTTTGAGTGGGGTTTCTCCCCTCTTGGAGGAGGGGAAGCTCAGTGCTGAAGCACGGACGTGAGGAGCCCACGTTGGCAGGAGGAGGGTGCTGTGATAGACCTACCCTGCCTAAAAAAAGGAGCCAGGCGATAGCTGAGCTGTCCTAAATCACTTTGCTGCTCAGTTTCCTTCTCCAGTGCCTCTTTGGCTGAACTTTCTCCTTCCCAGTGCCTGCCTGTGGCTTGTATGTCCTTTGCTGTGCTGAGGAATGCTGTCTGCTCAGCTGGTGGGGCCAGTTAAACTGCCTCGCTGCTATGGTGTTTAGATCACTCTGCACACAGCGGTCAGCCAGGGCTCGAGGCTGGGACTTTTGCACCCTTCCAAACCATTTGCGTTGTCCTTTAAGCCTCAGCTTCTGGAGCAGCAGCTCATCGTTGCTGTGTGCAGTGCTTCAGCAAAGAGGCCTGTCCTTATCTGAGGCCGGCCGTGCCATCCTGCTGGCTTCCTCATGGCAAGATAGCCATGACTGTCATCCAGCTCCTGGGACAGATCCCTGCGTCTCTGCAGCACGTTGCCCTGGGTTGCTGAGAATCGAGCTGGGATCACAAGGAAAACGCTCCATAAATGGAGCTCGTGGTTGAAGTTAAAGCCTTTCTGGATGGTGAAGGAACTTGCAGAACGAGAACAGTGTGAGGAACAGAAGTGTCCCTTCGAGGCTGCAAGCTGCAGGTTTCCTCTTGTTTGACACCAGGAATTTGAGTGTGTGGCATGCTGGGGAAAAGAGCAGGCTCAGAGCGTGTGTGCCCTGCAGCCGAGGCTGGTACGAGCCAGTACTGCTGCTGGAAGGAGCAGTCCTGGCTGCTCAGTCCTGTTCTGCTTTTGCTCTGCCAGCTGCAGCGTTTGTTCTGCTGGCCAGGGCAAGGCTCTGCTCCAAGTTAAGCAGGTCCCTCCTCAGCGAGGTTGGTTCTTAACCCAGTAATGTTCACTCTCACTTCTGTGGTGAGAAGTGAACCAAGCGACAGCAGCAAAGTGCTGGCGTTGGCTGCCTTTATGCTTGGATGCTGAGTCTCAGTTTAATCAGAGTTTTGTTTGAGGAGCAAAATGAGCTCAACTGCAGAACTCTTGGTTGAGCTTGTTTGCTGCTCTGCTCAGAGCCCTGACCAGTGCAGCCACCTCTGGAGTTTGTGTTAACTCATTTTGACCTGGGGTGCTGCTGTGAAGTTGGCAGGGCAGCCCTGGAAGAAAACTCCCTTATAATAGGACAAAGTGAAGTTCGTATGACTTTCTGAGAGTTGGCTGATCTGAGCAGGAGGTAAAATTAGAGATCTGCACAGGAGGAATTTGGAGAGCAACACGAGCTTTCTGGCCAAGACTCACTTTTGCATCTTGTGGGGAAGAATGTATGGGGTAAAAGCAAATTTTGGGAATGGCCCACAAGAACTGGAGCTGTGCTTCAGAGGGGGGTGCGGGTGCTGCAGGTATGTGTGTCTGCCCTTTGGGTGCCTACAGGGTGCAGTTCTGTGGTCTTATTGTTGTGGGGGGGTATACTGAAAGAACAGATAAAGATTACTGCTGTGCACGTAGTCTATGCTTGGCAAGATATTGGATGCCATCAGTGTATGAAGAGCTTGGAGGCCATGGGGTGTGAGGGGTTTGCTCCACAAAATATCCTGATTTGGAAAGGACCTATCAGGATCATTGAGTCTGTGGGGAGACTCTTGGTGGGAATGTGCCTTCAGTGGCTGTTTGGGGCAGGCTTTCCAGTGCCCAAGGCAGGCCTAGTGTTGTGGGAAGGACCAAAGGGGACAGAACCAAGTGACTTAGTTTGGTGTTTTGTTAGCTCAGCCTGGGTTGTGGCTCTGGAAGCTTTTTGAAGCTTTGTGTGAAATGCTTTGATGCAACCTTATGGTTCAACCTCTGAAGGTTTCCTAGCGAAGAAAGGCTTCTGGCAGGCCTTGGCTGGAGTCAGATGTATGGTGGTACAAATTGCACAGCTTGTGCTTAAAAGATGGAATCCTCGCTGCAGTAACTTGTGCTCTCTCAGAAGTGGTTCAGCTTTAAGATCTCGCATGTCCCTTAGGGTGAGCGCAGGGAGACCTGTAGATATGCCTGCTGCTGTGAAACTTCACTGAGCCTGCAGTCAGCTTGATGGATTTGAGGTGAGGCTCAGCTGGATGTGCAATGACAGCTCCTGAGTGTCTCTGTTGGCAGGTGAAAGAGCTGGTCCTTGATAACTGCCGTTCGGATGATGGGAAGATCGTTGGGCTCTCTTCAGATTTTGAGAACCTGGAGTTCCTCAGCATGATCAACGTCAACCTTATGTCCATCTCCAATCTCCCCAAACTTAACAAGCTCCGAAAGGTGAGTCCCATCTCCAGCAGTCCTTGCTCTGGGACAGGCAGGCTGATCTCTGTGTGGTCAGAGCTTGTTCCTGCATTAGCTGGAAAAACACACTTGGATTCTCAGTCTGTAGGCTGAGCAATTGAGAGGTTATTTTCTAATGTAAGAGAATATTTTTGAGCTTGCATTTTAAGCATCCTTTTGTGTTCTTACAGTTGTAAATTTCAGTCTTGTATTTTAGGTTTTAGTGTTTGCAGTTAGGTAGCAGGATAGCTACTCCCTCAGACCTGCAGTACTGAAGTGGCTGGGAGTGGTGCTATGTTAACTTGGAAATGGGATCTCGGTGAAAACTGGAGCTGCTTCTCTAATGAACAGGGTTCTGCTACGGTCTAGTTGTCAGGGAACTGTATTCCCTTTGTGAAAAGCTGAAACACTTTGTGACCATATGATGTTTCCTTCTGACAGCTGGAGCTGAGTGATAACCGGATTTCTGGTGGCCTTGAAGTTCTAGCAGAGAGAACTCCTAACCTGACACACTTGAATCTAAGTGGCAACAAGATCAAAGACATCAATACCCTGGAACCCTTGGTGAGTGAGAGGCAGTGCTGGGATCTAAGGGATGATATTTCCTTTGGGGAGCATGTCTGTGCAGCAGAAGTCCAACATCTTGGTAACTGTTCCAACAGCACTTCGTGGTTCTGATGGGAACAGATGTGTGGGTCCAATTTGAGGCTGGGCTAATAGTTAATGGCTCCACTGTCTGGAAAACCAGCAGCCAGTTGCTAAAAAGAAGCATGAAATTTGGGCTGGATGAGTAAAACTGTGGATGCAGTGCTCAGTGTCCATCTGAGAAAGGACCGTTAATGGGTCGGATGCAGTTTGAGGTAGGTGGCACCTGGGGTGTCATGGAGATGAGTTGCTTGGACACCAGTGAGGGCTTCCATTGCATCAATCCAAAGACACTGATGCTGCACTGTGACTCTTGCACCATGGGTGCTGTCACAACTTACATTGCAGGAGGTTCCTGCTGTGAATGCAGGAGCACCGTTTCTGGTGCAGCTAGGCTGCCCTAGGGAAGGCTTTTGCCTTGCCATCTAGACTTTGTAGCTGTGAAAGGCCTGATCTAGGGAGTTGGCCTCGGTAGCTGTTATCTTTGGTCCCTCCATCCTCTCCAGAAAGAGCTGGAAACTGTTCTCCTTTGCTTAGCTGGGTGCACAGTGTGCTAGTCTGACTGGAGGAGCTGCTGAGGCTGTGCTGAAAAGCACATCAGATACAGTTTGCAAGCACTGAGCTGCCTGTGTTGTGCTCTTGGGCATTTTGCCTGATGTTTTTGGGCACTGTGAGCCTGATTTTGTAATTCCTCCTGCTGTGTGGGAGCTGGGCACAGTGTTTGTTACCCACTCCATCATCTAAGAAGGAGTAAGATTCCCATATTGGTCCAAGGAGAGGAAGCTGTAGGACAGGGGAGCTGAAAAGGAGTCATCTTTCAGCATAAGTGTTATCCTACACTTAGGAAAGCCAGCAACTTATCTCCACGTGAGGAGCATATGGTGAAAATAATGCATGCAAATAATCTTTTTTGGTATTAGATATGGGTAGTAAGCAAACCATCTGTATTTTAATGGCTGCTTGATCTTCTATTAAAGTGTTGACTTGTGAATGATCTGCTGACTTAATCTTTGCAGAAAAAGTTGCCAAACCTGCATAGTCTGGACCTCTTCAACTGCGAGGTGACAATGCTCATCAACTACCGGGAGAGTGTGTTCACCCTTCTGCCCCAGCTCACATACCTAGATGGATTTGATGCTGATGAGCAGGAAGCTCCTGACTCAGACCCCGAGGCAGATGGGGATGGCCTGGAAGATGAATATGAGAATGGGGAAGGTAAGGATTTTCTCCTTTTTCTTGGGAACAGCTCATTTTTCTCATTCTCTACGATTGTGTTGCTATATAAATGATTATAACTTGCCACTGAAGTAGGGGCTGTTTGGATACCTTCCTTTCTTTGGTGGGCTGCAGAGAAGTGAGGCTTGCTGCAAGCTGACAGGGTGCTGCTGGTACTCCTTGTGTGTGCTTGTTTGGTGTGAGGTCCTTCCTATTGCTTCTGCTCTAGCAGTTGTGGGCATACTGTCTGGAATTAGCAAGTATTTGGAAACCATAATGTTTTTGTATTGGTAGAAGGTGAGGAAGAGGAGGATGATGATGAGGAAGATGACTTGGATGAAGAAGTCATCGATGAAGAAGATGATGAAGATGATGATCTGGAAGGTGAAGAGGAGGAGGATGGAGTAGATGATGAGGTGAGGCTTTCTGTCATTACTGTATGTCTTCAGTAGCATTTTGGCTTGCTTGACAGTGTGTTTGTATGTTAATCTTATGACCCATCAGACCATGTCACAGGTGCCTCTTTGTGGGCAGATTCAAGGGGTCCTACCCTGGGCTTTGGCTTTTCCCATCCAGAAACTTCTTAATCCATGAGAGTTTTCTGGTTCAGCAGTTTTCCACTTGGACTGATGTTTCTGTATCAGTTGTCAAGCCATAAAGCCATACAGAAAACACTCTTAACAAGTGCTGTTAAAGAAAGAGGAGCTTCTCCATACCCAGCTTGCACCTTACACCCTAAGAAAGGTGGGAGCAGAGATGAAGGAAAAGCATTGTGGTTTGTGTAACAAGGTGTCTTGTTTTCCTTCTAGGAGGAAGATGAGGAGGAAGATGGTGAGGATGAAGATGATGATGAAGCTGATGATGGTAAGTTGAATAATTAATAAACTATGTGCCTTGCAAAGCTGTCGTGACAGTCTTGGCATGTTTGCTCTATTCTTAGAGCTTCCCAAGCTTCTGTGCCTTGTTGCCTTCAGCTTCTCCATGACAAGTGCAGCATGCCTCCTTGGAAGCAGTGCTAAGCTGTTGCTTGTGTCTGAGCTAACTATAAAATAGTGGCTAAAACCTGAGAGTTAGGTGGTAGTGATGGGGAAATAAGTTTCAGTGCCTGTTAATACCTATCAAGCTGGGTAGATTGCCAAATATTAGGGGGTAAATTGCCTAGTAAACCTATCTAAGTAGCTTGAACTGATGGTTCTTGCCAGACTGGGGCTTCTGTCATAGACTCTGTTGTTAGTAGTCTCTGTGAGAGGTACTCCCCTCTCCTGTCAGCTCTAGAGAGGTGTATAGACCTGAGCTTGACTTGAGTCCAGACTCCTCTGGTTATAAGCACCCGAACACACTGACAGAATGTAGTGGTTGGCATGATTTTAAATTTCCTTACTTGAGTGTGGTCAGAAATGACTGAATTGTATAGTTAAGCTTTTGGGAGTGCTCAACAAAAAGCCTGCTTTGGAGCACTTGATGAAATGTAGGATGCTTGGAGGCCATAAAAATTGTTACTGCTTCTTACGAGTCCATGGTTTTTGGGTAGCATGAGAAACTGAGCTGGGTGGATCTCATACGTCATGGTGAGAGTCTAGTCTGTGCTTGCTCACTGGCAAGCTGTAGCTGCTGAGGCTTGTAGCTGCTGTTCAAGTGCTGTTCCTCAAGACTGAGCAGAACTTCATGCTTCACCTCTGTTTGCAGACCTTCCACGAGGGGAGAAGAGAAAACGAAATCTAGAGGATGAAGGAGAGGAAGACCCAGAGGACGAAGAGGATGATGAGGATGACTGATCCCAGCGAGCCAATCAGTTTTACAGACTATGACTGTGCTTGTCTTAACCTCCCCGTTGTGTCTATGTGAGACTGTAAATCCCCATCTCCCACTCCTCCTCCCCTTTGTATGGCTGCAGCGTCCACAGTATATTTTTTTAAGATGTAGAATACTGTAGGCATTCAGGGGAATCTTCCATACAAGGCTCTCTTTCTCACAAGTATCTCATGACCAAAGGCTTTCTCCGTTCTGTGGTTTGTGCAGCAGTTTGCAAAAAAAAAAAAAAAAAAAAGGAAAAAAAAAAAAAAGAAAAATTCCTCCTAGGGTATCTTTGGTGTCTGAAATCAGCCTTGCCACACTGGACCCAGAGCTCCAGCCTGCCACCTTGCCTGACAGCCAAGAAGGTGTTTGCTATCTGCATGCCCTCAGACCTGCTTTCCGAAGACACTCGAGCCATCTTGAGCAGTGGGTGCAAATCTGGTTCATCTGAATGGACTCTTAAGCAACCGATCACTGAGGTGTCTCTGATCAGAAATAATGGTGATGTGATCTCTGGATATGCTTGAAGATACTTTAGTGCTGGGATTGCGGGGTGCTTGGGGACTTGGGCGGGGGGTTGACTGCTTGCAAGACCTGGTACCTCTGGTGATGCACCTTGCAGTAGCCCTGTACTTGCTTTCCTACTTTTTATAAACTGGAATATTTTTTTTTCCTGATTGCCACCTAATAACTTCGACTTGGATGCCCAAGTAGTGCTGGTTTATGGTCCTGAACATCTGCTGTGCTGAGGCTGGTCATCGTTCTAGCAGCCTGTGCTTTGGGAAGAGATAGGAAATAGCAGGTTTAGGGATACTGCACTTCTGTCAAACTCCATTTCGCACTGTACAGAACACGTTCAACCAGTATCACTGTGATGCACCTAACTCGGCATTCCCCGGGAGACCGTGTTAGCCTATATATTCTCAGGGTCCTTCTGCTAGCCAGTAACAGCTCTGGACAGTTGCCTGGTGTGTGTCCTCCTCCTTTTTCCTTTTCAGCACAAAGAGAAGTCCATTGATCAGAAATGCAGCTTGCTCCCATTCATGCTATTTACGTGCTGCAGGAGCAGCCATGGGGCATGTCTCCCTCTGACCTGGAGTGGCTGGAGCAGGGAAGGGGGGAATTGGACCAGGGCTAGCTCTCCACTGCAGGGTTTCTGGCCTCTGACCCTTCCTTCCTTTGCCACGAGGCGTTCGGATGGCACAGCTGATAGCTTCTGGAGAAACCTGGCCCTGTGGCCTGCAGGGATGGGGAGCTGTTGGGTGCTGGGTGCCTGCGTTGGGGACAGAGGGAGCAACACAGTGCTGGGAGCATCGCGCTGCTGCGGGGGCACTGGCACTTTGCAGAGCTCTGCTCGGTGCTCCAGGCAATGCTTTGGCACCCAGTGCCTGGAGGTGAGGCTCACAGAGTTCCTTCAGGAGTGGTGTGTGTTTGCAGCACATCAGAGTTTCTGTTGCTTTGTTCTGTTCTTGCTGTTGTCTCTTGCATTGTACAGTAGCTGTAACCATTCAGAGAAGAACTACTCCTGTAAAATGCAAACTGAGTAACTTATAAATGTTAAAGGAATTTAAAAAAGGAAAAAAAAAAAATCAGAGCAGCAGTTACTTCTAATTTTTTTTCCCTGCATTTTTAGCAGATTGTATGGATTTTATAATAGCCTAGTCACTGTCAGGTTTCGATTGGTCAGACTAGTCCCAGGAATAAGGATCTCCAGCCCTTTTGTATCTTTTGTTACAAAATTTGGATAAAACTTTTAATAAAGACTTCAGTTTTTAAAAATCCATTGCAATGAATGTTGCCTTCACTGCCTCTGCTCTAGGAACACCAGAGCTGCCAGCAGCCCACGGAAGCCCTGGCTTGGAAGTTCTGGGGCAGTTTTTCTTGAGCAGCTGGATCTTCTCCTACAGCAGTGATGGCTCTGCTCACCTTTCCATGGCTTTTTTTTTGGTCTGAGCTCCAGCTGGGAGGATTCTTGGTAAGTGAAGCTTGTCTGTCATTGGGGTGAGGAGGGGGGCTTCTTATGGATGGGGGTGGAGCGGGGGCTCGGATGGGAAATGTGTTGGGGAATCCATGCAGGATGTGTTTGTGGGGTCTGTATGGCAGCTCTGATCTGGGCTGTCCTGTGAACTGCCAGCACCAGGTTCATGGGGAGCTGTGGGGCTGCTGAAGGACAGGTAGGTGTGTATCTGCTTTTCTATCCGTAGGAAAAGTCTCCTGTTAAAATGTTGAGAAATGCATGAGAATGGCTTCAACTCTGCTGGGAGGCCCTGCTGAGGACAGTGATACGGCTTAAGGGTGGAGGGGGGTGAACAGCCCCAGTGTTGGTACACCCCAAAGGCAGTGCTGGAGCAGGGATTGGGTACTGGGGTCTGAACCCAGGCAGGGCTCGGAGGGCTTTGGGGGCTCAGAAAGGGGAGCTGTGCCCCCTCCCTGGGGTCTTAAGGTGCCTGTGGGGCTGCGTGGTCCTGGTGAGCTGTGACTGTCAGTTCTGTGTGGGCTTTACCTCGGGCTCTTTGCAGGGTGTTCTGTGATTCTGTGTGCCCAGTGGCCAACCCAGGGCCTGGTGAGGATTTGTGCAGCCTCACTGTTGCTGCTCAGTGCTCTATCCCCAGCAGGAGTGGCTGGGGCTGCTCCCTGCTGCGCTCACCTTCCCCTATGCACAAAGCTGGGTGTGCTGGAGCTGTGGCTGCAGGGCTGCATGGAGGGAGCTGGGAGCATGCAGCCCCCTGAAGATCTGCGTTATGGGGTCGGTGTTCCTGGGAAAAGAGCAGCTTCAGCTCTGCTGCAGGAATCCCGCACTGCATCCCCTACAGCTGCTATGTGTGAACCATGGGGTGTATCTTGGAATGGGTAGAGCAGCTCTCATCTACTGCTTGCAGCAAACCCATCTTCCAGCCAAAGAAAATAAAAGCTCCAGGTGCTGTGGCACAGGGGGCAAAGCCTGAGCTCCCAATAGGGCAGCAGGATGATGGGGGGGGGGGGGTGGGACTGCACCTGGATATGATTTTGGCCTCCTCCAAATGCTGTGTCTCCTTCAAACCCACCCTTTCCACACCCTTCCCATGGTGGGACCCCCTGCTGCGTGATGCAGAGCCCCTGCTGCCCCACCTGGCCCCCCTCTCTGGGGTGGGGGGGCAGCTCCTTAGGGCTGGCACAGCTCCTTATTGCCCCCCATAGAGGCTCTCCCAGTCGCTCCTCCTGTACAATTCCTATTTATTAATTTCCACACCTTGTTCCTGAGCATCCGTTGGACTCCCCCCAACCTCTCACCCCCTCCTCCTCCCAGGCTGGAGCAATGGAACTTGTAGGGAAGGGAGAGACACGAGGGCTCGTAGGGGGCTTAGCATTTCAAAAATAAAGGGGAGAGAGACTCAAAAAAAAAACCACCAATTGCCACCCTCCTCTGGCAGCCCATGCTGGGGATGCTCCCAAGGGTCCCAGTGCTGAGGTGTGGAGCATGTGGTGCCCTCAGTTCAGCAGGAGCAGCTCTCCTCAGAGCTGTGAGTACAGGGTGTTCTCCATCTCTGGTGTCAGCTTCGAGTGGAAGGAGGCGATGCTCACCCCAAAGTCTGCAGGGAGAAGGAAGAGAGCCATCAGGTCTGGGGCTGAGCTGCACAGCTTGCTTTGGAGATATGCTGGGGCTTG
This sequence comes from Phasianus colchicus, assembly GCF_987193195.1. NCBI lineage: Eukaryota > Metazoa > Chordata > Aves > Galliformes > Phasianidae > Phasianus > Phasianus colchicus. The sequence continues at coordinate 2,252,104 of NC_143463.1, forward strand.
GAAGCATGCTGGGATGCTAGGTGTGAGGACAGCAGTGGGGTTGATCCCCATTAACACCTCCTTCCTCCAAGCCAGACCCTCTGAGTGCCCCATTCCCACCCCTTAGGGACTGAAGGGAAGGAAGGGGATGCTCATGCTAAATCCCATTCAAAGAGAGCACCTGGGGTCCCCCGTAGCCACCCCTCCCAAGGCCATACCCACGTCTGTGTCCATGCGCCCAGCTGGTGCTGGGTTCTTGCGGTGCTCCTCGATGTGCAGTGTCATCTCCTCCCGCGAGGCCGTGGAGTAGGGGCACTGCATGCAGGTGTAGCGGCCCCGCGTGTGCTCCCACACGATCCGGCTGTTGGAGGAGTGCCCTGTAAGGACAGGTGAAGGAGGGAAGCACAGAGCCTGCTGGCAGCACCCGTGGGCACGAATGGGATATGCATGGGGCGGTGCTGTGGAGCTGTGGGGTAGAAGCCCCCCGTTCTGTGTACTGCAATATGAATGGGTCACGGATTTGGGGGAGACCCCACAGCAAGAGGGGTCCCAAACCTAAAAGCAGAGTTGGCCGTGGGTGTTGTATGGAGCTGTGCCATGGAGCTGCAGGGCAGGAGAACTCCACTCCAAGGAGGGACCCCAAATCTGGGGGAGCCCCCTGCATCTAGAGGGTGGACCCCAAATCTTGGAGCATAGCTGGCCATGGGTATCACATGGACCTGTGGGGTGGGAGCTTTCCACTCTGAGCCCTGCAATATGAACAGGTCCCCTCTCTGTGGGAGGAACTCCAAATCCTGGAGAGGCCCCCAAATCTAAGAGCAGAGTTGGCTATGGACATCACATGAAACAGTGTCCCTTGGCCATAGCTGCTGGAAAAATGGGGGGGTTTGAGTCCAAGCAACTGCTGCACCCCCTCTTGGTGCTGCTGCTCAACCCAAGCTTAGCAGATTCTGGCATGGGGGGGAATGATGCAGACAGCAACAACCCCCCCCTACCTGGGCAGCATCCCCTCTGCATGGGGCTTCCCAAAATGAGGGTGCTTTCCCTCCCCACTGTGCTGTGGGGGCTCTCCCCTCCCCTACAGTCCCTCCCTACACCTCCCCCCACCCCCCCAGTGACAAAGCAGCCCCCAACCAGTCGGTGCCGAACTAACCTGGAGTCACTCCTGAGCCAAAGCATGGGAGGAGTGGGCTGACACTCAAACCTGCGGAGGGAATCGAGGGGCGAGACAAGCATTAGGCCTTCCCCTCCCTGGATGGGGGGGATGTGGGGGGCAGGCCTGGCGCCCCAGCATGCGGGGGAGCAGCAGGGCTGAGCCAATTTAGAGGATTCTGGCGGTTGCCTTTCATTATTTTTCTTTCCCAATTTGGTGGGGGGAGGCGGGGAACGGCGGTGGGATGAGGCAGAGGGCGGTGGGGGTGGGCAGCTCCAGGCTGTGGGCTATGGGGTGAAGGGGGGATCCTCGCTGGCCGTCGTGCTGTCCTGGTCCGAGAGCAGAAGAAGCACTGCCCTAAGGGCCCTCTGTGCTCACCTTGGCTCTTCTTCCAGACGGCGTTGGAGGCTGCCGGGCCATGGCTGGGCGAGCAGGGCCGCAGGCGGGGCTGGGCTGCAGGCAGGCTGAAGGGCACCGGGGGGTGCATGTAGGAGAGGAACGGCACCGAGGAAGGGGGAGGATGAGGAGGAGGAGGCCCCGAGAAGCGAGTCAAGGTCGGAGGGCCAAACAGGTTGGGTTCCAGCAGCGGGAAGGGGTGCGGGGCCGGCGGGACGAGCGGCAGCGCTTCCAGCGAGCCGGGCAGGTCGGGCAGGTTGGGGGCCGGGTCTGTGCCGGGGGCTGTGGTGATGGCTTCTTTCTCCGTGTGCCGGATGACGGTGGGAGGCTTGGGCAGCCCCTCGGGGGGCGGTTTGGCGGTGGGTTCCTTCTCTTGGGTGGAGGCGGTGGGCAGGGTGGGCTTCTCGGCCTTTTGGGGCGGCGGTGCGGGGCTGCTGGAGCGGTCAGAGCAGACGTGGAGGTGCTTGAAGAGGGAGCGGTGGGTGCGGAAGCGCAGCAGGCAGTTCTCACATCTGTGGGGCCACAGGCAGCGTCAGGTGTGGGGCAGTCAGTCCTCCCGTGGTCATTTTAGGGCACGCAGACCCCCTGACTTGGGGTCTGCGCCGTTAGGGTGGGGTACGGGGTGGCCCCAAATGGGGTATGGGATGGGGCTGTGTGTACATGGGATGGGTGCATGGAGAGACGTGGGGTGGGACAGTAATGAGAAAGGGGATAGGGACAAATGGGGGACAAGGACAAGTGGGGGGGACCAGGACTCACTTGAAATAGCGGTTGGGTTTGTAGTGCACTTTCATGTGGGCCATGAGGTCCTGCATGCTGGGGAAGGTCTCTGTGCAGCCCAGTGTGGGGCACTGGAAGGTTTTGCCTGCAAAAAAAGAGATGGGGCGGAGTCAGCAATGTCCTGGCTGCGCTGTGCCCCTGGGTGGGGATCCTGGTGCTGTCCCCATCCCCTTCCATGCTGTGCCACCAGTGTCCCCAGACGCCCCTCTGGGCTCCACGAGCACTATTTGTGCACCACAGGGCATCCCCATCTTGCTGTCCCCTTACCCTCCAGGGACTGCGTGGGTCTGTAGTGCACCTTCAGGTGGTCCATCAGCTCTTGCATGCTGGGGAAGGCCAATTTGCAGCCGTAGCTGGAGCAGGCATAGTGCTTCCCTGCAAGAAGACATCACCATTGGCCTCATCCCCTGTCCCTACTCACCTGTGGGTCAGCGGGGTGGGTGATGCACTCAGCTCACCTGGGGCTGGACGGCGCTTTAGGAGCCGCAGGTCCTGTGCTGGGGGGGCTCCTCCGCTCCCCAGTGCTGTCATGGGGCCTGCAGGGAAGAGGTTGTGGGGTCGGTGCTCTGAGCAGCCATCGTGATCCCAAACCTTCACCCCTGCCCCGGCCATGGAGCAGAGCGTGATCTGGGGTGGGGGGGGGAGGGGGTTGGGGCCATAGCTCCATGCCTACAATAGGACTTCTGGTGTCCCCCATTGTCACATCCCTCAGACAGCAGCCTGCCCCACACCATCCCAGGGACTCACCTGCCCCTTCCCCAACGTATTTCCCCCCCAGGGAGAAGTTGGGCAGAGTTTCATCCTTCTCTGTCTTCATGGCCGCTGCAGGGTACGGGGCTCTCCTCTTCTTCGTGATGCTGCACCCAACCAAGGAGCAGAGGTTAACACTCAGCACAGAGCAACAACCATCTCCTCCTGCTCTTCTCTGGGTGTTAAAGCCAGCACCCTCCCTCCTCACCTCTCCCACCCCACACGTGGTCCCCAAAGCAAGCAAACATCACTTCCTCTGCCACATGCAATGGGGCACTGCCCCACACATCACCAGCTTGTAGGATCAGCTGCAGCACAGCATCCATAGGCAAATCCTATTCTGGATCCACAAGACCCCCCTTCTCTCCCCCAGGTGACACAGTAATGGAGGTATTTCTTCAGCTTTTCAGGGGGAAATCAGCTTAAAACACATGGTTTTGGGGTGCTGTGGGATTGCAAGCTGTATTGGGAAGCACAGCCTGGATGGATGGGGGTGGGGTCTCAGCACATGGGGTGACACTGAAAGGTGTTGCTGGGGTTGGTGATGGAGCCCTCGAGCAGTGTCCATCCCAGGGGCTGGCAGTCCCCATACACCACAGCTTCCAATGAATTTCCTGATTTCTTGAAAAAACAAACTTGGGAAAATTGCCTTTTTGATGTCCTGCTCTCTTATGGCCTCATCTGGAGTGGGCTGGCACTGGGACCAAATGGTGCCACTGGGGATGATGGCATTAGCTTTCCTGTAAGGTGGTGGTTTGTGATGATCCCAGGGATAGGTAGGGTCAAGAAACAGTGTAGGAATATCACTGCTCCAGGAACTGCCCCTGACACAGTGAGGAGCTGCATGGATGTAGCATTCTTAGCCCTCCAAACCCCAGCTTTGAGGGAGGTGGTGGCACCTGCACCGTTCTGCTGCCATTTGTCATCTCTAGCAGGACTGCATCCTTCTGCAACACTGAGCACAGTGCTGTGAACCAATGTTCCCATCCCCAGGACCTCATGGAGATTCACCCCCAGCCCCAGAGCAAACCCTGCCCTGGAAACCCAAATCCTAGAGCCACTGCACACTCATTGCACACTTTTCACAGCATTTTCCTGCAAATCCAATGGCACTGCTGTGCTGAGTGGGGACCCCATAATAACCTCTTCTGGGGTCTGAGGTGTTTGCAGCCTTCTGTCACCCAGAGCAGCTTTGGGACTGATTCCATTAATAATGAGCACAGCTCATCACCCTCAAGCACACCAGAAGGTGATTTAGAGACATTCACAAATCCACTTCAGGAGGAGAAATGGGACCGATAATCCTATCCAAGCATCTCTGTGATCAGCAGCTCCGAGGCTTGGGAGATGAGAGACAAAGGCTGGCTCATGGGACCGCCCCTGGGAGGTGACAGCCGAGCAGGGACCCCCGGCTCTGCCTTTACCCCCCCCCCTCCCATCTTTATCCCATGGCTGCGGGAGGAGGATGCGGGGTGACCCCAGGGATGCTCAGGGTGCCAACATATCCCAAACTCACAGGGATGGAGGGATGCCATGCATGGGGGGCTCTCAGCTGCTCGCCCCATGGCTACTAGCCCTATGGCTGGCACCTCCTGGCCAGCAGCACCCTGTGGCTGATAGACCCTATAGATAATAACCCATGGCTACCAACACCCGTGGCTGGTAGCCCACCCCTGCTAACAGCCCCTTTGTATTACTGACAGCCCTCCAGCAACAATACACCACGGCTAGCAGCCTCTATGGCTCACAGCCCCCCATGCTAACAGCCCCCCAACAACACACCTATGGCTACCATCCCCTACGGCCAGTAGCACCCCATCTACCCCCTCCCTCCCCCTCGCTAACAGCCCCTTTGTCTTACCAACAGCCCCCCAACACCAATACACCACTGCTCCCACCCCCCTATGGCCGGCAGCCCCCTGCTAACACTCCCTTTGTATTACTGACAGCCCCCAACAACACACCATGGCTAACAGCACCGTGGCCAGTAGCCCCCCATGCAGCCCCCCCCTTGCTAGCAGCCACCTGCTACAATTGTCAGCCCCCCCCCCAATCCCGGCCAGCAGCCCTTATGGCCAGCAGCCACCCCCTCTTCCCCCCCCCCCCCCCCCAGCATTTCCTATACAAACAGCCCTATCGGGGCTGACCCCACCCTGAGGACACCGCAGCTTCCGCGATGCCCCCCCCCCCCCCCCGCCCCCCCTTTCCCCCCTTCTTCCCATCGCGGTGCCGCCCGCACGTACCGGGGCTGCGGGGGGGGGGGGCCGGAACGCGCATCAGCGGCGGCGCTGCGGCCGCGGGGCCATTTTCTGCTCTCGGAGCTGTCGCGAGAGCCGGGGGGGGAGAGAGGGGGGGGAAGAGGAGGAGGAGGAGGAGGAGGAAAAAGCCCAGGGGGGGGAGGGGGGGGGATGGGGAGGAGGAAGGAGAGGGACGGAAGGAGGGGTGGGGGACGAGGGGGGGCCGCTGTTTGTGTCCCATTGTGTGCGGGAGGTGGCGCGGAGGGAGGTTTGCGGGGACCCCCCAGAGCAGCACCTGATAACACCCCCCCCTTTGGGATTCTTTGGAGACCCCCCCCCACCTCGAGCACCCCGCAGAGCGTGCCATGAGCCGCTAAGTACCCCCAGTTCCTTGGAGCATCTCTCAGGGCATCCCGAGCCCATCGCACCACCCCGAGCCCCCCAGGACCCCCCCGAGCTGCCCCCATCAGCGTAGGGTTGGGGGATGATGGCAGCATCCCATTCCCATTTGCACATCCCCAACGAGGGGTCAGAGGCTGCAGGAGGGCGATTCCTACACCCTTCGAGTTCCCAAAACCTTTTTTTTTTTTAAACAATTAAAATGAAAACAGTGTCATCATTGCAGTCTCCCACTCTAAACATGGACCCTAAAACTGCATTTGTGGGAAGAAATCCCCCAAAGGACCATACGGTGTCAAGCAGAGCTATGGGACTGAGCGCCCCGCGCTGCCCAACTCATGCACCCCACAACCCCGTGCCCCCCCTGTGCCCCCAGCCCAGGCCCTCAATGCCATTTGCAACGTGAGGACTCCATTTCCCAGCAGCCTTTTGCCTCGCACAACCCTGACCCCATAAGATATAGGATCCTTTGAGCCCCCCCCCACCCGCCCCCAGCTCAAGGCGACCCTCCCTGCCCAACTCTTGGCCCAGAGTCAGCCCTTGGTGGGGGGAGGGAGGAAGAGGAAGGCTGGGCGGTGAGGCTGAAGGCTGCAACAGGGCTGCGTCACTTCCTCCATCCGGGGAGGGGACGAAGAGCCCTGGGACTGCGCAGGGCTCTGCATCTCTGCCATGCCGTGGTCCCCAGCAGCACGGGGGGCATTGAGGATGGACAGGGACCAGCCCCATAGCGCCAGGGTTTCCACCCCACAGCTCCACGCAGTGCGGGGGTGTGCAGGAGCGTGAGATGGGGTTGGGCTCTGCGCTGGGTGCAGGGTGGGCTGTGCAGGGAATGGGGCTGCCAGTGGGTGTCCCCCGTGTCTTCGTGTGTGGGTCCTTTGCCATAGGGTCCCAGTGGGGTCAGCAGGAACACAAACTCCAAGCTCAGATTTAGAGTCTGACTGTGACGTGCTGTGTTTGCAAAGTGGCAACAATGCCGTAGTCCCAAAGCTACCATCGTTATCTTTACCTCTATAGTTACCAAAAATAATCCTACTGTGCCCCAAAGTTCACTTCCACAGTTCCACAACCCCGTGTGAACAAGCAGCAAAGAGTCCCTGCTCTGCTGCACAGTTTGGTGCTGCCGCTGGCACAGCCCAGGGATGGGATGGGACCTGGTGATGGACCAGGAGAGCCACCATCAGGGACAGCATTGGGGACAGCACCCCGGGGTGGCACACGCCTCTGTGTCCTCAGCGCCCAGTTCAGATCTTCTGCACGTAATTCCCGGGGAAAAGCCCTTCCCTGCCGTGCAGCCGTCCCTTCCACCAACCCGAGATATCTGCGAAGGGGGGAAAAATCGATGGGGTGAAGTGTGGGAGAGGAAAAAAAAAATCAATGGGGTGAAATATGGGGTGGGCACAGGGAGCCAAGATCTGGCCAGTACCTTCCAGGAGGATGTCAATAACATCTCCCACGTTGAAGCTGAGCTCGTCCACGTCCTGTCCGACGTACTGATAGAGTGCCCGGCAGCGCGGCACGGCTGCTTTGGGCAGCGGCTTGGGGCGACTGGCCGGGGGGGGGCGCTGGCTCACACTGCGCCTCCGCTGCATGCTGTGCGATGGGGACACCGGGTGTGAGCATGGCACACCCCCAGCCCCCCCCTGCTGACAACTACCAGTTTGCCCAGTTTGTCCCCGAGATGGGAGGATGGGGTGGTGGGGATGCAGCGTTAGCATCGTGGGTGGCATCCCGTGTCCCCAACCCCGTCCTGCTCCTGTCTCCCAGTGCAGTCACGTTGTCCCCATGGCCGTGGTATGGGATTGTGGGGACATGGTGTGAGCAGTGTGAGGGATGTATCATGTTCTCAACCCCATTCTGCTCCCACCTCCCCCTCCGTTTGCTCAGTTTGTCCCCATGGCAATAGAATGACAGGATGGGATGGTGAGGACACAGCATGAACACTAAGGGGAGCATCTCATGTACCCATCCCACTCCCACTCTGCCCAGTTTGTCCTCCATGGCAATGGGATGGGAGGACGGGGGCACAGCATGAGCAACAAAGGTGGCATCCCACATCCCCAACCCATCCTGCTCTCACCTCCCAGTGCAGCCAATTGTCCCCATGGGATTGGAGGATGTGACAGTGGCAACACCAGGCACGAGCACCAAGGATTGCATCCCACGTCCCAAACCTCATCCTGCTCCCACCTCCCACTTTGCCCAGTCTGTCCCCATGGCAATGGGATGGGAAGACAGAGTGGTGGGCACTGAACCTACCCAGCCACCCCCTGGTCAGGGACATTGAGGAACTCCATGTTCTGCTCAGATGGGGGTCGTGCCTTCGACCGGCGGCTGGCATTCTGGGGGGGCAATGTGTTGGCTGGGGGGGCCCGTGCCTGCTTCTGGGGTGTCGTGTAGGTGTCTCTCTTGGCCTGACCATCCCCACGTGGGAACTGGGGAGCACCATTCCTGTAGTTACCTGGAACCCCCCGGAGATGCTGTATTATGAGGGGGCACCCATAATGGGGGAGCCCCCTCCATGAGGATGGAGCCCATAGGCACTGCTCACCTTGGGGTGCTGGGGGGGCACTGCGGGATGGTGGTGGCCGCCTGCCGCCACCTTTGCTCTGCATCACCTCCTTCCTGGTGGGCTCTGTGTGGGGGGGACACAAGACCCCATTAGGTGACATCCTCTATGAGAACCCCATTAGGTAACATCCTCCATGGGGACCCACATCCCTCCTGTGCAAAACACAGACGCCACAGTGCACACAGTGGCTCACCCCAATGTCTCCAAGCCCCAGCCATTCCCTATGGCCCTGATCTTCTTGTCCCCCCCAGATGCCCCAGGACCATCACTCACTGGAGTTCCGGGGCAGCCCGTCCCCGATGCTGACCGTCAGCGTTTTGCCTCCAGCTTTGAGGACAGCCACATCACCCTGTCCTCTGGTGAAGGTGACGGTGCGTGTGCCACCACCGCCCCAACCCTCCTTCTTCACCCGAAACTGTAGTCTGGGAGGGAGGAGAGGGGCCGTGAGGGCCATGAAGCCGTGGCCTCATAGTGCTCTGTCCCCTCTCCCCATCCCTGTCCTTACGTGTCCTGGAAGTTGAGGCGCAGCTTGCTGTGGGTCAGCTCCTCGTAGCGCTTGCACAGCAGGCTGACCAGCTCCGTCTTGAAGATGGACTCCAAGAAATTGTCGGCGTCTTTCTCGTGAAGGATGAAGAAATCATCCTGCCGGGTGCTGGGGGCAGCCCCAGGGGTGTCACGGAGGGTACAGACACCCCATCAGGACAGGGGGGACCTCCCAAGGGGAGTATTGAATGGGGATTCTGTGTCCACGTGGCTTTGCCAACAGTGGGGTTGGGTTGGGGGTATCAAAGGATGGGGATCGTCTGGGGGAACACACCTCAGCGAGACGCTGCTCACTGCCTGGATCTCCACTTTCTTCTTGAGCACCTCTTTGATCTGCCCCTTCTCGGGGCCTTTCTTCACCTTTTCCCTCCCGATCAGGTAGAAGTACTTGGGGGTGAGGATGAAATCCCGCTTGATGGGCTGGAAAAGGTGGGCTCAGGGAGTGAGAGATGGTTGCTGAGGGGCAGAACGTCCCACCCAAGGGATTTAGTTTCCCTGAGTTTCATTTTTTCTCATTGGATTGCCTTTGATTTTATTGCATTTGGGTTAGGCTTAGGATTGGATGAGGTTAGGGTTACAGTTAGGGTTAGGGTTGGATTGTATTGCATTGTGTTGGATTTCATTGCATTCCATTCTATCGCAATGGCCTTAGGGTCAGGATGAAGTTAGGGTTAGTGTTAGGTTTAGGGTTGCATTACACTGCATTGCAATTCCACCACCAAACACAGCTTGGCCTGTCTCCTGCTCCCCTCACCTTGAACCTGCGGTCGTATTTTGTGATGGAGTCGGCGAACTCGATTCGTTCCCTCTTGGACAGGAATTGCCTCAGCTCCGGCCGCTCCTCCATGCCCAGGTAATCGCCCACAAAATTCCGGTTGATGCTGTTCCTCCGCCGCTCTTTGAAGTTGTAGAGGATGTTGGAGGCTGTGTGGGACCCAAAGCAATGTTGGTTGGGCATCACCAGGCCACGAAACGCAGCAGTTGCCCCAAAACTTCGTGTTGCGGGAGGGAGGGGTTCAGCTACTCTGTTTTTCACTGTATGCTTGGGAGGGTTGGGAATTGCCTATGGTGGTGGATGGTGATTGACCTTTCCCATCCCTATGCAAACATCAACTCATCTCTTTTGCAGGCAGCAGAATGCATCCAGGCAGTGAGGGGCTGTCCCACAGCTTCCTTAGGGCTGGAAACTGGAGCTAGAAACCCCCTCCCCCCTCAAGGTGTAGGAAAAGAATCCGGGTATCTCCATGTATCTCTCCTGGGAGGGAGGGAGGGACGTGGTTAGTGAGCATGGTGGCAATGGGTTTTTGTTTGGATGTGGTGATCTCAGAGGTCTTTTCCAATCTTAATGATTCTATGAGTGAACAGGTGGTGATGGGTTGATGGTTGGACTGATGACCATGGAAGTCTTTTCCAGCCTTAATGATTCTGAGATTCTATGAATGTCCTTCATCACTGTGCCACACTACATCTGTATTTAGAAGCGGGGCTGCCCCTGGCCAAGGCACCCTTGGAAGGACACTGGTCATCACAGCCTTACCCTCCTCCCGCATCTGCTCATACTTCCGGATGGCGATGTGCCGACGCCAGGCCTTCTGGATCACCCGTGCAAAGCCGTCAAATTTCCTCTCCCTCATCTCCTCCAGGAGGAAGAGCTGCGGGATGGGGGCAGGTGGATGCTGAGCCTTGGGCAGGGTCCAACCCCCGTGTTGCTTGACCCCGTGCTGAGCTGCCCGCTGTGCCCCCATCACTCACCGACTCGGGGTTCTTGACGAACACTTTGCTCCGACCCATCTGGTACTGGTCCGGGTCCATGTTGACGGAACGCAGCAAGTACTGCACGCCTTGCCTCTCATCCCCACGCCACGATGGCCACGTCTCAGGGGTGAGGATGGCGTAGCTGTCAGCAGAGGGGCTGTGAGTGCTGGCCGAGCCATGGGTCCCTTCCATGCAGCCCCCCACCCCCTCACCGTTGCAGGAATTTGTGGAAAATTCGGCGGTAGGCAAAACCTGCCCGGCGCACACGGATGTTCTCCTTCAGTCCCAGGTACTCCACTTGGTGCTTCACCCTGCGGAGTGCACACGATGGCACAGCTCTACCCATCCCTGTAGCTCTGTGCCCATGCATGCCCTACAGGGATGCACATGCAGAGAGATACGTGTCCCCACATTCCCCTTGTGCTCCCCTGGCACAGCAGGACCAGAGCTTTTTGGAGGACAGCCACCACCCCAACACCAGCTCCAGTATGCTCCCCATACCCCCCTCTGTTACCTGCTTTCCTCCCAGTCCCGTGGTTTCTTGGTCTCGTTGGGCTTGATGCAGCGGATGTAGTGTGGCGTGCACTTCATTAATGTGTTCACCAGGTCGTTTGCCTGCTTCTGTTGCAAAGATTGACCTCTGGAGCGTTAAAGGTGGCAGTGGGAGCCCAGCAGCCCCTAGCTGCCTTCTGCAGATCCCAGGACCCACCTTGATTTTGGAGCCTGCAGTGGTTGGGCGGCCCTTTTTGTCAGCATCGAGCTTTTCTGGGAAAAGCATCTGGATGAAAGCACTGAAAAGCAAAGGAGAGCCCCCAGGTGAGAGCTGCTGGGTGGCTGGCACCCTGCCCTGTGTGCCCTCTGCCAAGCCCTGCATGCTCCATGGGGTGATACTGAGCACCAGTTCCAGTAGGGAGAGAACCAACAAAGCGTTATGGGTGGGTTTTGAGGATGCTGCCCATCTTTTGTGGGGGGTGGCCCAGGGGATCACTGCACTGCCCAAACTCACTATTCGCTGCTCTGCATCAGCTCGATCAGATCAGTGAAGAGCACGTCCCGGTTGCGCTCGCAGAAACCATTCACATCATAGGAGACCTGGAGGCAGGAGGGAGCTCAGAATGTGGGATGCTGGGGCTGAGGGGATTGGGTACCAAGTGCAGGGTGCAGGATGTGGGGTGCAGGGTATTGGGTGCCAAGTGAAGGGTGCAGGATGTGGGATGCAGGGTGTTGGGTGCCAAGTGCAGGGTGCAGGATGCGGGGTGCTGGGTGTGGGCTGCAGGCTGCAGGGTGCCGCACCTTGCCTGCATAGTGGTGGATGACAAAGCCTGAATTCCAGCTGTTGAAGTGCTCATGGGTCCCCACGGCAGCCTGCAGCTTCTGCAGCAGGGTCTGGTCCGCACCCTCGCCGGTGGCGTGCATAGTGGCACAGACGTCATCCAGGACGCTCATGATCCCAGGGGGGTTCTGGAAGAGGGAGAGCAAAGCTAGGGCTGACCAAAGGCTGTAGGCAGGGCTCAGTCCTGCACCTGGCTGCAGATGGGTGTCCTGTGCTGCTCAAAGCAGCTTTGCACTGAACTATAATTTGGATGCAAGATGGGGCTGCTGTTCCCTGGGGGTGCAACCAGCAGGGCTGGTCCTTGCCCCCCACTCACCAGTTTGTTCTCTATCAGGTCGCACACCACCTTGTTGTTGAAATATTGGATCTGGGTCCACTTGATGCCCTCCTGCACATACTCCTCCTGAGGGAGAAACAGGAGAGCTGGAGGGGCTCCATCTCTATACCCATGGGACATGTGCAGGGTGGGGGAATTGGAATTTCAGCCTCCCCATACCTGCTCTGCCTTCAGGGTGAGCTCTATGAAGATCTGCTGCAGCTTCTCATTCACAAAGTTAATGCAGAACTGCTCAAACCCATTTTTCTACAAAACAGTAGAAAAAGAAGGGGTTGAGTTGTTTTCTACATCAAGGTGACCCCAAATGGAGGTACTACTCCAGGTCCCCTCCTCTGGAGTAGGGCAGTCCTCAGCTGGGCTCCCACAGCAAAGCAGGACTCACCTGGAATATTTCAAAGCCATAGATGTCCAGCACTCCAATGCTGTACTCCTCATAGGGTTTCTGCATGGCCCTATTGATGGACTGTGGGAAAAGGACAGCAGGATCCACTTCAAATGAATGGCAAACACCCCCATCCCATGGCTGTGCTCCTGCAACCCCGGGAACCCACCTCCACAAGGAAGTCAAAGACACGTGCATAGAGCCCCTTGGCCAGGGCATCCCGTGTGTAGGCTGCCTGCTCCACGTTGAGGGTGACGTTGATGGACTCGGAGCGGCCGCCCCACTTGCTGTCCATCTTGCGGCTGGTGATCTTGTCGTTGAGGCGGTTACGGTCGATGCCCAGCAGGTAGGCAGGGAAGGCCAGAGCTGGGCAGAGGGGGTCAGTGCTTCCTGCAACCCCCCCCTACATGATGTTTCCCCCATCCCACCAAACACAATGGGGGACAACAGAGGGGCAGCTCTGCTTGATGTGGGACAAGAACTGGGCCCAGTGCTCCAGATGTGGCCTCCCCAGGACAGAGCAAAGGTGAGAATAATCTCAATTTCCCTGCTGGCCACATTCTTCCCAATGCAACCAGGGTCCCTTCTTCGCCACCATGGCACACTGGTGGCTGATGGTCAACCTGCTATCAACCACTGGTCAACCATTGGTCAACCATTGGTCAACTGTTGTTCAGTCATTGGTCAACAGTTGATCAACTGTTGGTCAATAAGGACACCTAGGTGCAGAGCACCCTTCCAGCAGTTCATACCCTAACCTGCACTGATGCATCAGATTTGGGGAAGGTACTGGTGCTACCTCTCTACTGGGTCAGTAGTGCTATGGAGAGGTTGTGATTTGTTGCCAAGGGTCTCCGTGGCACCTAGGCTTGCTCCCTGGAACAAGGAAGAGTTCAGCTACTCACAGTCAGCATTCTCCACCCGGGCATAGTTGCCCTCCTCCCGAAAGCTGATATTCCCCAGGTGTAAGATCCCAGCAACGATCTGCAGCACCAACTGCTGGTCCTCACCCCGGATGCCGATGACCTGCATGGCGTTCTGGGGGCACACAGGGGGTTGTCAGTCCCAGCTTGGCCTTTGACAGCTTTGGGAACCTTCCTGGGGGCACTCACCATGGTCTCAAGGAAATCACTGCGATCATCCGTGCCCTCCACCTGGAACGTGTCTGACTGGTTCAAGTAGTAGTAATAATCAGGGCTCATGATGCCCAGGTTCTGGCGCTGCTCTTGGGATGCCCCTTCAATGAGCTGTGGGAAATCAGGGGTGATGCAGTCACCGGCCCTACAGCCCTGCACCCAGCCGGCCCCGCTGCCCCATACCTGGTAGTAGATGTGGAAGTTCCTCTCATGCTCATTCTGGCTCACCACCCGTGACTTCTCCAGCAGGAAGTTGGAGATCTTCCCCCCATCGGGCTCTCCGCCCCGGCTGAACTGGATCTCAAAGTACTTCCCCTATGTGGGCATAGAGCTGTCAGTGCATCCGCGTGGACAAATCCTGTCTGTGACACTGCATGGTGCCAGCAGGCAGCACGCTCTGTGCCAGCCCTGGTGACTTACAAAGCGGCTCGAGTTGTTGTTGCGGACAGTTTTGGCGTTGCCAAAGGCTTCCAGCAGTGGGTTGGACTGCAAGATGATGTCCTTCACGTGCTGGTGGACAGAGCAGGGCATGGGGGAGAGCAGGACCCTCATGAGTGGGTCCTGCATTCACTGCAGCTGCCCCAAGGGGCTGGGGATGGAGCTGGGACCCCGACCCTTGGAGCTGCTGTGTGCAGGGACTGGGGAGCAGAGATGTCGAAAGGCAAAGCTATGGGTACATGGTGGGAATCAGACTTACCTGCACCTTTTCACCACCCCCAGACACTTTGGAGATGTAGCCCATGATGTATTTTGCTGCCACTGTTTTCCCAGCACCACTTTCTCCACTGTGCAAATGTCAAAAACAGAGGAGAGGTGAAATGGGAGCCCATGGGGTGATCTCGTGGGATGCTGGAGGCTCTGGGACAGGGCAGGGCAGTGTGAGGAGCTGCAGCAGGAGGTGCTGGATTTTGGAGGGAGGGCTGAAGGGGAAGTTTAGCCTTGCCCCACTTCCTCACCCCTTCCTTGCAACACTCAGCCGGAAAAGTGCATTGCACAAAGCTCAGTCCCCAGCTGGGAGCACAGCCCCCAGGACTGCACAGGGCTGCAGCTATCCCTCGTCCTGTGTTTGCCTGGGGCACCCCAAGTGCTGGGGAAGGGTATTGGGGCACCCGGTCACCCCCTACCTGATGATGACACATTGGTTCTCCCCATCGATCAGCATGTTTCGGTACATGTTGTCCGTCAGGGCGTAGATGTGGGGGGGATTTTCATACTGAGCCTAAAACAGGGGTGTAAGGATGGTGATGCTGGGATCTCCTTAACTCTGCCCACATGTGCAGGAGGCAGCAGCACAGTGCCAGGTGCTTGCTTCAGTACCCCGCACTTGTGGAAGAGCATAGGGCAGAACCAAGCACCGAGGTATGGTTTTAAGTCACTTTGGTGTGCACTATGAGCTGAATTTCCTTTGAAATGTGTACTCACATTTCTTACAAACTCACCATTTGGGAGCACTGACCCTTGCAATACCCAAAGCTCATGGGAAAATCACAGGTGCTTGCATGCAAATGCACGAAATTAATGCTAATGAACCCCTGTGAGCCCCTTGCCAGCCCTGCAGCCTCACCGCCCCCTGGTACAGCTCGATCTCTCGGTCGGTGAAATATGGCATCTGCTTGAAGGGGTTGACAGAGATGAGCACTGGTCCAATGTAGGTCTGGGCAGCAGGTCAAGGTCCATGCATCCTCTCCCGTGTCCCATGCCCATGTCCCATGAACCACGTCCTGTATCCCATGTCCCATGTCCCCCTTCCTGCTCACAGCATCAGCAATGCGTGCCAGGGGGTCTCAGCCCTCTTCCAAACACAGCACCAGGATTGTCACAAGGGGTTCAGCTCAGGACCTGGTGCTCATTCAGCCTTTCGGTCTGCATGCAGCATCCCTAAAGCGTATGGGTTGGGGCTGTGCCTGGAGCTGATGTGGTGGTGGGTGGGGATGAGGTGCCCTTGGGTTGATGCTGGGGATGTAGTCGGTGTGGGGCTGATGTCCTTTTTTCAGGGGAGAACTTTGGGGTTGTTTTTTTTGGGAAATGCAGAAGCATGGGGCATTGAGTCACAGCTGGAGGGGGGCGAAAAAAGGAAGAAAGAGGCTGCGTGGGGTATTTTTTCCTCCTCCTCCAAAAAAAGCCAACCCCAAACCCAACCCCCAAACACATTGAAAGCCCCGGGGCTGCTGACGGAGTGGGCAGCAAGCTGCGTCACCTCCAGCCAGGGCTGAGCATTGCCTTGTAAGGCCAGAGCTGAGACTGGGGGAAACCACAGCTGCAGAGAGTGCTCCACACCCCAGCTCCTACAGTGTCCCATTCTGCAGCCACAGAGCCTCTCCTCTGTCCCTGGAGCTGGGGATTGAGTACAGTCCAGCCATGCAGCTGGGTGCTGAGTTGGCTATGAACCCAAGCAGGTGCTGGGTTGGGTTCCCAACTGGGGACAGTTCCCCATCCTCAAGGAGCCTGAGAGCCTCCAGACCTCAAGCTCATTGCTCACCTCTGTGACACCCTGTAACCAAAAATGCATACGGGTTGGGGGACAACTTGTAAGGGACAGGGGCTTTGCATCCTGCATGGGCTCAGTGGTGTCCCACCCACATGCATGCTCCCACCCCATCCAGAGTTTGCTCGGGTCTGCGGTTGATGCAGAGCACCTGGTGGGCATCCATGCAATTTGGGCAACAGCAGGAGGGGATGATGTCAGTGATGATGAAATCATGGAATAGCTTAGGTTGGAATGGACCTCAAATCCCACCAGATCAGGCTGCCCAAGGCTCCATACAGCCTGGCCATGTGCACCTCCAGGGATGGGGCACTCACAGCTCTCTGGGCACCCTGGGCCAGTGCCAAGGATGATGCCAGAACCTCTGGACATAAAACAGTGGGATCACACTGTTGATGATAGTAAGGGGACCTTCCCCTGGGTATCAGTGTTGCACATGTGCTGCACCAGATCTAAAGGGCTGCCACCACCACCTGCATCCCCCTGGCTGATCCTGACCCCAACCCCATGCATGGATAGACAAGCTGTAGGTGTTGGCAAAGTCTTGGAGCACAGTCCCATTTCTCCCCATCCCCACCCTGGGAAGGATACGAAGATGTAATCATCCATAAAGCGCTTCTTGAGGTTCTCCACGATGGCCTCCTCGGAGATCTTGGCCAGCAGCACCATGTCATCCACACCGCTCTGCTTGACGTTGTGGCTCTGCCAGTGGAAGCGCTCCTTGCTGCCCTGCAGGGAAAGGCACAGAGTTTTGCAGCAGGATCCAGCCCCCAAACTGCTGGTACCCAAATAGGCCAAATGACAGCAGCATCAACCAGGGAGTCCCAAGAACCTGCTTTCCTGCTGCCCCAAATTGCCCCTACGTTGTCCTCGTGGGTAGCAGAAAGGAAAACTGGGAGCTGCAATTTAAGCCATTGTGGGGCTACACACAGCCTGGGGTGGGGTGGGATCACACTGTGCACAAAGAAACCCCTCAAAGGGTCCTCATTCCAGGAGAGGACCAGATCTGGTCCATGGCCACCGGCCCCATGGTTCCGCTTTCACCCTAATGCTCCCAGAGCTGATTTCACTTCTCCCCCATCAGCCCCAGCCTCTTACTCTTTCCATTTCCCTTTTCTTCTCTTCCCCTTTTGTTTCATTGTCCTGCCCATTCTCAAGCTCTCAGACCAGGGGACCCCACTGCCTTTGCTGCTCACAGCTCCACCCTTGGGGGCTGGCACAACCCAGCAGCATTAGGAGGGGGCACAGGGGGAACCTCGTGGAGGTTGGTGGCACCAGGCTGCTCCCACTGACCCCTCCATTCCCAGGGGGCTGCTGAGATCTGCAGCCCTAGGCACAGTGTGTCTGTTCCATGCAAAATCTCAGAACCCAACAACTCTGAGTGATTGAAGGGCTTTTGGCTCCCATGTCCCAGTGCCTCCAGTTGGGATGCACGGACCTGGGTGTGATCAGGGCTGCTCATGCTGCTTCTCTTTCTCCTCTAGTTCATTGATCATTGTTTGTTTTTTTTTTTGGTTCTTTGTTGGCCTTGTTTGGCTCCTCCTCCCCCCCTCCATCCTAACAAGCCCATAAAAAACCACAGGGGGCACAGTTCAAGCATTGTCTCCCACAGTTCTGCTGGTAACCCCAACCTGAGCACTCAGGGACACTGACTCCTTCCCAACCCACAGCCCCCATCACCCCGGGTCTCCTTGTGCAGGCACCCTGCTCTCACACTGCCATTTCCGGCACAGAATTAAGGCAAAAACAGGCATTTCCTGGTCTGTGGTTCCGAGCTTTTGAGCTCACACGCGGAGCTTCTCCTTCCTTGGGCACAGATCAGGGGCTTTCCTGGCTCAGCCTGGTGCCAGATGCAGTACAGCTGCAGGAAAAGCACCAGCTCGCTTTGAATGAAGGGTTTGTCCCCTGTATCAGCAGGGTCATGGGTGGTTCCACCTCATTTCTGGCTTTCCTCTGTGCATCCCATGAGGTGAAGGGTTTCGTGATGCTGCAGTTTGCTCTGCCGGGGGAGCAGCCTTGCAGGAGGAGGAGGTGGTTGGATTCTGAAGCACTGTTGGACACTGCTTGATCTCACTGCTCAATGAGCCCCAGGGATGGGTGAGGGGCTTGGGTGGAGTCCCCATGGGAAGCAAAGCGCTGTGCAGGGCAGCAGTTGAATTGCTCTGAGGTTTGGGCCAGTCCCTCCACCACCACTGGCCAAAGCAAGGGGTGAGAGCAGGGGTTTGACAACCACCTGCCTGGATGGGCTGGAATCAGACACCTCTCTGAGCCACTCCGTCCTCAAGCCAAGCAGAAGCATCTTAAGCATCACCTGGACCAGGCATCCTGTACCCTTAGCAGCCACTCTGTGCACAGCCCCGTGCATAGTGGCTGTAGAGGCCACCAGGACCCTCCTTGCAGCAGCATGGGGACTGTCCCTGTATGAGGATGGGTGCACCCAGTGACCCTGGGAGCACTGAGCGTGGGGAGTGGCCCTGCAGCAGTTATCACAAACTGTTGCTTGTTTTTCTTCAAAGCTCAGGTATGAACCACCAGAAATAACCCTGTGAGCTCCGGATGCAGAGCAGCCCAAAGTGGCACCTTGAGATAGGCAAGGGCAGATGCAGCCAACACCTCTGAAACCACAGGAAGCCTCAAAGAAGAGCAGCACGAGGCGGTGCATCACTACCAGCAGCCTGCTCCAAGGCACCAACATCTGGGGATGGGGCATTGCCCCAGTGTTTTGGGGCTGGGACTGGGCAGGGAGTGGGAATTCAGCCCCACAGCTCCTTGTGGAGACACAAAATGTCACCAGGCACAGAGGGGACAGTGTGTGTCTCATGGGAACAGTGTGGCAGTGGCCTTGCAGAGGTGACAGCTTCAAATAAGTATTACTGCAAGCAGGATGCTGTGCTGCACCTCAGCCACTGTCCTTCAGTTCCTGGCTGGTGGGAAGTGATGCTCGGGTACAGTGTCATGCAGAGATGTGCAGGGAGCAGAGCTGTGGGCTGGAGGATGTGGCCACAGCCGTGCTGTGCAGTTGCTCGCTGTGTCTCTGAGCATCATCTTTGTTCTGAGAGCCTCCATCGTCATCTTCATCCTCCAGATCAACTTCCAGCTCTGGCCGCTGCCCTTGCAGCAGCCCCGGGGTGTGAGTTAAGGCCCTGAGCACCCAGTATGTCCCCCCACCCAAGCACAGGGACACCCAGCAACCCTCACCCCACCCATGTGCTCTGCCTGTGCCCTGAGCCCTGAAACCAGAAGTGCTGGTGGGAAGCTGGGTTGGGAGGAACACAGGGGTTCCCCTGCAGGCATTGTGCTGAACTGAGCTCAGCACCTGCTGCCCTCCATCCTGCTTGAGTCAGTGCTCCCAGCATCAGCTCAGCACCAATCCTTCACCAATCCTTCTCCAATCCTGCACCAATCATTCTCCAATCCTGCACCAATCCTGCACAGCATCACCAGCTGCTCCCCTGCACTCAGCCCCAGCTCTGCTCCTTCTCAAGCCTGGATGTCTCTGTCCCCTCTCCACCAGGGACACAGTGACACCTCCAAGCAGCAGTGAGGGACCCAGGTGGGTGCAAGGGGGGAACAGGGCTGGGACAGCACTGTGGCAATAGGAAGAGCAAAGTGACATCCCAACAGCATCTGGGGAAGGGGTGGGGGCAGGCAGCTCAGCAAGGACCCCTCTGGCACTCACCATGGTGTCCCTGTGTCCTGTCCCTGGAAACGGGGCATCCGTGGCTGCTGTCACCGAGGGCCAAAGTCCATCACTCTGGGCTTCTCTTTCGTGTTTCTGTTGCAACTACAGACTGCAACTCAGTTTTTTCCTCCTCCCACTTCCTCATTTAGGGCCTTTTTTCTGGGTGGGGGAGAGAGGAGGGCGTCTCCCTGCTGCTGGAGGGCCTTGGGGTGGCCCTGCCCAGTGTGTGCCCAGTGCCACTGCCAGTGGGTGCTGAGGTCACCATATGGGATCTGGGCATTGCTGATGGATGCTGCTTAGAGCCTCTGCAGAAACTTTTCTCCCACTGTGGGGTACAGTGTGATGTGTCTGTTTTGGGGAGATGCTCTACTCCAAGGTGGATTTAGGAGCGAGATGCTTTGGGTTGTTGCTTCTTTTTTGTAGATCTTTTGGTTCAGATGGACCACAAATGTGGAGCATTTTGCTTGAAGCCATTTTAGAGCCCTCCCTGGGTGCAGTGTGTGGGGGATGAGAGCAGGGCTGCCTGCCATCCCAGATCCCCTTCAATGCACTGCTTCATGCCTCAGGAGGCAGGAATGGGAACCGGGAAATGCCATTAAAATTACCACTGTGGGAAGGGTAAATGCTGGGGCCAGGGCTGAATTCTGCTCAGTTGGGCACCATCACAGCATCCTGCTGCCCTCTGCTCCATTACCCATTCTTATTCCATCTCTTGCACTGCCAGTTCCTGAAAGAAAACTCTAAAATCCCAAACCAGCCTTAGTGATCTCCTTCATGCCTTGGGGTCTGCCAAGGAGAAGTTGGTTCCTTCATATCATACAGCAGCTCTGGGCAAACCCCCAAACCTGATATGATCCCTTGGGGTGCGGGGAACCCCTTAGAACCTCTTTTTCTGCACAAATCCTTCTTCCAGCATCAGCAAAGCAGCATCACAGCTGGAGGGGGTGGCTGCCCAGGACTGAGGCTTTCCAATGGAGAAATAACACCGGGACCAGAAGCTGCACCTGGGATCGTAGCTACTCCTTTATTATAAATCATGCCGTTACGTCGCTCCTCCTCAGAGTTAGTATTTTAAACATTTTTTTTTCATTATATATATCTATATAAAAAGGTGAAAACACCCCTCCCAAAACGTCAGAATGGAGCTTTGCACTGGGGACGCCCACTCGCCAGCAAAAGGGGATTGCTGAGCACCAGAGAAGCTGCGATCAGCTCCGAGCAGGGAAAAATACAGACAGGAGAGGAACACATCAGGGCTGGAGGGGTCTCCTCTGGGAAAAGTGGCTGACCCTGCACCCTGCACCCTGAGGATGACCTCCATGGAGAACAGAGCATGGCCTGGGACAAGGTTTCTCCTCTTTGTGATGCAGAAAGGCCCCAAAATAATACTAGTAACAAGAAGCACATGCTTGGTACATCGCAAATTTGGATCTTCTCCCGCAGGCTGCTGTGGCCTGTGGAGATGGGTGGGTTTGGCCAGGAGGAGGGGATCTGGAAGAATGTTAACCTGCTCTTTTCCCGTGGTTGGAGGTCTCCAGGGGGTGGCTTTGGGACTGGCACCCTGAGGGGCATGCAGTGAGATGCTGGAGGAAGCAGAGCACCGTTGGAGGCAAAGCACCTTTGGAGGCAAAGCACACTTAGAGGGAAAGCACCTTCAGAGGCCATGGCATTCCCTGGGGTGGACCCAGCCAGGGCCAGGCACAGATTGGTCCCACTTCATGGCTTAGCCATGGGGACACTGTGGCCATGAGTTCTCCTCCTGTATCCTCCCTGGCTTTGCTTCTTGCAGCCCAGCACATCCTCAATGCCCCATAAAGGATCGTGCAACCCCAAGCATGCCTCAGCCCTGACAGCTTGTGCTTTGAGGTGCCTCCAGAATCAAAGAATAGTCATAATAGTGACAAGGGCTTTTAGGAAAAATAGAGGGAAGCCCCAGTCGAAGTAGGCTGTTAAGAGAGTTGGAAGAACTCCCTCTCCCAGTTAAACTGGTGTCACTGCTCCGCTCACTGTTCTCCATCACCCTCTGCAGGTCCCAAGGTGATGGGGTGCAAATGACGAAGCCAACAGCCCTGCTCCCACCTTGCACCCCAAGGCAGCTCGTCTCCATCCAGCACCCAGAAGCACATCACCCTTGGCACCTGAAAACTCGTCCCCGTGTCCCCAGCCCTCGGGATGTGAGAACTTCGGTACCTGCAGGACCTGGGTCCGCTACGAAATAAATAACAGTCTCAGAATTTCAAGTAATGTCCCTGCTGCCGCGCTCTGCCCAGCTTCTCCCTCTCCCACCACGTTGACCTGCTCCTCTCGTGCTTGGCCGTGTTCTCTGCAGCAGCCAGCAGTGGTTTAACTGGGATCCTGCCGTTGGGATGCTCGGGGACGAAAGGTGCGTGTCTTTGGGGGACAGGTGGGGTGACGCCGGCTCCCTCTGGAAGCACGACCAGTGTCTGTGTAGGACCCAGGGGAAGGTTCCCGGGGCGAGAGGAAGGGCCTGGCTCGGTGGCCCTCTGGCACACCTCTTGCCTTCCAGTTTTCCCGTGGGGTCACCGTGTTCCTAGTGCCCCTGGCATGTTTTACAGCACATCTGTCGGAAGTAGGTCCGGCTGCAGAACTTGAACTTCAGGACAAGCGGGCAGTAGGCCACCTTGTTCACATCCTTGCATTCTGGATGGGTGACAAAATGGAGTGGAGTTACAGATGAGCCCAGGACGAGGAGCCCCGTGGGGTGGCTTTTACCATTCCCCCTCAAGCTCCTGCTGTTTGCTATGGAGCAGCAGGATGTGTTGGTGCTCAGAAAGATACCTCTCTTAGTTACTTCACCAACCAAGGTCATGGCGACCAGTTTGGCCGTGGCCTACAGGGTACAGCGTTGAGTGTGCCCCATAGCCTCACCCCATTGCACCCAGAGCTGTGCCCTTGTACCCTGTGGCTTTGAAGCTGGTGTGGCTCAGAGCTTTCCCCCAATCCCACTGCTTCTCTTACCTTCAGGGTTGTCTGTGGGTCCTGACTCGCACTTGGTCTCACACTGCTGCATGCCGGGGGGCTGCAGGGTCTCCAGGCAGTCGCTGGAGGGCTGCCCGGTGTGAGCCAGGCACTGGACGGATCGTCGCTGCTGGCCAAGGCCACAATGTGCAGAGCACTGCCGGGGAAGAACACAACACTGTGATGTGGGGGAAGAGGGCACAGCAGCTCCCAGGAGGTGCAAGGGGTGCTTGAAGCAATTGCTCCTTCTCTTGGCAGCAGTGGCACAGCTGAGAGCTCCAGTCCTGCTTCCCAGAATCTTGATCCAAGGCTCCAGGGTTCTCTGCAAGAGTCTGTCCATGCAGCCTTGATCCACTACCCCTTCCCAGCCCTCCTGCCCTCCCATGTCAAAAGGGATGCCAGCATTGCCATGCTAAAGGGAATGATGGTAGCCCCACTTGCAGCCATTCCAGCACACCACTGTGTCCCAGGGATGAGCTGTGTCACACACAAGAACATCTGAGCTTATAGTGACCGCCAGGTGTCCTTGTGGTTGCACACACACTGAATTGTGCCCAGACACCTGCTGTGCTGCTGCCATGTCCCAGATTATGGTCATACTGTCCCAGGGTGCCCCCTTCACCCTATAGCTTGGCTGGGGGGGTGCTGATACATTTGGAACTCAGTCTTTGACAGTGGGTTTGTGTCTGCTCCATGTGCACATAGAGATGTTTGTGTCCCAGGGTCTCTGAGCTCACTCTGATGACATTGTGTAGTCTCCAGGATGTGAATGAGGGGTGGGCAGCCACCCAGCCCCACTGCCATGGCAGGACACCCCTCCTTGTTGGTAGCAGTGAGGTTTGAAGCCATAGATCTAAGGGATTATGGGCAAGCCAGGGGGGTTTTCAGACGTTTGCAGAATGTGTCATGTAGAGGTGGCACTTGGCCCCTTTATTATTATTATTTTATTTTATTTTATTTTATTTTATTGTGTTTTATCCTGCATTTGCCTTTTGTGCTGCACAGCAGCTGGAATGCTCAGTCTCTACCTGGCTGGAGGGGAGAGAGCACTGCCAACCTGGCAGGGGACACTCAGAAATTCATGGCACATTCTGCAAATGCCTCAGGGCATCCCTCCAGCAGGCAGAGAGCCAGCTGGGCTAGGAGATGTGGGGACAACTCTATGTCACACTGACATGTTGACAGCCATGCCACCAAGGGAGCGGGTAAAAGGCTCACGTGGGATTTGTGGGGATAGGGAGGGAGCATCCATACCTCTCCCCACTCGCCGGTCACCCAGCGTGGGGGTGGGCAGCGCCGCAGGTTGCACCTCATGCTGGTGGGGGGTTTGGAGCCCTCGGGGCACTGGGAGGTGGGCAGTGTTGCACTGTGGTCGCCGGTCTTGCAGAGCACAATGCGGTGGCGGAAACCTGGCCCACAGCTCGGGGTGCACTGCAGGGAGGAGACATGAGTGTAATCAAGACGTGCAACAAGGAGCACAGAGAGTGGTAGCATTGCCCACCAATGCTCCTGTCTGCTAAACTGCAAGAGGACAGCTCCCCATGTTACTCTCTCCATGGGCAGCATCACCAGTGGTGATGGGTGGTGACGCATTGGAACAGGTTGCCCAAGGAGGTTGTGGATGCCCCATCCCTGGAGGCATTCAAGGCCAGGCTGGATGTGGCTCTGGGCAGCCTGGTCGGGTGGCTGGCGACCCTGCACATAGCAGGGGGGTTGAAACTAGATGATCATTGTGGTCCTTTTCAACCCAGGCTGTTCTATGATTCTATGATTCTACCCCAATGATTTACACCATCCTACATCCTTGGGCAGCTGAGGGCAGTGGATGAGCACTTACCTCAGACCAGTCCAGGGCGACCCATTCTGGAGGGCACGTCTGGTTATTGCAAGGCTCTAGCATCTTTGGCCGTGGTTGGGTGCAGGAGGCATCATCCAAAGTCTTCTCTTCAGTGGCGGAGATCTTACGCTTGCAAAAGACACTGCGAGTACGGACGCCCTCGTTGCAACTTCGGCTGCATTCGGACCAGTTCCCGATCACCCAGCTGGGGATGGAGAGAAAAGCAAAGATGGAAAGGGCACAAAGCAGACATCTCCCCAGGCAGCGTCACCCCTAGGGACTGCAGCAGAGGACTGTGACTTGGGAGTGGCAGAGGGGAGGATTTCACCTTCTTCCATCCATGCTCCCTCCACCTATGGTACTCACGCAGGGGCACACGGCTCGGTGTTGCACGGCCTCTGCCGCTCCAGCATTTTGGTTTCAGGGCTACAGAAATGGTTGGAGACTGTTGAGCTGTCAGAGAGTTTCCTGCACACGACAGATTGGATCTGGCTGCCTGCCGAGAGAAGGAGGCAATGGGGTGAGACCAAGGCTGAGGATTGAGCTGAGCCAGGCTGTAGGCACTGCCCCACGGCTCTGCCACTTGCTGCACCTTATCAACCTGGAGCACGTTTCTCTATTCCTAACCAAGGCCTCCTTTGCCTCCAGCATCTCCAAGAAGGCTG